>NC_079489.1:158807549-159425762 GCF_020520425.1 Spinacia oleracea | reverse complement strand
TATTCTTTCAAAAAATAATTTTCTTCTACTACTACTCTACCACAATTATCTTTCAACGAAATCAATAATGAGTGATTTCAAAAGATAACATTTTCTCTTCGATATTAGTGAAAAAATACGGTCAAAATTAATAAACTTTTACCCTGTAAAAAAATTGGGAATACGGTTGAATAACCAAATGCTAAGATCAAAATCATCAAAGGGATATAACACTGCATATGATGTCTAACAAAAAATTATCTCCTCTACATATCAAAAAAATTGGACTGCCAGAATTCAAATGATAGGAAGCAATTCCATATAATTTGAAAGGCACAAACAGAAGGCTTACCAAATCCAAAGTTTCAAAGCCTTGCTTTGAACATGCCACAACTAAAGGATGAAGAGAAGTAAATGGTGACAAAAGATCCTCCTCAGCCACTGTAGAACTTGCATGTGTTCGTTCAAGTTCACTCAGAGTACTAAAAGCATTCTGCAACCTCCCCAGGGAAGCAAGGGCATTTATCTTAGCCAAGTAGGTTTCTGGATTAGGCGGCTTTCTTTCACGCAAGGATCTCTTTAGGATGGCCCATGAGGCATCCAAAAGAGTAGAGTCATAAGTTCGGGCAGCTGCGGCAATGGAAGAAATAACTAATCCTTCATCAACAGAGTGAAAAATAGGGGGCCTCCCATTCTCACCCAGTTGAATCCATCTAGCCATGAATCCCAAAGCTTGAAAGGTCAGCTTACTATTATCATTCTGTATTGCAACCTCTGCAAGATGCTTGCACAAGTTCCAACTGGGGCTCAGAGCTTTATTTTGGTCCATAGCCTGATGATGAACAGAATAGTCAAAATAAGAACACAAAGTCATACCTCACATGTGTCTCAAAGCAACAATCAAAACAATACCTTGCACTTTTCGATAACCATCACCAAACTCTCCAATCTTTTTTTAACAATACAGGCTTGGATACAGTCAGCAAAGACTTTCGATGATAGCATATATCCAGATTTCAGTGTTAGATCTATATATTTCAAGGCGTTATCAATTTGGCGTTGGGAAAACAGCATGCTAATAACCATATCATATGACTCTTCATCAGGTTGAGAGTCTTTTCCACTTTGCAGCATCCTAGATACAACAAAAATAAAGGATTTGTCTGTCAACAAGCTAACTTACTTACAGCTAACAAAAAAAAAGAACATGAGCAATTGAGTATACGTTAATTGAAAAAACAGTTGGATCATAAGACCAACAAATTGATTCACCGGTTTTATTGAGATGCATATCTATTTCTTAGGCATGTTATCACTTTAATTGCCTCAGGAAGATTGCAAAAGAGTTTAATTGAAAAAACGGTTGAATCATACGACCAACAAATTGATTCACCGGTTTTATTGAGATGCATGTTTATTTCTTAAGCATGATATCACTTTAATTGCCTCAGGAAGATTGCAAAGGAAGCAAGATCAGAAACATTGTGTACAACTCATAGAAGGACGGTCCCACATTGATAGAGTGTGTTGGTGCGGGTGTGGGTGTGGGTGTGTGGAGAGATAAAGAACAAAAGTAAAAAGAAGATGGATCAAAACAAAATGCCTTCAATTACCAAATAATTAAGCATCACTGTCAAAACAGCCGCATTAACTCCCCAAACAATATCACCCATCAGCAAACCCAAGGCAAAATGATAGTTGTAAGGTCCTTCAAACAACTTTGACTGTATGCGGAAAGCACGCCAAAGACGATAAACCCCTAGTTTGCAATATCTGAGGAGACATTAACACCTCAACAATGAGATAAGCAGACAAATAAGAGAGGAACAAAAATATGAGTTGCATAACTGCCTGTGCTTCCTTTTCACTAAAGGAGGCTCTGGAGCTTGGAGCTCTACTAGAATACCATCTAGCCAACACAAAGTGCTAGCTAAACCAATGCAATAAAATGGGAAAACTGCAGGGTACTTCATTTGATGCAAAATAACATTGCGGATAGTCCCCACTCTGGCACTCTCCCCTCCCCCCCCCCCCCCCCAACACCCCACCCCACCAGCACTCACACACAATCACCAAAAAGAAATGCAAAAAAAAGTGGAGAAAGTTGGTTACACTCTCAATACAATTGAGAGATTTACTATAAATAATTGAGAAGTCATTAATTTCACATGGTTCAAAAACCTTTTATGGAGCCTCAAAAAACATTCCTGAAAATATCTACTCCCTCCAGATTTTTTTGTTGTACCCTTGTGTTTGTAGACTCTTGTTTCTAAGAAAGGTGAGTGGGTGTAAGACAAAGGTGGATAAAATAAAATAAAAAGGTGAGCAAAAAGGTGGTCAGTGTAAAGAAAATGTGGATAAATTAAGAGAGACTAAGTGGAAATGTGTAAATAGTGTGGGGCAAAGAAGGCAAGATGGCAAATGGTGTTTGCCAAAAATAGAATAGAGTAGAAGTTGATAGAACAAAAAAAAACCTCAAAACAGAAAGTAGATATAACAACAATACGGAGGGAGTATATGCCTATGTCAAGGCTCTTTTTTAGGTGTCCACATCACAAGATGTTTGGTAAAATTGGGATAGCAATGACAACCTCTCTTCCACAAGCACCACAATCTCTATTCCTGGTCAATTTTCTCAACTACCATAAATGAACCCAATAAAGTTCACAACAAAAGTATATTTAATCAGTTAAATGATTAAACCACTTATGCACATGCAAAGGACACTACAATGATGCTCTAGTGCTCCAGAATTATTAGAGGCATGGAGGAAGAAGTGAACCTTCCTTATGCCAAAGGTGGTAGTGGATTAGTGGGGTAATTGTGTTTCAGGAGCATCCAACAAACAGAACCCACGCGTCTAATGCACATTGATGTGTAAAGGGGAAATACATCATACATGGTCATAGTGTCCCAAAAACACACAACTGCAAGACAATAAGAAATTCCTGCGGGTATGATGATATTCCAATGGCTGAAAGATAAATGGTCATCATGTCGAAAAATCATCTGCTGGGGGCCTGGGGATTCCAAGTTCAAAAGCATCACTTCGGACATAACATAACCAGGTAGTTAATTTATAATTGAATGACAGATAACCAAAAGTATCTAATTCAAGTCATTGCCAAATAATCTCTAAACAACGTGGAAGCCCATATAACCGATATACTACAATTGGCAATGGCAAGATGCCCAGCAGCACCATTCTTCACCAATTGAAGCAACTAACATAGACAAACAATCTCATGTGGCTCTGCAGTGGAATTCAAGGATGTCTCATTCAAATTTTGATAACCATTAACCAGTTAAAACAACTGTTATAGACAGTCATGGTTCTATAAAGAAACCATAGGATGTAAGTTTTGAATTGTGGTAACCGTTACATTGCAACTGCCAAGACGAAGTGTGAAGCAATGTAGAAAACAATTAATGACATCTAAGAAGAGCTAATAAGATGCAGATCAATGAACATCACAGGAGCACCCAAAAGCTTCCTTCTAGAATTTATTTCAGACTACTCCTCCTCGACCTTAACCCTTCCAGAAAAAGCTGGGTAAAACTTGCAATACAAAGTCCAATGGGCATAGTAAAAATCTCCGAAGCTTACATATAATCCGCAAGATGGAATTAGAAGTTCAGCTCAATTTTTATTAGTTTCAAACAGAGAATAGGAGAATGACAACCAGAAGTCCAAATGATTTAGTTAAACATTGGTACCGAACACTTAAAGTCAACAATTTACAAAAGAAACTAAGCTCAATTTCTCCATTCCCCTATGCACAAAAACTCATATCCTAACCCAAAACACTACATAAGCATAAAAACAAACAACTACTAATACCAAGCCGACAACAAGCCCTTTAATTCCTCGATGAATTCATTTTGGTTATGTATAATGTTTTTCAAACAACATGATCAAACTCGGGCAAATTACTATAATTGCAGCCCTCATTAAAAATAAATAAAGCTTGCATTAACCACTACAAATTTCTCTAAAACAGGAACCAGTGAAGGCATTTAGAAACCGCAGTAATACATCATCTGATCAAAACTTGAAACTTTGAGATTATTACCTTTCAACAAGCTTTTCCGCAGCCTCAAACTCTCTAGCCTGCATAGCCTTAAGCACCAAATTAAACGAGGCGGTATTGGGTTCAACAGCGAAATCCTCCATTAGACTGACCACATCAAGCAACCCTGCAGCAGTAGTTCCATCCATAAAATGAGCCCTCAAATAATGATTAAACAGTTGCACATTTGGCTTATTAGGTTTCCCATGTGCATCCAACGATTTGATCCAAAGCTCAAACAACTCCTTCACATCCCCCCACCGCTTCGCCGTAACCCAATCAGCGAACAAATTCAGCAGCGAATCAACATCCTTCTTTTGCGCGGAGAACATAAGAGCAGCCGGTGATTGATTGAAATACCCAGAAGGAATAATTAGGGCTTGATTGCCACCGGTGTTCGGGTTAGGGTTTCGCCAGTTCTCATTGTAAAAAGGGCTTCCAGTGGAAGGGCTTGGAGGAAGAGACGACGAAGAAGACGGTGCTGGTGCTGGTGCTGGTGGTTCCGCGAGCTGAGGTTCTTGGTTGAGGAGAGAGAAAGTTGAGATTGATTTGAGTGCGGTTGGGTTAAGGGTTTTGAGTAAGGATCGTGATTTGGTAAGCATCGCCATTTTGGATTGCATCTGAGCAGAGAGAAGGGGGGAAGGGAGAGAGGTTAGGGATGATGGCTAAAGCTTAGGGTTTAGCAGACTCAGAAGTCCAGTTCTACTTCGCACAAATGCGAGGTGAATGGCCGATGATAATGATTATGACGAACTAATGCATTATGGGTTTTTTTTATTAAAAAAATTAGGGCAGCATTTTATTGCAAATCATAATTGATCGAAGTTGTGACAGAGTGATGGATAGCTTAGTTGGTTAGAGCTTTCATCCCGGTTCTAGGTGATCCTGAGATCGATTCTCATCTCCGCCCTTGTGGCTCATTCACACCAAAAAAAAAAAAATCATCGAAGTTGTTATACTTTGTGAGATGCGTTAGTTCCATGTTGTTAAAGTCATGATCGATTAATGTACGGAGGATGGAGAAGCGGTACACATTACATTGATGTTTAAAAAATATCGCCAAAAGTGAAGCTATCGCTCACCCTAGCAAACAAGTCATCCTTGAGGAGTATGGGGAAGCATGTACGGTTTTAGAAAATGACTCACAATTCTTTCATTATAAATCATAAGTTATTGTACGAGTTATTAGTAATTAGTACTCCCTCCGTTCCTAAATGGTGTTTCCTTCTGGCTTAATTCAATAGTAATTAGTACGAATAATTAGTAATTAGTTTTTTAATTTATTGTGTATAATATTAGTTGTTTTGGAGGCAACTAATGCCTCTGACAGTTTTGTAGCAAACTCAGAGGGTAGGGGATCCTTCACAGAAGGGTTGTCTCCCTTTGTTGTTTTTTCTAAGTTGTAATTCCTTGTTAAGTCATAAAATATCTTGTTTGCTTGTCCAAAAAAACCTATGTACTCCCTTCGTCCCTTAATAATCGTACCGGTTTGACCGGTGCGGAATTTAAGACATTTGAATTGACTTATTAATTTAATGGGTGTTAATTGATAGTGGTTTAATATAGTTAGTGGGAAATGTGTAAGGGGTAGAGAGTAGTGAGTGGGAGTGTGAATTTTTAAATGATTTTTTGTAGGGAGTAGGGGTGTATGTGGGATAGTAGGTAAGTGTGAGAAATAATATAATATTGGTAAAAAAAAATTCATTTATAGAAGCGGTGCAAGTATTAAGGGACGGCCCGAAAGGGAAAGCGGTGTGAATATTAAGGGACGGAGGGAGTATTACAATAACTAGCTTTTGAGCCCGTTCATATAACGGGCGGTTGTATAGTGGTTGTTTATATGTCTTTTGAAGTTTTAATTAGTGAGTACGTCTGTTTTTTTGTAATATATGAATTAAATAGAGGTGTAATTTGAAGGTTGGAAAAATATAAAAATTATATGTTGAATAAATATTTGGCTGTTAAAGGGGTGGAGTGGAAGAGACTAATGAGTATATTAGACTATTAATAACTTGATGTTGAATAAGGAAAATGGAGTTGAAGAAGCATTAGAAGTTGTAAATCATAGAAACAATAAAGAAAAATTGAAAAAAAAACAAAACAAAATGATGGATGAAAGGAGAGATGCCACAGGGCTTCTAATAATCTATATGTTCCTTTTTAAATACTAGGTATAGATATTGCATTTATTCTATAAAGGGAACTCTTGAAGAATTGATGTCTCCCTTTTAAAAGTCCTAGTATACCTGATAAAATGTTAAATTTTTGAGGATTTGGTGTCCTCTTTTGAAGTTCCTACGTTACTACTCTTGTTAAAAAAAAGTTAAATGATTTTTTTCCTATCATACGCTTACAACATTCATATGCACGCATCAAGTGTATAAACACTACTATCATAAAAACAAACATAAGATGAGGCTAGACAAAATAAACTACCATTAAGGACCCGTTAAGTGTAGTTTTCTTTTGTTTCTAATTTTTTGTTTTTCATAAAACTAAAAACAAAAATATGGAATAAAAAAATGTAGTTTGATTTGTAATTTTAAATTGTCGGTTTTCAAAATCAATTTGATTACTATAGGTAGAACTATTTATTTTAGATCCCCTAAAAAATTACTTTTAGTTCATTACTCAATCTATAATTTTATATCATATGTCTTTCTAAATCTTAAAACCCAAAATTGAAAACTTAAAGTGACACAAATGGCCCTGAATGATTGCAATCATGAGTTGTAAAACTGTAACATACTTTGAAATGAAAAAAAAGTCTCGTTTTATTTAGTCTCATTTGATCAATATAATTAAATTAAACCTACCTTGAGCTTCGCTTTGCCTCTCATCAACATCCCCATTCTCTAACTCTCTCTTTCTCTAAATTTTTATCCCTTTTACACAACCCAAAATCTTAAACTAATTCATTAATAAATAATAAATTAATTATCTAGAATAAAAGTGTGAAAACTTAGTAATAATTTTTCAATTACCCCATCTTTTACAATAAAATTTTCCAAATTGTTAAGGTAAGGTAATTCTTTTTTTTTTGTATTTTTTTGTTAATTTAAACCATTTAATTAACAAGTTTCTTAATTGTTCACATGAAGATCACGAAAAGCGGTGAATTGTCGAATTTTTCTTTCTTGTTACAAGGAAGAGGTGAGTTATTAACCTTTGTTTAACATATATTTATTTTTCTTACAAATTTTATTTAATTCTCTTAACGAAAATGAGAAATGTCAAATCAACATGTATGCATTTTTTGATAAGGAATGTCAAATCAACAATTAAGGGGTTGTTTGATACAATACTTTCAATTTTTTGGTTATTCTCTTGTGACTATCATTGCATGCTTTTTCGATTGTATCAAGTTTTTTTTTCTAGATTAATTGGTATATACACAATTATTTTATAAACATTTATATGTTTAAGGATTAGAATTATAATCCATATTCTTATTTGTTTAATATTTATCCTTGCAACATTTGTTTTTTACCAGGACATTCTGTAGTAGTTGGATATACCATTTCTAAAATCAAGTAAGTGAGAATTATTACAAGTTCTAATATCCTGCATCGCCATCCTTTGGCGGATGCAAAAACAAGGAGATATTGAAATATTGTTGGAAATGGTTGTTACTGATTTTGAATGTGATCTATTTCGAGCCGGATACATCCAAATTTCAACCCGACATGATGTTGTAGAAGATGAATCCAACCTACATGAAGGGAGAAAACATTGGCATTTGTTATTCCCAGAAGTTACCCAAAATAAAAATAATCCAGTAGAAAACAATTTCAATACGCTTCCATCATCGTATAATCAAGCGAACGATTGTCAAGTAGAAAATGATCAAGTGGACAACATTAATAATATCGTTCGTCAAAGGTATGACATACACTTATTAAACTCTTCATCATAGGGTATAATATTAATAGATCACAGTCTAATGGTTATTAGTAATGAATATATCTCTATGGAACTTGCAAGCTATGTTCGCGCTCAACTGGAACACGACTCAATCCCCACTAGTTTTGCGAACCTATTCGGAGACGAGGAACATGAACACGAATACACGAGACATACCAATGCCATTACATCCTTATCACTAGAGGGTTCGTCTGAATACCCGATGCATAACCCATCTCTTCAAGTGATGCATAAAGATGAAGAAAAATACGACCCACAAAGGATTCCATCCTCAGTGTTTGAAAGATGTGATTCTCTTATCCCAGCAGAGTGGAGTGCTACTTCTAATGAATCATTATTTAGCCTTCACCTCGGTACTTCTTCCAGCTTGGGAAAAGATCAAGCTCTTCTACTGAGTGGAGAATTGAAAACACATGGGGGATTACTTCCAAAGTCAAGCGAAGATTTAGTCATCACTGGAAACTTAGAAGAGATTAGAAGACTCGCCGGATTATCTAAGGGAGGCGATGATCAACATAATGTAAGCAATTCAACAACAATTATGTCTGGAGTTATTAATAATGAAGGGGGAAAAGACCACGAGGAGAAAGAAACAAATAAGAAACTGGTATTGGCATTTCAAACTGAATGTTTTGAAGGAGAAAAACATAAACATCAAAACATTCATTCATCTAACATCTCATTTCACTCCAACGCAAGCGAAGATAGTAATTACTCATTTGCATTCCCAATGTAAGTTTGCAAACCAAGTACATTCGCAACTACTTTTATATTTATGTCATCCATTTTATTATATTTTTATATGTGCACATGCTGAAGAACATTTACATGAGTATTATTAAATCACATTTCAACTTCTTCTTTTTTAACTTCAAAGTTAGTTTAAGTAACTATAGCTATTATATTTAAAACCAAACTATTTTTGTAACCTAATTCAAAAAATGTATTACCATACCTTATAGGAAGGGCCAGAAACAACAAGAAAAAATAATTACACAGACAACGACGCCTATACAACAAAAATAAAATTTATTTTCAATATAAGGACTCAAACTATTCTTTATTTCTGACTGCTTTTCTGACTTGGCAAACTATGTATTTTATTTTTGCATCAACTTTAAAGTATGTATAATCCATCTACCTTGTGATTCCATAAGGCGTCATTCTTGGTATGACGGGGTGCCCCTTCACAAAGGGGGTCGAAGTGACCAGACCCTGGATTTAAATGTATGTTATGAGATTGAACTTCTCTAGGGCTCAAAGTCAGCACACACCCCTAGAGTCCTAGACTCTGCTCTCGCTCCGCTCATTCCCAATCGTCTTCTTTCCGGGCTTAGGATTTGAAAGGCACAAGCAGAGGTGTCTGGGTGCAATTAACCAGTGCTTTGTTTGCAATTGAATGCGTGCCTTTTTCAAAGATTCAATATAAATCTCGATATGTAACCGAGTGAACTATGAGATAAATGGCTATTAGGATCACAATGAGCTCAACACCACTTCTGATTCCCAATCTCCTTCTTTCTTCCCTTTCTAGTTATTCCTTAGTAGAACTGATTCTGGATGTCCATTCATGTCATGATATAATCACATTAAAACAAAACATGCTTTAGACAAATGTCACCCCCTGTCATACTCTATTTTTGTATAACACATCCTTTGTGGGCAACCTTTGTTTAATAGATACCCATACAATAAATTTATGTTTAGGTAAATCCATTCTTGTCGACACTAGTTCAACCCAGTTGCAATGTGGAGTTTGTTGACACGTGATCTAATGACATTTCTTAGTAGAGAAAATACAACCAGACCCCATTTAATCAGGCCTCATTACCCCCTTAATTATGTCTTTAACCTCACAAATCTTCAACATATGCTTATACTTTTTTTCTTGCAGATTCGGCGATGTAGGAAAGAATTCTATGAGAAAAGGGCATCATCATCATCATCAACAACAACAACTAGACACAAACAAACAAAACACATCTCCCATGAAGAAAGGATGTTTTTCTTGCTTTCATATTTCCTCTTGCATTTCTTGTAGCCATTGCAATCCTTGCCGTTCTTGTCGCCATTGCACTTGTTGTTCATCTTTCGCATCGTGTTTTACAAGTCCATCGTGCTTATCACGTTTATCTTGTTGGAGATTTTTATTGAGAAAGTGAGCTCATAACCTCCTTCTCATCCACTTCTTATTTACTTTAGCTATATTTTGATTATGATTATGATAGGTTTACATTAATTATGTCATTATCTATAAGGAACTAGGAGATTGAAAATGAAAATTCATGTCATAATGGTAACACAAATCAAGTTTTTAAAAACCTATATGTAATAGAAAATGTGTAAATTTGTACATTATGTATTTTAGATTATTTTAAAGGAATTTTAGAAAAATATTATAGTTTTTGTAGCTACTGATTGTTTCTAATTAAAGTTAATCAACCAATTAAATATTTCCATAATTCCATAATATGTAGTAATTTTCTATACACAACTGGTTGTATATTGTGCATACCCATGACACTTTCTGCATCCATGTGCTAATTCCTTGTAAATACATGAGCAATAAATAATTTTTGTTATACGTTTATACTTTGTTAGGTAGTCGTACAGCCAACTATATGATGAATATTCTCATAAAGTAACTTTTACCCCAAATTATACATACTTTAAAAGATTTAAGATCACCGTATATTGTTTCAAGATTTTACTTCCTGCATTATGAATAGGATTTCCTTCTGTACCTTTTCATTTAGCTAGGGAACTCACATGTTTCGATAATTACATTTACTTTTTTTTAAGAGATAATTACATTCCCATTAAAAAGTGAGCAAAAAGCAGTGTCAGATCCAGAATAATATATTAGTGAGTGAGAAATATTTTTTATTCGGTGCAAGTGGCCAAAACTTACGTGAAAAACAATAAATTTTTTATATAAAATTGCCAAAATTCTACATTTAAGTGAAGTCAAAGGACCCTACAATCATAACACTGTCTCCGTCGAAGAGAATAACATTGTACACGTAATCCTAAAGATATAAGCTTATATTATCGGGTGTGATCTAAATTTTTTAGTTTCTAATCTGGTCTGATAAGATATGATACGATATGATCTGATCTAAATATATCGGAGAATAAGATGAGGTTTGTAAGAAGGATGAAGGAGTCTAACGACCAAGTAGATCCCGACCCAAACAATACGTTATCCTTTTTACCCCGGTCTAAGTTGCTGAACCGGGCTTACCTCTCTTCCACGTGGTTTCCATTCATTGGCTCACCGCATTTATTTTCCAACCTCCCTCTTCCTCCCACGGCCCCACCCCCACCCACCTTTAACGGCGGCCATGCCAAGCTACCTCTCCTCTCACGAAAACTCAAACTGCAGAAAAACCCAAATTTTAGAGAGAGAAATTAGCAGCAGATTTAGAGAGAGAAAACAGTCCTTTAGCAAATACAGTAGTAGCAGTAAAAAGCCAGCCCATCCTCTTCATAAAGCAACAACAACAACAACAAAAATATCCCCAATTCTCTCTCCTCTGCTGTTAGTTACTCTTCCCTTAGATTTCGACAAAATTGAATCGAAAAATGCTTCGTTTTCTGCTGGTTCAGCTGCTACTGTTACTTGGTATTTCCTGCTTTTCTGGGAAAGCAGCTGTATCGTTGTTGGAGGAGAGAGAAAGAGTAAGAGAAAGAGGGGCTCTCCTGGAGTTCAAATCCTTGGTCTCTGATCCGTCCAGAATCCTTTCTTCCTGGGTTTCAACCAATGATTCCGGTGATGCACATCATTGTTCGTGGTTTGGTGTCGATTGCGACGCTCAATTTAGGGTTTCATCGTTGAAGATTGTCGGTGGCGGCGGCAGCGGCAGCGGCAGAAGAGGAGGAGGAGGTAAATTTAATTATGATTTAGGCGGAGTTGTTGATTGTTTTAATGTTTCTAAGTTTCCGTTTTATGGGCTGGGACTTAGAAGAATATGTGATGCTAAGGTTGGGAAATTGGGTGGGAAATTGCCGCGTGTGATTGTTGAATTGAGAAAACTTAGGGTTTTGTCTCTTCCATTTCATGAATTTAGTGGGGGGATTCCGGGGGAGATTTGGGGGTTAGATAATTTGGAAGTGCTTGATCTAGAAGGGAATTTATTTTCTGGGAAGTTGCCAGTTTCGGTAAAGGGTTTGAATAGATTGAGGGTTCTGAATTTGGGATTGAATAGGATTGGTGGGAAGATACCGGATTCATTTTCAGGATTGATTGGGTTGGAATGGCTGAATTTGGCTGCCAATGAGCTTGAGGGTTTGATTCCGGTTTTCGTTGCTGGTTTTCCGAGGTTATGGGGGCTTTATTTGTCATCCAATCAGTTAAAAGGGAAGATTCCTGATGCATGGGGGAGGAGTAATTGCCAGAATCTGAAGTATCTGGATTTGTCTGGTAATGAATTGAATGGAAAGATACCAATTAGCTTGGGGAATTGTCAGAAGTTACGAGTTTTGTTGTTGTTTTCGAACGTGTTGCAAGGCGTTATACCTCGTGAGTTTGGGCAGCTTAGGAAGCTCAACGTGTTGGATGTTTCAAGGAATAGCCTTAGTGGTGACATCCCATCTGAGCTTGGTAATTGTCGGGACTTATCAATTCTTGTGTTGTCGAATCTAGAGGATCCATATTCATCACATGGTGCTGCATTTGGTCATAGGGAAAGCAATCTCTTCCGAGGTTCAATTCCCACATTGCCAAAACTGAGAATTCTGTCAGGTATTGAATTTGAGGGTGAGATTTGTGACACCATGAATACAGATAACAGCTGCAAAAGCCTAGTTTATGTTGATGTAAGCAGCGAAAATGCTCCCAAATTTACATTTAGTGCCTGTGATTCACAAATTTCAAACTCTCGCCAGTTGAACCATGGTCCCACTGCATATCTTTCATTCTTCCTAAGTAGAGCTTGCTTGAGAACGAAGGCAAAGTTTCTTTTGGTCCATCGAAGCAGAAATGATGATGCCCATAGTGTAGTAAAGAGACTTGAAAACGCAAGGTTACTTTCAGAACTCAACTCATCATTAGATGAAACTGTTTCATCCTCAAGTGTGCAGAGCAGTTCTGAGAATCTGCAGGCTAATGCAGCAGAATCTCCATCAGGAGAAGGAGAAAGAGAATCTCAAAACCAGTTCAACTCGATAGAGATTGCGTCCATTGCATCTGCCTCTGTTATTGTTCTTGTTTTGTTGGCACTTGTTATTCTCTTCATTTATACAAGGAAATGTGCTCCCAGAGATAGTTATAGGATTCAAGTGTATGAAAGAAGGGAGATACGAGTTTTCACTGACATTGGGGTGCCATTGACATTCCAGAATATTGTTAAGGCTACCGACAGTTTTAGCGCAGGAAACTGCATTGGCTGTGGCGGCTTTGGAGCGACCTACAAGGCCGAGGTATCCCCAGGAGTGATTGTGGCTGTAAAACGGCTTTCTGTTGGAAGGTTTCATTGCATTCAACAGTTTGATGCTGAAGTTAAGACCCTTGGAAGGATTCGGCATGCTAATCTAGTTACACTCATAGGGTACCACGCGAGTGAAACAGAGATGTTCCTCATTTATAACTATCTCCCTGGTGGTAATCTGGAAAGGTTCATCCAAGAAAGATTGACAAAGTCCATTAAATGGAAAGCACTTCACAAGATTGCATTGGATGTAGCACAAGCTATTGCATACTTACACGATGAATGCAATCCAAGGGTTATACACAGAGATATAAAACCAAGTAATATCTTGTTAGACAACGATTACAAGGCTTACTTGTCTGATTTTGGGTTATCAAGGCTTTTGGAGAATTCTGAAACACATGCAACAACTGGTGTTGCTGGGACTTTTGGTTATTTAGCCCCTGAATATGCTATGACTTGTCGTGTGTCAGAGAAAGCTGATGTATACAGCTATGGTGTTGTTTTGCTAGAGCTGATATCAGACAAGAAAGCATTGGATCCTTCGTTTTCCTCTCATGGAAATGGATTCAATATCGTGTCGTGGGCGCATATGCTATTGCGACAAGGTCGTGCAAAGGAGGTGTTTGCAGCAGGAATATGGGAGAGCGGTCCACATGACGATCTGGTGGAGGTACTACACCTGGCTGTAAAATGCACTGTTGATACGCTCTCAATCAGGCCTACGATGAAGCAAGCTGTTCAACTGTTAAAGCAGCTAAAACCAATTGGCTAAATTAATTCAGGTAAAGTTTTAGATTCCCAGTTTTGTAATCAGCTAATGGCTGCTTATGTTAGTGTATCTTCTTCTTCTTCTGTATTTTACTTTAGTGCCATTTTTAAGAGGAGAATGTTCCTTTCCTTAGACTGTAGATATTACTAGTCTGTCTGTATGTCTGTCCCAAGTAAAAGCTGTAATGTAAAAGCCACAATTACAATTTGAGAGTAATGTAACTTGGATTGTTGCAGCATATAAAAATGTACATATTTATGAGATTGATAACAATTTCTTTTTCTAGTCTTTATTTATTTGCTTCTATTTGGTTTGCCTGGTTATATTTCTAGTCTTTTCCTGTTGTGTATGTTTGTGATTTGGGGTTGATGTATACAAACTTGTGCCGGAAAAGTCTTGGTACACTGACAAAGAATTAGGGATAAGTTCAACCCCACAGGCCACAGCAGTTTAAGTGGTGGATATTCATCGGATTATAATTGACTTGACTGACTATAACTATAAGGATTTTGTCTACTTTAGCCATTCCAAGAAAAAGATACGTTTAGGATATTCATGCCTACTTTTTTGTGAATAATATCTGCTTTCTTAATCTTTGAAAAAGATCGCACTCAAGCAGCTTGGCTGTCATCTTAGACACTAAAAATTCGTTAAGTGTATTTCGAATTACATCAAATGGATCTTGTTAAAGATCAGGGCCTAAGCCCAAACATATCAAGCCAGCCCAATAAGGGAGTACAATTCTTCTCCTTTAGTTGAAAGGCCCAGAGATCCATTAAGCTCAAACTCAGATCGACATCATCAAAGTATTGTTACCTCAAACTTGGGTTGATATCATCAACTACTGTCACCTATATTCAAATCCACGTGTCATACACGCTCAGTATACAAACCTACCAATTGCATGGTTCAGTGGTGATTGAGGCTGAACTTGATAGGGAGGACCCGTGTTCGATCCCCCACAACAACAATTGGAAAGGGACTGAAACCTATCCACTCAGAACTCGCCCCGAATCCGGATTAGCCCTAAGGGTGAACCGGGTAGTACACAAAAAAAAAAAAGTATACAATATAACCTCGTATTCCAATTGAACTTGTACAGCATTCCACTTCTTCTTCACTTAATTGAAGCAAACTTTTGTTGGCATTCATAACAGTCAACGAAGAGTGTGACTCAGAAGCTAACATATGGTATGGTAATGCCTCAAGAGTCAAGATCGAGGTCTTTGGTTATTGGTGAAGGGATGGCAATGGCTCAGAGTCTGAGTCTGAGTCTGAGTCTGAGTCTAGACTTGTAGTGCTCGCTCGGAAGTTGAAAGCCTCACTACTCAGACAAATACAAGACATGAATCATGATAAGGTAACTCTGTAAACCAGGTTAAGATAAGACATAACATCTCCTTTAATTTGTATCAAATCAAATTACATTACTCCAATGTATGTTAGCTAAGTGACATTATAACACACACGATATGATGCAACCACATTTCTGTTTCTGTATTCGATCGACTTGCTGAATATAGTTCCCAAATTAATCCTCAAAGACTGTCAAAGATATGCCATTTCCCAGATAAAACTCAAGACAATTGCACAAATCATGTAAAGTGTAAACCATATAACCCATATAGTAGTAACATATAGAAAGGCAAAACTAAAAGTATGTATTGCCTATTACCATTTTGATCTCATCACAATTAAGTGAAGTACAAATTAAGATCCTCAAGAAGAAATTAAAATTAAAAAAAACATTAAACTCTACATTAAAATCAAAACCAATATTATATAAGTATACGTTGAGCGGCCGGGTTGAATTAGAGATGATATCATAGGATTGGAGAAGTAGATGATGGGGTAACAACAATATGTCTAAGAGGGTGATCTACATCTGTTCCACCGGCATGCTTGACAAAGTCTGAAGGAGAGAAGAAAGTACCGTGACAAACACACATTATACGAACTTCTTCCCCTTTCCCGTACTTGTATAAGATCCCTTCCACTTTTCTACCATTTGGACCGTCTCCTATTGTGAACACACATGGCATATCCTCTATCGCATTTCCACTTGATGCCGATGCTGTTGCTGTTGCTGATATTGTCTCTTTCTTTTTATTTTCAGTCTGCTCAGCCCGGCTAGCTCTGTGGAATTCACTTTCTTGGCTACCAGTACGCTCTTGTTGGGAATGAGTACCAGGTGAGCTTCTTGTGTCACAGCTACTTGATCCTATTATTAACATTACAAGAAAACAATAAGATAACCATTTCAAGGATTAAATGTACCCTAACAAAGGCAAACAACTTCATTTCATCAATTCAATATTAAATATTAATTCCGTGCTACTAGCTAGCTAGCTAGCAGTTGGTCTGGTAGACACAACTTACATTAGCATTGAGATTAACTATCTAGATCTCTCTCTTAAATACTTACATTATCATCCGACAAGAAACAACAGTACATTTAACGGCAGTTTCCTAACTAAATGAACCCATTTTACACACACACAACTCGCTACCTGCCTCATCATACACTGGCCGTTATATGACGTGCCTGATTGTCTATAGGCAACAACTGATGCGGTGTACCACTTAACTTTGCCGGCCAGGAGGTATCAAAATGCCACTGTGTCGTATCAATAACATAAATTATCTTGTAGGAGAATATTCACTTCAAGGACATTTGGTTTAAATTTCCAGAAATTATAAACCTACATCAACTTCAAATTATCTTAAGCTTCCCTATCAGAACATTTAACTCTCTCTGCTCCAAGATTTCAAAAAGTTGACCCATGGGCAAAATCTGCATACCATAGGGAAGGTGGGGAACTCATCAACAAAAATGTTATTCCACTTCCAAAGCCTTGCCTTTATTAAAAGCATTTCCTTCTAACTTCATCAATTGTTAAATTATCAAGTATTGTTGAGTACTGGTTTTATGCTAGGATGTTATTTACAAGGAAATTGGAGTATAAATGAATCACAAAATTGGGGGGGTAAGATTATCACTTTTGAGAAACCAACAAACTTGCATTCCCACAAACTGCAATTCATAGTTAAAAGTAAATAAATAAAACAATGATGTCAGTCAGTGTGGTTGATAAAAATAAATGGCTTGGTGAAAGGGAGATGGAAGATTGAAATCTGTGATTTGTGCTTGACAAGAGTTGGAAACCAAAACTACTACGTATATTACAACAAGAACCAACTGGAAATAACAACAGGCACTCAGATGAGTCACTGTGAAAAATAAGATACAGTATGTATGCCTAGCAAACACACACACGTCAAACACACACACGTCACACGGTGTATAGAAAACTACTCTCGCAGTGTTGCTCTTTGTTCCAACCCAACAACAAAGACACCTAATTTATCCATCCTAGAATAAGTTTAAAACCATAAGTCAGGTTGCAGAGAGTTCTTGCAGAATCTTGACAGTTAGTTAACACAACTTGTGAGACATAAATCAGGAAAATTAAATCTTAATATAGTGAAAATCTTTTCTTTTTCGGATGAGAAAAAGGAGAGATTAAAATGTTGTATGTAATTAATACAAAAACTTGGAAATGTCCATAACCATACATCTTTGACGACATAGTAAATCAACCAACTTTCACCCATATCATTCCCAATCCCATCAAACCAACAAAGATGAGAACTTTATGTTTGCTATGAATCTTACTTACTTAAACACCGTCACCATTTAAAAACTACCAAGCTCCTTTCTTAGTGAAACTACCTAATGTTACTTGAAAAAACGACCACTGTTCGTTCTTTCTCCAAGTGCAAATGAAATACCAGAGAAAACGGTCAACTCCATAGATAATATGAAAACAAAGACTGATAGTTTTGGGCCTTTTGGCATTGCAGTTGAATGATTACATAATCACCCTCAACTGTCAAGAAACTGGAAGCTATTTAAATACTTAAACTTGGCCGGACAACAATTTTGCGGGTTTGGTTCGGGAACATCCTAAGATTCATCAATAGCAAGCAACAGTAGAACCAGGAACATTACAATTCAAAATTAAAGTTTCAAATAAACCCAATTCAATGTACTCAGAAGATATTACCAAAAACAAAAACAGGTCCAATAACAGAAAATCAAAAACCAGTTCAACAAATATAACTACCATCTACCAACCTAACCTTGGACATATACAATACTAAATCAATCCAATTGCAATTTGCACAACATAATCTACATAAACAACAACATAAATCTGCAGATCGAAAGCAAAGGATCCAAGAAAATAAGATACTCAATTGATATTTAGTGTATAGATGAATAAAAGTGATACCTTGATGGGTCTTACTCTCAAGCTCAGAGGCATCAGACCCTTGTGATTCCCCTGAACCTTGAGAAGAACCCTGATTTGGTTGAGTCTGAGTCTGAGCTTGATCTTGAGCAATCAAGAAACCTTGCAAACTACCAAAAGTAGTTCTTCTACCTTTAACCTCCAAATGATTATGATTACCAGATGGAGGTGGTTTAAACAAAGTCCCAATTGAAGAAGAACCAATTAACTTACTAGTCAACCCCAAACATTGTTGTTCCCTTTCTAATCTTGCTCTCAACTTCAACCCTTCAACCCCTTTCTCCTCCCCACCACCACCACCAACACCAATACCACTCTCCTTTAAAACCCTCTGCTTCTCCGACCGCCGCCGCTTCGCCTCCATCCTTCTCAATGTTTGCATCTCCTTTCTCTTCCTCCATTCCTCCGCCGTCTCCACCGGCAACGACGCTGTCCTTACAAGGTGGTTGTTGCTATTATTATTATTGTTCCCCAATGATGGTGGTAACGCCATCGCCGCCATGGTCACCGCCGCCCCTGAATCATCTTCACCCCCCTCCCTGAAGAAAGGCATGGTCCCAGCTATTGAAGAAGACCTTATCAAACCCCCTAAATTCTTAGACTTATCAACCCCAAATTTACCACCTAATGATAACCCAAGTCCTAGATTCAAACCATCATCATCGTCATCATCATCATCATCAGCTGATCTATTACCACTCTTTCTCTCTCCAGAATTACTACTTAGAAATGTTTGCAAGAGATCTCTTGGATATTTGCTTATTTCCAAAGATAAACTCTCCATTTCTTTGCTCCTATTTCTGCTACTGTTACTATTACTATTACTGCTAATTATACTACTACCACTAAATCCTCTGCTAATACTGTTGCTTATATTCACTGTTTCACCCATGCTTTTTGAGCTACTGCTTGAAATTGAATACAGCTCAGATGAACCTTCCATTCACCAATATCCCAGATTTTTTTTGCTGATTCAACTTTTTTTTACTAAATTTTTCATCTTTGTCAACATTTTCTGGGTTAAATGCTTGAGGGATACCCAGAATTTTGGAAGGAAAAAGAATGAGAAGTAGTACTCCGTATAAAGAAAAGAAGAAAACTTTTATTTGAAAATAGAAAAAAAATTATGTGAAATGAAAGACAGAAAACAGATGGTTTTGGGATTGAACTATGAAGCTTCAACACGTGGAGAACTCAACCCAGAAAACAACAACATAAAAACGTTTTATGGGGTTTTGTATGAATGAACAAATTATCAATTTTTTGTTTTTTCATCTTTTTATGGAGATTTTGGTTATTTAATCTCAAGTGATTAAAGTTCAAATTAATATTAAGAGAACAATGGAAGCATCCCTTTTTCACTCATTTTCTCTGTCTTGAATGATTGGGGTGAATAAAATAATGCTTCCTCTCTTTCACGAGTAAACAAATATTTTGATTTTTACATTATTCACACTATTTTTTTTGACCCCTATTGTGACGAGAAAAAAAATATGGTTCTTTAGATTTTTATTACACTTTAATCGACAAATAATTTTAGAAATTGAGTTGAATTTGTTAAAATAGTATGAAGTATATGCTTTATAAGTGGAATAATAAACTTCTTTTAAAAAAAAATAGATGTTGATGATTAGAGATAATGATTGAATGTGCATTTGTAAAATAGTACTTCTACTATCTCAACAACATTGACAAAAGTGATTTAAAAACGTATACACTAAGAAAGAAAAGAGAAAATGTATAATTAAATAGTGTGAAAAGATTTTAAATATGGAAATAATGGCTGACATAATTGTGTGGTGATAGAAGATAAAAGGTAAATACAAGCAGGAATAGGTTAATTTTTTTATTTTTTTTTTGAAGGTGGTTAAATTATTTAATAGGGCGAAATAAGTAAATTTTTCTTTTTAAAAGTAAGATGAAGGAACCTCCTGCACTGGTACCTCGCACAGGTATTTCCAGCCAGCTTTGCAGGTCAGACTCATTAAAAGTAAGGGCGAAATAAGTAATATGAGCCATTTTTAACAAGCAACTGAAGTATAAAAATAATCAAATAACATATTATTAACTTCATTTCATTCTATTCTTATTGTTTATTGCCATTTATTTTTTTTATATATGTAGCCTAATGCCCTAATCCTATACGAGTAAATTGTTGAGTTTCAAGAAGAAGGAAAAAAAAAAAAAAAAGCAAGTTGTGGTGTGGGGGTGTAGCATGAAGTGACTATAGTGTGACACGCGTCCGTTAGACATTAGAAAAAGGGAAAGGTAAATAACAAACACGTGTCAAGTTGAAGACAAAGTAGGATGATCAACCACGTGTCCAATAACCCCCCCGTCTCCAAGGCGCAGCGTATTATACATTTCTGTGTCGTCATCATTGCATAATTCACTCTATTAACAACCATCGTACGGTCTATATTTGTTCTTTAATGGAATAATCTTGCTTCTTAAGGACAACAAGCTGTCGAGCTACTTGTGGTCTATTTTAAGGTGCCTTTTTTATATATATTTTTAAGCTTATTTCATAATATTATATTCTACTCCGTACTTTCTTATTTTATAAACTAGCTTTTGAGCACGTTTATAGAACGGGCGGTTGTGCAGTGGTTGTTCAAATGTCTTTTAAAGTTTTAGTTAGTGAGTACTTCTGATTTGTGGTAATATATGAATTAAATAGAGGTATAATTTGAAGGTTGGAAAAATATAAAAATTATATGTTAAATAAATATTGGATGTTAAAGGGTGGAGTGGAAGAGACTAATGAGTATATTAGACTATTAATAACTTTATGTTGAATAAGGAAAATGGGGTGGAAGGGACATTAGAAGTTGTAAATCATATAAACAATAAAGAAAATTTGGAAAAAAAAAACAAAAAAACAAAATGATGGATAAAAGAAGAGATACTACTAGGTATAGATAGATTCTGTTTTATTGACCTGATTTAATTTGATCATGATCTGAATATTTTAAAAAAAAAAAATTATTTTTCCTGATCTGATCTAATTTCTACCGGCTAGGCAATTCTCATTTGACAAAGTGTAATGACTCATGAGATGATTAAGATTCCCGACATTTCCAAAATCCACGTGTTGAAACACATCTCTAATTTGATTTGCTTTTCTCACGCAACTTGTGTATGCGACAAATTCAGTCACTTAGGTGGATCAAATATTAAAAATTCGTGATGGGTCATATTCGTGTTGTTGGTAGAAGGAATTGTTGTATTTAACCAGGCCCATATGGATCGGGCTCAACAGGCCGTACAATCCATGAACATTTTCACATAGGCAAGTAAACAAACTAAAATTATAAGAGTGAATAGGCAAGTAAATGCGAACAAGAAGGCTGAAATAATAAGATTTCACATAAGACCAAACTCAGACAAATGCCCATCAATGTTTTCTACCTATCCTCTGAAAAAATATTGTTGTCAAAATATTGATGATGATAATAACAATTAACTCTTCTAGCTTTTTTTTTCCCTTCCCACAAACTCCTCAAGAATTTGAGAATCAACACAAGATTCGTCCTACTTACTACAAAACTCTCTTGGAAAGATGACTACTACTACTACTACTACTACTTGGATGGTGGCCCTTGACGAGAGCCTCTTCCGGCACCATTCTGGTAAACGTTTCCATCTCCGTTGTTACGGTTGTTGCCTCGACTAGGAACTTCCCCATTGCGCTGCTTCTCATTGTTGTTGTTTCTTACATAGTTGTTACGACCACCACCACCATTTGAATAGTTGCTGCTACGTCCCTTGAAACTATCATTATTCCTGTATCCATTTCTTCCAGCGGGGTACATGCTCACACCATTGATAACTGCACGCACATACAATCACACTATTAACATTTTAAATGACAACCAATTCTCATTATGTGCCTGCTTGTTACTCACAACTCATCAATTCCAGTTGCCGGATCATGTATGTATTCTTACCATATCAAGATAAATTACCATTGATGAAAAGAGGAAATCAATAACATATAGATACAATGGAACCATAAAAACGAATACTTGAACATCAAAGAGAAAGCAAACAAATAGACTGTAAACAAACCAACATAGATTAACTTCAATTATCAGAATTATAATATGTAGAAATAAGAAGAAAGGCAAATTACAAAAAGAAAGAACGAATATATGTTTACCTTTAGTAGGTGTTTTTTTCTTTTGTATGAAAGCTTTGTTCTCACCAATAATAATGTGGCCACACTGAAAAATTAACATCAACACATCAGATACGACCAATGTAAAATCGAGAAATATCTGTAGCTGCTAATAGCAGACGTACAAATTCAACATCAAATAAAGAAAACAGAGAGGATCCACACAGTTCGGCTGGAGGGCTTCAAAAGATAGAATTGCACCAGAAATATCATCCATATATAAAGATACCAAGGCGAAAGTTCCTATATCTACGAGGTAAGTATGACAAACAGATAACTTGTAACATCCCATAAAACAACTGGCTTCCCTCAATAAAGGGCAGCCCCCCACAAAGTATATGTCATGGTATCCCACCAAACCCCCGAGCAAAGGGAAAACAAATCTAGGGTTTCATTTCCTGGGATTATATTAGATCAGCAGGGGTAAACAAGCTGGTGAAATAGCATACAGCTTATATCCAATCCATCCCTGCAGTCAATACCAGAAGAAACTACCCGGCTACTTTTATTATTCCAAGTTGCTATCCGATAGCTAGTTCTTGAGTGAATACTCCAATAAGATAATTACATACAAGCAAAGAGAGGCAGCGCAACAAACAAACAAAAAAAAAACAAGAACAAGCAGAATCAAGACTAGAAAACATACATCTATTGCATTCTGTTTTCCAGTAGCATCTTCATATTCAACAAATCCAAAACAAAAGCCCTGTAGCAAGCAGATGCACAAAAGAAAAGAGTCTCATCAATAACGTGATTGAAATTCCTAGATCAAGTACACCTTTAATAAATTAAAAAAAGGTGTTTAAAATGACTTGTTCAAGAAAATACAACATCATGATTATACATACCTTATTTGACCTTACTTGAATGCCATTGTTTTTTATGGCTCCAAACCTTTTAAATTCATTCTCAACTTGAGCAACGGTTGCATCAAGGGGCAAATATCCAATGTATACGGAATGATCTGTTTCTGCACAAGATTCAAGGAAAATAACTAAATAGAAATAAAGATTTCAAATACCCATTATCAAGGGTTAACAAAATCATGAAGGTATATACTTCAACATTTAATTTAAATAATTGATGGTAGTACCTTCAGCTTGAACATCGAAATTACCATTGCTGTCACTGGGAGCGGAAGATTTAGGGACAGCTGTAGACACTGGAGCAGGACGAGTTGGTTGTACAGCAGGAGAGGGGGCCACACTCTTTTGTGATGCCTTCAAATTTGCAGCTTTAGTAGCACTAGCAAGCCTAGGCACGGTTGTCTTAATAGCACCCTCGCTCAGATTCTTCAGCTGATTTTTTTAATGAAAAAGTACAAGCAATGAGCATCACTAAAATAGATCCAACATACACGTGTGCAAACAAAAACTCACAAGTGATGCATATGACTTCTTAGGAGCATCAACATGACCATTCTGCAAGGTCTCAGCCACTGGTTGGACAACATCAGCAGATGCTTGGGGAACAGCCTTTTCGACAGTTGATTTAGGTTCATCCTTAGATATGCTAACTGTTTCTGTCACATCCTCCACAGCTGGTGCATGATTTACAGTAACATCTGAGGCTTTAGTAGTCTCTGTAAGGAAGCACAATATTCAACATTGTAGAAAGTAGAAACATCCTCAGTAAACACAAACAGGTAAAAAGATTATGACAGCAAGAGACGGAGAATATGAAAAAGGTTACCTTCAATGGGAATCACAGGTGCTGCTGGTGCACTTGTATCAACATCCTTCTCCACCACTGAATTTACCTCCGGGGAGCTATCTTCCTCAACAAACCTGAACGTATCATTGAGTACGAAAAATCCTTTGTCTTGAGGAGCTAGAAAGAATGACTCAGTGAAGTTCCTTCTCACGTAGTCCTTTCCAGTCAAACGACCTGTCACTAAGACAATCACCCCATTCATATAAGAAGCTTGTGCATCGGCCGTTAATATCTCTGCTTTGTAATCTTCACAGTCTAAGGAGAGCATAAGCTCCTTAATTCCCTGCAACATAAATTGTATTAGCTCATATTGCATCATTGCTCAATAACAACCTTGAGAAATATACCATCTACAATCACGACACAATAGAACTATTAACCACATGCTTAACAAGGAAAACTCGGGAAAATACTGCAAAAACAACATAACACAAAAGTAGATTTTCTCCATCACCAGCAAACAAACCTACAATGAACTATCTCACGGGATATACTATTAGCCACCTATTAATTTCATACTGGTTGATTGCTGATATAGTGTAAAACATATAAGGAGATCTAATGAGAGACTGACTTACTTCCATTGAAGTCACAGTCGACAATGTTCCATCAGGACCTGGTCGGCTCATTGTGCTTGAATCCTGGTAAAATCGGTAGACAAGCTCCGGATTTTGATGCAAAATTTGGTAAAATTGACCGACAAAGGCATGCCCCACGGTTTCAGCACTTAAATCCGAGGAGCAGACATCCGTTTGAGCAGCCATCTCTGAAACATTCAAAATATACACAATCTATTGTAACACTACATACGGAAAAAACTGAAAACCTACAGCTTTCATAATGAATTAAGGTTGTCAATCAAAACCATATATCATAAAAGTCGTGAATTAACATCAAAAAATAAAAACCAAAAGACCAAGTAATTACTCCCTGATTGACAACACTGATCTTTAGCTCTATAGTAAAGTCAACTGTTTAAGTATGTATATCTAACTGCAAACACAATCCATAAATCTGAATATCTAATGCACTACACGAGAAAAATAAAGGCAATACCAATACAAAGTTGTCAACTTTGTTGTACTTTCAATCCGGAGTACTTCGTTATTTACTCACATATCCAAGAAACTAGCATTGCAAACGATAATCATAAAACAATCACGAAAACCCTAGATCTATAACCTAAAACCCTAGAAAAACCCTAATTTGACCAAAACAACAAAATGAAACAATCAGATGCAGATCACAGTCACATTCGTAAAAATAAAAAGTACAACAATTCAAATTACTACGCAACAATTACTCAAAAAAAGCGTCAAGATTCAAATTCAACAATTTTCAATTACAACGAAACAAATCGAGGCACGAACAATTAAAACGAAAAAAGAACAAATTGAAAAAAAAAAAATTTGAGAAGAGGAAAGAAATATACCTCTTTCCGGGAGATCGGAGAGAGAGAACGAAGCAGATGAGATAGAGAAATGTGGCGCCGAAGGCTAAAACGACGAAATTGAGAGGAGAAGAGAGATTTAAGAGAGAGGTTTTAGAGAGAAGAAGGAATAAAATTAAACAGTAAATGGGGGTGGGGATGATGACTGTATATATGGCGAGAGATTGAGTGAGGGCTAGGGCAATTTCAATATGTGAAGAAAAAAATTGAATAAAATAAAGTAACAAAAAAAAGGGTTAGGTAGATATTTTAATAAGTAAAATAAGTGGAGATCATGTCATTTTAGGGGATGGAGGGTGAGGGTGGGGTGTAAATAGATTATTTAACTAGTATAGTACCCGTGCGATGCACGGTTTACATATTTTAACTTCAAGTGCAAAAGTAAATTAATTTTGAAAAGAAACATAGAAAAATACGTAGATTTTTGTATTCTTTTTATGCATCACCCATGATTTCATGTTAGGTATAAAAATTAGTTATCATCATATAATATGAGAAATGTCAATTCTAAACCTGAACCACTGAACCGATGGGTTGGTCCGATCGTTTATAACCCGAACTGTTAAAAACCCACGAGCTTGGAATCCACAACCCAATCTGATTATATTCAACCCAAACCGATCGGAAAATATTAACCCGATTAAGATATTAAACCCGATAACAAACCGTTCAACAAAAACCGACTCGTTTCAACCCGAACCAAATGGATCCAAAATTCGTTAATGACTCAATCTATTTCAATCGAACCGTTTGAACCCGAGGAAAACCCGTTTACAACCCAAATTATTTTAACTTAAGCTTGTAACCCGCTTTAAATCTCGTAACCCGTTTAATTCGAATCCTTTATAAAATTATTAACCCATAACCCATTTAACCCCGCTACCGATCTTAAATTCTTAACACTTTTAAAAGTTAGTTATTTCTTTTGTCCCCTAATTAAGGCATCAATATTATAATTTATAAACGTATTGAAAATTCTGATTTTATAATTTGGAACTGAATTCACCTGACCCAAAGTACAATCCTCCACCCATTTCATACCGCTATTAATTTACCCACATTGTATGAATCTAAACCAATAAAAACCTTAACCGATATAAACTTGAACCTGATGTAACCCATATGTACCTGTTCAACCCGACCCATTTCATATCCTATATTAAGTTCGAATACTATCTCATTCTTTTTATTGTGTTACTAATACCAACTATCTTTTACCCATCCCTTCTCAAGTGTATTTTCTTGAAACCAGGTCTGATCAAATCCATAAATTTCAATTAGGCCCTATTAGATTAGATCATGTCCAAGTCCAGTAGTTTAAATAAGTTGAGATAAATTTGAAAAATTTATTTCAAATAAGGTGAATACAATGCACCTAACCTCCATTTTTCTTTGTTCCACTCACTTATTATATATGTGGTCAAATAATAAATTAATAAATTATTGATTGTACTTTGTGGAGTATATATAAAAGAGAGAAATTATGTTGGCTAAAACTCAAAATCAAAACGTACCAAACCCACCACATCACCAGAGGAAACAATTTTATCTCTATAAATTAATGTTCATCACTCGTCGAATCACTACTTATATATCCCTGTCTAAACAGGGTGGAGACATACAAATGTTCACTGAACCCACTTCACAGATTTTATTATTTTAATTTTGATTTAAAATATTTGATTAGAAATTGAAGATTATAATATCATGGAATTGAGAAAATTCCTTTATGTAAAATATATTCATCTCACTTATTCTAATACTTCGAATTACGTTTGATACTACTCCTTACACAACTATATTTTTATCGTGAAAATGAAAACAGTTTTGAAGAAGGAAAAACTTAAAATTATACTCCCTCCGTATTTATTTAAGGGATATACTTGTTTTTTTTCGGCCGTATTTATTCAAGAGATACACTTGACATTATTTAATAATTTATTAACCCGACCATCTAATTTAATAATACCCCGTAAATCTAATTTACCCTATGACCCACCATCATATTAAACAAATAATTTCAAAAACCCACGCCACCTCCCACCCCCTAAAATATAATGGTCCCCACTTATTTACTTATTAAAATATCTATCTAACGGCACTTGGTTTATTATTTTATTTCATTCAATTCTTCTTCTTAATACTTGTGCCCGGTCAAGGGCATCTCTTAAATAAATACGTAGGGAGTATATTACAAACTATTTCTAATTTTAAGAAAACTAAAAATCGAAACTCACGATGATACCGAACATACTCTAAAAAGAATATTTAATCCGAGTGAAACGACCCCGAATATAAATGCTAACAAAAGGTCTTGCATACACAAGGTGTACAATAAATTTATCGTACACCAACATAACGTTTACCCAGTTTTCTCTAACTTTTACACAATTTTCTATAACTTTTATATTGTAAAAAAAAAAAGTTGATAGATAAACATTTTAAGGGGTTAAATGATTAATTTTATACATTATTAGTGATTTTGAAGAAACTTTTTTTATTAAAATGAAAAATTTTATTACTAAAAAATAGATAACTTTTACATATATAAGCTTAAATTTTAAGCATTTTATGTTAACTTTAATTTTGGTGTACCACCCTATATAAATAAGAATTTGTGAAATGCTAAAATAAAACTTTTGAGGTGCATGTTCAATTACGTGAAATGCTAAAATAATACTTCATATGTTCAATTACGTGTACGCAGTTTATTTATCCAAACTTACACAACATGTACTCCTTATTTCTATCATAAGAAGCCAATAGTAGTAAGTTAAGATACGCTCACATAAGTAAAAATTAAGATTATTAAATTTACATTAAGATAACTCCGTATGTGTATTTTAAATTAGGTTAATAATTAATATAGTACCCGTGCGATGCACGATTTATAATCTAAATATCAAATTTGTATGACTTCTGACCTATATTTATATACAATTAACATCAAAATATGCCTGGATAGATAATCATGTCAAATATAAAGTTATAATCATCCTTTCTTTACTTCAATGGACAATATTCACATGATCCCACAATCTACATCATTACCCGATCATTTAAGACTTGCCCTCGTGTATTTATTCAGCTATATGATTTCGAGTCGTGGTGGGCCTGGTATGGAGGATGACCCCTCCACACTTTCCATCCGCCTAAAATTCTCATCTTCATTCTAAACCACCACGATAGGTACGCTACTCATACTCATCCCACTCCTTGCCTAATAAAATTTATCCCAAACCGCTCCATGACACTCGTCTCAGACCAAGACATAGACCTTTTGTTAGTAGAGTAGTTTTGAATTAAGTTTGAAACTCTATTATAGAGTATTCAAAATTTCGGTTGTCTGATTAGAAAAATCAAGTAAATAAAGAAAATATTATAATATGTAAGTTATTAGTGAAAAAAATATTGATATATTCATAATCAATTAGATGAAGGATAAACGATGGAAGACATGTTCAGTCTAAAATTCCTCATAATCGCCCCGTCACCCGTGGTGGATACATCGAATAATTTATCTCCATCCACATCCACTTACGCCAGGAGGGTGGGGGGAGTTGTCTCCCAAAAAACCTCCTATTGATAATATGATATCTTTATATCACTACAAAAATTTGTATCTTTAACGACAACCTAATTACGACGGGTCTAAAATTCCGTCGCAAAATCCTTTTGCGACGGGGCTAACAACCAAACAATGACGGGAATAACCGTCGCAAATGTCTTTTACGACGGGATTTTCTATTAACGACGGCCCCCTTTTATGACGGGTTCGCGACAGGAAATCCCGTCATTAATCAACGATTATTGGCCTTTCGCGACGGGATTTCCCGTCGTTAATAGTACAATTTCTTGTAGTGAATTTTGTCAAAATTCACCTAACCTTTCAGCTAACTTTTAAATATATAAATATTTGTTATTAAAATTGATTTTATTATTGACCGAAAATGTGACTCTATAATTTAAGATGGGGTGAGTGTTCCAAAGTCTAATAAATCTAAACCGGCCATATCCCCAAGGTGGGTATATTTTATTCTTATACGCGTCCGCCAAAACAAATATCTTTGTCGGTAGGCCAATCTAAAATGCAAACTCTCCCCATCACCAAGGTGTAATGCACGAATTATCAAAATGTTAATTGTTTACGAAATTTTATGTGTAAGTGATATTGCAATCCTTCATGGTGTGTATAACCCTCCAATGAATTAGATTGACGATCAACTTAGTGGTGATTAGTTTGACTAAAAATAAGTTTTTACGGTACACTCCATTTTTTTTTTTGAGGGGCACTACATTCCATTGTATCACAATAGGATTTGGAATTACCGTAAATAATATTTATAAATTAGATGAGAAAGATTATTCTACGTTTTTTTATTACATAAACGAAAATAATTTGAATACTCCGTATATTATATTGACATATATATACAAATTTTCCATATATGTCAGACGCATACGGATTTATTACTAAGTCTCATTTTAGTACTTTTATATTTTTGATATACTTTGATTTGATATTGACATATATACAATAATTTCCATATATGGCAGGCAAAGACAATTTTTTAAAAATATAAAAATATATTATTTATATTAAAAGAGAGGACCAATCATGTGGTGACATTTGTCATCACCACATTGAGTTCCTCTCTTTTAGTATAGTATATAGATTAGATGGTGGGGTTGATAAGTTACCAAAAATAGCAAGTGTATCTCTTAAATAAATACGACCGGAAAAGACAAGTGTATCTCTTAAAAAAATACAGAGGGAGTATGAAACAAGAGGGACTCTGGCCCTGTTTAGCAAACAGCGGTTAGCGGTTAGCTGTAGCGGTTAGCTGTAGCGGATTGTATTAAATGGTTTGACTAGCGGTTTGTATTAAATTATTTGACTAGAGGTTTGCATCAGCTGGTTAAACAAAAGTGTTTGGCCAACAGCGGATAGCTGTTAGCTGGTCAATTACATAAAATGACCAAAAAAGACATTGTTACATTTAATTTTGATGATATTTTTTATTCAATAATTAAATATATTAGTCGAATTTATTATATAAGAAAACTTATCAAACGCCAAAGGTATCAAAATTCACGGTGACTTCAAAACGTGTTCTTCTAATTTCTCTTCAATTCATTGGTGAGGTGAATATACCAAGGCCAATCCAGATCTTGCGCAAGTTTTGGATCTCTCAATTAAGACATGCGCGCAGGCTTGTGTCTAAACCAAAATTATTTCGATCTAAAATGAAGAAGATGGAGAAATTTCCTTTATTTTTAGACAAGAAAACGATTTGAATTTGTGATGAATAAAGAATAAGGTTAAAAAATGTGCTTCTGTATTTTTTTAAAATAAGAAATGGATGGGATACTGAAGGATATTGGTTGGCTAATGAAGGAAAATGATAACAGGACAACAATGGAGATGGGAGAGGAACGTGCCAGTTTGGGGCAATAGGGTAATTTCACATCTCAGTTGTGAATTTGCTAAATGGAAACGCTGCTCTAACCAACATTTTTCAAATTAGCGTTTTGGTATGAAAACGCTGTTTTAATCCGCTCACAACCAAACACTCAAATTAGCGGCTTGAGTCAGTCAAACCTCTAATGGTGTCCAAACCGCTAAAAGCTCTCCAAACCTCTCACAACCAAACAGGGCCTCTACTAATGTCGGGTTCGGCTCATTAGTGTTTGGAAACATCTATCGTTTGTAACTTATAATGAGAATATTTCGTTACGAGATATGTAGATAGAAAATAACATTTTGAGATAAAATAGAGGTTTGATTATGAGAGATTTGGAAAGAAAATACCATTTTGAGATGAAATAGAGGTCTGACTATTTGTAAAAACTAATTCGTAATTAGAGTATTTGATTATAGGAGTGTTTGGCGACTAGAAGAACAAGATTCAATACACTTACGTGGTTCAAGGAAAATGCGGAATACGTTGAGTTGTGTTGGGAAATATTATGTAATCTGGATTTTTGGAAATGGATTCAGATATAATGGGAGATTCATTTATTCTGTTTGAACTAGAAGAATGATATCTATACTAATATATTAAAAGGCGTTTTGAAAAACGTCTATGTGTCATGTAGTACTCTTCCCTTTGCGCCACATCATTCACTCACCAATTGGTATGTCATGTCATGGATAACAAAAAATCAATACAACGAGGTTCGAACTCTAGACCTCATGTTTGAATGATAATTCTCATTACCATCTTAACCAACCACCAATTGTGGTTTATTTCTTCACATTAATTTATAAATAAATGTTAACATGAAGTCTAAACCAACTAAATTTTTATTTGATTTTTTATTTTCTATGGAATATTTTGAAAAATAAATAAAAAAAATAATTAGAACAATTATGAAGAAAAATGATGTCATGAATCTCATAAGCATTAACTATAGGAATACCTTGCATGGCTGCTTATATCTAATTTGGTGTTATTAATTTGAAGCACTTAGTTCCACTAGAAAACAAATTATACAATTGTAAGATGATCTAATTGAAAAATTACTTGGCATGATAAATGACGTAATGTGTCTGTGTAGTTGACAAACTTAATTGATGTTTTTCACTTTAAGGTATACATGCATTTCGTCAAATGTTGAGCTCAAGAAAAATCTAAAATTTTAACTATTCAATGTAGCGATCGGGGCATCGCCCGGGCCACACACTAGTTTTTTTTAGTGAAAAGGAAAAGTGTGCTATTCAGAATCAACATCCATATTAAGAATTATTGTACGAGTTGTTTAAATCATAAAGCTTATATCATTTCCGAGCATAAGGATAACCTAAGAGAATGTTTTTGAAGTCCGAGGAGCAAACTTGTTATCAATTTTGAGAGCTATAACACCCGATGAAAGGATGTATCCCAAACTATTGTAGGTCAGCCCATACTCCATCTGATGACCCAATCTATACCTAGTCTATACCTATAGTCTATAAAAAGCAAGACCATATTTGATTAAATGACATGTGTCATCACATTTGATTAGATGACACGTGTCATTCATTATTTCTTTTATCAATTTAGTTTTTTATTTTATTTTTCCTTTGTTGTTTGATATATTATATAATTCCAATTGCCTCTTTCACTTCATCTTCCTCATACAACATCAATTCACCAATCTATTCATTCAACATCTTCTACTCCGTCTTCCCGATTAACACTCAATATTAATATACTATGTAATTTATGTATTCTTTCAACTTTTAAAAATTACCTCTATTTAAATCATAGTTTCTCTCTAAAATCACAACCTAAATAAAATTAGAACTGAAAAAGATAGACTAAATAATCATTATACAACCGCCCGTTCTTTGAACGAGCTCAAAATCTAGTTTAAAGTAATAAAAGATCCCAACCGATTTAAAGGAAAAAAAGAGTCAAACTAGACACTACCTATGAAGAGATGTAGCATCATGGTATGTTATTGACAACCAAAAAAAGCATGAATGTAGTAAGGATCGAACATCAAACCTAATGGATTAAAAGTTTCACTTCCCACCATCTCAACTACCTACAATGTTTGTCATACTTTCACATATAAATGTAAAATACAATCTTTTAAAATTGGGCACATTTTTAAAAAAAGTAACCCCGATTAAAAGTAAAACCCGGAGCAACGCCCGGGCCACACACTAGTTTAAAGTAAAAGATGCAAAAGGTCTTGCGCGCACAAGGTGTACAATAAATTTATTGTACATAGATAAACATTTTAATGGGTTAAATGATTAATGTTATACATTATTAGTAATTTTGAAGAAATAAGTTTTACTAAAATGAAAAAATTTATCACTAAAAAATAGATAACTTTTACATATATAAGCTTAACTTTTAAGCATTTTGAGTTAACTTTTACTCTGGTGTACAATATTTATTGTACACCCATTGTAAATAAGAATTTGTGTAAAAGAAGATACCACGATTTAAAGGAAAAGAAGAGCCAAACTAGATCCGATCGGTAAAAGTATTATAGGTCAACATAGACTCCACACGGTGACCCGGTTTGAAGTAAAAAATGACCCGCACCGATATAGAAAAAGAGCCCCCAGCGAGGATCGAACTCGCGACCTTTCGCTTACGAAGCGAACGCAATACCACTATGCTATGGAGGCATTTTCGGTTTGATAATCCTGGATAAAGGACAGTAACCTTAATATTTCAGTTCACTGCGTCAAGCGAGGTACGGAGTACAAGAGAAGAGAGGAGAAGAGAAGAAGAGAAGAGAAGGCGGAAGAACGCAAAACAGGAGAGAGAGAGAAAGATGTGCGGTATTTCATTCATAGTAGATGGCCTTTGCTTCGATTTATCCTCCATTGTTACAACCCAGCAACTATCTTCTGTCGAACCAGTTAAGTTATTTCTACTCTTTTTTTTTTTTTTTTTTGATGGGTATTTTTTACAAGTTTCTGTTTGTTTCAATTTGAACCGCTAAATTTGAAAAACACCAATCACAGAAGAAATTTTGATGGATATTGTTAATTCTTGTTGTTCTTGACATATTTTCTGAATTGGGGTTTTAGTTGTGAATTTATTGGTTAGAGGTGATAATGGGTTGATGATGGTGATGCTGTATGGTAGATTGCTGCCCCTTATTGATTAATTTCTCTAATGTGAATGTGTTATTTGGAACTAAGGGTGGAATATCTGCTGTACTGGATGCAGTTTACATTTAAAATTGATGACGTGAAAGCCCGTTTACGGAGAAGAGGTCCTGATAGTTTGGGGACTAAAAAGGTTATCCTTGAAGTGAAGGATGCCAAAGTACATTCTTATGTTGTCAGGGAGGATGAGGAAACCGAAAGCGAAGTCTCTTGTTTACGCGGCTCTATGCATGATTGCAAACCTTTAGCCAATGGAGAGAATGGGCAGCAATCTGTTGGAGAGATGTACTTTGTTGGTGCTGTTTTACAGTTGAGGGGAACAAAGCCGGTTGTGCAGCCGTTAGTTGATGCATCTGGGAATATTCTCATTTATAATGGTAACCTCAACCTTCATATATCATTGTTGTGGATTGAACATTCATGATTCACTGCTAAATCTAGTAAATAGATGTTTGTTGGGTAGCTTATATTGGAATATTGCCAAGTCCTGCTATATTTATCCGGTAATGTCTTTATATGATAAGATTGAGTTTGTTAACCATTATTGTTGATAGAGACGAGCAATGGCAGATGCCATTCGGTTTGTTAATCATTGTTGCCATTCTTTCATCATTTTTATCGAGGATGGACTTTTTATTTGGATGAGAAAATGAGGATTGTTTCTTTCTATCTTCTATTTTCAAACTTGTTTGTAGCCTTCTCTTGTTCACTGATTTTCATTCCTGTGCTTCTATTAAGTTTTCTTGATAGCAAATTAGTGGTTTTCCAGCAGTGTTTTTAGATATCTATTTTGACTTCAATGAAAAAGGATTACGGCTTACGGAATACAGAATTATATGTTTATAATTTTGAAAAATTTGAGCCTTTGGGACACTGAAGATAGCAGTAAGTAGCTTGCTTACTGTTAACTCGAAGTTGTTCATCAGCAAAACATTGCTCTATTTAATTGAATGGTGAATTGCTTTCTTTTCCAATTATTTGCATTGTATATGTCAATTTTTTTTCATAGTTTATGCGTTTTGACTTGTGTGTGATTCAATTTGAAGGCGAAATATTTGACGGGCTTCACGTGAGCTATAATAGCAATGACGCCAGTGCTCTTCTGCAGTCTTTGGAAAACTGTTGCTGCTGCCAGTTCCACGAGAATGTGAGCACCTGTAGCGGAAAAACAATTCCCGAACTTCTTTCATCTATTAAGGGGCCATGGGCCGCGATATATTGGCAGGTATCCTCTTGGACTGGTAAGTTCTCTTTGGCAGTTTATATGAGTTATGCTGCTTTTTTCCTTTTTAATTTACATTGAATCATGCCCATCGGTCTTAGGATGCCTCCAGGACTTTGTGGTTTGGCAGGGATGCATTAGGGAGAAGGAGCCTTCTTGTTCATTGGCCCACTTCGGAGGACTCTCGGCTTGTTTTGTCTTCTGTATCACCTTCAGCCTCCACTTTCCAGGGCCCAGGTAATGTTGCTACTTGAATCTCTTTTTCTTTTACCCCACGTAAAACATTACCATTTTATCACGACTGTTTTCAGCAGACTGTAATAGCTGTTATGTTGGAGGACTTTTTTCTGTTTTCTTTCATGAAGTAAAATTTCAGTCAGAACTCAGAAGTGGTCTGCATAAGTGCGGTTGTCTGGGTCGAGACTTGAGAGTACAATTTATGGCCAAGATATGAGTCCATTTATTCTTACATCCTATGTGATCTCATGTTTAATCTAATCGAAACCTACATATACATTTACAGATTGGGTTTAAAATACGTATTATTGACATATGCATGTTCATGTTAGATAATTGTGTGTGTTTTAGCTTCCTTTTTTAATTTATTTTTTTGTCAATGTGCATCACAAACACATGAGAATTTAGTAAGCGCTACTTTTCTATTCACTTCTGTTTATGGAATGTCTTCTGAATTTGTTTCTGAATACAAATCAATGCATTTAGTTATGGATTCAATGATCCATTTATGTTATGTCAGTAAATACCTCCGACTTGATAGAGTCATCTGCTTATTTATGCCTCAGTTGCAGGGAATTCTTAGGACAACCAATGTTCAATTGTGTAACGTAGCTGATTCCTTGAATACATAAAGGAACAAAAGCAGCATAGATGCTGCAGGATTCATGGATTTTTTAAATTAGAAGGAAAATGACAGTATTACCAATAAGATTGTTAAAATCGTATAATCACGTTAACCGTATTATTAGAAGAGATATATAGGTGGCTATCTAATGAATGGTTTTGAGTTGTAAATGGGAGCTTTATGTTTAAGTTTTCCGATTTGTTTGTCATTTGGATTGTCACTTATTGATCAACCTGCATTTTGCACAAGTTGTTAAGTTGATTTTTACAAATGGTCATTTGCTCTTCCATCCTCTACATCTCCACTTGTGCTACATTATGCTTATATTTTCTGTTTTCTAGATCCTGAAGTTGAAGATAGAGAAAGTAACCTCAATTACTGGGAAGAGCTCCCCTGTGGAGTGTACAGTATAGCTGTTCATGTGTCAGGAGCTGGTGCATATCTGGCTGGAAAAATCAGAAATCATGAATGGCTGAACGATATGCTAAAAGATCTAATCAAGTGGGAGAGAAAGCTGATTGAGCCTAAGCTTATGGAGTCAAATTCTTCCAATTGCTCACTACTGTCAGGGAACTCAGACTTGCTTTCAGCTTCTGATAATGGTAAGATATTGCTTTGGTTTTGGGACAATAGTTCAAGAGCTTTCCTGTAAAAATGATATTAAAACTTGCACTTTTTGTTTAATAATTGATCTGAAGTTCTCTTCATTGTTCTTTTTCATGCCGTTTTTTCCCCTTCATGTTATTGTTTAGTGACTGAATCTGAATGTTGTCCATTATTACTGGTTGTGGATCGCTGTAGGAAAATTGCAGTCTTCAACTATTTCAGCAGCTGACAGGGTCTTGGCTGCCTTGAGAAAATCTATGACACGGCGTACTACCCAAAATACAATTTTCAAGGTGCTAAACTATCAGCTTTTTAGTCCTTTGCCTTCTAGATATCTCTGTTTGACATTGGCTTGTTGCTATTACTAATATGTGAAATTTTTTTAGGTTTTTTTTGGCAAATAAGAATTGGTATTATTTACCAAGAGTAGGCAATACAACCAAACACCAAAAACACCTAGGCTTAGCGGTAACAATTCCCCCCACCTTCTAGGAAGGATTTGGGAAACCCTGCGAGCCTCCTAAATGAAACACTTTTTCATCTTTACCGTACTTCTACGAGCTATGTTAAACAAAATCTTATGCACTACTGTATTACATTGATCCACTTTGTTGTTGAAGGTCTTGGAATTCCTTTGAAGCCAAATTGCATAGACTGCTTCTATGAATGCTATGCTTTGAACCTTATCTGCATCCTTACTGATTCTGCTTTTCCCTGTTGCCAACTATACTTCCTCTCTGAAACTCAGAATGTTCTTGCATACCCCCACGTGTTGCAAAACAGAATGCCAAATCTGACTTGAGTAGTCACAGCTGAAAAAAGGTGTTCTGTAGTTTCTGGGTTCTGGCAGAATGAACACATGCCATCAGTGGTGATGTTCCAGATCAGTAATCTCTCCCTTGTTGCAAGCCTATTCTGAATGGCTAACCAAATTATAAATGTACTTTTAGGACTTGCATTGCTGTTATGAGCCTTCTCCATTCTACTTTTGTGCCTACTTCCCTCACGTGAGCATATGCTTTTTTTATTTTACGAGAAACTACTAGCTTTGCATTCATTCAAGGTTTCCCTTGTCTTCAAGGACAAGGGTTGAAACGTTTTGCGGGCACTCTTCCAGCCATATTAAGTCCTCCTCAAAGGTGAGAGAGTTCTTGGCCATAGTGTGTGCCACTTTATTACAAGATCCTTTAGCAGAATAAAAGCTACAAGCATAAAAGGATTTTACAAAGCTGCAAATGTCATTTACCATCACTTGGGTTACTGACTTCTCTGTTTGCCTGGTGTGTAGGAGGTTTGCCAGGTTGAGGTTATCCACCTCCACTTCAATCAAACGATCGAAAGCCTGCTTCATAGGCCACCTGCACGCAAAATAAAACCTTACTGCTAGCACTTCAGCGTGTATAACAGGTATGTCAACCTTCATCCTCCTACTTGCTGCTACCAAGACATCCCCCACATGATACCTTACTATCACCCCCAAACCCACCATACCATCCTGCCTTAATACCGCATCACTTGTGGAGCCTTCCATACTTTCTCTTCGCCAGTAACTAACTGATATAGGGGAAACCTCACATTCAGTAGAATTAGCCACAATGTACTCCTCAAGGAGGGCCATAGTTCGTGCACACATAATGCTAGGGTCGACTCGCTTTTTGTTGAAAGCCCACATATTGCCCCCATTCCAGCCATATAATCAACATAACCAGATCCGATGCTCGATCAATTGTGCATTTCTTCATAAACTCCTCAACCCTCTCCACAAAGCCATACTTCCACTCCTTTAGCTCGAAGCGCACAAGTGACATTCGCAAATAATTTGCACCTCCTTGCAAAGGAGGGCCATGTAGACCACTGTTTTAGGTGCTTCTCCACACCTTGGGCATCTTCTATCGACGTTAAGCCCTCTGCTAGGCTAGAACGTCCATCGTGGGTAACCCATTTTTAAGCGCCCTCCGTACCAGATTTCTAACCTTTTGAGGTACACGAGCTCGCCACACTTTCCTCCACGACGCTTGGGCAGCCCCCTTCGCCGACGAGCCCACATCTCTAAGTTCTCCGTTGGAGTTCATAATGGTACGCACTCCGAACCGTAAACTACCGTTTCTTGGTGTGAGGCCAAGAGAGGAAGTCATCTTGGTCGCTCGCTGCAACATAAGTAGAGGTGACTGCTTCTGTTTCAGCCTCTGTGAGGTGAGTTGTAAGCCGCCATCATATCTCATTCCCTCCCATCCTCAAACCTCCATTCAACAAGCAACCAGGCTTGCTGCACCTTCATTGCTCGGTGGTAGTGAAACCAAACGTCCACCAGGAGCACCTGAGATCCACGCAACCTTCCAGAAGCGTGTTGTGCGCCCATTGCCAATCACCCACCACACCCCTTCTTTAACCAACTTTGTAGAAGACATAATGGACCTCTAAGTGTAGCTTGGATTAGGGGTTATTTTCGCATCCCATACAGATGTGCGTGGAAAGTATGTGGAAAGTACTAGCCTTTCAGAAATGTCAGAAATGTCGCTGCAAAAGAGTTAGGTATGGTGATGATCCTGCAGAGTTGTTTTGCCAACAAGGCCATATTGAATGCTCGCAGGTCCCTCATACCCAGTCCACCATCATCCTTCGACTTGCACAATTTTCCCCAGGCAATGAGGGCAAGCTTCCTTTCATTACCCATTTCCCCCCACCAAAAGTTCCTATACAAAGAGTTCATGCTGTTAAGGATTCCTTCCGACAACTTGAAGCATTGCATAGCATAGCATAGGTGGGAATCGCTTGAACAGACTTCAAGAGAACCTCCCTTCCGGCTCTCGACAAGCACCTCTCTCAGCCTCGTCTCCGACGGGGCGAAAAGGCTAACGAGAAGGAAGCTTGATGTTGGTCCAAAAGGTGAGCTTCCTTTTAGGTATCTTGGCCGAGCGACTAAATCTTTTGAATAGTTTTAGCTCCATCCTTTTATCTTCCTCCATACTCGGTCATGGATAACTTGAAAACAGTCTTCTTGGATCTCCTAATGTATGTCGGGAGCCCGAGATCTTTTTCGTGCTCATTTACGGCGGTAAAATTTAACCTCAAATGAAGCATATTCTGCATATTGGTGCTAACATTACGACCGAAAGAGACTTCTGATTTTTCCATATTGATTCTTGACCCGAGGCTGCTTCATAAGATACCAGAATGTCAGTTATGGACTCGGCTTCCGTTTCATATGCCCTGGTAAATAAGCCTGTCATCAACAAAAAATAGGTGAGATATATGTGGTACATTATGGCCAATTTTCACCCCATGAATTATTTTCAGTGCCTCCGCGTCCCGTAGCAATGCCTAAAGTCCCTCCTCCGCACATAAAAGGAAAAGGAAGGGTGAAATTGGGTCACCTTGCCTTAGTCCCCTATTCAGAGTGAGTTTCTCCGTAGGAAATCCATTAAACAAGAGGGATTACGAAACCGATGTTATGCACCTCATAATAATCTCCCCAAAACTTCTTGTGGAACCCCACTTTCTTCATCATACCTTGTATAAAATCCCACTCGACCCTGTCCTACGCCTTACTCCTGTTGTGAATCATAGGCAAACTAACACATTATCAGTAATGAGTCTCCCCGGAACAAAGGCACTTTGGGACTCACTTATGACCTCTGATAGAACAGATTTAAGCCTGCTAGAGACTGCCTTGGAAACAAGTTTGTACATGACATTACACAAACTAACCGGTCGGTAGTCTTTTGTGGAGGTATACACTTTTTTCTTTGGTATGAGAACCACTTGGGTGTGGTTTATTTGCTCAATTGGTGCCTTATTATTCAAAATATTAAGAACATAGACAATTACCTCTTCTCCGACAATGTGTCAATATTTCTTATAAAAAAGTGCCGGCATTCCATCAGGTCGGGGCCTTTGTGGGGTGCATTTGTTTCGGTGTTTACTTTACCTCATCTTCCGTATATGCTTTGGTCAAAGCTAAATTCATGTCATCATTTACTTTCCTTTGCACCTTATCAAATATATATTGCATCTCAGAAGTACCATTGGACTTAAAAAGTGATTTAAAGTATGCAACAAAAAGTCAAAAACATCTTCCACTTCTTCTTCGTCTGTTCTCCGGCTTCCCCCCATCATTGACTCCTTTTATAGTATTGCGCCTCCTCCGTTGCTGATCTTTCCTATGGAAAAAGGTTGTGCTTCTGTCCCCGTCTTGGAGCCAATCTTGTCTACTACGTTGAGCCCAGTGAGTCTCCTCTCGTCTTTCAAGGTCATCAATTTCAGCATCCAACCTCTTTAACTCCTCTAGAGTGCTCGGTATAGGTGGTTGGGACATGAGGTTTTTGTTCTCCCCTCGCCTACACTTCATTTGCTCATGGAAATCAATGGGGCGTTGACTGCTCCATTGTTTTAGTCTGCTAGAACACACGAACAACATGATCAGATTTTCTTCTATGGAGGTGCTCAACCATCGAGCATGGATAAAGGTCGAACGAGTCTGTCACCAGTACCCTATCCGACCTTTCTTGGACGTTCTCCACATCTACTGTTGTTGGACCATGTGAACGGATGTCCCTCGAACCTAATGTCTCTTAGGTTGCACGACTTGCATCGTTTCACAACACTTCTGTGGTTTCGGGTCACCTCCTAGCTTCTCATTGTGACTTAGAATACCATTGAAGTCTCCAATGCACACCCACGGTCGATCGCTTCTATTAGTAGTTCAACTAGTAGTTCCCACGTTTCTGTCTTAGGCAGACACATTTACCCCCATGAGATTGGAGCTTTCCTTGACCGTGCATCGCAACCTGTCCAAAGAAACACTCTACACATTCTTTGCATCTCTTTCATCAAATTCTTGGGCATTACAAAAATGTGGCACCAATAGATTTGAATGCCAAAAAGTACAGATTTTAATAAGCTGAAGCCTTCCCGCATATGATAACATCTTTGCAACCCAACTTTTAATTGTGGCAATTGTTTTCTCGATTAAAGGATTACAATCTGTATAACTCAATTTTCGATTAGTCGAAGGTACCTTTGGGAATATCGAGCATGTTGATAATGATATCTTCCTCCGATGGAGGAATGCCAACCAAATATACATCACTCTTGGTCAGATTAGCAACCAACCAGTCCTGATGCCTCAGAAAACTTCTTAAAAGCATCAACATTGGTTTTTATTGAAGGAGGGTTCGCCGTAGAAAACATCAAAAAGTCATTAGCAAACATTATGCGAGTTAAACCCATTTTCTTACATCGTGGGTGGAATTTGAAGGAAGCATCACAGGAAGCCTGTTGTAAACACCTAGAAAGGTATTCTATCCCAAGTGCAAAAAGAAAAGGTGACATGGGGTCACCTTGCCTCAACCCCTTTTTTGCAGGGATAGGTTTAGTAGGAAACCCATTTTGCAAGATTGAGTAAGAAACAGTTGACAAGCATTGCATAACCCAATTCAGAAGGGAAACCCAACTCATGTAGCATGACTTTCACTCTTTCAGAAACGACCACTCCAAACAATCATAAGCTTTTTTCAAATCCACCTTGATCATGCATCTCGGGGAGCAATTTTCCTAGAATAACATTTGATCAATTCCGAAGCCAATAATGTATTATCAGAGATAGCTCTCCCCGAAATGAACCCAGCTTGAGAGCATTTAACAACCTTACCAATAACATCTTCGCATTCGTGTAGTAAGTATTTTGGAGGTTAATTTGTACACCACCTGTAGAAATAAGTGTTGGTTGTGAGATTAATTCTCTCCCTATTTTGTGGGAAGCATTACTCATAGAGCAAGAGGAATTGTAGGAAAGTAAATAATGTGCGTCATTGTTTTTTAGAGACATTCCTTATTTAGCATTCCTAATTTAGCACTTGTGTGATTATATAATGCTTAGGTTGTAATATATTCATTCAATACAATTCATATCACAAGTTTAGTTTAAGAAAAGATTATTTTCCTTACTATTTATTATTTCCTTCATAAGGGTGGTTTGTTTATCCACAAAATATTATTTATCTTTGAGGTATCGATTTCATATTATCTAATAGAAACCAAATTTTTGCTGCGAGTCCTAACAATTGGTATCAGAGCCAACGTCAAAATTTTAAGTGGTTAGATTTTTTATTTTGAAAAATATTTATAATGGCTTGTACTAGTGGAAGGGTAAAATTTGGAAAATATGAAATTGAAAAGTTCAATGGGAAAAATGATTTTTCCTATTGGAGGATGCAAATGAAAAATTTGCTAATTTCGCAAAATCTGCATAAAACGCTAGCGAGAAAAGAACAAAAACCCGGGGATATGAAGGATGAGGATTGGGAAGAGTTAGATCTTGAAGCACGAGCAACCATAATCTTGTGCCTTGAGAGGGATGTTGCATTCTTGGTAAATGAAAAAGCAACGGCTGTTGGCGTATGGGCAAAGTTAGAGACAAATTTCATGACGAAAACTCTAACGAACATGATCTATCTAAAATCCAAATTGTATACATGCAAGATTGTCATTAAGTAGGAAAGAAATTCCGAGGAAGTATATTGATATTTTCAAGGACATGTATGAAGGAGTTAGTACGAGTGTGCGTACTAGTGTTGGTAAGACCGAAGAATTCCCCATTACGATTGGAGTGCATCAAGGTTCCGCACTTAGCTCGTTTCTTTTTGCTATAGTCATGGACGAATTGACGAGGTCAATTTAAGATGGTATACCATGGTGCATGATGTTTGCAGATGATATTGTGTTGATTGATGAAACCAAAGGAGTGGAAAGTAAGTTGGAGGTATGGAGACAAACTTTGGAATCTAGGGGTTTTAGGCTGAGTAGAAACAAGACAGAATATATGGAGTGTAAGTTTAGTGGAGCCCAAGATAGAGAGACATGGGCGATTACCTTAGATGGGAAAATTGTCCAAGGTTCTGAAATGTTCTGTTATTTAGGATCTATTACCAAAAGGATGAGGAATTGGATGGCGATGTGGCTCATATAATCAAAGCAGGTTGGGTAAAGTGGAAGAGTGCCACGAGGTTCTTATGTGATCCAGGCATGCCCCAAAGATTGAAAGGAAAATTCTACCGCACGACAATTCGACCGGCGTTGTTATACGGTACGGAATGCCGGGCAGTGAAACATTGTCACGTGCATAAGATGAATGTGGCGGAGATGCGCATGTTACGATGGATGTGTTGGCATACAAGAAAGGATCGTTTGAGGAATGAGATAATTAGGAAGAAGGTAGGGGTCGCACCGATTGAGTTTAAGATGATGGAAAATCGTTTAAGATGGTTTGGGCATATGAGCAGAAGATCAAGTGATGCCCCAGTTAGGAGGCTAAAAGGGTGGGAAAACGATAGAATTGTAAGGGGTAGGGTAAGACCTAAAAAAACTTGGAGGAAGGTGATTGAGTACGATATGAGCATATTTGGGATTGAGGAGAATATGGCGTTGGATAGGATATAGTGGAGGGAGAGAATATACGTTGGATGATTTCATTTGACTTATATATCTTCCATTTTTATTTTTTATTTTACTTATATCTACTTTAAACTTTATTTAGTTTTATTATTTCTGGTTTGTTCTGGTCACATCGACGATCTCCTATGACAATTCATGTTAGCTGACCCCAAATTATTTTGGGATTAAAGCTTTGTTGTTGTTGTTGTATACATGCAAGATGGAAGAAGGCCCCTCAATTCGGGAGTATATCAATAAGTTTGATAGATTTATATCAGAAGACTTAAAGGATATAGATGTGAAGATAGAAGAAGACCAAGCGCTCATGTTATTACTTTCATTACCAAAGTCCTATGAAACTCTAGTTCAAACATTGATGCTTGTGGGTGATACTCTAACCATGGATGAAACTAGAACATCACTTTTAGCGGATGATCTTTGAAAGGTTGCTACAAGTGGGATGATGTTTAGCAGTGGAGTAGAATACAGGGAATAAGCTCAGAGATTGTTTACAACTAGAGGAAGGACTAATGAAAGAGGAAGAGGCAAGGGAGGAAAGTCTAGACCAAAATCTAGACCTCTTGCGGAAAGACCATGTTTCAAATGTGGTGAGCTTGGTCATTTTAAACTAAATTGCCCAAATAAGAGGGCTACAATGCTACATTCAAGAGGTCGGACAACAACATCTCCAGAGGAAAACAACAAGAAAAACAAGATGCAAGTTTTGTCTCAATGACGAGGAAGATTATTGTTACTCCGTTTCAGAACAATGCACTGAAATATCTGGTAAGTGGATGTTTGATTCAGGAGAATCACACCATATGTGCCCAAACAGAAAGTGGTTTACAACTTATCAAAGTTTGGACTATGGTACGGTTTTGATGGGAAATGATCATGCTTGCAAGACTATCGGGTTAGGTACTATTCAAATCAAGATGCATGATGGAACAATAATAACCTTGAAGGATGTGAGACACATCTCAAATTTACGGAAAAACCTTATTTCTATTGGGTTATTAGAGAAAAATGGTTGCAAAATATCCATGAAAAATGGTGTATTAAAAGTTGTTCGTGGTTCCTTGGTAGTGATGAAGGGGGTTTGTCACGGTAATCTTTATCCTCTTTTGGGGACAACTGTTACTGGTGATTTAGCAGTTGGAATCAGTGGAAGTAAAGACCAAACAGAATGCATTAGGATATGGCACATGCGCCTTGGGCATATGTCGGAAAAAGGTATATCATTGCTTTGCGGACAAGGTTTGTTGAATAACATGAAGAAACCACAAATGGAATTTTGTGAACATTGTGTGTATGGAAAAGCACACAAGGTAAAGTCCTTTACAAGCAAACACAAAAGTAGAGGGCTGTTAGATTATGTGCATACGGATGTTTGGGGTCCGACTAAAGTTTCTTCCAAGGGTTGTTCCAAGTACTTTGTTACATTTGTTGATGATTAGTCTAGATATGCTTGGATTTACTTTCTCAAGTATAAGAATGAGGTATTCGATATTTTCAAGCGGTGGAGAGTAATGGTTGAGAACAAAACAGGTCGAAAGCTAAAAACTGTACGGTCTGATAATGGTACGGAGTACACAGAGGGAGCTTTCAAGGAGTTTTGTGATCAGGAAGACATTGTGAGACACTGGACAGTTAGAGACACACCACAACATAATGGAGTCGCGGAAAGCTTGAATCGTACACTGCATGAGAAGGCTAGGTGTATGCGTTCTAATTCTGTGTTAGACAAAGAATGGTGGGCAGAATCGGGTTGCTACAACTTGCTACATAGTGAACCGATCCCCACATTCTTTTTTATATGGTGACATACCTTATAGGGTGTGGTCAGAGGAACATGCAGATTACAAGAAACTTAGAGTCTTTGGGTCCACAACTTATTATCATGTCAAGAATAACAAGCTTGATGAAAGAGCCAAGAAAGCAGTATTCTTGGGGTATCCCAAAGGCGTAATGGCTATCCTCTTTGGATTATAGAGGATTCTAGATTTGTAATCAGCAGGGATGTGACTTTTGATGAAAGATCTATGATAGCTTTATCCAAAGCTATGGTGTCAAAAAATGGTGATGCCGGGACTATTTCAAATAATCAAGTGGTGGAGATAGAATCTAGAGACCAACCAGATTCTAGTCATGTTTAGGTGGAGCATCCTGGTGTTAATAAAAATGATGAGGAGGGTGCTCTTGAACATGAGGAGATACAGCGGGAAAATGTACATGTGTTACAACAAGAGCAGCAGGAATCTTTGTCAACCACTAGGCCAAAGAGGAGTTATAAATCAGTTCAGAAGTTTGGGTCAGACAAACCTCTGAGGCATTGTGGGCAGGTTAATTTGGTAGAATATGCACTCTCGGTGGAGGATGATGAGCCGATCACCTTCAAACAAGCTATCAAAGACAAAGATAGAGAGAGTTAGTTGGTTGCTAGGGAGGAAAAGATGCAATCTCTTCATAAAAACAAGACATGTGAGGTAGTACCATTGCACTGCTATTGGTTGTAAGTGGGTGTATAAAAGAAAAGAGGATCCTTCCAAGACCGATGGTATAAGATATAAGGTTAGGCTAGTGGCCAAGGGATTTGCACAGAAAGAGGGTGTTGATTACAATGAGATACTTTCTCCTGTGGTAAAACACACTTCTATTCAGGTGCTATTAAGTCTTGTTGCTCATGGTGATCTTGAGCTGGAACAACTTGATGTGAAGACAGCTTTCTTACACGGTGATTTGAAAGAGGAAATCTATATGTATCAACGTGAGGGATACAAGGTTGAGGGTAAAGAGAGTCGGGTTTGTTGCTTTAGGAAATCACTTTATGGATTGAAGCAATATCCTCGACAGTGGTACAAGCGATTTGATTCCTTTATGTTAAAGCAAGGGTTTTCTAGAAGTAATTTCAATTGTTATGTATACATTCGTAAAATTCGTGGAGGTGATTATATTTATCTTCTATTGTATGTGGACGGCATGCTTATTGCTTTAAAAAGCAAGGTGGAGATAAATATTTTAAAAACTCAACTTGGTGAAGAGTTTAAGACAAAAGATTTGGGCGCTGCAAAGAAAATACTGGGTATAGAGATTAGAAGAGAGAGGTCAAATCGAAAATTGTTCGTGAGCCAGAAAGGCTACATTGAGCGGGTTATTGAAAGGTTTGGGATGAAAGGTGCCAAGTCAGTGGTAACTCCATTGGCTCCACATTTTAGACTCTCTGGTAAACAGTCTCCCACTATAGCGGAATACATGGATAATGTACCTTATGCTAGCACAGTTGGCAGTTTAATGTACGCCATTCACAAGCAGTTGGTGTTGTCGGTAGATTCATGGCGAATCCAGGAAAGGCACATTGGGAAGCTGTGAAATGGGTTTTAAGGTACTTAAAAAGTACTATTGACACGGGGTTGTACTTTGGTGGAAATACATGTCAGATAATGGTTTTGTTGATTCTGATTATGCCGGTGATCTAGATAAACGACGATCTACTACCGATTATGTGTTTAAAATACATGGTGCTCCAGTTAGTTGGCGATCAATGTTACAGGCCACGGTGGCTCTATCAACTACAGAGGCCGAGTACATGGCTATGGCAGAAGGAGTCAAGGAAGCATTGTGGTTGTGGGGACTTCTAGATGATTTGGGGTTGAAGCAGGAATGTGTGAATCTGTGTTGTGACAACCAAAGTGCAATTCATTTGGTTAAGAATCAAGTTCATCATGCTCGTACCAAACATATAGATGTGAGATATCATTTTGTTCGAGATGTCATAGAGGAAGGTAGTATTTCTCTTATGAAGGTGCATACAAATGAGAACCCCGCAGATATGTTAACCAAAGTTGTGTCAGGAAGCAAGTTCCAACATTGCTTGGAATTACTAAACATTGTCCCATGTTAGGCATTACATGGAAAGATTAATGGAACTACGATTGGTTTGATCCCGATCGAGGGTACGTAGGCAATCATTGTCAAAATGGTGCAACCGGATACGAATGATGAATTTGTTCGTCCAAAATTTGATTGTTTCAAATTACGAACGAGGTGGAGAATTGTAGAAATAAGTGTTGGTTTTGAGATTAATTCTCTCCCTATTTTATGGGGAAGCATTACTCATAGAGCAAGAGGAATTGTAGGAAAGTAAATAATGTGCGTCATTGTTTTCTTGAGAACATTCCTTATTTAGCATTCCTAATTTAACACTTATGTGATTATATAATGCTTAGGTTGTAATATATTTATTCAATTCAATTCACATCACAAAAGTTTAGTTTAAGAAAAGATTATTTTTCTTACGTAACATTTATTATTTCCTTCATAAGGGTTGTTTGTTTATCCACAAAATATTATTTATTTGTGAGGTATCGATTTCATATTATCTAGCAGAAGCCAAATTTCCGCTGCGAGCTCTAACACCACCGAACCTTAGTTTTATAAGGCGCAAGGCGCACAAGGTTCATGGAGCCTAGGCGCAAGGCTCAGGCGCACACCTTTTGGATACGAGGCGCACATAATTTCCTAATAAACCTTAAAATTCGGTATGGAACAAAGTCAACACAATTTATACTCAAAACAACATAATACTATTGGGAGTGCCATATTTTCTTGCCGGTTCATAAGCATTGCGTGATCCCGTCGATGGAGTGCCAGAATTAGAACCTTCCATGGTAATTACAAGCTGAAAATATGAAATTAACTCATATTATGCTACTGCCACTACCCAAAAAACTTAGGTTGTAGAGATATCACCGTTGATAGGTCACATGGGGTGTGTTTATATCATTAAAAAAGAAAAAAAAAGTAAATAAAAGATTCACGTCAGCTTGCTGCGCCTGAAGACCGAAGACGCATAAGGCGCTGTGCCTTGCGCCTTACCTAAGGCGCACGAAGGCGCGCGCCTGGTTGACATCAGTGAGCCTGGAGAGCTGAAGGCGTCGAAGGCTGCGCCTAGGCTCGCCTTGGGCTCACTCTTTTAAACTAAGCACCGAACAACATGGAATTGGTCTAAAATCCTTGATCCTAGAAGCATTGTGGACTTTAGGAATCAAGGTAACCAACGTATTGTTCACCTGCTTTAACATAGAGCCTGTATAAAAAATTCCCTCACTGAAACATAAACACCACCTTTGAGTACTTCCCATGACTTCAGAAAAAATAAGCTGTTAAAGCCATCAATTTCCGGAGCCTTATTTATGTCAATTCTTTTCAAAGCTGCATCAATTTCAGCGTTAGTAATTGGCCTAATCAAATTGCCAGCTTCCTGTGCAGTCAACTGATTCCCTTGCCTAACCACCTTGAGAATCAGTGCCTTGGCTTGGAAGTAGCAATACCAATCAAGGATGTATAAAATTGCTTGATTTCTTCTTGAATTTCTATCTCAGTTGTAAGTTTATCACCAGCTTCATTGGATAACACATCAATGCTATTTTTAGTAATTCTTTCTTTCATAGCACCAAAAAAGAATTTTGATTTAGAATCACCTAATTGCAACCGCTGGATCCTAGATTTGTGCTTCTAAGCACTTTCTTGAATTGCTAAGAATTTCCTCAACTGGGACACTTTTTCCTTTTCGTCCTGCTGCAAGTTCAGATCAGAATAGTTTTTAGCTAGGTTACCTTGATTAAGATCCAACTCGGACATGACGAGCTCAATTCTCTCGTTTAATTTAGCAAACTCTTTCTGATGAAGAGATCTAAGGCCAGTTTTAATGCTCTTCATCTTCTTCCATAACTAGAACATAGTAGACCCTGTAATCTGCACTTCCCAGGAACTTGCGGGTTTTTAAGATTTTCAATACCCATGTTTCCTGAAGCGACACTTTGTTTCACTCCAGCAAGAATTCAGGATGATCAGACATGTAATTGAAGAACTTAAAGGGTCTACATCCCTTTTTAAGCTCCATATTTTAAGTTAGCAGAAGAGGGGAATGGGGAATGGTCAGACAGCCCCGGATTCAAATATTCAACAACAGAAGAAGTATATAACACAGTGAGCCAAGCTGCATTTCTTAAAGCTCCGTCAATTCTGGAGGTAATTCTTTTGTCACCGTGCCCTTTATTACTCCTTGAGAAGAAGTGGCCAAAACTCATGATTTCGACCACATCAGTGCTGTCAAGAAATTTCTCAAAATCAGCGGTGTATTTGTTTGTCACTGGGTCGCCATTTACCCTATCACCAGAGTATAGAACGGAGTTGAAATCTCCCATGATAAGCCAAGGACCTGAGACAACAGTCCCTAATTGTTCTAGATCCCTCCATAGAGGTCTTCTAAGTGTCAATCTAATGTAAACCATAGACAACAGTAAAAGCAGGACAAAATTTTCCATTCTTTGTGTTTACAAACCGATGAATAAACTGCTCCAATTTGCACCCAACTTGGACTGAAACCAAGCTATGCCTCCAAGCCATCCATATTCTCCCCCTAGGGGAGAACAAGTAATTATTATCCCAATGCCAGTCCGCCCCAACTTTTTTCATAATTTTTATACTATTCTAACTTTCGTTTCAATCAAAGCAAAGACACTAATATTATTATTATTTATGAACCTCCTTATTTCCTCTATTCTATTGGGGTCATTCATACCCCTAACATTCCAAGTGCAAATATTCATATTAAAGGTTGAGAGGTGCTTGTTGTACCTCCTCCTCCTCCACCAAAGGTAAGCCCAATATTTCTATCAGTAACCTGAGCAAACCCCACATTCATAGAAATGGGAGTTCTAGGATCCCTATTTCTTCTCAATACTACTATCCATCCATCATCATCCCCTTGAGCTGTTTTAATAGTGTTGTCTTCTGTATGTGTAGAACATATAACAGGTTGGGGTACATCTATATTAGTAGCAACAGTTTCAGATAAAAGAGCAGTTTCAGATAAAAGAACAGTTTTATTAACAGAAGCACTTACATTAACTATCTGTTTTTTCTCAACTTGTTGTACTGGTTGTTGAGCCTTAGGTTGCCAATCTTTCTCTGCTTTCTTGTGAGGTTGTATAACAGGTTTAGCCCTATTAAAATTCTGCTGAAATCTACCACAATCGTGACCAACTATCTTACAAGACTTAAAGTACGGAGGCAGCCAATCATAAAACACCTTCTGAGTGATATTAGTCCCGTAGTCCCTGAAGAGTCTTGAATCACTACACTTTGAGGCATATCCTTAGTTACATCCAACTCTATCAATATTCGAGCTTAAGGCACCCTCGTCTACCTAGAGGTACACTCGTCTGCATAAAGGGGCACACCAATAAGGCTACCTATCCTGTTGAGCGAGTCAGGTCCCAACAGTCCAATGGTAAGTTAGGTAACCTCACCCGTAAAGGAATCACCCTCAAAATTTCATTCTGAAAGTTGAAGTTTGCGGCCCACGGTTTAATAATCATAGGTCTACCGATGAATGTGGTCCAGAGGACAACACTGAGTCTCTATCTCTAATAGAGCCAAATTTATTCACGAAGTAGCCTTCATCATGTAGAAAAACCAGCGGCTTACTCACTCACTTACCTCCATCCATTCTTTATCAATGTACCTAAGAACAACACCTATCGATGGAAAATCTCCAACAACATACATTACAACAGAGGTAGCCCAAATGACTGAAATTTTGTCAATTTCATCTTTGTCTAAACAAGCAATCGGATTTCCATCAGAAATTGTAGGAGCAATAAAGTTGAGTGCTATACCTTTTGCAGTAAGCTGATTGCCTTTGAAAAGGCTAGCCCGGGTTGAAGTAACTTCCATATTAAATTTCCTATGCACAAAATTCGGCTTCGGACCCCCAATTACAGGTCCACCATTGTTGAGCCGCTTCTCCTTTTCACAAGCTTCTCATGGTTTATAGCTTTCCATTCCTGGTCCAACATTAAGAGGTAGCCCAAGAGCTTGATTACCCCCCATAAAATAGCCTGCATTCTCTCCGTAGTGGTACCTCCACCAAATCCTAATTCCTGCACATCAGTAAGCACCTCCATCATTGATGGGGGTTCTAGTTGTAGCCATCTCAGTAGTTGATGGGTTTTGAGTAATAGCCTGATGATAGGCTATGAAGCACGGGGACGGCAGTGGACACCCGTTTCCCGTACCGGGTACGGGTACGGTACGGGTACGCCCCAGATTCGTCCCCAAAACGAATCCGAAATCTGGGTACGTGGGCCGAAAATGGGTACGGCTGGGTACGGGGTGGGTACGCGGGTGGGTACGTATTTGGGCAAAAACCAAGTACCCAACAGCCATTAAGACCCAAATTCGAATTTTAGGGTTTTTTCCCAAATCCCTAATTTCTCTCTCACCTGGTTCGACTCTTCTTCGAAGCTGCTCTTCGTCTCTTCGACTCTTCCTCGCCGCCGGTGGTCTTCCTCACCGTCAGTGGTCTTCCTTTCCGCCGGTGGTGTTCGAGTCTTTTTCTTGTTTCCTCGCCACCGGCCACCAGCGAGGCAGCGTCGCAGGCTCGCAGCGACATCGAATTCGGCTAGGCGAACACTCGAACAGCGACGACGTCGAGGGAGGAAGTGCGTACCACCGCCGGTTGCTCGTCGTCTGCAGAAACATCCACCGCCGCCGTCTCTCCTTCTCTCCTCGCGTCTCTTTTTCTTTTTCTTTTTTTTTTTCCTTTTTTTGTTTCTCTATGTGTTTTGTACTTTTGTGTTTGAATGAGAATGAGTAGTGTGACTGATTTATTTTTTAGTTTTGGAAATTTGGAATATGGAAGGTTTATCTTCTGTTTATTTTTATTTTTTTTTGGACGTTTTTTTTTGTAATTTTTATTTTCGTTTTTAAATAATTAAATGTTGTTATGTTTTGTGATAAATGATAATGTGATATTGTGATTTAGTCATTTAGGTAACTTAATGTTTAAAATCTTAATTAATTAGTTGAATGAATTAAATAATTAATTTAGCTAAATTCTTGTTTTTTTTTTTTTTTTGCCGAATCCATGCCGTACTCGTTTTCGACATTTTTGATTTTGCCGTTTTCCGTCCCTGTACCCGTCCCCGTATCCGTACCCGTATCCGTACCCGTATCCGTGCAACTTAGATGATAGGCATTAATAACCTCCTGCAACTCCGGCAACGGCGGCCCATTGCTCGGATGAGGCGGAATCAGAGTGGTTTTCAATGCATCAATTATTTCATCGGGTTTCGAATTGGTACTCTCCTTCCTCTTTTGATTTTGGTTCATAGGTTTTTTGGTTTGAATTGGAGATTGGGAGGACGATTCCCCAATCAAACCCCTAATTTCGAGCTGCTGGTTTTTCCTCTTCCTCGGCATGGCAACAATTGGCGCTCAATAGCACTTAAACCTTATCGTACTCCCTTATCGCCATTTCTTTTCTCTTAATCTTTTTAGGTTTTGATGTTATAGTAAATGGATATACCTTGCAGACTTTTCTGTTTGCAGGACTCATGGGGCTTGGTAATGGTTAAATCAGAACACTAACAGTCACTAGTAGACAAGAAAAGACACTAATAAAATGGGATACTTTGCTGATGGAATATAGTTGACATACGTTTGAAGTGTGACGGAGTGTTTTCATTTCACCCTCAGCGGAGATAATGGTGACTATTACTTTTCACCCTACCTGTTGCTAAATGAGTTCATATTCCGGAAAAGTCAAGCTAGCCATGTCAATTTTGGTTCTCTCCTTGTGCATCAGAGCTCTATAATGTTTTCAAGTTACCATCTTGCCGTTCATTTCTTAGATTTTTTCGTGCATAAAGTTTAGTAGAAGCTAATTTCTATGGTAGGCCATTTAGTTACCTCCTTGGGAGGTCTTTGGGAGACATCTGCTGTTTTGAGTTTCCGTCCATGCTTTCGGCAGACCTAGGTGGAACTTCTTTTCTGTTATAGAGGGATATTATGGCCTGTGAAATACTCAAGGTCACTGTTGCATCTGTTAGATCTGGTTCTATATACTCCCTCCGTCCCAGAATACTTGACCTGTTTTCCTTATCGGGCCGTCCCTTAATACTTGACCTATTTCTAAAAATGGAAATATGCTAACAATATTATATTATTTCTCACTCCACCCCTATTAACCCACCTACCCCCTACTCCATACAAAAAATAATTAAAAATTGAACCCCTACTCTCCCCCAACCCCACCTCTTAACCCACCTCCCACTAACTACATTAAAATAATACCCCACTATCAACTACTATCTATTAAATTAAATAAGTCAATTCAAGTCCCTTAAACTCTGTGCCGGTCAAAACGGGTCGAGTATTCCGGGACAGAGGGAGTAAATCTCTAAGCAGTATGGTATTTTTAGCTTCGCTGCCGCTAGAGATTTAGTGTTACTGTTAGCAATATGACTAGTTGAGGATTCTATCTTTTCGAGATATGTTGCATTAGGAAGGCAGCTAGCGCATTATGGTGAACGTTTTTATTCATTGAGCCGCGGGATTTTGAAGGTGTCATTAGATTTCAGAAGAACACTCTTGGTTTCAGCGTCTGTCACTTCGTAGGTGGTTTTTGGGACTTTTAGGGTTTTGAAGAATTTCGTTTTCTCGTAGCTTTCAGTTGCCTGTTTTTAATGTCGAGTCTCTCTTTTGGGTTTAGTCAACACCCCCACTGTAGCCGAAGGACTTGGATGTGAAGTCTCGTGTATTTGGAAAAATTCATATTATTTTCTCTGTTTTAGAATTTGGACAGAAGGATTTTCTAGCTGTAGAACTTTATGCTTCTTGCTAGGAATTTATTTCGGTTGCCTGCAAACTTAGAGCTCCTAAGTTGATGACTTTTGCACCGAGTGGTGCATATGCAGGTGAATAGGTAAATCTGTCACCACTTTTTTGTGCACGTGCTCTCAGCTCTTTGAGCAGTGTTATACAAATGTGGAGTTGAAACCTTGTAGGAAGATTGTTTGTGCATGTGTTCTCTGTGAATTTTGCACTGATAGGAAGATTTTGATGATAACAATTATTTACTGTAGCCACCAAAGATACTCCAGACTGTTTGAGTGAAACAGTGAAGTACTGGCTTTCTTTTAAAGAATTAATGCCTTAAGCAAGTTGTTATCACACTTATAAGTCATGTGTTTTGCAGTTTGCACCCAAGCCAGCTGATAAAAGTAATTGAACATTTACGCTATTTCAGACTTGTAGTCCTAGTTTGGCTTATTTCAATGATTAAGAAAAGTGGAAGAAACTTTTAGCAATAGCTTATTAGAGGAATAGATTTTGAGGGTCAATTGATAATTAGGATGCCAAAATGAAGAGGAAACCACAGTCAATGGTGGGAGTGTATACTATATAGATATGCTACCATGTGGGAGTTGGCAGTAAATGAAGTATAATACTTTGGTATGCAGTGTGTACTTGTAGAGAAGGTGTCCTTTACTTTTCCTGTTACAGTACTAATTAATGTTTTCTTTTTTTTCTTTTTCTTGTCTTTTGAGATGTCAATATTGTTTAACTCATCTGAATTAACTCTGTATCTTCGTTGGCAGGAAGCTACGCATGATGGACGAGAGGATGTTGTTCCTGTGGCTGTTCTGTTTTCAGGAGGGTTAGATTCCATGATACTGGCTGCAATACTGCATGAATGCCTAGATGCCAGATGTAGGTGACTACTGACTAGTCTATTTTAAAAGGCGTCATTAATTACAATGCCTTTGTTTGTTGTCATTATGATAGTTAGATTTTAGTTTTGTCATCTGATTGATAATTTGGTGCTTTGATGGCAGATGACATTGATTTGCTAAATGTCAGCTTCAACGGTGAAGCAGCTCCTGATCGAATTACTTCTAGAGTAGGACTGAAGGAACTGAAAAGAATTGCACCTTTCAGAAGGTATAATGATAAGGTAAAATGTATCTTTTTATCTAGCTATTAGACAACTCTTTATTGCAATTAAGTAAACATGAAAAAGTTCCCGAAACCAGGCAAGGTGAGTTGGAGACTTAAGAGGGTAATATAAATGAAGTATTATGTGACTCTGCACTCTGCAGTGACGGCACCCCATAGTTTTTTCTAAGCGGTGGACACTATTTCATTACACCAACCTAGATCCTGGCCCTTATAACCAAAGGAGTAGAGAACTCAACTCATCGTCCATGGAAATTATTTCCCTATTTATCTTCTTGTCATTCTCTATTATGTTTGTGATAGTAGGACTTATATGTTACTGTTTTCATCCCATATAAACGTTCTTACTTCTAATTTGACATCCCACCCAATATTGGTGAAAATTAACTAATGTACAATAAACTCTCTTAAGCTTGGCAGTCTTCTAGATAGCGATGTTAATACCACTAATATGGATTTGATCTTTCTCACTTTCGTTGATAGATTAGGGTTGGCTAATTCTCTCTTTGTAACCTTTTCTCAAAAATAAAAAAGAAAATAGAAAATTGAATGCTTATTCATAAAAAAGACAGAAAAGTAAAATGAAGGTCCATGGCGAGAAAATCTTCAATAAAGAAAATTAACATGACAATTTTTATTTTCCCCCTTGATATTATCAGGCAACTGTAGAGATGATCATTATCGAATAATGTAATGGTCTTTGTGTATGCTTTCTCTGTATAATAAAGAAGGCATTTCATGGGAGATTCTTGAAAAGCACCAACACACCACCACAGAATAATGAAGTAAAGACACAAAAAATATGAGAAGTAGAATGCTTTGATTCACAACACAAGAACGGATACAAAGGGTACTAGCTTTAGGCTATCAATCTCCAAGATAATAGCTTGAGGCTACAAGTCTCTTTATTCAAAACACAATATCATTCTCTTTCCTCTCTTTTACTATTTATATTCTAGACTTGATCAGTACACTGCCATGTAATTAATGCCATGTAATTAATGCTGCTCTTGCTTCTTTCTCTTCTAGCTAGCTAAGGGCCTTCTCCACTCACTTCTGTGTTGTGTGTTGCTGCTGTTGCGGTCTGTTGCCTTTTGCCCCTGCTGTACACCATTTGATCATTACTGCAGTCACCCTTCCCCTCCCCCCCCCCCCCCCCCCCCCCCCCGGCTACGTACGTCCAACAACTCCTCAGGTTCCACCACAAGCTCAAGCTCTTGAGTCAACTGGAACGGTGGGTGATGCTAGTTGATCCCCAATGGCCTTTTTCAGTTGAGATACGTGGAAGACTGAGTGAACCTTGCAAGTATAGGGTAGCTTCAATTTGTAAGCCACTTGGCCCACTTTCTGAATTATCTCATATGGGCCATGAAAAAGTGCAGATAGTTTCTCATAGGGCTTTTTTGCTGATGAGCGTTGTCGGTATGGTTGTAACTTCAAGTAAACGTTTTCCCCAATCTAAAAGTCTCATCTCTTCTTCTAGTGTCAACATTTTTCTTCATCACTTGTTGTGCCTTCAGCAAGTTTAATTTAAGCTCATCCAAGATTGCATCACGCTCTTGAAGCATGTCTTCTAAGCTGTCCACATGTGTTTGACCATCACCTATGCGTAGCAATTTGGGAAGGTCTCGGGCGCCTAAATGCTGAGAGAGCACACCCCCTTGAAAGGGGTCATTTCCCTCGACGAATGAGGGGAGGTGTTATACGAGTATTCTGCCCATTCTAGCCACCTCGCCCATTCCTTTGGTTTTTCGCCCACAAAGCACCTTAAGTACGTGTCTAGGCCCTTGTTGGCAATTTTTCGATGGCCATCAGTTTGAGGGCGTAAAGATGTGCTTCACTTCAAGTCAGCACCGTGGAGTTTGAAGAGCTCTCTCCAAAATACACTTAAGAAAATATGGTCTCTATCCGAGACGATTGAAGTAGGAAAACCATGTAGCCTCACTATTTCTGTAATGAACATACTTGCGACAGAAAAGGCTGTGAAAGGGTGTTTGAGGCCTATAAAGTGGGCGTAGTTTGATAGGTGATCCACAACTGCCAAAATAGTATCCACCCCTTTGGAGGGAGGTAGACCTTCAATGAAGTCCATTGACACCTCTTCCCACAGGCCGTAGGAACTGGAAGGGGATGAAGTAAGCCGGCGGGTTATCGTTGTGAGTACTTATTCCTCTGACATATAACACAATCTCTCACATACTTAGCTACTTCTTTTCGCATCCAGCCAAAACCAGAAGATATGTCTTCCCCTCGCCCAAATGTCCTCCGGTGGGTGAATCATGATATTCATTCATTATCATTATCATTGCCCCATCGCCTCAAAGAGGCTCCCGCAAGAAGCGGGGTAAGAGGGGGTCGGACGTACGCAACCTTACCCCTGCAATTGCAGAGTGGTTGTTTCCAATTGACCCAAAAGCGATAACGGGACGACCATCTTCTATTTCATGGAAAGGAAGCGAAAAGGTATTAAGAGCCATTTTGATTTAGTCCATTACAACTCACAGCCAAAAGAACAAATGAATCTTTGGCTGCATCGCGTAATAATAAGGGAATAAATGCCGATGTTTTCGCCATTACCATTGTGCCATTATACTTGATTATGTTGCCACTGTAAAAGCAGATACCAACTTTCCATTCTCCACCTCCTGTCTCAACTTGCACAATTCTTGGTCTTTCCTTGCCTCATATATAAGTTCATCCCAATTGATCCCGTGAGGACGACAACGGGTTGCCCAACTCGACAGCCTCAAATTCTAACTCACCTTCTCCCTTCTGTGATAAGGCATCGCCCACTCTATTCGCAGTCCCGGGTTTGTATTGAATTTCAAAGTCGAACCCGATCAATCTTTGGACCCATTTTTCATAATCTGCCCCCAATCTCACGTTGTTGCGTGATGTGTCTTAAACTTTGTTGATCTGTCTGTATTATAAAATGTTGGCCATGGAGGTAATGCTTCCATTTTTGCACCGCAAGACAAACAACCATCCGTTCCTTCTCATAGATTGATTTTCCACGATCCTTAGGCCCAAGTACCCTGCTGTAGAATGAAATGGGACAGTCTTGCATCTTGATTACCCCTAACCCGTACCCAGACACGTCAGTTTCAATCACAAACAACTTGCTAAAATCTGGCATGGCCAAAACAGTGGTTGAACTCATCGTATACTTAAGCCACAAAACAATATTTCCAGAGTTAGTCCGTGAGAGGTTGCGCTAATTGAGCATAATTAGCCACAAATTTCCTATAGTAACCGGCTAAGCCCAAGAAACCCCTTAACTCCTTAAAATTGCGCGACACACTCCACTCTTGAATGGTTCGAATTTTGTCTTGGTTAACAACCACCCCAAGACCAGAAACTATATGTCCAAGATAGGCGATTTCACCTTTCCCGAACTCACATTTTTTAGGGTTAGCAAACAAGCGATGCTCGGCTAATGTGGACAACACCATTCACACATGTTACTGATGGTCTTCCTTGCTAGTATAGATTAATATCATCAAAGAAAACGAGTACAAATTTTCTTAAATAAGAGTGAAATACGTCGTTCGTTAATGATTGGAAGGTTGCCAGAGCGTTGGTAAGCCCAAAAGGCATCACAAGGAACTCATAAAGCCCTTCATGAGTCCTAAAAGCTGTCTTGTAAACGTCTTTGGGTCTCACTCGCATTTGATGATAACCGACCCAAAGATCCAATTTGGAGAACACCTTGGCCCCATGTAATTCGTCAAGTAACTCATCGATCACCGGAATGGGATACTTATCCGGTACCGTTTCTTTGTTCAAGGCTCGGTAATCAACGCAAAAGCGCCATGATCCATCCTTTTTCTTAACTAGCAACACCGGGCTCGATAACGGGCTTGTGGAGAGCCGAATTATCTCTGCCTCAAGCATCTCTCTAATTAATCTTTTGATCTCATCCTTCTGAATTCGAGGATAACGATTAACGGTATGGCCTAACTCCTACCGGGTCACTGCCTTCCTTCAACACTATTGCGTGCTCAAAAATCAAAGTGTTTCTCCCCTCTTAATATCCAGCCATCTGGGTCATTACCCTCAAACAGAGGCATGTCTAGCTTCCTATATTTCCAATGCCCGCCTCCGCCTCCGCCTCCATCGTCTAAATTCCCCCTTCCCCCAGTTGCCCCGCCTCTGAGGATGTTTCTGTTGTTCTCAGAGAGAACTTCTTCATTCTCCAGGATAATGGGTGGGGGTTTCTCCGTGTGTTTCGCCGCCATTATCGCCTTTTCTCCTCCTGTAATTTCTCTTGAGCGCTCTTCATCATGGCCAACTGACTGGTGTGGTCTTTCCTGAATATGTCTATCCCCCCTTCGAGGCGGGTGGTGGGCCTGGTGGCAGCTTCCACTGCGTCCTGGTTGCGCTGCGTATCCTCCGTACTCTTGGCCACAAAGTTCTCGGCCAAAGTCTTCTGAAACGCGACCATGCCCTCCGTTATGATCTGTTGCACCATGCCTTCCAGCCCATCCATTCTACGTCCTACCTCTGCAAGCCCACCCTCCAGGGCCTCAAATCTCTGGGAATTTGAGTTAACCATGTTTGTCTGTTCCCACAAGGTCGTACTGCTCTAATACCAATTTAAAAGCACCAACACACCACCACAGAATAATGAAGTAAAAACACAGAAAATATGAGAAGTAGAATGATTTGATTCACAACACAAAAACGGATACAAAGGGTAATAGCTTTAGGCTATCTATCTCCAAGATAGTAGCTTGAGGCTACAAGTCTCTTTTCTTGATACAAAACACAATATCATTTTCTTTCCTCTCTTCTACTATTTACACTCTAGACTTGATCAGTGTACATGTAATCAATGTTGCTCCCTGCTTCTTTGTCTTCTAGTTGGCTAAGGCTTTTCCACCCACTTCTGTGTTGTGTCATTGTGTGTTGCTGCTGTTTGGTCTGTTGCCTTTTGCGCCTGCCGTACACCAAAATAGGTGAGTCAGTGGGAGGGTGGTCCATTACAATTCTTCTTCTAGGATCTGCTGTATAAATTTATCTAGAATCATTAAAGGCGGGATAGTTCCTGTTCATTCTGAAAGGTTGGGTCATTTTTGTAAGATGGCAAAATGATTGGATTTATTTGCTGATCAATCATTTGAGATGTATTTCAATTGACATAGAATACAGCCTCCACATAGTTGATGTTTTGAGTTTACTTTTTTTTTTTTTTGCTGCTTCTTGTTATTTACTATATTGATAATTGTATTTAACATTCCTAATTTCAATTGTATGGAGAACACAGGTGGAGACTTGTCGAGATTGATGCTGATTTGTCAAATCTAACCATGGAGATGAAGCATGTTGTATCTCTAATTAACCCTGCAAAAACATACATGGTAGTCCATTTTTCTTTTATCAGTATTTTATTTATATAGAATTTCAGAGACTACTTTTGTTCTGCGTCTGCATTCTATTTATATACTGGCTTCTTTTGAATATTCTACTTTAGTGATGTTAGGATAATAGCGTCGCCTATTTGCATGTGGAATCGTTACTATATGGGTGTCTTCCCTGGGAGAGGTGGGGGGGGTGTTTTAATCTCTATGGATCAATAAATTATAGCTTAAATACTTATAAATAGTTCAATTTACATAAAACTCACAATTTTCTGTCTGGCATATTGTTCAGGACCTGAATATTGGTTTAGCACTGTGGCTGGCCGCTGGTGGTGATGGTTGGGTGCATGAAGCAGATATTTCTGCTCAGCTTGAAGGCTATCAGCGCTTCAGATACAAGTCTGAAGCAAGAATACTACTAGTTGGTTCTGGGGCTGATGAGCAGTGTGCTGGATATGGTAGGCATAGAACAAAATACAGATCCAGCAGGTAGTCTTATCTCTCCCATTTTTCTCATGCATCAAGCATCTACATGATTCTTAGCAACTCCGCCCCTTGCTACCAAGAAAAACAGTTTCATATTTGGAGTGGGGCAAATATTTTCTGGCGTTCACTTTTCAGTGATTAATTCAAAGGAGGGGGGTAGGATAGTAAGTAAAAAAGGAACATTAGAGCATCAGGAAGAGTCGATGCTTTGGTGGGTTCTAATTTTGGACATCTGCGTTTCTTTCTTTGTTAAATTGACAAACAAGGAAATCTGCTTAAGGTCAATTGTTCCTAAATGCAATCAGTTTGATTGGATTTGTAAAAAGATTATGAGCTAGATTCTAGAATCTTTTGCATTTGCCTTATTAGTTTCATTACAAATGTACTTTTATGCTATGATCAGTTGGCTTGGCCTAAATGAGGAAATGAAGTTGGACATGCAGAGAATCTGGAAAAGAAACCTTGGTAGAGATGATAGATGTATTGCTGACAATGGGAAAGAGGTACTTGCTAGTCTGCTACCGACTTTTTTCTCATGAAACAACTGTCACATGATGTTTGAAACAGAATTGTCCTCTCTTCTTTTCCTTAGGCAAGGTTTCCATTCTTGGATGAGGACGTCATAAGGATATTACTTGACTTTCCGCTATGGGAGATCGCCAACCTCACTCAGCCAAGTGGCACGGGTGATAAGAAAATTTTGAGAGAGGTACATGCCTTTCTTAGACCGAACGAATCTCCAGTGTTGTCTTCTAATATCCCTCGTATCAATTTGTGGTCCAATTTCTTGGATATTTCACGTTGTGTTACCATGATATTGCCCTTCACGATCGAAGTAATTTCCTACTGAACCACATATATCACTTTTTTCTTTGTTAAGGTTGCTAGATTGCTCGGTTTACATGAAGCAGCAACTCAGCCAAAGCGAGCTATTCAGGTAATGCAATCCACAGACTGCATATATCTTCCTAGTTTCAAAGGTAGAACCAATGTATTTTCAGCACTGATAGATTAGCTAATATCTTTCACTGGGGCTTCAGTTTGGTTCCAGAATAGCACAAGAATCAAATCGCAAGAATTTTGGCAGCAACCGTGCAGCAAATCAAGCATCTGCTGGCAGTGTAGTCATTTACAAGTCACCGAGTTAACATCTCCTGTTACCTGGTGAGACTGCGAATGACATTGGTTAGCGACTGACAGCAAATGTTTTTTTTACTGTTGAGGATTTTTATGAAGTGATTTCACTCAGGAAGTGGTAGATGTATTGTTTCAAAGTTGAACAATGTAACCCTATTCCAGTAATATATCAAAATCATTGTAATTTGAGTTTAAGAAGATTTAGATTTGTTTGTTGAGGATTATTCCAGGTTTTTCTACCCCTGTTACAGTACCAAGTTTTAGTTTTCTGGAAATATGTGAGTTCCAATCGAATTTTTGCAGCAGAGAAAATCTCTTCCCATTTGCTACCGGTACGCTTTTATCTCTCTCTTTACATATGTACATTTCCTCACAATTTTATATTTTTTGAATTTGATGAGGAAATATTGAAAAATTAATTAATAGGAAATAAACTGAATTGTAATTGTAGTTGAGGAACGGTTAGTTGGGGAGGTTTTCAATAATCACATTCTAGTTATTGTTGGTGAAACTGGAAGCGGAAAACGACCCGTAAGTTCACCCACCCTATTCCCGTCTTCTTTATTCAAGCTATCGAAAGAAGATAATTTCCGTTACACACCCGGGTGTAGAAGCTCACATGTACAGAGCATTTGAGTTAATAAGAGGATGTAATTTTACGTTGGGTGTAAGATGGACGTCGTGATAAAAAAAAATTAAAAATTAAAACAAGGGAAGAGAAAAAAGGTTAGGTTTCATGATTTAGGTTATCAGGAAAAACAGAAATGTGTAAAAAATAACCTTCTTTTTGCTAGAATAGTTGTGTAGTCTAAGTTGCATTTTCCTAGATTTTACACTCCAATATCGTAAGTGATTGCTGTGTTTGGAGAATGGAATGTACTAGTTATAGTCATTTGTAACTGAATTTCCTTGTTTGAATGTTTTCCACAGAATTACCCCAGTATTTGTTCGAAGCTGGCTTCTGCCGTGATGGAAAAGTGGTTGAGGTTACTCAACCTGGGCATGTTGCTGCTGTTACTGTGGCGAAAAGAGTAGCTGAGGAGTGTGGTGTGTAATTAGGCAAAGGGTAGGATATTCAGTTAGATTTGATGACATGACTTCAGGATCAACTAGGATCAAGTACATGACATATGGTTATTATTGAGGTAAGTTCCGTTTCTTATTTGATTAAGTTACTTGTTTATGTGAGCATTTTATTACACTGACTACCGAGAATTGAGAATGACTTCTTTGAGTGTACTTGTTGTTACTGTTAGTGAGGTAGAAACTGGGTTTTGTTACTCGGTTTGGGTTGATACATTAGTATTTGAGGAAACCAATAAGGATATGGGACTACTAGAATCATTGATGTCGATGTGCTTTCTGTTCAGTCGATTTAATTTAGTGTTTTAACTGTATGTAAGTGTGTATTTTGAAATAGCTACTGGCATCCATTTAAAGCGATGATGTTGGAGTTGTTTTTTGGTCTAATTTTCAGCTTTTGACAACAGTAAGCTATCAAATGCCCTCTCTATATTGTCCCTTTATTCCTCTTGTCCTTTGAATACCTTTCCTTTTAAGGAGCATGCTATACCATACTTTCACCAGATGCCCTCACATACAACATGAATAAAATGTGTTCACCGTGTGCATGTGGCTTATTACTGAGGTGGGGTCTCGGAATTATAGGTTTTGAAAGGGTTGTGTCTGAAACAGCATTCATGAGACTGAATCAACTTAATTGCAAAATGTATAGATCTCTAGAAATGCTACTTAAAGGTATCTTATTGGATTATTGGCGTTGTATGTTTCCTTTTGACAATACTTGTTCTGTTGTTGTTCACCTTACTAAACTTTATGTGTAATGTTGTTATCCAATGGACAGGTTAGGACTGCAATCAAACGATTTTTCTAGTCTTGAAGGAGACCACATAATGCTCAATTTGAACGTCAAATCGATTCGTTCTCAGCAACTCCAAGATAGATATGTGGGACCAGATTTAACCGCGGGCTTCCTCTTTGGCTCCTGATTAACTTGTATCGATCATTCATGTGATGAGTGCTTGGAGAGTGGCAATTTTCAATAGTATGAAGAAATGGTGCAAAGAAAACTTTGTAAATGGTGGCTCACTTGTGATGTACACAGGTATGGCTTTTCTGTCGAAGCATTTGTGAGAAGAGAGATGAAGTTTAAATCTCAAAATAATCTGGCTTGAGATATTGGTGATGAGTTAAGTTAATTTATGGGCGAAGATGTTGATTGTCCCTTGACCTTGGTCTTTTCAGGATCTACAAAAAGATGTTTGATCTGTAAACCATTTAGCGTGGATTGTATCACGTTATGTCATGAAAGATGATGATTGTTTAACCTTTGGTCAACTGTAGTTGTGCTTGCTTGCTGCCAAAACTATTTGATATACCCTCTTTTACAAAAAAAAAAAGTAGAATGAAATCTTAAACTTGTAATTCCAAATTTGGAATGAGAAACCTAGTGATTGCTTATATCTCTCTTCATTTCCACATGTGTTATTGCAGTTTGTCATAGTTGCTGTAGGACCATTTGATTAGTTTGTCTAGTACTAGAGATATATATATTATGGCTTCTTAGTTGTTCTTACCCTTTGCTTTGGGGTTTGCAGTCAAATTAGAAGACATATATGTGGAACAAATGAAGACATATATCTTCATGAATGCTGCTGCGTTGATGGGTACATAAATTTGGTTATTCTGTTTGTTAATTTCTTTGATGTAGCTTTCTTTTTTTCTTAAAATCTTGATAGTATAATATAGCAATCCTGAGCATTGAAGGTGTTATGTTAGTCACATTTGCTTGATGCAGAGCAGCTGTGGATTTGGATTATACTGCATCCATGATCAATCCCAGACAACTTTAGTACCAATTTGCCTGCTTTTGCACTTGTGGGACATGCCGTGACCCATTCCCAGAAAGCTCCTAAAATATCTGTCTTCTTCCCTTATATTAATTATACTAATTGTAAGTAACTACTTGCTTTGTTTTTTCTGAAAATTTATATGAATATAGATGGCAATCACCATCTCAATTCTCAAGCTTAGAAGCAATAATTTCAAATGTAATGCTTGCAAATTCAAGGATGACTGCCGACCTATCCTATCCTATCCTATCCTATATATTCCTATCCAACCTTACTTGACATTATATTATTATTCTACAGTATTAATTGAATTCTATAGATGGAACCCGGCCCGATACTGAGTGGGCCCAGCCCGTTTAGGCCCACGGCCATCTTTACTCGGAAGCATCGTACGGAGTAGGGGTGAACAAAAAGTCAGGGTACCCTGAATTGGAACCGGAACCTGTTAGGAACCTGCACAACAGGTTTCGGTTCCGGGTAACAAATTTTTAGAACGGGTACCTTGTACACACTAATTTTAACGTGGAGTACCCAAAATAAGGAACTGGGCCATATGAAAATGCTTCATATGCCTAAAATATAATACAATCCAAGCTATTTTTGGAAAATATAAATATAGAATTGCGACTTAAGCCCAAACTATAAAACAACCATAGAGTAGATAGTTTTTCAATAAAATATAAATATTTTACTTAAATTTTCAAAATTACAGAGTACCCTGAATCGGAATCTGTTGCAATAGGTTCCGGTTCCGGTTCCGATTCTCATTTTAAGGAACCTGTTGCAACAGGTTCCGGTTCCGGTTTCGGTTCCTGGAATTTCAACCGAGTATCCTGTTGTGCTCACCCCTAGTACGGAGTACTCCGTATCTACTACCTACAGTATGCTTGCTCTCATTTTACGCGTTATTATTCTTTTTATGTTCAACCAACTTTATGGTTTTTGGAGCATTATGCCTTTTCTCCATGGCTCCATCTCCCTATCAATAAAAACAATAATAACTTGCTTTTATTATTATTAGTTTATGCACTAATAATTTGATGCACCTCCAATTCCAAATCCAATATCTTTCCAAATCCAGCATCTTCTTCACAACATGTGACGTGACAACCATTTCCCATTACCACAATTCACAAACATACATACATGAATACAACCCCACACACACACACTCTTACTAACTTACTACCCATCACGTTCTTCTTGCTCATTCCTACCGTTTTTCTTCTTTATTATTTTTATTAATTAATTATTTTTTATGGACTCAACCACCGGATTTACACCATAACGAGCCAACGTGCTTTGGGTTAGCTAGGCTTGACCCACGATCCAACTCGCCAGTTATGAGTTGTGCCCATTTTTCGAAATGGTAGCTCACACAACTACACAAGGCCCAAGCCTACTTGTAACTTCCTCGTGTTTTCGTGTCTATACCAAATTTCATTCACCGTTTCTTGGTTGATGTGCTTTTAATACAAATTTTGTATCTTCTAGTAATTTACTTAGCTTGTCTGGTCTAACAACAATTAGGTTCTCATGATTTTCATTCAACAAGGTGGAGTTAATCAAAATATGTCAAAAGTTATAAAAATTGGGTAATCCTGATATATTTATCACTTCGTTTGCTCAATACTTTTTGTACGATTATGTGTTCTCAAAATGAGCAAAACCATAATTGTAGCCTTGCTCGCCATTTCTTACAAAAAAAAAAGTCTCGCCAAATCGCCAATGATCATCACACAACCGAATGTGTAATATAAACTAGTTTTGTGGCTCGTTCAACAACGATGGGCAAGTTAAATGAAGTAATAAGGAAAGACTAATTAAGTACACAAACATATATCGATTTTGAAAGGGTTTATAACATTTAAATGCACCTGATATGCATCCTCGATGAACCACCCATAAACACAAAAATAAGCATGAGTGTGTGCGCCTAATAATTTTAGGCCATGTTCTGTTCACCTTATTTCCACTTATTTCAGGAAAAATAAGTTCAGATAAGGAAGAATAAGGGTTGACCAAATATAATTTATAACTAAAATAAGTTTTGATAAGTTTTAATAAGTTCAGATAAGTTCAGATAAATCAGTTAAGATAAGTTCAGAAAAAACAAGTGAAAATCAGGTGAATAGAACAAGGCCTTGGTAAGATTGTGGCCCTAATACTCATAATGAATTCACAAATTCTTATTTACAAAGGTTGTACAATAAATATTGTACACCGGAGTAAAAGTTAACTCAAAATGTTTAAAAGTTAAGCTTATATATGTAAAAGTTATCTATTTTTTGGAGATAAATTTTTTCATTTCAGTAAAAACATATTTTTTCAAAACCACTAATAATGTATAAAATTAATTCTATCAACTTTTTTTACTAATCTAAAAGTTAATCAAAACTAGGTTAAAGTTACGAACACATGGGTAAAAGTTATCTTGGTTACAATAAATTTATTGTACAACTTGTGCGCGCAAGACCTTTTGTAATTAATTAGTCCGTAATTATAATAATGAGTGTTACATAATGTCGTCTTTTTATTTAAAATCGGTTCAATGAATTTAATATAAATATAAAAACCCCCAATTCATATCTTTGGACTCAGGTAACCTCTCTCTTTTCAAAGCGCTTCTTTTCTCTTACCTCCTTTGCTTCCATTTCAGATCTGCTCCCTCACCCCAGGTATTCCATTCCCATTCCTAACCCTAATTCTTTCATTTTTTCTATTTCTTTTCCCCCATGGATTTGTTATTTCCAGAGCTGAATTTTGTTAGGGTTCTTCATTTTGGTTTTTTCAGATTTTTAATTTTTGGTTATTCGTTTGTACAATTGTATTTGTATGACTGTGATCGTCGATTATGAGCTGTTCCGTACCAAATAATCGTACTTGTTTTGCTTGCATTAGGATGTTAGCGTGATATTCATGTTGAATGGAATTCAAACTACTTGGAATTAACATTTGTTTGTGGTAATTCTAAGGGAATAGACAGATCTCAAATTTTAGTTTAATTTTTTTATGTTTTATTCTGATTGCTGGAGAGAATTAAGATAGAGAATCTTGTTTGCAGTCTTATTTGTGGGTGAAAGTTGTATCTGCAACTTATAAAAGCAAACATTTTGGTCTTGGTTGATGCTGAATTTCTGAGCTCTACTCTTGATTGTAATTTAGAAAGAGACTGTTCGAAGCATTAATAGTTGTTGATGTTTCTTTGGAGGGTCTTTTTATTTCTTTGTCTTGTTTGGTTCTTTTGGTACTGTGATCTGGAATGTAGATCTCTCTTGGATGTTTGGTAAGCCACCCTTTACGGTTTGCTTGACTTGATTTCCTAGCTAGACAAGCTCTTTACCCCTGAGTTCAAAGAGGGAGATAGTAATTACAAAATATGGTATCAGAAGTTATACGCTGCGTGCAGCTGCTCAGTGAGGTATCGCGTTAGAGGGGTGCCACGAATGAAAATAATTTAAACAGGATTTTCTTTCCCTAGTATATGGGTATCATCCTCCAAAGACTGATTTTTCAAATTATTGGTGTTTTAGGTAGACCTACTCCTCTCTTTCTAATCAAATATAGCCCTCATTGTTAGATGATGAGGGATGCCAATTATGGTTTCTTTTTCCCTTAGACATGGAACAAGCTTGTGTGGATTTGGATTGAGTCGTGATCACATGATCTTCACAGCTTACGTTGTCTTGCAGTCTCGCTGTAGCTCCTTTTTTCTATACCTAAAAGTAGGCTTATTGCTATATCAAGTGCCTCGCTTTGACTTCCTAACAACACTTTGAATTTGCATTTAATTCGTTTCATCAATGAAAACTCATTGTTGGACTTTGAATTATCGGGTTGGATTCCATCTCAACTCTTGTCTTCTCTTCTCCTCAAGGCATGTAGAAGGCCATTTTATTTTTGGTAGTGAAGAGCAGTCAATATCTGTGATTACTCAAGTTGGTCCAATTGTAATTGGTTTCTGTTAGGTCATTGATAAAAATACATTCACATGAATTACTCCAAAATTTTGAAGCACTTCAAATGTTATAGAAGCTTCTTAATGCAATAATTCCCTTTGTTGACTCTAGAAAGGCGAGTCAACCACTTGGTGTAATTAACTGTTGCACTGAGTCAGATGCCTGCAATTAACTTTGGCACTAAAAAGTAAAGTGAACTTACTCCCTCCGTCCTTTAATACTCGACCTATTTTGATCGGATACGCTTACCAATGTACAACTTTGACCATCAATTTTTTTAACTAAATATTATAAAAACTTATAAAAATATTAATATTTTGAAAATATATATTAAGATGAAGCCAACAATATATTATATACTAATATTATTTTTCATATACTAAAAATAAAATAGGGTCAAAATAAATTATGTGAATAGTGCAAAAAGTCAAAACAGGTCGAGTATTAAGGGACGGAGGGAGTAATTTTCAAGCTTGAGGTTGAAGAAGACTCAACCACCCCACCCAACCCCCCACACAGATTTTCCCCTTCCCTTTCAAGGTTCATGATTGATGCTTACAGTTGAAATAAAGAATGCATAGGCCTGTAGTTTCTCTTGAGTTGTGACTAGCTCAGCACTTTCTTCTATGTTGCTATAGTTATGCTTGTTGTTTTTCCCTCTTTCTTCACGTGTAATCTAGTGATATCATATCACGTGCGGCATTTCTTTCCTGTTCTGATTATTAACTTGGTTAACAATTGGTCACTGTAGGAACTCATTACAAATGGGACGTGGTGTCAGCAGTGGAGGTGGACAGAGTTCCTTGGGCTATCTGTTTGGAAGCGGAGAGGCTCCTAAGCCTGCTGCTACTAAAGCTCCAGCCAACGTCTGCGCTGAACCGGTTATCAAAGAAGCAGCAAGGCCTGCTCCTGCTGCTGATAATCCCCAGCCTACTGATCTCAAGAAGGGGGTTCCTGCTGGAGTTAATAGTAACATAAACAACTACTACCGTGCTGACGGTCAGAACACTGGCAATTTCATCACGGTATGACTGCATCAACATCAACTTGTTTTCTTTTCCCCTTACCAAAATTTTATGCACAAAATTATAACCAAATTCCCTTGGAAGTTACTATTAGTTTTATCTCTTTGAATTTGATAAGATTCTAAGAGGAGGGGTATTCTTATTTACGTAAGCATTACAGTGTATGCAGAAAGCTTATTATTAGCATGCATACTTGGGATGTTCAATCACGGTTACTTAGGGGGGAAACAGTTGGAAGTGTGTGTTTTAAAAGCATTGAACAGTATGGAAAATTGAATATGCTAGAGCTTCTTTATTGTTGAAAATTATTCTCTGACTTTGAATGTCGAAGATAGCTGGAAGAGAACGGGGAAGAAACTTTTATGTCACTATACTTATGAGTCTTCTTGTGCTTTTGACATTTTAGATTAGCTAGCTTGGAAATGAACTTGCTAGTTTGAATGAATTAAGAGTAATTATCATAAATTATGAAGTTTGCACCCTCTTATCGAGAAATGCATAAGCTAGTCAGATTGGAAGTTGCCTTTTCTTTTTGTCTGTATGTCTGTCTTATATTTTTTCTAATTTTTACCATAACTCTTTGCATTAGCTAGATTGAGTAATCTTGGTTTATTGGATGCAGGATCGACCCTCAACCAAGGTTCATGCTGCCCCAGGTGGTGGATCTTCTTTAGGTTATCTCTTTGGTGGTGGTAGTAACCAGTAACCAGTAACTAAAATGCCAGTCATTTCAAATATAGATATCTAATTGTTGAGTTTGTTCTTCAAAGGATGTTGCTATTATTCTCTTATGATGCAAAAAAAGAAAAGAAATGTGGATTATGTAATGTAAACTGTAGATTGCTGGTTTTCCCAATTGAGAATTGAACCTATTATGCTTTAAAAAGAAGGAATCACTGTTCCTAGTTGCCAAGGATATGAACTTCTCTACTCTTATGTCCTCTCTTTTCGATTTTTTATTATGTTTCGATTCATCTTTTTGAATACTTTACTCTGGTTTTGCTGATATGTTTCCTCTGCTTTTGGAGTTTTTCTTATTTATTTGGTTAAGAAACACAATTGCTTGAGTTGAAAGGAAACCATTGCTAGATTTTATTTTATTTTGTCAGAATACATACATTAGAAAAGAGGAACACCCCTCTTCTAGCCTTTTGGGCTAGATAATGGGCCTTAGCTACAATACATCTAGGGACTTTCGAAATGCAAAAAATAATTAAGAGAATTAGCTAGCAATAAGGATATCATGGATTATGTGAATCTCTTCCAATTGGAGCAAGATCGAGTTGGGGTTTGGGGTAGCATTTCTAAAGACGACTTCATTCCTATGAGACCAAATGCACCAGAGAGTAGCATAGAACGTATGGATTCTTCCTACCGGGTCATCGTCACGTTTCTGACCCGTTTCCTTAGTGGCACATTCGTATGATCTGTCCTCAACCCCAACGGACCCTGTCCCCAAACTCTTCTCGCTATGTCGCAGTCCCTGAATAGATGCTCCAAAGATAAAGGCGACAAGACTCATCTACATTCAGTTTGGTGAATTATGGTAATCACTAATTAATATACATTTGTTTGGTAATTGATTTTTCAATTATAAGCTGAGGGTCGATTAGGTAATTCATACTTCCTCCGTCCCAAATTTATAGTCTTGTTTTTTAAATTGGGCGTCCCAAAATCAGTCATGTTTCTATTTTTGGCTAATAAGTTTCTCAATTTTTCATGTACTATAATAATTTTAAATGCATTGAAAACCTCCCCATATACTATATTCTATTTTCCCATGTGATATGTTCTCTTTTTACTATATTCTACCTTCTCATACAATTCAATCACCAATGTACTGTATTGCAACATCTTATATATTATATACCACTTTTCTTAAAACCCGTGTTTTTAGTCACGAAACTATAAAACTAGGACAGAGGGAGTATATTAAACACCACAGTTTGGTATTAGGTGGTAGTGTGTAAGTAGTGTTGCTACTAATTATTGTGTATAAGCAGATTGTAGCTCAAGGTTTGGGTTTTGGAATGTGGGTTGCCTCATTTGATTTTAAAGGTCAATACTCAATACTAATAATTAATATATAGATAGGTATGCACCTATCTATCTATGCATATGCAGTGAAACGACAACGTTTTTTTCATCTAATATCACCAACGAATTCAGCATATACTCATTTTTCTCTCTCCTCTGATCTCTCGCCCTTTTCTCTCTCATCAAACCTCATTTTCTCTCTCCATTTTTGGCAACCATGGAGAATCACCGGCACCACCACCACCGTTGCTTCTTCGTCCTCTCCTCGTCCTTCTCGCCTCCTTCACCATGGCCGCACTCGCAGCTCCTCCTCATCCGTATCTCTCTCTTTCTCTCTCATTTCCTTCTCGAAGCTGCAATTGCTATTTTTGAGTTTTTGCTAATTAATTTGTGGTTTTTTTTAATTGTTTTGCTTAGGATGATGATGCTTTCGTCGGAGTTCCGATCTCTTAGTTGTATGTTCAGATCTACGTTTCTGTTAGGGTTTCGAAGGTTCATTTTCCGTGAAGCGATCTATTGGTAGGAGGATGTCGGAGGTGGATGAGGAGTCAAAGCAGGTGAACTATATGGTTGTTAGGGATGAGAATAACAATGTCAAGCTCGCGGAAGAGATCTTTGGTCAAGTATTCTCTGCTACTTCACCCTATTAATTGATTTATTTAATTTATTTGCAAGTTTACTTTAATTGCACTCATTATTCAACTTAAAAATCAAAAGATGTGAAATAAAGAAATAGAGTGTGTGGTGCGGAGAATGAACTGTGTGTAAATGTACGTAATAAAATAATTGATAAAGATATATTTGGATAATATTAAGAACGAGGACCACATAATTAAGAAGAGTCATCGTCTAAATATTGTCATGTTCAATTTATAATTCATCATGTTCAACTTATAAAATATGATGCTCAATTTATAAAAGATGATGTTCACAAATAATAACACTTTTGTGTGAAGTTCAATCTATGAAGTCTCATGTTCAAATTACAGAGAATCTTGTCCAACTAAATCAACTTGTTAAAGCATGATATGTTCATAAATAAGATCATTTTTGTGTGATGTTCAGTTTCCCAAGTCTCATGTTCAACTTATAAAGAATCATGTTCAACTAAATTCAACTTATTAAAGAAATTAGTGATTTCTACTATTGGACTTCAAATTCCAGGAGTTATGAAATTGTTAACGTCATTTGCTTTGATAATATACACTGAGCATTTTGTGTAAGGCAGTGGACGCTTGTAAGGATACATTGTTTTTCGGTGTTTTCCTCGTAGGATAAATATGCCACTAAAAAAGTGATTTCCCGTTTAGTTTATAATTTATAATGTTCAACTAAATTCAATATAAAACTATGATATGTTCAACACTTTGTGTGATGTTCAGTTTCTAAAGTCCTTATGTTTAATTTATACAAAATTATGCTCAACCAAATTTAACTTATAAAACTAATATTGTTTAATACTTTTATGTGATGTTCAGTTTCTCAAGTCTCATGTTCAATTTATAAAGAATTATGTACAGAATCATGTTCAACTAAAATGCAAGCAACGACAGTCATAAGAAAATGTTCATTATTCTATCAAAAGTGACGTTGTCTAAATATTGTCATGTTCAGTTTATAATTTATCATGTTCAACTTATAAAACATGATGTTCAATTTATAAAAGACGATGTTCAGAAATAAGAACACTTTTGTGTGATGTTCAGTTTCTCAAGTCTCATGTTCAAATTATAAAGAATTATGGTTCAATTAAATTCAACTTATTAAACTATAATAATTTCATAAATAAGAATAATTTTTTGTGATGTGTAGTTTCTCAAGTTTTATGTTCAACTTATACAGAACAATGTTCAACTAAAAACGTTATGATTTTCCCGCAGGAAGAAAAAAGTTAATAAGAATGCGACAACAACAAAAAAGCTGATTTAGAAATGGAAGATATGATATTCAGAGAGGCTGCAAGAATTGAAGAAGAATTGAAGGCGGAGCAACCAAAAAAGAATCTGCAAATAAGGAAGAAGAAGAAAGAGAAAAGAGACTGTTGTAGCGAAAAAGGTGGAAGTCGAAAGGAAAGAATCATAAAAATTAGAAGCATAGAAAGAGAAAAGAGGCAACAACCTCTAAAATAGAGGAAGCAGTGAATGTTCATTAAATTACTTTAAATACCAATTTGTGTGTTTGCAGCTTACTCAAATAATGAGAATTTTTTTTTTTGTAAAACAAGCATGATCAAAAAGTAAAAAAAAAAATTAAAAATTAAATTTTTTTTAAAAAAAAACTTAAAGAGAGAAACAGAATAATACACTAAAAAATGAAAGCTAAAACTGCTAAAACAAAACAGTTGCATGCCTGTTAGCGCATATGCATGCAAAATTGCATGCATAGCTATGCAGCCAAAAATTTGGGTACTCAATACTATTGACTATTAATCCATGACATATTCCTTTCGCCTGGGATTTCCAAAGCAAACAGCACAATCAATCGTAAATATACAACACTCTAAATTTTCTGGAACTTTAATTACACAAGCCAAGCCACTATTATACGGAGTAGCGAATTAGCGATTGGCATGGCAACGGATACAATGAACGCATACATACATACATACATGCATACATACATACAGTCATACACTTGGTTATCAAAACCATCTTCCCATTCAAATTTCAGCAGCATATTCATATCGTATGCAACAACACTACCTTGGTTCTTATCTCTTCTTTTCTTCACTGCAGTCTGCAACTTCTGTACCGTCAGGTAAACTGGAAAACAACTTCCGACTTTGTATAGAGTATCTCTATTCACGTCCCCCTCACTTCTATTGGTTTTGGTATCATACATCGTTTGGTTACTGTTGGCGGGAAGTATCATAGCAAATATATATATGGACTGCAAAAAGTGTCACAATAGAATCTGTCAGTCAAGTTTGTGTTCAAACAAACAAACAATATCATTGTTTGCCAACAACATTTTACTAGTGTAGTAGGAACATGGATCAAACAATCAAGGAGCCACAAACTATCACAATCATAATTTGGCACAATGTTTGGACTTTGGGTGCGTTCTATTCACCTGATTTTCACTTATTTTTCCTTAACTTATCTTATCTAAACTTATCTGAACTTATCAAAACTTATTTTAGTTATAAATTGTACTTGGTCAACCCTTATTTTTCCTGAACTTATTTGAACTTATGTTTCCTGAAATAAGTGAATATAAGGTGAACATAACAGAGCTAAAGTGCATAAGAAAATAAAAGCAAGCACTAGTTCGTTCAACTTGATTTAGAACCCATTAATCTTAATTTTAGTCAAGATAGATGCTAGTATGCTACTCAGGCACTCAGCAACCTTCATCTCGCTATAGGATCAAACAAACATATTCTTATTGATGTTTTCACAATAACATATTGACAACGACATGAGACCTATTAAATAATAACATGGCCGTATATGTTTGACCAGTGATGACAGAAACGATAGGAAAATAACTATTAAACAATGATTAGTAATTGATTATAAGAATATTAACATGACTATACAAGCACAATGTCATAGAAACATATATAAATCAACTATGACATGTTAGCATTTAGTAGTAGATATATTTATCATACCTAGGTTTCCATAATCTACCTGAAAAGCGCGGCCTAGAAAAGTGATCATGCTACACATTAGAATAAGAAATTTACTCCCAGAATTTTGTTTTATTTTATTAGAGAGTCAGTTTCAGGTTCCCTTCCTACGACTTGGCTTCGTTGGCGTTTGTGGTTTATTTAGTTAAGTGAGAGGCAAAAAGAATATCGTCAAGATTTCCGTAGCCACAGACAACAAGATGTATTATTATTACCATTATTAAAATGATGACTCAGAGATCAGAGAAAAGCACCCATTTGCTATAAAAATACCAAGTTGGCTACCCACTTTGAAATCATGATCCAATACTTGCACAAAGGGAATCTAAATAGGCCCAAGTTGACCACTTCCCATATTGAAAATTAGTGAACGACATCTATCTGGATCTAAAGGTGTCCCCTTCCCCTAGACCCTCTTCTGACATCAATTCTGCCAATATTATATTCATGAAGATCTTAAAAGGATGAAACCCATGCAAAGTAAAGGAGCAATTTCACAGCAAATTATGTGCTTTTTCTGTCAATATAACAAAGAAAGTAGTATCTCGAGCAGCTGCCAGAACATAAAAAACGAACAACTACACACGTGCCACTTTCTCTATGATACTTTTTCCCACCATAAACCTCGTATTCTATGATTCTAGCATTAAGTCAGGTTTGTAAGACAGAAGCCCATAATATTCTTTTTATAATGGCAAATTGGAATTTATAAATTGGTCATACCAATTCAGCAGCAAGGAATCAAGAAAGACAGCGATAATGTGTTTTATTTTTTTTAAGGAGGAGGACGTCACATACCTTAGTGCATGCACTGCCCTTCTGAGCAAGAAAAGGTGTATATCCCACTGTTTCCGCAATGATTTTGTTTATCCTTCTTCATTTTCAGGTGAGTGCCTTTGCTGCTCAACTCTTTGAAGATTCGAAGACAATTGAAGCAAGTTGAGGATCATACCACGTTGTTTAGGATGATGACAATCCGTGCCATTGATTGTGGTGGGTTCTTCCCTGTCAGTTTGATCCATTGAGCAAATTACAGATTCATGAGGTGCAACTTCTCTAAAATTGCCAGCTGAGTGGTTAAGAGCATACTCTAGATTAGAATCTGCATGGATGCTTCTGTTGATCAGTGATGTGCTTGTAGTGTCCAGCAACTGGCTTGATAAGTTATGTGATTGATCTGACAGAAGAGAGAGAGCACAACTTGTTTGCTGGATGCTAGATAAGTTTTGTATCGTAGGTTTTGCAAAGCTAACAATTCCGTCCTTAACATTTGAAACATTATTTATGTTTTCTCCTACACAACCCATTTGGAGAAGGAAATTTGAGCTCTTGATGGAATTTTCAATCCTTTGTTCATACTTACTTGGACCAAGAAAAACACTAGGCATCACTTCTGGAAAAGCAGGTGATGAGGAAAAGTCAATAGTTCCACTACCTGCAATTTGTAGTATAATATATGCTGAGTAATTCGATACAAAAGAGACATGTCACTACAATTTGTTCATTCAAAAGGGGGTAAATAAAAAAGTAAACAGCTCCATAGAGTTGTGACACAATTTTGTGCTGGACGGTAACCAAGTGAAACTGAAAAGCATAGGAACAAATGAACTTGAAACTTAGTTACCTTAGAGTAGATCAATTTTACTGTAATTGTTAAGCACTTAAGCCTATAAAATTTCCGTTATAGGATCGTATCATTCAGTTTCCTAGGGACCCCTGACCATTTATGAAATAAAGGAGCCACTTTAATCTGGTTGAAAAGAGAGGAAAACAAAAAGAAGATAATGTCCATCAAGATACATCCATAACAAAGTTTAAAGAATTGGGTTAACCGGCAACAATCATTAAAGATTTCTACTCTATGAAATAGGGCAGAATCTTGTCCCATGGACATAGCTGACAAGCAACTTAAAACTCTATCAAAATTCACAATAAGTCATGTCATAGGAAGGCTTTGGAGTGGGTAAACTATAAGAGGCTTCAAGTCCGGGACTTGCAAAGGTGAGGTAGTGTACATCTTATAGCATCTTTAGGGACATTATGGTAATGGTCATATTGATGCTTATGTATGTAGCATTGACGAGTTGGTCAGATCACCTTTTAGATACATAAGTGCAATACTTAGACCACCTATATAAGTAAATAATTAGGGGACTTATAGTTATGTCACACCCACTACATAAATCATGAAACCTTGATTAGATGTTCGATCAGGAAACTCATGCGTGGAGAAATTTAATGTAAGGTAAAGTGTAACTAAAGCTTTAAGAAATGGCCGAAGGCAATCAACTTTATTGTATATAAATCATGAATCCTTGATACAATATTCTATCAGGAAACTCCGAAACTCATGCCTGGAGAAATTTAATGTAAGGTAAAGTGTAACTAAAGCTTTAAGAAATGGCCGAAGGCAAACAACTTTATTGTTAAATGCAAGATCATCATCTGAAATTCTAAATTAGGTTTGTGTTAAATTACAAAAAGATGCTGTTGAAATGGGATGAACTGGGATGAGTAGATACCTACATCTAGTTGGAGCCCTTGCAAGTTGCAAGTCAACCTCACATCTAAAATACGGAAAAGTAAATTACCACAAAGAACGAAGCAATCGAATACGGGAAAAAAAATTAATCTAAAGCAGTGAAGGACCTTCTATCATCCAAGTCTTTTATTATTTGATTGTCTCCGACATAGCACTCCACAGACTTATAATATATTGCAAAAAAATGCGTATGGAAAATTCTAACACATGTATCAGCATTTAAAAAGTTGTTGGTCATTACATTCAACAACTACAATTAATATATACAACTGTTCTGAGCTTAGACTGCAAAGCAGTGGTTAAATGATTGTTATAAATTAATTTCAATGGCAATCTTTCTAAAATCATGTGAACCTCAAAACTTACAGGACATAAGAAATAGCATTCATGAGCCATCAGGCAAGTTATAGTAATTATTGCAACGAGTCAATAAGGTGGATGAAGCATTGTCCACATTAATGTTAGATCTTAGAAAAATAAAACTACCATACATTCCATTGTTCTTGTATGATTCTCTTGTAATGTACTCAATGTCTCAATCCCCAAGCCCCCACACTTAAATTCACAGTAACTCCATATTCATCTATATCAGGACATTATTATTCAACAAACATATTTAAAGCCGATAAACAACAAAAGAAAACTGAAAGAATTCTCAAGTCTAGAAAGGAAGATGTTCTAGTTACTTCAGTACACCTCTTTCACCTTTAAACTCACCTTGGTCAGAAGTGAGCTGAGGCTTCCTTCGACGCTTATTATGAGCAGAAAGACGTTTACGACAACTACGTTTAATGTCATCAAATTCAGCCAAAAGATGGAACCTGAACAATCCAATCACCAGTACATAAAGAAAAATGAAGTATCAAACCAATTTGGGATCTACAAAATGAAAGAAAAAATCAAACCAATTTGGGATCTACAAAGTCGAGAATTAGGTAACGATTGCCAAAATTATTAACAAGGATAGACTAGTAACAGTTGCTAAATGGGATAAGACATTTAACTTATGAGTTTGATGATTCGAATCATTAAATCCTGACCTACAGAATAACAGTGTGGTTAAAAACCTTAAATTACTCTTACACAAACTCACAGACTCGCAGTAATCTCATGTCAAGACAGCAAGCTATATATTGGGTTTGTAGTATTAATGTATTGAGTTTCCAATCCTGATCATCAAGGGAAAAATAGGCAACAGCGAAACATACCCTTATTATGGCAAAGATTCATAACCCCCCAAAATTCTTACGAGAAAGATAGCATAATAAGCCGTTAATGAAGAGACCCAGCATTTTTTAACATGTATTGTTCCGTAACATAGAAGATAATATGCTAACTTTCATGTATCCATACTAAAATCTGTTTCTGTTAGAAATATTGGAATTAGGCGTAAAAAAATAAAGAAAAAAAAAACTGTAGCTAAAAACCATGGTCAATTTCCTCAGAGGTTCATTCCACAAGAACATTAGTCAAAGGCAGCATTGTTAATTGGTTACACATGGAAATGAGGTTTTTTAGTACTTACCCTAATCGAAAAGTTATTCTGACCTAAATGAAACTTACAACACAAAAACTCCAGTGAATTATATCAATGAACTGTCTCCCTCATTGTACTCAAGAATCATAAAACAGTCACCTCTCAGTAGATTATTAGTTCTGGCATGAAATTCTCGAAATTCATTACAAAACTAAATACAAACTACATGTACTCGTATGTTAATTTGTTAAGTCTAATACCAGAATAACAGTAAACTAATTCATGAATAATTAAACAGTAGAAAGAAGGGCAAACCTGCTACATTGCTGGCAAAATCTTTGCTCAATTCCATCAACAGTAACTATAGGAGTCTTTGTATGAACATCACAAACCTTATGCCTTCTGTAGTAACTCTTGTAAGAGCTAAGATCCTTGTTGCAACCTAGAACTTGACAACTAGAAGAGCGCATAGTCGACATTGATGACCGAGCTTTCTTGGCCGGAGAAGACAACATAATAGAGGGTTCAGGTGCATTAGTTTTAGACAATTCACTATCTACGGCAATCCCACCATCATCCAACATACCCAACTTCAAATCAACAAGAGAAAAATCATGTTTGTTTGATTCTTCACCAAATTGGGGATAATCAGTACCAATTTCATCACTAAAAACCTCCCCACTAGGTTCACTAGAAATTGAATATGATTTCCTAATATCATCAGCAAACCCCAAATCCATAAAATCCAATCTTTCAAGTGCTTGTGTGTTAGAGATTAGTGGGTAACTTTCAACATTACAAATAGGTTTAATTTCAGTTCCTATATATTTCCAAGAATCCATCACCACTTACCTGCACATATCATATAATTAAGCAATTTAAGAATCACTAAAAACAAAAAACAAAAAAAATACTCTGTTCTACTCGTAATTCACACCAATAAAAACTAAAATACATCAGAAATTGTCAGCATAATTACTCAATAATAATATCCCAATTTAAACACAAAAAATCAAGAACTAAAAAAACCCAATTCATAAAATTGACTAATTGAGTGATTATACATAAGAAATGGGGAAAAAAACCCAGTAAAAGTAATGAGAAAAATGAAGATGAGTGATGTACATACCAGAGTTATAGTGAAAGATGAGGAGATTGAGAGAATTAGAGAAGGAAAGCGAGGAGTTTGGTTTTGATCTTATAAAAAAGTAGTCAAGGAAAGTGCGAGGCAGATTTCTCAATGGGCAAACATGTCCGAAATGATCAAATATCAATTTCACTCACTAATAATACTTTCGTATCACTTACAACTTACAAGTTTACAACATATAACATTAGTGCTTATGTTTATTAGAATATCATTTATAATTCCCTCGTATTATGTGTTACAGATTCACAAGTTTGAATCCCCATCTCTCATATGATCTGGATCATTCATATATATATATATATAATACTTTACAATATAACGAAAGACTAATTGCTCACTATGTTGAAGTTAGGGTTTGTGTTCAGCACAATTAATATATAAATGATGTACTGTCGCGATGTGTCATTTAAGTGTTTGTTTAAAATCGGAAATGTTTGTTGTGTTTCATAGCCTACTTTTATGTTATTAGTAAGTTTTATAATAGTCACTATATGATTTAAACAGTCATTAAATTATTATAATATTCACTGTATGGTTAAAATAGTCACTATATGATTCAAACTGCTATTATATGATTATAATATGCACTATGTGATTAAAATAATCACTATATGATTACATTAGGTACTACGAAGTATGTTTTTAGAGTATTTATTTGTCCTTAAATAGTTACTACGTAGTGTCGTAGTATATGATTATAACAGTCACTACTATATGATAAAAAATAGATACTCCGTATGTCTTTAGAGTAACTGTTTGTCTTAAATAGCTACTACTCCCTCTGTCCCTTAATACTCGCACCGTTTTGACTTTTTGCACTATTCACATAATTCACTTTGACCCTATTTTATTTCTAGTATATGAAAACAAATGTTAGTATATAATATATTATTGGCTTCATCTTAATATATAGTTTCCAAATATTAATATTTATATAAGTTTTTATAATGCGTAGTTAAAGATATTGGTGGTCAAAGTTGTGCATTGGCAAGCGTGTCCAGACAAAACGGTGCGAGTATTAAGGGACGGAGGGAGTACTACGTATATGGTTAAAATTGTTATTTTGTCTTTGGATGTGAAACTATATGATTAAATTAGGTATTATGTATTTAGAGTATCTATTTATCCTTAATAGTTACTATATAATTAAAAAATAGTCATTATATGTTTAAACTAGGTATTATGTCTTTATAGTAACTATTTGTCCTTAAAATGTTACTATATGATTAAAATAGTTACTTTGACTTTCTTTTGTTAGTTTTTTTTTACCAGTTGTGAAAAATTCTATGACAATATCAAAAAAGAAAGCGGACGTGGCTCCACCAAAACCTAAACCAATTACGGGAAAAAAAGAAAAAAGAAAAAAGTTCCAATTGCTTTTGAAGATGATGTTGATATGGTTAAGGTTCAACAGTTAAGACTCTGACAATTAAAGAAGCTGGACCTGATGACCTACCTATTGTGAAGTGTTTATTTATTTATTATTATTATTATTATTATTATTATTATTATTATTGAATATCTTGAGTAATTAAATGTTTGAAATAGTTGTTATGTTTGTTTATTATGTTATGTATATGTTCTTTGTTTCTACTCTATATTATTAGTGATAAGTGTTAATACATTATGATGACAATGACTGTAGAGGGCTAAAAAACATGGAGTATATCTCTTTCCCCTTTTGTATTTTCAGAACTTGGAAAAAAAGATCCTTTTTGTAATTAAGTTTTAACGATTTAGTGAAATTCATTTGAAAATCACTAAACGCGTCAAACTTGGACCAATTTATCGAAAAGCGCGACGAGTGTTGACTTGCCTTTTGACAATCCACCCCCCAAGGGGATCCAACTACGAGAATTGCGCTAGTGACATTATTTGGTTTTTGAACATTAAAAAATCAAAATTTAAGAAAACGGTGCCCCTATGGCTTAGAACATTGAATTTCGATGGAGTCGTCACCAAATATTTAAAGGTTGGTTTGGAAAGACCATGACTCTCGGATAAGGCAAGGAATGAAAAACCGAATAGAGATCTAGCTCAGGGAACGAAACACTTGTTTAGAAATGACTTTAGCATGGCAATATTCAATACAAGGATCGTTTGGGCCTTAATTCCTAAGAAGGTAGAATGTGTCTGAGTTGAGGAAGTCCACGAGTTTGGGCCTGAATCTCGGCTGAGGACCTGTAATTGAGAAAAGTAAAATTACCCCGGGAATTTGCCGTGAAAACCCTCTATGATGCCTAAGTGCTGTAAATGTCATGTACCTTATCATAATGGAGAATGTTTGGTATTTATAGTAGCATTGATTACGTAATTGGGCCATTTCAAGTGTTGGGCTTCTTGGCTTGGGCCTCATATGCGCTCCATGTGTGTGTCCATTATAGTAAGCCTTAAGGGACCAATAGGCCCAAAGTGGTGAAGCCAAATTGAGCTCCAACATTATTGAATGATGATTTTTAACTTTTTTTATGTTTGTGGATGTGGATCACCACTCACCAGTGTCATCGATGGTAATTTTATGCATTAAGTTGCTTTTATGCTTAAAGGAAACCATTATTAAAAAGTAACTCCATCGACGCCATGAAAATTACTTTGGTGATATGTAATTACTTTAATTCCCTTTGTCTAGATTCTGATGATTATCATTAGTACGTAGTTTGTTCACTTTATCAATTACAACCTTAGACTTTCAAATTTGTAAATAACAACCTTAAACTTACATCTTCACTTTAAATTACAATTCATGGTCATTTTTCGGCAAAATCAAACGGAATATGTTGTCATTAATCTTATTAAAACACAATCACATAACTTCCTAAAATAATAATTAAAAAACGAATAATTTATGATTAATTTGTTTTTGCTTTTTTTTGGAATTATTTAATTTCCGTTGAGGGTTTATTGGATCTTTTTTTTATTAGTATATTAATGACATTATGTTCCGATGATTTTTGCCGGAAAATGATTCAGAATTGTAATTTAAAGTGAGGTATAATGTTTAAGGTTGTAATTTGCAAATTTGAAAGTTTGAGGTTGCAAATGGAAAAGAGACAACTTTATTGAATTGTATTTAGCAAATTTTCCTATTCCGTAGTTTATTTTAACTAAAGCTATACTCGTAGAGTATTTAATTACAACAAGTTGTAACCTTAATAATTGTATTGAATTTCTCCTCTATGAAACTTGAAGTTCAATACAGATACATAAATAACATAATCATTCAAGTCAAACGTTAGTTGTCTATATCCCCGAGTATATTATTACTCATTTTGTTTCAATGTAGTGGTTATACTTTATTTTTTTCACACTTCTGAATATAAATGTTTGAACATTAATATTTCAAATTTTACAATCGTAAGTATTAAAAAAAAATTCAATACATGAAAATACATATAGAGACAAATAAATCACTTGATTATAACTCTCCTTAATGACATGTAAATCACAAATGATCGATAGACGGTGGTTAATTAAAATTTATAAATAGCGTCAAAAAATTAAAGTGTAATCATTATATCGAAATCGAGACATTCCCTATCTTTTACTCTTGTACTATTTATTTAGTTGGAGACTTTGAGTCTTGTAAAGTGGAGAGTGTCTCAGCCATCAATCAAGCCATAATCTACTCGTGCAATTATTTTGCTTTTCTAGTTTAAGATTTGTTCCAAAACCCAATCAGAGAATATGGCTAGACAAACCAACATTCCATACTGTACGTACAGTATATTTTAGTAGTCCAATTGTCATACTTCACATCACGTCATACGATTTTAACTATGTGAGAATTGATTTTGGCTCACCATTTAGTTAATTTTAACACATCTTGTATAATTAAATAGAGCATAATATTTAAGCCCTTAGCCTGGAATCGGTGTGCAAAAATTAATAAATGGTGTGCTAAAATAAGTTTTCTTATTCCGTACATAGTTAATACTATCTCCGTTTTTTTTTAATTGTAAATTTAACGTATAACACTATTTATATAATCTGTTTTGATTATCAATTGTGATTTCTCCTTAAGAAAAATATTTAATTTATAGATAATCATCTTTCTATAAATTTTACTTATTGATAACTAAAAATAGTAATTTAAATATTATATTGACAAACGCGAAAAAAGACAAACAAAATCGAATAAAAATCAATCGAATTGAACAAATTAATTAAAATGTCTTAATCTCCTACTACATACTTGTATATGCTACCATCAATCCACACAAAAAAAAAAAAAAAAAAGAAAAAAAAAAGGTTTAAGTTCTGATAGGAGTAGGAGCATTGGTAATGGCAGTAGATGAAGCTCTCTTAATGTTATCCAAATGGGTCGTCTCATAAACCGGCAAACCACTCGAACAAAACCCGAATTCGGTGTAATCAATTCGTAATTCAAATAGATCCGAACTCGAATCACTGTCTGCACCATCATCATCATCATCATCATCATCATCATCATCATGTTGTTGTTGTTGTTGTTGTTGTTGTTGTTGTTGTTGTTGTTGATGTTGTCTAAACTTGTTGTAGTTTACTTTCTTCCCTTGAAATCCATGCATATTGTGGTTGTTAGTTTTAGATTTCTCAACCATCCTTAATTTCTCATCTAACCAATCAAAATTATTATTAACAACTTTGTAATCATCCTTCCTAAACTCATCCTTACAAGACTTTGTTGTAGGAGTGTTGTTGTTGTTGTTGTTGTTGTTGTTGTTGTTGTTGAGATAGGTATAAGGAGGTGGGGTTCGAAACCCGGAACTAGAAGTTGATGAGTAGATTGACTTTGAATCCACTAAACTAGTACTACTACTAGTAGTTGACATAAAGTGGCTAATGCTACTCCTCCTTTTCCTTCTCCCTATCCCTATCCCTATCCCGATCCCTATCCCAGGGATCGGACTTTCATCCTCGTTTTTCATCAAAGATTTTATCGATGCTTCCTTCTTCTTCTTAGAGTTTAAGAGGGAGTTTAAGAATTGAGCTATCTTACCACCCGGGGAGCTTGGTTGCTTGTTCTTCTTCTTCTTTTCCTTATTGCTTTGTTGTTCTTGTTGTTGTTGTTGTTGTTGTTCTTTTTGTTGTTGTTTTTGGTTTTGGTTTTGGTTGAAGAGGTAATAATGTTTAAGAGAGGAAACGTCTAGGCTAACCCTACCTTCCCTTAAATAACCGCGCCTTTCGTCATTGTTGCCGGAAAAATATTTAGCCGCCTCGAAAACGTCGAGCTCACCGGAGTTGTTCCGCCGGTGGGAGGGCTTCTTGTAATCCACACTAGACATGGGTGTAGTAATGCAAAATAGGGTTGATTGTTTTTTTAAAAAAAAAATAGTTTGGGAAGAGTGGTGGGAATAATAAGAATATAAGAGTGGATGTTCTATAAATATAAATATTAATTATAAAAAGGAGTGAAGAAGTAAAAATGATGAAAATAGTGTTATGAAAGTTAATGCAATTGAAGTCCCACAAATATATAAATTTTATGATCGAGAAATTTAGCTTTTGTAATTGGAAAGATGAAAGAACAAAGTATGGGAAATTCAAGTAAAAGATAATAGGAATTAATTATATATGTTGGGGATTGTGAGGGGCATAGTGCGATCTGTCATGCTTTGGATTCTTTGGAGGATACTATACACATTACACAATCAACTTTTTAAAATGAGTTTAAGATTAATTAGGTTAAACAGATTAATTAATTACCCTCTTTACTCATTCGCACTTAAAAATAAATAGCAAGATTAATTAGTATTTGAGTGGTTATGGTGCTTGTTATTCAAACTATTGCTATTGCATGATTTGTGAGCATGAAAGAGAACTCAAGGACACACCTTTTATGTTATCTAATTAGTACGGATTTTATCTTTAAGACTATACACTATTTTTACCACACAAACAAAAAAAAAAGACACTATTTATATATGGTGGTATCCCGGTCTTTAGCGCGTTTCTTTTACCTCTTTTCTTTGTTATCTTTATTGTCACGACAAGGGAAAAGACATAAATTTTAAGATTTATGTGCTTTTGGTTTTGATTAGGAAAGAAAATTTTGTGTAATTTATGAAATTTTTTTATTGAAATTATCAATTTATATATGAAATAAAACTAGAGTTTTTAATTTCTATTGCAAATATATATATTAAGGACAAAATAGTCCATGACGACACTCAACTCTAGCTAGTCTAGTGTAAAAGTACGTACACCGTACACCAGGTCGAAGTAATATATTCCAATAAAGTTTATACATATCAAATTTTTATAACTTTTTGTCGTACAGAATTGGATATATTAACGGTCAAATATTGTAGCAGAGTCCGTGCAAATAGTAAGTGTAAAGATATTTTTGAAACAGAGGTAGTACTCCATATGATCTACTTACGTTTGTTGATAGAAAACAAATTACAAGCATATACTTACGAGTGTTATATGATCAAAATAAGTAGATGTGAATCAAACGAAAATATAGGATATATAGATGTATATGATCAAATGAGTTTAGATATTTATTGTGGAATTACACTAAATCCACCAATCGTCCAATCCTGCATGCATGACCACAACATTTTTTTAAATTTTTAATTTTAAATTTTAAATTTATTTATTAATGAATAAGAATATTAATATTTATGGTGTCCAATATCTTACATCCATGAAGGGCTCACATCAAGAAAACAACGTGAATGGGTTCAAGTCAGGTTATTGTCACCATGGCAATTGCATATATATATAGAGTACATTTGCATTAGACACTTGTCATGTAGAGTACATTTGCATTAGACACTTGTCATGTACTGATTGGATAATTTTTACTTAAGGATGGAGATACTTCTTGTGTTAACAAATTAAATTAATATGAACCATGTATTCTGGCCTTATTTTAAAGTGTCACACTTTCGATAATGTACGTGCAGTATCTTTCATGCATCACTTAAATAGACGTTTACCACTACAAGAAATTGTACTATTCACGACGGGAAATCCCGTCGCGAAAGGCCAATAATTGTTGATTAACGACGGGATTTCCTGTCGCGAACCAGTCATAAAAGGGGGTCGTCGTTAATAGAAAATCCCGTCGTAAACCTGTTGTAAACCCGTCGTAAAAGACATTTGCGACGGTTATTCCCGTCATTGTTTGGTTGTTAGCCCCGTCGCAAAAGGCTTTTACGACGGGATTTTTGACCCGTCGTAATTAGGTTGTCGTAAAAGATACAAATTCTTGTAGTGTACGGCTCCATACACAAATTTGACCGACTATCTACCGAATTTTATTAAAATATTGTTAATGTATGTGATGTATGCGTGTTATTTTATGTAAATAGGCGTAATATAGACATTTTATATGAATGCTAAAGTATGTAAGAGTTCTTTTTATTATTATAACAGAGCTAGATATTGAAAATACATTTTCATAATCTTAAAAAATGGAGGGAATTATGTTTGATGATTTATTAAACAAGTTAATTTCACCTTAAGAATGGGTGATCGAGAAGGATTTTGTGATAATGTGATATCACATAAGATTTACAACGTAACGATTGTATAAATAGGTACATGTATTTGAGCCGTATAAAATAAGACGGAGAATGCTATTTTCGGAAGATCAGTTTATAAAGTATATATGAGTTGGATATATTCATAAATATCTTGTTATAAATTTATTGAAACTTATAAAAACTTATTTTATTACTTCCCCCATCCCTTAATACTCGACCTGTTTTGATCGGCCATGTCTGTCAATGCACAACTTTGACCACCAATTTCTTTAACTACATATTGTAAAATCTTATAAGAATATTAATATTTTGAAAATCTAATATATATATATATATATATATATATATATATATAAAGGAGGCATTTTTGATGAAATATTAGAGCGCCACATAGGATTACTAATGGTTTTGGCCAATGAAAAATAGGATTTCTAATTTATTTTTGAATTAAAAAAATTGAGTTACACGTAGATAATTAATTAGATGACACGTGGATATTTTAATTAATTAATTAATAATATATACAACTCCATCCAAAATCAAACACTCAAATAATTAAAAATAATATAAAATAAATTCATCCAAACTCAAACACTAATATAAAATAGAATTTAATCCAAAATCAAACAGTAATCCAATATTAGAGCGTCATGTAGGAAATCTAATGATTTTAGTCAATAAAAAATAAGATTTCAAAATTATTTTTGAATTATACAAAATCAAACATTAATCCAATATTAGAGAGCCACGTAGGAAAGTTAATCTAATGGTATTGGCCAACGAAGAATAAGATTTCAAAATTATTTTTGAATTAAAAAAAATCAAGTGCTACGTAGATAAATAATTAGGTGCCACGTAGATATTTTTACTAATTAATTACTAATATTACACATACAATTTCATCCAAAATCAAACACATTGATAATTAAAAAATAAATCTAAAATGAAATTCAATCCAAAATATTAAAAAAAAAGAACTAATACAATCTATTATATAAACCTAGCAGTTTGGTATGTATAAGAGTTTTATTTTAACTTAACAATTTAATAAAATCTGTGCATTGCACGGGCTAAAATCTAGTATATATTAAAATGAAGCCAACAATATATTATATGCTAACATTTATTTTCATATATTAGAAATAAAATAGGGTCAAAGTGAATTATGTGAATAGTACAAAAAGTCAAATCGGGTCGAGTATTAAGTGATGGAGGGAGTATAAATTGTATAAATCGGTACGTGTATGTACCTAGCAGTATAAAATAAGACGGAGAATGCCATTTTCGGAAGATCAGTTTATAAAGTATATATGAGTTGGATTTATTGGTGCATTATTTTCATATGAATTTCATTCCTCAGAATTTATTGAAACTTATCAAAACTTATTTTATTATAAATTGTGATCAATTAATCCTAATTTTTTTAATATATCTAATTTTTATCTATATTATTAAAGTAGAATGCCGGTGAATGAGATGCCTCTAAACCTCAATCCCTCAACTTTCATTCACCGGCTAAATTAGGTAATAAAATAATAAATTCAATACATCACATGTAATAAAAATAAAGGTCAACCTATCATAATTGTTTGGGGAAATTTTTGCCATAACACCACAAATTTAGAAAGAAAAATCATACGAATTACATTATTAGCAAGGAAACAATGGAAACATATATAATCAAATTGATAAAAAATGTAAATAATCAACAACATAATATTTACATAAGGAAACAAAAGGGGTCTAAGTTATCAAAATTTTCACCATTTGGGGTCTGAGTTTTTTTTTTCCACCCTTTAGGGTCTATCTTCAATTTTCAAGCAAATTAACCATATAATTAACTCACCTTTAACCATACATGAATTTAAAAATAAATATATATTTACTTTAGTTAACTAATAATAATAATAAGCCATTTTTCCATTATTTTTTATTATTTTTTTGAGATAATTCCATTAATTGATTACCTAGATTCAAACAAATTAGTCAAAATAATAAAAAGGTGCTCAATTCTTTCTCCAACACCAAAGAAAAGATAAAAAAAATCTAAACCCATTGCATTCAGAAAGAAACCACCGCTCAAACTAGTACTTCTTCTTCTTTTTTGAGGGCTCAAACTACTACTTCTTCTTTGAGTTGCTCCATTCTTTCTCTTCTTTGAATGGTTAGATTATAGAAATATCCAGTAAATTTTACTCCAAATTCAGTACTGAGTAAACTGAGTTTCCTGTCTTTTATGACTCGGATATTACTTAATTGACAATATGATACTATTTTTTTTTATAATCCAGTATGATACTATTGTACCGTGGTATTTACATATCCAATGTATTGACAGACTTTATGATGGTTGGTTTATTAGGATTGCAACTTCAAAATTTCCTTAAGTTGTTAGTTGTAAGTTGTAAGCTTGGATTGGATTGCGCCCAAACCAAATTTACAGTGCTTTAAGTACGTGTTTCGAGTAATCGTGTGCTTAGTTAAATATTGTTTTTGCTTCATGTACGATTAATGGAACTGACTAATATTTTGTTTTCAATGTTTGTCAATTTTTCTTATAATATAAATTGTTATTTATATTTTTGCAGATGAATAACTCTACGTTAATGTTATTCGTAAAATATGAGTATTTATGGTACTGAAGTCTGCAAGCAGGGGTTGTAGTATCAAAATTACTAAGAAAAGGGTCAAATGACAAGTTGCTTTAACTTATTAATTAATAATAATAAGCAAATGTTTCCATTAATTTTATTAATTTAGATAGAGTTAGTTAATTAAATTATGTGATTGTCAAAAAAAAAGTTAATTAAATTTTATATATATATATATATATATATATATATATATATATATATATATATATATATATATATATATATATATATATATATATATATATATATATATATATATATATATATATATATATATATATATATATATATATATTAAATTCATGTATGGTTAAGAGTGAGTTAAGTATGTGGGTTAATTTGCTTGAAAAATGAAGATAGACCCCAAAGGGTGAAAAAAAATAACATAGACCCCAAGTGGTGAATTTTTTGATAACTTAGACCCCTTTTGTTTCCTTATCTCATATTTACCTTCTAAAAACTATAATCCAATGACGAATTCAGTCTTCATAGTTTAGAAACTATATATATAAATTGTAGAGAAAATCAAACTAATATTTACAGAGTACATCAATTTGATTATCAATCATAATACGTAGTAGAAAATATTAACCCTTCGTGAACAATATCACTTTGTCAATACCACTTTTTCTATTCATAATAAAAACATGTAGGAAATGCCTACACTAGGAGAGAAAAACATTATTATTGTTTAGGCAGTTAGTCAACCATATATAATCTCAATTTAGATAAAGCATCATACAAATAAAGAGAATATTAGACTAATTATTATAATACTTAATATACGAACTCAATCAAAGTTATGAAAATTTACATCTTAAACAATTAAGTGACACACACATATGATCATCGGTACCAAAAAAATTTCTTTCAAAAATCAACCAACACTTAATCATTCTTATAATTGTATTTTAAGCTAATACAGCAAAACAAAACAGAAATGAAATATATAGCAATGTCACATACCAATGGTATAAAATACGTTATTTGAAATTTGGCGTTTGTCATAGTCATATACAGTATTTATTAATGTTTTAATTTCTAACCCCGTTTATATATTCTTGATTTATTAATTTCATAATCACTTCGGATTCAAATATTATTATTCTCATTATAAAGTAATTATTTTTGTAGGGACCACAATCTAATAATGTACTTTTTTAGTTAGCTTTCTATTTTATAAAATTCCCGTGCATTAACACGGGTACAGACTAGTTAGACCTTATTTGAATTATAAGTGTAAATAAGGTGATCATAACGACATAGAGCAACTCAGAGCCAACTCAATATTTGGGCCCAAATGATGAGTTAAATCCAAGCTTGTAACCATTTAATGCGATAAAAGGCAAAATTGGGAGTCCTAAATCCTAATGTAAGGGCCCAATCATGTGCTTATTGTAGTCACAAAAAGGGACAATCTTCAACATTGTTTGCCAAAATGTTTATGCCATTTATTTATGTTTACACAGTTTGGCAAATTCCATTTCCAATCAGAAATTAGAAGACGAGATAAGATTTCTGATATGACATCAAATTGCAGAAAACGCAGTATTCATTAAAATATCCGTAAATTACAGAGTATGAGTAGATAAGATTATGTAATATTTTTCAATTGAATTATGAGATTTTAAAAAACTTTATGTCTTAGAGTATCTTTAACATTTTACTACGTACATAAATTAAAACCCATATCTGAATTTTTGTATAAAGATAAAGTAATTGTGATAGAGTTTTGAGACCCTAATCAAATCTCACCGATCCAAAAAGATCTTAAAATTTATGTCCCAAAATATATTATATATATATATATATATATATATATATATATATATATATATATATATATATATATATATATATATATATATTGGTGCGAATGAGTCACAAGGGTAATATAAATTACAAATGGAGGCGGGGAATTCGAACCTGAGACCTATCGTACACAGACCCTCAGTCTTAACTACTGGGCCAAGACATCATTGATCCCAAAATATAATTTAATTATAACATTTCTCATCATTTATGGACGTAGTTATGCATGTAGTAGATGCACATATAGTGCTTTTAAGAAAAACAACTTTCATGCTCATTATGTTTTTAATAACATTAATCACATCAATTAATTTTATCATACACTTACTATATATTTGTTAATCCCATATAGAAAATATGTCAAATTTTTATTTACAACCCATGCATGTACTCAACTATGACAGCATTGGAGTTTATCCTAATTTGTGGGGTCTTATGCTTCATTTTCCGTATCTTATTTAAACAAAACTAGTGGTTCAAATATAAGGAGAGCCCTCAATTAAAGAATTAAGTTCACTACTCTTTTATATATACTCCTACTACCACTTCATAAATCATTGAGATATATTGTTGTCATGAATTATTTTCGACAATTTGTTTTTGGAAATGTGGTTGAAATAAGGAGGGGTTGTTCGTTCCTCTTATCTAGTTTTTTATCATTACAATTTGGACTTCTTGTTCCCCTTTTATGATTATACAGTTCGGACTTGTCTTTTGGAAAAGCTAGTGGTATCAGGTAGCTTTTAGCGTTTGAGTAGCAAGTGATACTGAACTATATATTAGCGGGTAACAATTAACTATCAATGTAGCACGCTGTCAATTGGATGAGTATTTATACAATAAAACCTACTCATTACCTAGCTTTGAGCGTAAATAAGTTAGCGTTTGAGAAAAATCTAGCCAAAACTACCTCTACTATTAATCGCTACTTAAACTGTTACCCTGTGAGACACTTTTAAATCTTACAAGTAGCATTTTAATTAGGTCAAACTATAGATAACCGTGGGCAGGGGCGGGCTTCGGGCTGAGCCCACGGGTCGCCGGCCTAACGGACCGGGCCATGTTGAAATGTTAAAAACAGGGCCCATGCCCACGGGCTTTCGTGCCTGGCCGGATCGGGCCGCCGTGCCTAAGCCTAAATTTAGCGTGCTTTGTCGTGTCGTGCTTTTTCCCAAAAAACGACCCAGCCCCGGCCCACGACTATGTGCCCTCGTGCCGGGTCGTGCTTTTTTCATGCGCGTACCAGGTCGGACTTCGGTCGTCTCGACCCACAACCATATTTAGGTCAAACGCTACCCACTGTCTTAAACACTAGCGCAAAATACAGCCTTAAAAAGTATACCAAACACAAGTGAGTGAGTTCATGTGGCGCATACTTAGGTTGTTGCAAATAGAATGATATTGGGGGATGAATGCTCCGAATTTAGGGCTAAGTAGCAAATGGATAAGTAGACAAGTGACAAGTCCATATTGGGTAATGTATGGGCACTTTTGTTCAATGTGTATGTGTCGAATGTTTCTAAGTATTCATCCCCTTTGTACTACTACTACTACTACTACTACTACTTCCTACCTACTACGTTATCACTTATCAGAATATCAGACCTTGTTCTACTTTTGCTTATTATACTACGTACCATTCCAACTAGGCAACCCATCAAAATAATGCTGGCTTGCCACGGGAGCCATATCTCCGTTTCATAAAGATGTTTACAGTTACTATTTGCATAAATATTAAGACAAAAATAGAAAAGTTAATTAATTGAATATAATAAAATATGAATAAAGTAAAATAAATGTGTAAAATGGATGGTGTGTATAAGAAAACAATAAAGTAAGAGAAAATGAGTGAAAAATTTATAAATATTATGCGATAAGAAGGGTATAAGGTAGTAATTTTTCATGTCCATAAATAGAATAAAGCAAAGTGTAAATAACATTATGAAGTAAACTAAAACGAAAAGTGTGAAGATCATTTTGAAATAGATGTAGTACATAACGAAATAATTATGAAAATCTTGCCGGGTTTAGGGTCCATTTATCCCTAGCCCGATAGGTAGTTTCAAGCAAAAATCCTTTTGCTATTTGTCTTACACTTCTTTTGTGGGCTTCAGTTTGGCCCGACCCAATGAAATTATCACTATATATCTTGCTGAATATTCGAACTTTCATACTTCTATGCTACTCCCTATATTTTGTTAAATTCGTCCATGCAAGTTTTTCTTATTAGATGATACAAATTGGTTTACTCTTCCTTCTCTCATTTATATTTTTAATGGGCCTCAGAAATTTGGCCCACTTACAAATCTAGATGAAATTTCACGTTAAAACCAATTGATGATAGTAAAAGTAACGCTTCTAATTTATACGGAATAAGTTGGTGTTTTTTTCATCGTTCTTCAATATGAGACAACTCATATGTGAGAACAAGTGAATTTTCAACAATCACAGAGAGCGAAAATAAACAGTACTGAAAACTGAAACAGAAATGATGTTGATCTCATGAGTCTCTCCTTCATAAATGAACCTTACGGCTAGACCTGATCTTCACAAGCCCGACCCACTGGACCAACCCGACAATAGCGAATTTTGGGCAGATATTTTAGGCCCGTTTTAATTTTTTTGGTTGAGTTATGGGCATCTCAAAATTGGAACTTTACTATTTTAGTAATAAAATTGGTCCGATTCGAAAATGAATTGAAAACCCCACTATTTATGGACCAAAGTTTGGCCTAACCCGACCTTAATGTCCTATTTTTGTCGTGACCCGAACCCAACCCGCCTTTTGATCAAGTCCATTTACGGCTTCAACCATATTTAATCACGTGTTTTACGCATTTTTTCGCTTTGGGATATTATATAAAATTCTAATCACATACGAAGTACTATGTAAGATTTATTGTTAAATAATTTTACTATCTTACATATCCTACAACATTAATAAACCCCTTTTCAGTTACTAACTCTTATTTTATCCACAATTTTTTACATCGTCCTAAGTACTCCGTACTCCGTACTCCTAATATTAGTATTACAGGTCTAGTAGTAGCTAAAATAAATGTTTTTAGAGCGTCAAAATGAATTCCTTTCCTTTTTTTTAGGTTTTCTGAATCTATACTGGGTATACCATTAAAATGGTATACTAAGGGTAAAACAGTAACTTTATTTGGTATATTAAGGGCTAAATGGTAAGTTCATGTAATAAATTAAGTCTGGCCCACGAAAAATAACATTTATCTTTGACTTGTTAGTACCAAACTATGTTGTTTAGAACCAAAAAAAATGAAACCACGTTACCAAACTATGTTATTTGGTATCACATGAGAAAATACAACTATTTTTCTTGTACCAAACTATGTGGTTTGGTAGTAAATAAAAATGCAGAATATTAGTATACAATTTCAATGGTATACCTAGTATAGATTAAGACTTTCTCCCTTTCCTTACCTTTCCCCGTGAAATGAAATTAATAAGGGACCCGTAACCTAATAATTGATGGGTGACAATGTGACATTGACATAGATAGAAGTTGCATGCATTATAAATTTATAATGAGGCAGATCAGTCTATGTCTCTAACTCTCTATCGTTTCGGGTTTAGAGTTTAGAGTTTAGACACATACATAATACATTACTGTAATACTGTACAAGGTACAATTACGTCTTTATGGGTGTTAATTAATTAATGACAATTTCGGTACGTTGAGGACAATTTTAGTTATTCAAACTAGAAGATAACTGTTGTTATCTTTCCAGGTTAAATATATAGAACGTACTTCCCTTTGATTTCCGCGAGTATTTTTAATGATGTTTTGACTTATTGGTTAATATAATGATAGAGAATTCTTATTTTCACAATTCTACCAGTTAACATTGAGTGTTGCGTACAGGTTCGAATCCTCTCTTTTCCGTTTGTAAATAGTATTGCAAATATAGCTCATTAACACGCCACACACACACAAAGAGTAACATTCCGTATTTTAAAATCATATTATCATCTAAAAAGAGCTTTAATTACAAGTTAATACTTTGTAATTAAAAAAGGGAAGGGACAAATAATAGAAGACTAAAGTACACATGCGTAATACTCACTCTATTTCTAAATACTTGACGTTTTAAACTTTTACATTTGTTGCTAGATATATAGTTACTTCGTACGAGTGCATTTTTCTTGACAAGAGAAACTTTGATTCTCCCTCTTGATAATTGATAAATACCCCAATCAAAGATGGAGAAACAAGACAAAAGAAGAAAAAAAAGTTAACCTAAATAAGTAACCCTAGTTAAAATAAACGGGATGATAGATTGACTCTTTTATTACTATATCTATGTAATCTACCCCTTGTTAATTACTTGAATGGTTCAACGGTTTGAACCCAATTGAAGAGAAAAGGCCGAGACAAAAAGCTTACCAAAATAGATAAAATGAGCGTTTTATTCACCTGATTTTCATTAATTCGAAATTAATTGTTTGAATTTGGCACGAGTGGGAGCCATATTGAGCACCAAATGAATATGAAGTGTTAAAATAATGTCTTGAATCGGTCAAGTCCCTTACTGCAACGCCCCAACACGGGGATCTGTTATTCTGGACTAGGGTTATCTGTTTTGGGCCTGTTTTTTGGGCTTTTCCGCATCTGTTTAGAGAGTACTACTCCGTATATAAACTGTCTAAGTCATAACCTAGTTGGTATTCTGTAATCTATACTCCGTATATAAAAAAATTCTCCCTTCTACCTGTGGACGTAGCTAACACATTGTTAGTGAACCACGTTAAATCTCTGCGTTCTTTAATTACGTTATTTAATCTTTCTTTGCATCTGTTATAACACGAGGAAACATTTCGATGTACACGTACTAGTGGAATATTATACTATGTTTTGTTAAATTTGAACTACATATTCATTTAAAATAAGGTGCACAATAAACATCATACACCCGAGTATATAAACCACATTTTATAGTATTAATCATGATTTATACTACCAATGATGTCTTGGCCTAGTGATTAAGACTGAGGGCATGTGTACAATAGGTCTCAGGTTCAAATCCCCCACCTTCATTTGTAATTTATATTGCCTTTGTGGCTCATTGGAATAAAAAAAAATCATGATTTATACTCGTATTAAAATTAGGGATAAGCAATAATTAATTAACTACTTTCGCAATAATAATTATTTTTGGTGGAGCCGTGGAAGAGTGGTCCTGGTATCCTTCATTGAGATGTCGACACGTCAAAACCCTAGGCGTACTTATTCTTCAAAAGTTGATGCTCGACGTTTCACTTTCCTTTTTAATTTTTGGATTAAGAAAGAAATGCTTATTTGAACAGCTTAACACTCGTAATTAAGTACGGATTAGTGTTCACTGTTCACACAACACAAGTAGTGCTCACTGCCCTAAAACATCTAGCTACTCTTTCTTACCAAAAATAAATAAATACTAGGGCCATGTTCTTCTGAGTTTTATTTGGCTGAAGTGTTGAACTGAACTGAGCTGAATGGAGCTGTACTGAACTGAACTGAATGGAACTAAAGAACAGGGCCTAGTAAGTACAGCGTATGTATGACATTTTTCATGTTCGTGGCACTTTAAAAGTTTATTTATTTATCTTTAATTAAGGAAAATACATTTCCATGTTAAAGTACTAAATTTTGAGAAACATTTTACTGGTAAATGATACCCTGTAATCTTTAAGTTGGGTGGTCCAGTTAGAAAACTGATTTTGGCACACCTGCCACTTGTGAGAGAATACAAAATTGTGTTCTACTCACATGAGGTGAGCCAAAGTCAATTCATATCTAGTTAGCTAGACTCGAAATCAGTTGCACAATATAAATTAGTTTGTTAATGTTCAAATAAGGGATTCTTTCACTTGGGGTACGTCTATTCACCTGATTTTCACTTATTTTTTCTGAACTTATTAAAACTTATATTTCATTAACTTGTTTTTCTTAGAATAAGTGAAAATAAAGTAAATAAACCAGAGCCTTGAAATATGAATTCACTTGGTAAACATGTGTAGGCAAGAAACACAAACACACAAAATGTCATATTTTACTCCGTACGCGTACAACACACCTGGGTACGTGTAAGAAGTTGTATCCGAGCAAGCAATTTAGATTTTAGACATAACACAATCGTATAATAGTAAATAGTAAACACGATCTATAACTAACAGGTACACCCGAGTACATGTAATAAATTATATCCGAGTAAGTACTAACAACGGCAATATTCTCATACCCTAGAAAGGAAAATATTAGAGTAGCATCTAATTCCAATCTTATACTTTGTACATGTATTCATACTTATTTTTAGATCAAGTCAATTAAGAGAAGTCAAGACTCAAGAGGAGTCTCAAGAGATAAGAAAAGTAGGCCACTTACTAATTAAGGAGTAATCCGTACTATAGTAACAAAACCTTTCCATTTTCTCTCACCCACAATCTCTCAAGCTAGACCTTATCTCTCTCTCTCTCTATCTATCTACATTCAACTAGCTAGATCAATTCAAGTGTTTTCATAGAAGCAAAACCTACTTTTAGTATTCTCTCATTATTTATTTATTTATTTTCCTTATTAATTTTGAGCATATATTTATTTATATAATATATTTAGATATATTATTATTATAGTAGTATATATATATATATATATATATATATATATATATATATATATATATATATATATATATATATATACGTATAAATAATAAAAAAAAAATGGGAAGAGGGAAAGTAGAATTGAGGAGAATTGATAACAAAATAAATAGGCAAGTAACATTTGCAAAGAGAAGGAATGGTTTGCTTAAGAAAGCTTATGAACTTTCTGTTCTTTGTGATGCTGAAGTTGCTCTCATCATCTTTTCTAGCCGTGGTAAACTCTATGAATTCTGCAGCTCAAACAGGTAATTTATCACTTAATTAATATTCATTGTATTTTTTGTTTTAAATAAAATTAGCACTACTTCGTAATTAATTAATTAAGTATAATATATGTAACAACTAAATCCGAATTACAATAAGGATTAAAAATATTCAACCAATTAATCTCTTCATAATATATGTCATCTTGATTGTTGTGCTAGTTTAATTTAAAATTAAAGATCTTGATTTAGGTTTGTGGATTTCCTGTTAATTAATTAATTAAAGTTGTAACACTGCATTATATTTAAAACTGCCAGATCCAAGAGGGATATATCATATATATAAACCCTGCGATGATACCTATCTGAATAATTTGTAATTTTTTACTCCGTACAAAAATTGGATAGTTTTTATAGAGATTATTTTCATATTTAATTAATTATGATATATCAACTTAATTTGAAACTGTTTATATAATTATTTTAAATTTTAACTAGCTAGGGTGTGGTGCGAGAGTTAATTACCTCGGGTTTTTACTTTTAGTAGGGTGTAATTTTTGTTAATATAAGATCAACAACCTTCTCAATTTAAAGCCCTATATCTGGAAATCAAGACATAAATTAAAAGAATCATTTTTTTTCATGATTAGTTTGATTATTCAACCTACAACAATATTTCCCTAGTTTTTTTTTTTGTTTTGTTTCCGAGGCTTAAGTTGGGAAGGGAAGAATTATCCCAATACATCTACGGAGTATAAATGAGTAATTTTTGAAGAGAATGTACATAAAAAAATGTAACATTCAATAAGTTATAGCGGTCTAAGATGGTAAGAAGTGTAACTTTTAACTGATGTTGTATGGTGTTTGGTCTAATGATATTGATGTGAATGATTAATAATAGTATGGCGAAAACATTGGAGAGGTACCAAAGATGTTGCTATGCTTCACTCGAAACAGGAACAACTCAATCTTCCAACAACAATAACGAGGTAGCTTAATTAGCTTAGTATATAATTATATATTGATCCACTTAATCAAAATGCAAGTTGTATGGCATTTAATTTTGGAATATATAATATATATGCAGAAGAACTACCAGGAATATCTCATGTTGAAAACCAAAGTGGATATTCTGCAGCGCACACAAAGGTCAGTAATCTTAACATACGTTACTAACTTACTACCAATTGTATGTTGGTTCAGTGGTGATTGAGGTTGAATTTGGTAGGCAAGATCCGTGTTAAATCTCCCGCAACAATAATTTGGAAGGGACTGAAACCTATCCATCCAAAACTCGCCCCGAATTCGGATTTGCCCTAAGCGTGAGCCGGATGGTAACACCAAAAAGAAAAAAAACACACATACGTTTACTCAGCTCCTTTTATATTTTTGTGTTTACTTTTACTTTTGGATTATCATTCAAACTCCATCGTCCTATGGATTAGGGTAGCAATCTGTGGACTATGGACCGTGGTGCACATAGAACATGGTGCACCAAAAGAACATATTATATGTGCATAAGCAAAAGAGCACGACACTACGGCAAAAGAACATGCGATATAATATTTCACTTTTTTTGTTATAAAAATAATATATTATTTTACTTTAAAAACCTAAATAAACAAAATACTCATGTTCTTTTCTCGTAATCAGAAGTTCTTTCAATTATATACTAATGTTTTTAAGGTGCACCATGGTCCACCTTCTAAATTCTTATTAGGGTTGAAACAAACATATTGAGTACTAGGTAAAGTTCGAGAATGGGCTTGAACTAGCTAGCTAGGATTAGGGCGTCGGGGTTATTGGGCGGGTTGTCTCTCTATATGTAAACTATGTTACTTAGACTAATTACTAGCGTCGGACCCCACTGGTACGTGTTCAATAGTCCAACATTAAGCTAAATTATAATTTTTTCATAATTTAAGTCGAAATAAAGTGTCGAAATGTCTGTACTGTATCGGAGCGTTGAGGGTCCGACGCATATAATTCGCGTAAACATAAAGATAAAGTTTGAGACTTGGCTAGGATGGATGTAACTATGCAACTATGCAAGCTTAGTGTTGATTTTTCTTCTTTCTATAACTTGATATTTTTAATTTATTTTAATATTTAATTTTTAAAACTTGTGTAATTACTACTGTAGGCCTGTAGCTAGATCCGTATAATTAAAAAAAATGGACAAGAAAGAAGTGACAAGTGTACTGTTGAGTGGTGTACGGGTCTGATATTCGCAAATGAGTGGTAGGGTCGTTACTCGTACGTTAATTGCTCATCGTTACCACCACTGATAGTACTCTTGTACTCGATCTGCATATTACGTTTTATTTCCTTTGGTTAACTACCTGTTTTCTTTAACTCTTTGTCAAACTTAGCTGTTAATACGTGTCAACTTATGGATCATACGGACTTTTATTCGTCTCTAAAAGATTGTTTTGTATTCTGTAATTTTTCCCACTTGCTTTCTCTATGTAGTATAACTGGTGTATGGAGTATGCACAACTTACTCAGTTATATACACTCAAATATCAACAAAGTGAAATTCGTTATGGGGCAATTTTTTAGGGACTGATGATACGTACAGTAGTTAAAATGTACGTTCCATCTGTCTTAGTGCACCATCGACTAGTGACATAATCAAGTGGAACATTCTAGCTATATAATGTATAGTATGTACACGGTACACCATATGTTGATTTCGGACACACCTTAATTAACATGAATTGATCTTCTTACTAATATGTAACTTGGTTGAAATCAAGGTCAATTTGATATGATATGATATGATATGATATGATAAATTGACATGCAGGAATCTTCTAGGGGAGGATTTGGTGGAATTGAGTATCAAGGAACTAGAGCAGATCGAGCACCAACTAGACAAATCCTTGAAACAAATCAGATCAACTAAGGTTTTCATTTTCAGTCGTTACGTACTTACCAAATCAAAACAATTAACAGGCTTAGTTACTCCAAATGACGTACAACTTATTATTTTTTAGGAAAATCGACCCAAATACTAATTTAACATATCTACATTTTGTATTAATATATAATTTGCAGACCCAACTTATGCTTGACCAACTTGCAAATCTTCAAAGAAAGGTACTCCTGTTTTTGTTGCTTAATTAATTGCATATTTTTATCTTGGTCTTAAATACATACAAGTATATATTTATTAAGCAATGTGTTGTATACATACGTACAATTAAATTACTCCAACAAGCTAGGCCGGATTAGGGTTTGAAGGAAATCTATTCTAATATTTTAAAACACAATGTTTGCATGAAGTGATGCCATGTGTCATCTCTGCCACGTGTCATCTATTTTATATTATTTTATTTTTTGTTAAATCATAATTTATATTCATCCTTTTCAATCTCCTCCTTAATTAATTAGATATTCATTTTATTTCAAAAATAATTTTATTTGTTTCACATTCCAAATATAATTTCTTAATACTCCAAATGCTTCACATTTTGATTATTACTTCAAAATTTGCGTATCCTACTTTATATTACATAAATAAATAATGTACCAGAATGTTTAAATTAAGAAACTCGTGCATGGCACGGGGTAAAAACTAGTTTAGCATAATACTCCGTACAATTCATTCAATGTCTTTTTTAAGGATATATTGCTTGATTAATGATGCAGGAGGCCATGTTGATGGAGTCTAACAGAGCTTTGAAGGCAAAGGTACAAATTATATAAGCATGCTTAAATTATTACGTACGTAGTACTGTAGTACTGTAGTAGTACTTCATATTGTTATTACTATTACTAGAATGAAACAATGCTAGCTACATCTAATTGTACGTACATGCAATATAATCAAGAGTTAACAAAGTGTTTTAAGTTACTACCTCCGTTTCAGAAAGTTCTTTACAGTTACTATTTGCACGGACTCCAATGTAATATTTAACTTCTAATATATCCAATTTCGTATGTGAAAAAATTATAAAAAGTTGATATTCTGAAAATACATACCGAGACCAATCTAACAAGATCTTACATTGCATGTAACGTTTTGATGTATATAATAGTGAGAATTTACAGTCAAAGTTTTCATATTTCTGACACATATTCCAAAGCGTAAAGAACTTTCAGAAACGGAGGAAATACATTAGAGCATGAGCATACCATAGTCCTCAAAATTAAATTAAATCGAGAATCTGTTTTTTGTACATTAGGTTTCCTGCAACCCTTAGCTAACTTAACGTACGGCCACCTTGTTAGAATTGAAGTCCTAAACACATGCATCATGCAACATTCTAATATCCATGGATCATACATTATTAAATTAACTTTGTATATCTATACACTTCATCGATCATCTGTTCCAATATTATTGCATCATTTACTTTTTTTTAAAGGAAATATTACATCATATTCATATTTATTTTACATGGGTTGTAGTTGGAAGAAACTTGTGTAGCGGTTAGGAGGCTACAATGGGATGTCGATGAGGCAGAGGCACGGGATAATAATAATAATAATAATAATAATAATAATAATAATAATAATAATAATAATAACAATAATAATAATAATAATACACCTTATGTTCGCCAAGCTGGCGAAGGTTTCTTTCAGCCGTTACAATGCAACGATAATTCAAGGTAAAATCATCTCTTTACTCTTTTAATTAATTTGATGAGTAATTAATTTCCATTAATTCCTTTAATTTATTTCGGAAATTGCAAATACAGGTATATTAATAATGGAGTGACACAAGAACACTTGAACAACGAAGCAGCTTCAACTAGTAAAGACAACCACAATAATGGTTTTAAACCAGTATGGTTTCTTTGATACATATATCATGCATTTAGTATAAGAATGCCTATATAGCTTATGATTAATTTAATTTAATTTAATTACAAATGAACTTTGTATTGTATTCATGTATTCTATATTTGTATTGATGTATTGTACGTACGTCTAGCAAAGGCTGAATAAGGCATATTTATTTTGTAACAGAATGTAATTCAATAAGTGATCAATTAGGATTTAGGACCCCTTACAACTAAATTAAAAGGTAGAGTACATAAGAGCTCAATAAAGCTGGTGCAATTTTATACTCTAATTTATTTTTACAAGATTTATTTTACAAATACTACAATTATGCCTAGCTTAGACATATAGGTAGGGCTGCAAACGAGCTGAGTTTTACCTTCATTGTCCGAGTTAAGTTTGACAAGGATTTTATTGTTCGAGCTTGGCCAAGCTTTGTAATTTGTTGTTCGAGTTTTGTTCTTTAAGCATCCAATTGTCTCGAGCTCGCGCTAAACGAGCTTTATTCGGGCTTAATAAAGCTAGTGCGATTTGCTGTTTCTTCCGTTCTAATTACTAACAACACGCATATTTCGGTCATTCTCATACTTGCTACACTTTCCCTTTAGGCATGAGACAACTACGTATATGGACAATCTTTTAGAGACAAACGAAGCACTTGGTATAAAGTGGTTGTGGGCCGGTCGGGTTAGGCTTCGGGCCGATCCCACAGACTGTGGGTCTGAACGGCCCCGGACCATGTAAAGCCCACTTTGCATCGGGTTGGGTCGTGATGGGCCAGATACTTCAAATTAAGGCCCATGCCCACTAGCTATAGGATCGGGACGGGCCCACGACTCTGTGCTCGTAGCGGGCCATGTTTTTTGTGTTGGGGTGGGCCTCGGGGCCGGCCCGCCCCACAGCCATCTCTAACTTCAGATGGTTGGAACTTGGAAGGCTGGAGGCCCAGTTTCAATGAGATTCTTCAAGTTAAATTCTAATTTGAACCAATCTTAATATATATGGAAATCACACTAATGGGTGATAAACAAAAAGCCCGTCTAGCTCAGTTGGTAGAGCGCAAGGCTCTTAACCTTGTGGTCGTGGGTTCGAGCCCCACGGTGGGCGTAAAATTGTTTTTTTGTATAAACAAATAAAACTATAAAAACATACCAAGTACAAAGAGTTAGATCCAATGGGTAATGGGTAATGGGTAGATTTGACAATACATAAAATTAAGTACCTTTCTATTAAATGTTAATTTGTTTTTATCAATTAAATAGGCACATGCTAATCTTGACAGTTCGTTGACATTGCTCTCTCTCTTGTCAATTCAGTAATACTAATCTAGCAAGGGTTAAAGTATTATCAATAAAGGTTCAAGTTTTTTAGGTTCGGTTTTGAATAGGGTTGATTTTTGACAGGTCTAATAAGAGTAGGCTACTTGTTATTGGCAAAAATCTACGTCTGCTCTAGGGTTAATATTTGGAGTTGGCAAAAAATATCCGGTAAACGCGTATGGGTGTACTAAAAGGAAGGTATAGCTTATTAGGTTTGGCCCGTTTAAAGGGCGATCATATCCCTTCGTGTCCAAAAGAGTGTTCCTTATAATAAATTTTACTTTATTAATATGTGGTATTAATTTTGCATATGGGTTGGTAGAGTGGACTATAACCAGAAAATTAACTATAAGGTATGAGTCAAACAAAAAGACACCTCATAAAAGAGATATAGGATAATTTTTTAGGGGCGAAGGGAGCAGGAGGAAGTATTTGCGCATATCAGATATGTATGGGCAAATACATATCAGAACAAAAGACAAAATAGGAAAAAAGACAAAAAAGAAATTAAATGGTACTCAGTACTTGTTTAAACAAAATGGTACATTTTTTTTACATAATGGTACTTGTTTTTACAGAATGGTACTTTTTTTTAACATGAATGGTACTTCCATTTTTGTCTTTTAGCTATTTGTATTTTAGTTAATATGTATGTTGCCACACATATCAGACATGCGAAAAAACAACCTCGAGGCAGCAGTGAGCTGTGAATCTTAGTAGGTGAACAGGCTGAATAGAATAAATAGGTTGTATAGGTTAAATGGGTTTACTCTAAAATAGCAGCGTTAAATGGGCCGAAATGGGTTACACTTTTACACACTTACACATGGGCCTTGTTTTGAGCCTTTACAAGTTTAATATCATGTTAAAATCAAGCCCTTACAATTTGGACTTGATAAAATTTCTGTTGAGGGAAACGTTTGGCCCATATATTAATGCAAGTCAACATCCGTCAAAGTTTTGAGATTTTGAGGGTTTTTCTACTTATAATTAAAAATAACTTGTCTAAAAGTTGTTTAAATTGAAGAATGTACCTTTTCTTTTTGTTGGGATGAAGAATTTACTACTTCCTCCATTTTTTAATAATTGCACCATCTTGCTTTTAGCAATATTCACATATTTTTATATAGTTATTTTTTGTAATTTATATGTAAGGAAAAATATATTGATGCGGGATCTTGTTAGATTCGTCTCAAAATATACTTTCAAATTATCAAATTTTTATAATTTTTTTAAAATGTATAATGAGAGATATTAGTAGTTAAAATAGTGCATTGACAAACGTGAAATCACAGATGGTGCAATTAAAAAAAATGGAGGAAGTATATTTTCTGTAAATTAGTGCAAATAAGAGGTGGGGATGGGGTGGGGAGAAAATGTTTAAAGTAAATAGAACAAGGTCCTTGTTTATTTACTTGTCATCTTTGTAAATAAATAAAAATTCAATACGGAGTAGTCAATATATATAAGGAGTATATGCACACGATTAAACCAGACAAATGAAGTACTCCCTCCGTCTCTATTTGTTTTTTACGTTTTTCTTTTTAGGTGTGCCAAAATATTCTTTACATTTCCTTTTATATTATCATATAAGTGATTTAATATTCTATCAAAATTTGTGTCCAATTATTATATTAACCAATTAAATCCATTGGGTCATTTAATCTCTCACACTTTTCCAAAGGGACATTAACTTTTTTTCATTTTTCCAATATCAGAATTTTGATAAGAGTGAAAACATTATAAATAAACGTAATTTTTATCGTTTACATGAAAAACTTAGAAGAATTTCAATGCACATTAATGAATCGTTAAAATACGTGCAAAATGCCAAACGTGAAAAATAAAAAGAGACGGAGAGAGTAGTACTTAACAGTCAATTAGGCTGAATTTAAAACAGTTACCCAAAGCATAAATGTTTTGACTCTTGGCTTAACACTAACACTAATGATTCATTCTATTGTCAAAATAAAAAGAAACACTGATAATTAATTGATCACCAAACAATATAGACCCACCAATAAAACAAAAAATAAAAACTTTTAAAGCCAACCTCCACATTATGTCTAATCATTAATGTTTCAAGATAATTATTGTTATTTAAACTTGTTTTGCACTCATATTTTCTTTTCTTTAATTTTTTTAATAATAATAATAATAATAATAATCAACCATTTTATCTTTTTCTGGACTGTTGATGATGACAAATGATTATATTTATATGGTTAAATTTATTAAATGAAATTGTTTCATTAAGTGAAATGATAGTTGCTTTATGTCGGCATGTAGTACATGTTCCAAACTCATTTATTTTTTCTATAAATTAAATAAATTTATAATTACTTATTTCAGACATTAACAAAAGTATAGAAGTGGATACTTGTTAATTTTTTTTAAAAAAAGTGTTGTCTAATCTTAACTCGTTTATATTCCTTTATTCCCTTGTTTGAGTAAACTTTTTTTACACTAATGATCTCCCTTTTTTTCATGAAATCATGTAATTAAAATGGAGTTAAGGGCTAGAGCCTCGAGAAAGAATAATCAAACTAGAAAAGGTCACTAGACAAATTGGCCCTACAATTTGATGGCAACCACGTTAAAGACTTTATACTTTAACCCCACATGAAAAAATAAAAGAACATACTTAGAACCAAATGATAGCTACCAAAGCCAATAACTACAAAATATAAACTTGTAATTAAGTAGCTATAATTAACTAGATTAATTAAAAAGGAAAAAGTTAATAAAAGGAAAAAAGAAATTGTATGACTCACACTTTTCACAACATTCTTCAGTAATGTATACACTCGATGTTTGTGTGATATTTTATATGAATATTGTAATTTTATATTTTGAAGTATTACTACACTATAAGAACATTAAAAATTATCTAAGTACTATAAGTAAAATACTTTTTTTTTTTGAGGGAAAGTAAAATACTAATATTTGATATATATTTATAAATATTATAACTTTAAGCCAACGCCAAAAAATATATAGTTTTACGTAATAAATTAATTAGCTATAAGGGTTAGCAACCCTAAGGGTTAAGATACATATAACATAAAATAATATATAAGTGTAATTAATTGGAGAGAGAAAGTGTTATAAGGTGAGTTTCAATGCATTTGTAACCAATCATAATTCAATATTTAAAGGGTTAGCAACCCTTAGGGTTACTCTATCATTGTCCATAATTAAATAGATTAACTAAAAAGGATAAAGTAATAAAAGAAATAAGCAATAAAGCAAATGTATGACTCATTTTTAGGACACACATTATTATTCATTTAATGTATGTACTCGATACGTGTATGATATTTTATATAAATAGGCCAGGTTACATTATAAGTATATGAACATTAAATATTATCTAAATTACTAATATTTGATACATGTAGTTATATACTACCTCCGCTCCTTAATGTTCTTTATGCTTACTATTTGCACGGACTCCAACGCAATATTCAACGACTTATATATCCATTTCCGTATATGAAAAAATTATAAAAATTTGATATTTTGAAAATACATAACGAGACCAATTTAACAAGATCTTACCTGATAACATTTTGATGTATATAATAGTTGGAATCCACGGTCAAAGTTTTCATACTTTGGACACATATTCCAAAGCGTAAAGAGCATTGGAATAGAGGTAGTATATTATAACCTTATGTCCTAAAAGGGGGTAGTATAAGTATTTCATAGGGCCGGGGCGCCAAAAAGTTAACTTCAAGTGTTCCCTTAATTAAAAGAATAGAAGGATTATCATTAAATTTAACTACCACTATGGTTTTGCACACATATATAATAAATAGATTCCGAGACTCTCTTCCTTATTTGCACTTCATCTCTAAAATTTTAGGGGGAAAAAATGGGGAAAAATGGAGGCAAAAAATTGCAAACAATGTGTGTTAATAGAATTAGGCCACTAGTTAAGGTTGCTACACAAAATAAATTAGGAAGTTCTCCAAGTAGTGTTAAGAAAACTAATGTGAATGACAAAGTTGGAGAAAATAACAATGGTGATCATCATATTCATCCCAAGTTTGAGGAAGAATCTGGGAAATTATTGAAGGAAAATGCAAAAAAAGGGAGGAAAATCATGGTGGTGGTTGATTCAAGCACCGAGGCAAAAATTGCTCTTCAATGGACACTTACTCATACGGTTCAAAATCATGATCTTATTGTTCTTCTCTATGTTGCCAAGCTCAACACCAACACTACTAATCAAGGTTTGTATTGTAGTTTATCGATAATCACGTTGATAATGTAATTTAAACGAGTAATGTTAATTAATTTACTTGTCTTAATAGAAAAGGATGATACGAGAAACAAGATGTCATCAAAGGTTTATGAGTTACTACACTCTATGAAGAAGACTTGTCAATCTAAGAGACCAGAGGTGAGTTAGAGTTCGTTCTATTCACCTGATTTTTGTTTATTTTTCTGAACTTATCTACATGAACTTAGCTGAATCTATCAAAACTTATCAAAGCTTAATTAGTTATAAATTATACTCGATAATAATTATTTTTCCTAAACTTATCTTATCTGAACTTATCTGAACTTTTCTGAACTTATATTTTCTAAAACAAATGGAAATAAGGTGAATAGAACAGATCTTTAGTCTAATCTAGGTAGATAATACCACGTGTGTGTTACATATAAAATCACGGTAATACCCTTAGGTGTACACTATTGATTAACTAGTACTCCGTACAAGTAACCAATACAAGTTGGTGGGAAATTTACCTTGTGACTTGGAGTATTGGAGGTTATAGGGTCGAACCCAATCATCTATAAAATGCTTGGGAGTGGCTCAAACGTATACCTATGTAGCTGAGCTGGCTAACTTGTGATACATTGGTTCTATAAATTCTGTTGTTCTTACCTAATAAAAAATAATTACTAGTACAAGTATTTCATTTTTTAAATACTAGCTACATTTACATTTACACTTACCATAATGTTTTTTGTGTAAGCATCATGAATTTGTTATAATTTGATGTAATGGAACTTATAGGTAAAAGTGGAGGTAAAATTGGCACAAGGTAAAGAAAAGGGACCCACCATAGTAGAAGAGGCAAGAAAACAAGAGGTGTCCTTATTAGTTTTGGGCCAAAAGAAGCTGTCAACAACATGGCGGCTGTTACTATTATGGGCCACCAACAAGGTGGCTGCCGGTGGCGTTGGTGGTGGCGGAATGGTGGAGTATTGCATACAAAATGCAAGTTGTATGGCAGTTGCAGTAAGAAGAAAGAGCAAAAGGGTAGGAGGATATTTGATCACCACTAAGCGTCAGAAAGACTTTTGGCTCTTAGCTTAATTATTATCATTGTTTATTATTGAACATGTTTTTCTTTTTTTCACTTTTGTTGAATTGTTTAGAGTGAGTGAGCTCAATTTGGTTGAACTATATATATATGTAATTACATAACATGTTTATAATAATGTTCATAATCAAACCAATTAAACAACCTTCTTGTCTTTGAATGCAAAGTTGCAATTTCTCTTTGCTTCTGATATTTTTCCTTGGATCCGTACAGAATCCCATGAACATCATCAAAATAGGGCTGCATTGAAGCTTTTGTTGCTTCAATCCACACTCCAACTTTCTTGTATGGACTCAATATCCTAAAACGATCTTTCTCATCCAAAACCTAAAACCAAATAAACTTAAATGTCAAACTCTACCATCTACTTTTACAGTAGCACTATCTTTAAACTCCAAAGTAATATATCAAGTTATCAACATTTTGTCAATTAGAGGCAAAATGGTGGTGATCAGTATCATTGCCCCTTTAAGTTTGATGATCAAACTACATTTGACATAAACGTAGCTTTACTATGGTTAGTAGTTTCACTCATAAAGGTACAATACGTATTATAGTTGTTAATAATAAATAATAATAAACTGTCATTGAAAGATGGAGTAATTAGTATTGACTTTTGAGCACCATATTGCTCACTTACAGATACTCCCTCTGTCCCTTAATACTCGACCTGTTTTGACCGAACACACTTGCCAATGCACAACTTTGACCACCAATTTCTTTAACTACATTATTATAAAAACTTATAAAAATACTAATATTTTGAAAATATATATTAAGATGAAACCAACAATATATTATATACTAACATTTGTTTTCATATACTAGAAATAAAATAGGGTCAAAGTGAATTATGTTAATAGTGAAAAAAGTCAAAATAGGTCGAGTATTAAGGGACGGAGGGAGTAATAATAATCTCTCCTTTTCCAATGACCATTTTCTCAACTGTTTTAGGTAGCACTTATTTTCCAAGCACCTTAGCATCTGCATATCTTTCTTCCCAGATTTAACAGGAATTATATTGTAGATATATTTCCGGTGTTCATATTATGTAAAGTTTCCTAATGTTATTAAGTTGAGGAGTTTATGTGGTATAAGCTAGGGTTGTGTACATTTTAATATAAATAATGTTATATCGATATACGAAAAGGCTAAGCCGTTTTCTCTTAATCTTCTCTGAGTTTAACATAATGCTACTATAAAAATATCAAATGAAGTGTTTCTAACACGCTGTTGACTGCTTCAAATAGTGAGTTAGTGACCAGAGAGCATAACAGAACTGTTTTATTAGGTTTGGCCTAATTCCTTTTTCACTCTTAAAAGTCTCTAGTTCAACGATACCTTATATTACACGATTAAGAAAAAAAACATGGAAAAATGTTGACAAAGAGTTAAAACTTCTTTACCTCTAACTCCATGATCTCACAAACAAGGCTAACGTCTGCAATAGATGGCTGGTAACTACCCAGAAGGAACTTTCCACTTCCTTTGAGCCAAACTGATTCGATTTTTGCCAACGAAGATTCCAATATTTTCTTCGCATTGGCAGCAGCTCCAGGATTTAAGGGTCTTCCAAGTGTTGGGCCAAGTGTAGTATGTAAAACATATTTCACTGGATAAGCAGAAAAAAAAAAAAAAAAGTCATGTAAAACATTATTTCATTTAAATCGGCCAAAAGACGTTAAAATCAAGATTGCATATCCTGTATAACCGCATCTAGAAATCTAATTAGGTAAATCTTCAAAGTTCAAACCACGTTTACAAAGGAAAATGGAAAACCTGAGACTCTGAGAGTCTGAGTACCAGGTTAGCAAATTAAGGAATAAGATTTAAAAAAATGTAAGCTTAAAAAAATTGGGGCTATTAGCCACAACTACAGATCTAAGGTTGGGAAGGAAGAGAATCAAAATATGGTTTATACAACCGGGTGCACAATGCTCACTGTGCACCCTGTTTTACAAAAAACATATAGTTTAAATACGAAGAACATATTGTTCATACACAAAGAACATATAGTCAATGAACATATAGTTCAAATCCATAGAACATATAGTTTAAATATTTCGCTAGTACATGTACATTGAAATCGTTCTCAATGTTCATTAGATTTTCAATAAATGTTCAACAGGGTGCACAATGAGCACTGTGCACCCGGGTGTATAATCCAAATTGCGGAAGAGAATAGCATGAAGCTACCAGCCATGTCATGAAACTATTTCCAGTTTATAGTATGTATAGTCATAGTTAATTACTGATAATTTATTCCATAATTTATTCTTGTGATTCGTCAAGCTTTCAGCAGAACTTATCTTATTTTAAAGGTCAGGAAAGCAGAAAAGGAAAGTGCAGTACATGCTCCATAACGTAGATTTAAGTGATGCCAATCCAGCACTGAATGGATCTTCGCTCTCTTGGAAACATCAGCAGGATACCTTGAGTAACATACATAGATGATCAACAATGACTAGATTAATGATGAGTTGTGGACTATAGATTGGTGCATAACAGATAACTAACTGGAGGGGAATCCAGCATTATGCTAAATGATAGTACTGTATAAAAGGACCATTCAGAAATTTTATAAAAGGTAAGGGATGTTCTCACCAGTGATCCGCCACTCCAGGAAATGCACAAGAAAGATAGATAAGGATGGCATGACTGCAGAAATTTTCAGGTAAATGGTCAGTCAAATCCAATAAACAAGAAATAAGCTAAATGATGCTTATATGTTATGTTCTAGTTATGAAGTTTTCACAGAATCCGCAGTTTAGCACCCATCACAGATAGATAATTTGACTTCCATCAATAGATATTTGGGAATGCTATTTGTTGGTAACATGGATTTGGTGGATGCAACTAAAAAAGACGTCAATAGCAACATAGAGAAATACCCTTGAGGTTTCAAGTTGAGTAGAACTAAAATGGGATACTTGGAATGAATAGGTGAAGCAGGAATACCTCTAAGGCTCTAACAATGAGCATCATATGGTGCCATGGTGGTGTTTCTTGCATACTAAACCATTCTAGCTAGAAAATATATAAAAATCAAGAAGAAAAAAAAGTGATAAGAGATATGTCAATCCGTCAAAGTCATTGGGAAAATGCGAGGAAAGAGTCAAAATTTGTGGACGCATTATGAGGAGGTATCCGAGTGCCCTATAACAAGACACACCACAATAGAATTGCTTCAGCACAAGTTGATTTTTGAGGGGAAATTTCCTTTTTCATACTTGTTGCTTTAATTAAAATTATGATATTCACTTATTTGACAAATGCCCTCAGGCAAGTCTCTGTTTCTAATTATGGGACACTCTATCAGCACACAGTCTTTGAGTCATTCTAGTCATTAAGTAACTAGAGGAGACTTCTTGTATCAGAATACCAATAATACTAGAGTATGCCAACTAAACAAGAGTACAAAAAAATAAACAAAAAAGCGAAATGAAATGAAATGACCTTCTAATCCTCAAATGGAGACCAAACAAGTCCGAGACAAATATCACAGAATTACCTTTCAAACAGCTTAAATCTTCCATCAACTATTGCAGGAACTTGTCGCATTGGGTTTATCTCTGAGTTATGGTGATCACGAAATGAGCGAGATAACATCAATTAAAGGACTCAAGAAGAGCCAACATTGTTATATAAAGATCAACACAACAAGCAGGGCTTAAGCCTTAAGGCAATCAAAGGTAAAATAAACAGCAAGTAGAGTTCTCCAACAAAATTAAACAATACTGTAGCTAAGATAGATACTCCATAACTCCATATTTATCATTTCACTCTTATTCTAAAACAAATGAAGCACTCTTATTATGCACCCCATAAAATACTAACAGAGAAATTGGGCTGACACATGCTAAGTTGGGTTTGATTATTTAATTATAGCTAATAATCCATTACTTGGTATATAATGATGATTTTACAATCCTTCAAGCTCATGCATAGGAAGATGTTTCCTAGTTTCTACTGATACCCTTTGTGCTAATTTACTATTACTTTCACTTCCAATGTAGATGACAATTTACAAATAAAATAATTATAGTTAGGAGAACTATCTGCTATGTTAGTTACTCCCTCTGTAACTTAATACTCGCACCGTTTTGACTTTTTGCACTATTCAAATAATTCACTTTGACCCTATTTTATTTCTAGTATATGAAAGCAAATGTTAGTATATAATATATTGTTAGCTTCATCTTAATATATATTTTCAAATATTAATATTTTTATAAGATTTTATAATATGTAGTTAAATATATTGGTAGTCAAAGTTATGCATTGACAAGCGTGTCCAGTCAAAACGGTGCGAGTATTAAGGGACGGAGGGAGTATATTTGATGCATATATGCATCAACCTAATGCGTATACTTAACTAAAATGTTTAAAATGTTCCATGCTTGTGCCAATAAAAATCCCATATAGAAATTGCACTTTCAAGCTATCTAATAGACGAACGAATAAGTAAGAAGAAAAATAACAAATAAACTCAATCATCAAAATTTGGAAAGACAAAAGGGTTACCTGCAAATTGTTGAGATAAATGCTGACGTTTGACAACATCAATCGTAACCTCCTCAAATTCGATATTGTTAACCCTGCAATAGAACATTCATGGAAATCGGGTTTTAAAAAAACCCCAATTCAGTAGCAAATTGAAGAGAATTGCAGAAAATGAGGAGATAGAAAGAGATAATAATGAGTTACTTGCAGAATAAAATGACAGCTCGAGAAGGTTGGGACATTCGATCTCCAAAAACTTTGAGAGTCATATTTCCTGTGTAGATTGATTGATTGATTAATTATGATTAGCTAGAAATTAATCTGTGATTAGCTCTCTCATGTTGGGTATAGAGTGGACCGAGTTGGAGTCAACGGATAGCACGTTCGCGGCATTGCTTGCTCTGCACGACCCTGCACATTGATACAGAGGGGAAAGGAAGAGTACAAGGAAGAAGAAAGGTTTTCATATTAAGATGATCTCCAAGTTTTTTAAAGCACGTAAATCATTCTCATTTATCAAAAATAGAAATGAACCGAATACTCGAATTTTCAATAATTCTTTATAAAAAAAAATTGTCTGTTGGTTTAGCAGTGATTGGGGCTGAACTTGGTAGGGAGAACAACTGGGAGGGGACTGAAACCTATCCACCAGAACTCGCCCCGAATCCGGATTAGCCCTAAGGGTGAATGAATCGGGTCCTAACACCAAAAATTATGTAGTAAAAAAAGAAACCCAAAGAGTTTCCGGTTTGAGAGTTAGCAGAAGTCGAAGCATCTCACTCGCAACAAAACCGAAATAAAACTACATATCTAAAAGAATGGGCGGTTAAAAGTACAATTTTTGAATTTTAAATTTGGCCGAATAGTTAAAGGTTTTAATCACCACGTCCATAGTCAGCAGAAAAGCAAGGGTCAGCAAGCAACCAGTAAAGGCAATCAACGCAGTGTCAAACTAATGGACTTATTATTGAACAAGTTTTTTTCACTTTTGTTGAATCATTTAGAGTAAGTGAAGCTCAATTTGGTTGAACTATATATGTAATTACATAACATGTTTATAATAATGTTCATAATCAAATCAAATCAATTAAACAACCATCTTGACTTTTTCAATGGAATTCGAGCACATTAGGCTACATTAGAAGAAAGTTTGCACCTTTCTATAATCACGAAGAAATAACTCAAGTCTAGTTTGCCAACTTGCCTCAAACGTCGTTTCAGAGCTATGAAAATAATTATCGAGGAAGCAAACAAGGGTCTTGATCTCATCAAATAACATACTAAACACAACTCACTTCTTGGAGAAATTCAATAAGAAGCTTGTCAATTTGGACTGTAAGAAGAAGAGAAGAGCTTCTACATGAAACTTGCAACTCCAAGGGAGTATATAATGTATGCAAAGTGGCTTTGCAAGTATATACTCATATATTCATGATGGCAACAATTAGGACAATCCTACATCAATAATTAACAAATAAGAGGATATTACAAACAAATAAGAGAATATTACACCGGGGATAATAAGTAATTATATATCTTTTTCCCGCCTAACTAAATTACCTTATAACTAACATGGATGAATTGTCATCTATTTTGCAAAAATTTATCCTTCATGTTAGAAATGAGCTTGAACTTCTCTTCAGCTTCAACTTGCTGCCGTAAGCAAGTTGTTGACATCCTATCCGGGTGGAATTTTAAACAAGCTCGTTTATATGCAGCTTGGACCTGATCAACATAAGTTTCAGATTTTCCTCATGAAATTACCAATAAGAAAAAGTTTTAAAAGAGGACAAGAATCAGGGCATTTTGATTCACGCAATTCGGATTATATACCCGGGTGCACAATGCTCGTTGTGCACCATAATGAACATTCATTAAACACCTAATGAACATGGAGAATGATTTGAATGTACGCGTACAAGTGAAATATTTAAATATATGTTCTTTGAATTTGAACTATAAGTTCACTTCTATATGTTCTTTGGGTATAAAAGATATGTTCTTTATACTTGAACTAAATGTTCATTTAAAAACCAGATTGTGCACCAGGGTGCATAAACCACTCCTAAGAATCGCCTAAAAAGACTAGTGGACTCAGAAGTCCAGAACTATTTGCAAAGGATGATTTTAGAATCTAGACAGAGAGAAACAATACCTCATTTGGAGGAGGGTACTGGCCACCACCAACATGGATCCCTAAACATCGAAGTAGTGACGCCATGTCACTGCATATAGCCTCTGTTCTACGTAATTCCATCTTTATCTCTGAACGATGTTTCTCTTTCAGGTTCAAGTTCTCCTCGTCCTGTAATGATTCAGTGAAGGCTAAAATAAGTACAAAACATCCTCCATTGTAGTTTTAACAAAAGAAAATAAACACGCCCGACAATTGCAATGAACCACAAACTCATCCTAACATAAAACAAAGGCGAAAGCATTCCAGCAACCACAATTTTTTTATCCAATCTGAAATCCAAGGAAAAGCAAACATACCCTTCTCCGTGTCTGCCGTATTTCCTCTACACGCTCCTTTTGTCTTCTTTCATTCATCTGTATGCGCATATTTTCTGCCTTTTTCCTGTTCCTTAGCCTCCGTGCTTCTTCAGCCTATAGAAACAAACAAGCAAACATTTCAAGCACCACTCCTTGTAGGGCCAATCATAGACTGACATTTAAGCAGTAAGATAACAAGCAACTGGTCTGAGATACTACAGAATTTGCACAAATATTTCAACAAATAGATGACACAGAACAGATGCAAGTTTTAAGAAGTTAACAGAGGACTGGAAAGAGAAAGGGCGTCGAAAATAGCTGTAAAAAAAGCGAAGAAATTTATGGCTGTAGGAATTCTTCAGACATTCTACTCATGGAAACAGAGTGGCAAAAGAAACTCAAGAAGAATTATGTTACATCATAGAATATGGAGATTATACTCCGTCAGAAATATAGAATATCTCTTTAAGATAAACTTGTAGAAAGAATTGGGGAACCAGAAGTCAATGTAGACAAGGAATACAAAAACTGAACCTAATGATGCCTCTTCAAGAAAACAAATTATCACTGGCTACTAGTAATGTCAAAATTTTCTCCAGCTCCAGTACAAAAACAATAAAATTTGGAATGTTTTGTTTCCATATCTAATTCTCCATCACTTGCACACATCAAGACACTATCCATTCTACCAACATATGCTATAAATCACCTCTTCCACGTGAAGTAGCAAGACAAATGCAGATTGTAAATCAAATTAAACCAACCAAGTCAATTCACTAGGGCACTATTTGGTTCAGCCATTCACATTGCGACATTAGGAATTGGACTTGGTTGGGAATCAAACACATGGAGCGACTCCTAACCTATCGCTGGCTTGGTTGAAAAAATAAATCCATAAATCCCGCTCTCACACCGGTAATCTCGTTTCCCTCTTCACAGTAAATTTCTATCTTTTCCTCCTACTCCATCTCCTGCTCCATCATGCTATCTTCCCAACTGAAGTTCTTTGCAATGCAACAAACTCCAATAATATATGATTAACTAAATTCAGCTCGTCAAAAAGGGGAACATGCAACATCATTGTGGTGACTAAGCATTAACAGAAATAAATTAAGTTTCCTAAGTAAAGCATTGGCCAACACAAAGGAGATCTTCACATGGATCTTCAAATCAATCTATACTAATTGGTTAATGTGAAGATTTAAGGAACATTTTTCAGGTATGAAGGTCTGGAAAAATAGTCCCACACATAGCGAGGCAGGTCTCATAAATTGCAGGACTGCACGGTGAGTAGACAAGGACAAGAGAAAGGGAAAGATTATGGGGATTTACTAAAATCAACTTCCCCCTTGGGTTTAGCGTATACAATTTATCGGCATTTGAGGTATGGGTTTCTAATAGAGTATTTTGATTTCAAAACAGTAAACGCGGATTTCATTAATTCTAAAACCGCACCTGATTCATGATTCGGTGAACAAAACGTACCCTAGATGGTGGTGCTACAGGAGTAAGAATGTAATCATGTCACTAACAAAGGCAGTATACACTATTAATATTCTTGGAATGACTAACTAATCAACTATAAATAATTTCCACCTGGCAAAAATTAACTAATTCATTATTGAATCGCAATAACAAAGGAAGCTGACTATAAGGCTGCTAAAGAAACAAACCCATGGACAAAAACTTCCCCACCAAGAATAAGAAAACAGTGTGAACCTGTTTAAGAGAACCTCTACCCAATAATAATTGTAGTAAAAATCTCAAGGGTCAAAACGACAAGGTAAGCCTTCCCTTTTAAAATGGGATCTGAACCTCAAGCAAAACACCTACTGCCAAAACATAGTGCAAAACCGGGTCAAATTCTCCCTAAAAACAACAAGAAAAACGAAGTGCAGCTGTGTAGGCCATTTTCTAACACTTCAAGGCGTTCCAGTTCCAGCACACAATGGGTAAACCCCTTAGTGTAACATCATTAAATCAACAGATCTGATAGTCTAATCATGGACCATCACTAGGCTCCTAACTTTCACTGGGTTTACTGTAAAATACGGAGTAACAGAACATAAGAAGCAGACCTCCATGTGGGACCTTCAGCTTGGCTTTTTAAGTTGGCGTGGAGCATTAACGAAATTGGCAACCCTAGCTTGAATATAGGAGCGCAAATATTGCTATTTCGCAAACAGAAACAAAAGGGGGAAATGAACACGTGGATATCCAATTGTGGCAGATGTGCAATTTTCTGAGAGGAAAAAGGAGTATGAACATTTTGGGAAAATGTAACTTAACTACTTCTGTGATTGGTGACTGCATTGCCGATTCTCAAAAAGATCACATGATTTAGCAGTTCAGCAAAAATAAAACTTAACAGAACCTTCCGTAAATGTATCAACCATAAAAATGACGTTAAATAAGAAGAAAAGATGTACAAGCATCAACGGGAAGCACCTATGATCCTTAGATAGTGAGATGTTATCTGAACCTAGATCGACATGAACTGATTAGATGTGTTTCTTCCCAGATTATCATGCTTTTTGCAATCCGCCAAGCCAATATAGGGGGGGTGGGGGGCCACAAGATATAACCCTCTCTAGGGGGGGGGGGGGGGGGGGGGGAGCATGATAAGAACCAAGTTTTTATAAGCCTTCCAAGCAGATCTCTGGCGGAACTACCAGTGGATACGAGTCAGAGCTTAGATTACTCGATTACTGCTGCTTTTTTTTGCATTCTGAAGGCATTCAATCAATCTTTCTAGCCCAGCCCATATAAAAAAACACTCTAGTACTAGCCTCTTCAAACCATTTCACAATGTGTAGCCCTCACCAAGAAACACAAGATTGGATGGAGGTCTCTAATATTCATTACTCATTATTGCCAGAGCATTTTTAGCCCCTGCACCCATTTGCTACGACTCATAGAAAGTTGTCTAAGAGCCCCTACTCCAGTAAAGTCCAAATCGTTGTTGCCCCCAATCTGTTTAACGATTTAACCACAAAGTTCCTCCCCGCTAATGAGCAACATTATGAAAATGGTGAGTTGGAAATCATTTCTGCAACGATGAAATTCAAAAATCTGCATCCTTACTAAAGCTGATAATGAGAAAGTTCTAACTGGCATAGATTGTCCACAAACCACCACAGTAATCCACATTTCAGATCTTCTCTATCGAATAAAACAATACAGTGCTGTCAATAATAATTTTCTTATTAACAGGCTAGCAGATCTAGAGACATACGACCACTGAGCGGGTAAGAATTTTATTGGGAAATTCTCAATGGTAGCCCTAAACTTTTGCACATTGCATTTGGTAGCCTAAAAAATCCAAAATCTCATAAGTGGTCTTGTATTCTTGATTTTTATACAAATTAATATCAATAAATATTTTAAGTGAAAAATCCTGTTTAACATGGCATTGGTTAACCTGGTTACCTTTTTCGATTTAAGAAATAGTTGATTGATGTTATAGTAACACTCAATCAACTTATAAGAATACTTTTTCTTGGTTTGGGGCTCTGCCCTTCGTTATTCGCCAAAAAATATTATCAAGAACACCCAACATACTACTACGTACATAGAATAGAGTTATATTATCACCCAATGTACTACATAAACCCAGAAACTAAAACCATATCCTTCCTTCAATCCCATGAACTGCAACGACTAGATGAAAACTCGTTGCAAAACTTAAAATCGTCTCCCCTTCAACCGCACAATTACGAATGATTTAGAAGCTTGAATCGCAAAACCAAATCAGGCCTTAAGCGGATCCTCCACATAAACAATGGTATAATTAATGGTGGTAAAGATGAGATGAGATGAGATGAGATGCAATGCGATAACAATGGAGGTTGTTATTAAGAATAAGAAGTCATGATTTTGAGACGGTGAAGAATTTAATTACTGTTTTGGGAGGATTCTTTCAAGGGTTTTGGTGAGAAAAATCATTGAGTATGTAGTTGACTTCCGCCATTGATGAGTTCTTGAGGTAGGAGATACAGAATCTAGAAGCGACGGTATGTCCTTAATCACACAACACCTTGAGATTTAGAAAAGAAAAAGAAGCAAGCAATAATTTATATTTTTATTGAAAAGTTAACCATATGGTTAACAAATGTCATATTTAACGGAATAATTAACCAACAATCTATGTTAACTGCTTTTTCATGGTGGTGGTCGAGCGGTGGTTCCAATTTTGGGTGGTTGTGGTTGTGTTGGAGAAGAAGAAGATAGTGGTGTTGGTTTTGTTGGAGGAAGGATCGAGATGGTGTTTGTAGTTGTTTTGGGAGAAGGAGAAGATGGTGGTTGTGGTTGTATTGGAGGAAGGAGAAGAGGGTATTGGTGGTTGTGGTTGTATTGGAGGAAGGAGAAGAGGGTATTGGTGGTTGTGTTGAAGGAAGAAGATGATGGTGGCGGCGAAATGGTGGCAGTAAGGTGGTCGGGAAGGAAGATGGTGGCGGAAAAATGGTGGCAGTAAGGTGGTCGGAAAGGAAGATGGTGGCAGTGCCATGGTGGACCGGTGGGAAGGTCGGTGGTTCCTAAGAAAGATGGTTATGGGAGGAGAGAGAATGTTGATGGGTTAATGTCCTAAGAAAGATGCTTGTGCCCCACTCTCTCTCCAATTAAATTTGTTAATTAAAGTACAGTACCCCACTCCAACTCTTTCCATTTTCCTTGCTCTCAATAAAGCAGAAATTGAGCATGGGGCAAAAAAAAAAGGACGGAGGGAGTATATATCACAAAGTGTTCCTAAACAAATGCATGTGCCATGTGGCGCTCTCCTTTCTTTAAGAGTCTCATTCCATGTCATTCCCATACCTTTTAACAAAATTAGTAATATGTTTCAACAAGATTTGAACCCATGATCTCCAAGTTAAAAACAAAAGACTTAATTATTATCATTTACAAACAAATTTAATTAAAGCACAATATAACAAAGAAAATTAATTAAGTGACATTTCATCGTAATTTTTTGCACAAGGGCACAAATTTAGTTATTCGTGTGATAGTCTGGGGCGTCAGGCCAAATGTAGTTTATATGTGAAAAACTTGATCAAATTTTGACAATTTTACCCATTGTTTTAGCCTTCAACACCCAGCAGAAATTAAATATCCACAATTAAGACAGCTTTACAAAGGCCAATCAGTGACATAGAACTAACTTACATTTAAGCCGCTTGTAACATAATTATGACATTAAGCACACCCATTTATTAAAAACACAAGGGGGGGGGGGGATTATATAATCCAATAGATATCACAGAGTCAAGATAATTCACGGTACCTGAATTAACAACTGCTGCTGCCTTGCTGCAAGTTCTTCTTCCATAGCATGCTTGTACTCCTCAGTCTCCTTGATCTTCTGTCTATCAATAATTATGTTAATCTGGTCAGAGGAAGACACTACTTGATTTCCACAGCCGAGTTCATGGTCTGGTAGCATACAAACTATTTCAACACCTTGTTGTCTATCAATCAAAGCAGCATGATCACTTTCAACATCTTCAGAAGGCCCCTTTGTTATAGAAGTAGAATAAACACTACACACTTCATTTTTTGTCATATCACCATAATCCGGCCGAGGGAACTTTAATTCTTCAGCTAGCTTTCCAGTAGAATCCCTAAAATCACCTGCAGGCTCCTCAGTATTATGATGAACAGGACTCTCAGGTGACAAAGTACCACCTCTTTCTTTTTCATCGGAGCTAGAATTAACGTGTCCATCAATCTCCATAGGATCATAATCCTGATCTGAAGCCTTACTTTCCTCAGAAAACTTCTCAGGATAACCAGCAAAAACATTGTCACCATCTTGTTGAACAGAACATTTTCTCACATTGCTTTGCTGAACAGGGGGTTCAGCATCTTCGGCATAATCATGAACAGGATGACTGGGCACTGAAGTGCCAGCTTCATTTTCAAAATCATGAGGAGCGCAGCTAGCATCCTGTCTTCTTCTAAAAGAGGCCTTTTCCCAATGTTCTCGTAGCTTTCCTGAAGACCCTTCCATTAACACACAATCGGAGCTGTCACTTTCGGATGAACAACTTTCAGAATCAAGACTTATTCCACAATGGTTCCTAGGGATACTTTTTCCAGGGTAGGTTCGCTTGGACTTGGAGAGTTTTACAGGTGTATCTTCTCCATTAACATCATAAGAAGTCGTTGAGGGATCAGCTGCCTCTGTTGGGAAGCATTGATCACTGGTCGTCGCGTCACTATTTGTATGACAAACCCCGTCACTGCTTCCACCACCATCTTCATCATCAATGTTAATCACAAGCTTTGCTCGTTTTCTGAACTTCTTTTGGAAAGAATCGGGTACGTCGAGGATGATAACGTCACCAAAATCATCAGAATCAACTTCAATAAGGACAATGTTATCCCTTTTCCTACTTGTGCATTTTTTCAAAATTCTCTCATCGAAGTTTTTCTCAGGCATAACATCATGACTGGAAGCTTTAGGAGCCCCCATTCGTCTTCCTAAGAAACACAAGCAAACATTTTAATTTACAAATGAATGCGGAAAATTCCAGATTGTTTTGCACTGTAAAGACATAGAACAGAAACCACATATCCCGCATTGAAATCACATGTTTCCAATGTGTACGCCGTCAATCAGAAGACACACAATCAACTCAAGCTTCTTGAATACTCCATATATAACATTTTATTTACAGATTATACACTATATAGGTTTACAAGCACACTGCACAGACATACACACAATGACACAAAGCACGCAATTTTCTTAGTTATGACATCAGCAACGACCTCACAGACTCTCTATTTATTATCACATACACTTCCCTTTCGAAGAACCCGAAACCCCATGCCCAATTGCCCAGGTATTAGAAGAAGAAGAAGAAGAAGACCTAGTCTAAATCATCAATACGCCAATGATTAATTGACGAGAAAAGAATCGAAAAACTAACAAATTAAAAACCCGGGAAACTAAAACCATCAAACAAACAACTGCCTAATTCCTTCCCAATGTTGCTACAAACCCTAAAATCGTAACTTACGACTAAGTCAAACAACAATTACAATCTCTCGTCATAAAAACGAGAAAATAAATCGAAAAATAATACTGAAATTGCACGCTTAAACACAAATTAGAGATCTAATTGAAGAAGTAGTAGTAATCAATTGAAAAAATTACCAGTGATGACGAATCACGAGCTTTTGCCCCCAAACAATAAAAAAGAAAAAAGAGTGAGACGGTGAAGGATTGAGAGAGAAGCGGAAAAGGGAGAACTCGATTAAGATTTTAGGAATTTTGAAATTTTGGAGGAAGTGTGTGTGTTGGTCGCAAGCATAGCGAGTGGAGAGAGAAAGATTGGGGTTTTGGCCGTTGGTACTCTTGGGAATAAGCCATTAAAGACAAAATAGTGCTCAGAAATTAAAAAAGGATAGCATCGGGTCAGCCCAGCCCGACGCATAAAAAGGCACTGGTTCGAAGTTGTGGGCCATGGTTTAAGAAATGAGCAGCAATTTTTTGAAAAAACACGATTATACATATTACGACACAACTGACATGACAAAACATGTTGAATTAAGCGAAATTAACCTCAGGCATGAAGATACACCACGAAGGCACATGGACTTGGACAGTGTCTGGACCGCCATTTCGAAATTTTAGGCACAACACGGCAAGATACGAAACTAGTTGGCTTCGCATGAGTCATGTTAATCCCAAGGCACGTAAGCACGACATAACGCACGACCATACTTTCCAAGTCAGCAAGTTTGCAAAAATGGTTTTTTTAATTATGAAAGTCATATCATTTAAATTGCATCATTAACTAACAAATAGTCATACCTGTATTAATCATGTTGATCTTGAAAACTAGCAACAACTAAACTGAAAATTCTATTTTTTGGTCTTCTTATTTTGACTTATAGTTTTATAAAAAACGAAAACAAAAGCCCTGAAAATTCACAATTTTTTTGTTAAAAAAGAAAATATAATTGCAAAATCGACCAATGGACTGTATGGTATGGTATGGTATGGCAGGCATTAGTTGTTAAAGGGTGTATCATCTTTTAGCAACATTGCAAAAAATTAGTCTAAATTAATGTTTACAATAATAAGGTAGTGAACTAAACTTTGAAAAGCTTAATGAAGCTTTCAGCTAAAGCTAGCATTTCAAAAACTTACCTTAGCAACTAAAATGCCATTTCAACTACCTAGATTTTTCATTTCATCTAGCGTCACGTTTCACCTAGCTAAATGCTAAAACGTAAAAAACACCACCTAGATTTGGTACAAAGTTTAAAAGTTTACTACATTCCAGGTATAATTTACAGCTCCATATCCGGAACTCCCATCAGTGTGTAGCTAGGGTCCATTTCTCCGAGCAATGGTATATACTCTGATCCTCTCACATGAACACCAAAGCAAGCTACAAAAAAAAGGAAAGCTCAATGTCAGGAACAAGGGGGAGAGTCAACACAGCTTCATCCACTAAATTTTGTTATCCTTTTCAATTAAGTTATTCTAAACTTGATAACAATTTAGATGCTGAAATGACTGCAGTTGCCCTTATTTTCAGTCAAGCATGTACTAAGGCTCTATTCTGTTCACCCTATTTCCACTTATTTCAGTAAAAATAAGTTCAGTTGTTCAGATAAGATAAGTTCAGGAAAAATAAGCGTATAACAAAAATAAGTTTTGATAAGTTCTAATACGTTCTAATAAGTTCAGATAACATAAGTAAAAATGAGGTGAATAGACGCAACCTAAGCCAACATACCGTTTTCTATTTTCATCACACTTTGAAGCATAATTTCCATTTTGAATTTCATATCATGGCTATCATCCATGTCTGGGACAATAATGGTCAGCTCCCTATGCAAATCACGTACAAATCTGCATATCTTGTCAGCAAAGTCAAGTTCCCCGTCTGATATTCGGCTAATAGCCAGTCTCATTAGCTCTCCTGTCAAGTCTGCAACCTGCACATGGATTGATTAAGCAGCCATGGCTACAAGTCTATTAGCTCTATTAGCTTAAAGACCCCCCCCCCACACAACAAAAGTAAAAAAACTAAACATATACTCTGTATGAGACTTCAGACACTGCAAATACTTGGGTATGGATGATAAGTAGAGAATTTTCGCAAAAGGTGGTCAACAAATGCCATAACCTAAAAAAAGCAGTAGAATTGAGTCATGTGTTATTTACCCCCAAAATGTAGTCAAGTATATTAATCTGCAGAGGCTCAATGGAAGAACCATTTAAATGTAAGAAAGTTGCATTTATCTCATCAAGATTCAGAAGAGTTCCAGTTCGGCAAAATTTGCAGAATGTTGCTGCTTCAACATATTCTTGTACCTGAAAACAATAGTCTTAATTATATACCTTGGTACAAAATTTAATTTAGTGTAAAAGAGGAATGGATTAGGTGCAAACCCCAGGTGAATATGCACGTCTCAGCTTCCAAAAGTCAGTCCCATTCAATTCTTTCACAAGTCGGGAGACATGTTGATCCCTCACGGCTTGTAGATCCTTCTCTGCTTTCTCTAGTACTTCATCTTTGTTATGTTTGCCAATTCTGTTGTCCAAAAAGAGTTCCTAAACATTAACCAACCATTACAAAATCCAATGCATACAGGAAACAATAGCAAAATGGGACAGACAAGGGGAAAAAACAAGAGTGAAATGGAAGTCCCCACAAAAACCCTACACAAATTTCAATGTGGAGTTTATAGCCACCTTTTTTAAACCCATCAAGGGTATAAAGATTACAACTAAGAGTACATGTTTAAATAGAATTCCTAACAGACAATAACCCTCGTGCAAAACAGCATGATCTTAAACAATGTGATGCAATATGACACATTTACCTGTGCACCTGAAAAATAACTTTTTTGCTGTTCATTGTGATATCACGGCTTGCTTTCACAACTCTCTCTCTCTTCTCATTCTACATAAAAATGATAACAAAAAATACAACAATAAGTTAGTTAGTTAGTTAGTTAGTTAGTTAGTTAATAACAAATGCACACAGCACAAAGATTTCCGAAGATGAAAGATCCAGCACAAACTGAGGAAAACAGGGACATTGGAAAAATCTGACGCAACTCGCCGTTAAAGGAGAAATATATTTTGCAATGAAGATTGGAGAAAAAACTATGCTGCTTTAATAAAGGTTCTAACTTCTGTAAATATATCGAGAAGGAAGAGATCTCCTCTCATCCAAAGCTAAATGGGGTGTAGCTAACAACGAGAATATAGGTTTTGGCAAGAAGCCTAATTCTCTATAACTGAGTGCTTTGGTCTGCTAGGAGAGATTGAAACAAAACAATCCCTTCTTCATGTGCCGAAGGACTGGCAGAGCGAAATCTGTGAGAACCTGCCCACTTCCAACCTTCTTTTCTTGCATGTCTACACATAAGTGGCCAAAAGCCAACTCCCCTTCCCTCACCACCCCAGTGGCACATTACCTTTGTCTTTTCCATCTAGACAACTGGTTCAGAAGAATTAAACAGGTCTTCCAAAATAATACTCCATAACATACTCTTTAGGTGCACCCTGTACGCTTCAAGTCACCTCTCGCGCCTCAGGTTCCTGCGATGACTTGGCAGAGGCCCTCGATAACTGCCACATATGCTAGAAGAGAGCAAGGGAAGCAGTAAAGCTAATTAAAGCAGAAGAAGACAAGTATTGGACAGCAGCAGACTGGACAGTAGCAAGCAACAACACCAACACCAACACCAACACTAGTAGTGGGTTGGGGGATAGTACAATTGTGAAGCAATTAAAAGGGAGAGGAGAGAGAGGAATGAGGATTGTGTTTTGTGTATTAGAAAGTAGAGAGTTGTGACCTAAAGTCCCTGCCTTGGACAGTAGTAGCCTCAAGCTGCTGAGTTATCCTTTTGAGCATTGTATGAAACTGATTTCCAGTAATATTAATCTAAATCGTTCCTGCCTATTAATTGAGTTTGTGTGTGGAATTGTGAGTCTATTACACTTGGTATCACAGCAATACGGTACTGGTGAAAGCCAGGAAGAATGGTGAACAGTAACTCGCAGCGAATCAAGACACTAGAAGAGGGAATCAGCAACATCAACACCAGATTTGAGGGGATTGAACACGACATCCAGCAAATGGCAGCAACAGCCGGGACCAAAGGAAACAATATCGTGCAGAGGTCGTTGGCCGAGAGTTTAAAATCGCCAGCGAAGAGGAGGCGAGAAAGAACGCGGAAACGGTGGAAGCAGCCACACGAAGGCTGGAAGGTAGAGTGAATCGTTTCCTAGAAGAGCAGACGCAAGCCATGGCAACCCTACAAAAAAACCAGGAGATATTTCAAGAGGAGTTGAGACTCTTGGTGGGAGGAAGGACTCACCGCCTGAAATGGTTCACCTTGAGAATCAACACTCAGAGACGAGATTTCAGAACCGGAGAAATCCAGAACGAGGCTCCGGGTTCGATGAGGAGCATCAGGTGTTCGAAGAGGGAGGATTCCAAGAAGATGGCGGTGGTCGTGGCCGAAGTGGGGGAAACTGATACCGAAAGTTGGAGGTGCCCCTGTTCGATGAAAGTGACATGGATGGCTGGATGGATTTTGAGGGGAGAAAAATTATTTAATATCTATCGTGAAAAGCTCAAGGCGGCGGTGGTGTCCATGGAAGGAAATGCACTAAGATGGTTTCAGTTTGAGAACCGGAGACGACCCATAAAGGGGTGGAGAGACCTAAAGAGCAGAGTAGTATTGGAGTTTCAGGCCTTCGGCGCGGGAACGGTACACGAGCAATGGTTGGCTATAACTCGGACCACCACCGTGGTGGAGTATCGACAGAAGCTATCTAGAAGTTACCGAGTTAGCTGCACCCTTGGAAGATAAGAGTCTTTTGTTTGGCCAGTTCGTTAATGGACTCAAGGATGGCATTGAGTAAGAACTCAGGTTATTAAACCCATTCACGCTAGAGAAGCGATGGAGGCCACGATTAGGGTTGGGGAATGAAACAGGGTCGCAACGCAAAAAAGGGTTATACGTGGACCAGCTAAAAGTCCAGCTCGTTCTCCCTTTTTCATCGAAGCCCAATAGCAAGTGCAGGCCAGATAGCAACATAAGCCCTAACAATAGTAATCAACACAACAACACAATCCTGCCCATATCAAGAGCAAGTGGGGCGGGTTCGGTTTGGGGGATCCGGGGGATCACAAGCTTCTAATCACCCACCCAAATCAACGGCTTCATCCAAAGTAAGTGAGGTCAAACGGCTATCGGAGAGAGAACTCCGAGAAAAACGAGCGGAAACGTAGGGGCGTCGGTCATCGGTGCCAGAAAAAAGAACTCAGTGTGTTACTAATATGTGCATCTTATATAGAGTTTTTACCCCTGTCCCTTAGTACTTTTCTACGTTAAATGAGCTTTTAGGAGCCATTTTTAGTACTAATCTGTGTTATGAGTGTGCCTTGAGTTTCAGGTTCGTTTAATGAGAAATTGGCCTCTTTAGGCTCGTTTCATGATGACATGGGCCACTACATGGTTCCAGAGTAGGTTCGGGATGATCATGGTCGACCTTGGGAGCCTAGGATGTCTTTGGTTGAGCCCCAAGAGTTAAACTCGATGGTACAAAAGAAGAACGGTGCGTTCTGCTAATCGCCCTACGACTGGAGGGCGAATGGAGAAAATCGGGCGAGCAAAAGGAGCATTTATATGTTTCAGCACGCGCCCGATCGCCCGATCGGGCAACTTCGCCCGGTGCCCATCGGGCGCCCATTCTGCAGCCACTGTGAGGCTTTTCACATCCGCCCGAACGGGCGGAATTTCGCCCGATCGACTTGATTGCGAGCCAAAAGCCCGATCGGGCGAGCGTCTTCCATATCGGGCGACGACAACCTCCGGCGCTTTTTCGCTTAATTTATTTTCGGTTTTTTTGTTTTGTTTTGGGAAGGACTATATAAACCAATCCCTTAGTTAATTTTGAGCATCTTATTTTCCAGCTTAGAACACTTAGTTTATTTTCATTACTTAGTTTATCCTCTCAATTGTTGCAAAAACACTTAGTTTTATTTTCAATCAAAAATTCAAGCTTTCATTATTCGTTCTTTGTTCCCTTAGGTATTATTTCTTACTTTTCTTTATTATTTTGGTTTAATCATGTTCCCAATTAATATGTTTGTCTTAGTTATTTGAAATATGTGTGAGTAGTTCCATTCTAGGCTTTTGGGAATCCATGAACCAATATGAAGGGATGATTAATTATTGTTGATTGTTGGTATTAGGTGTTAATTCCTATTGATTGCTTCCATTTACTTTATGATTAGATTTGAGCAGGTCTAATTGTATTAGTCTAGCAATATCAAATTAAGATTCGAGAGATGCAATTTGATGTTAAGGCTTGTTTCAATAGGTAGAATTGGGATTAATACGTAGCGAGAGCCTGTTAATTCTATGTCTATGATTAGTATCAATTCGAGAGAGCATGCTATTCTAATTAACTGTTTTATTGATATCGTTTATCATCCTGGATTGTTGTTCATTGGTGAACCGCTTGCCCTAGACCTTTAAATATCTGATTTATTCCTCTTTTATTATCGCCGTAGTTTTAATATACAAACCAACCCATATTCTTGTTTCCCAATAGTCTAAACCTTATATGTAATAGTAGAAAGAACGTTGTTTCCCTGTAGATTCGATCATGACTTCCCTTGCTATTTAACTAGTAATTTAGGTTTATCTTTGATAAGGTGATACGACTTTAGCCTGTCAGTTACTAGTGGCGGAAGACAGAGTTGGAGAACCACTAGGAGAGTATTACGAGGACTGGAGAGAGGAGGAACCGTCGTTAGAAGAAGAGCAGCCCACCAAGATTTTGCTCTATTCGGTGGCTGGTTTGACCAATCCAAAGACGATGAAGCTCTGAGGAGCGGTTAGCGGCGGGGAGGTGGTGGTGATGGTGGACCCCGGGGCCACCCAAAATTTCATCTCCTTGACAGCAGCGGAAAGACTAGCGGTTCTGATACACGAGTCGACCGTGTTTGGGGTTGCCTCGGGGAACGGAGAGAAGCAGTTAAGGGTAAGGGAATTTGTAGGGCGGTGAGTCTGAAACTGGAAGGCAGCTTAGCAATTGAGGATGACTATTCAGACTATTCTGAAGCAGTTAGGGGTAGATTCGTTGAACAGTTGAGAGACTATTCTGACTCTGAATCCGACTATCGGATTAGCAATCTATTCCATACAGATTCAGAGATGGGTGACCAAGCACCACCACCACCACCCCCACCTGTGCCAAGGCTTACAGACTATTCTAAGCCATGTCTGTCTGTGCTTCCCAAGGCGATCATGCCTTCTATTGCGGTCGAGAATTTCAAGATCGAACCCTAGCTGATAAATATGATTGAGAGACACCAATTCGGTGGGGAAAAGGGTGAAGATCCTAATCTCCATATTCAATCTTTCATTCAGTATTGTGCCACCATTAAGCAGAAGAATTTAACACCAGAGCAAACTATGGAGATACTCTTTCCATTTTCATTGAGTGGGAAGGCAAAGCTATGGATTAATAGTCTCAACCGCGCAGCTATGAAAATCACCGACTGAGATTCTTTGACTCTTGCTTTCTATGTGAAATACTTCCCACCTGAGAAGACGGCTCGTCTAAGGGGAGAGATAATTTCCATCAACCAACAAGCAGACGAGAGTTTGTTTGAAGTCTGGGAAAGGTTCAAGGATCTGCAGAGAGAGTGCCCACACCATGGTATGGATGACTGGTTCTTGATCCAACAATTTTACAACGGTCTGGGTAACGAGTCTAGAACCATTCTAGATTCTGCTGCTAGTGGTAGATTCATGCAACTGGAGGTGCCTAGAGCTTTAGAGGTGATTGAAGAGATGGCTATCCATAGTGCCCAATATGGGAATCCTAGAGGTTTTGCCGACCGGGGTGTTAAGCACGAGATGAACTCTATTGAACAACTTACTGCTCAGCTAACTGCCCTACATCACAAGCTGGATAATATACAGATCGCATCTTTCCAATCCACCCAACATGCTAGTGTCGCTGCAATGAGTACCCAATCTGCCAATGTCTGGAATAGTTGTGGGATGCAAGGTCATTATGCACAAGAATGCAGGAGCTCTATCGAACAATGCAATGCATTCCAGTTCTACAAGCAGAACAATCCATACTCCAACTCTTACAATGAGGGGTATAAAAACAGCCCCCTGCCATCATATAGGAGTACTAATGTTCGGAACCCCCATCAGATTCAACACCCTCCACCACCCTAACAACATTACCAACCACCACCACAGCAGTCATACCAACTGCGGAGTAACTACTGCCCGCAGTCTAGTGGACCACCTGGGTTTCCTCCACAACCTCAACCCACACAGTCTGATCCCATGCTTGTAGAGATGAGGAATATGATGTTGGAATTGCAGAGGTCTCTGAGCGAAAAGGATGACAAAATCGATCCCCTCACTGCTCATAACAAGATCATGGATAAACAGTTGGCACAAATGGCTACTACTCTTGCTGAGAGACCCCAAGGTCAACTCCCTTCACAGCCCGTGCACAGAGAGTTTGTAAATGCTGTCACTTTGCGGAGTGGATATGAGTATAATGGGCCGCCTATGACTATTGAAGGAGAGGTTGAAGTACCTATCAGTGATGGTGTGACAGAAGAAAGTGGGAAAGTGCTCAAGGAGAAGGAAGCTAGCACAAGGGTTGAGAAGAAAGTTGAAATACAAGTTCCGCCTATCAAACTTCCATTCCCTCACCGTCAGCTAAAGAACAAGCTAGACAAGCAGTTTGGTAAGTTCTTAGAAGTGGTATAGAATCTGCAGGTAACGGTCCCTTTCACTGAATTAATTACTCAAGTACCTGCATATGCTAAATACATGAAAGACATCTTGACTAGGAAGAGAGCATTTAGTGAGGTGGAGACTGTTGCATTTACTGAAGAGTGCAGTGCCTTACTACAAAATAAGTCTCCACCCAAGTTGAAGGACCCCGGGAGTTTCTCTATCCCGTGTAACATTGGCAATCTTTTTATTGACAAAGCCTTATGTGATTTAGGTGCCAGTGTTAGTGTCATGCCCCTGTCTGTCTGCACTAAGTTGAACATGGGTGATTTAAAAGTTACCAACATAACTCTGCAAATGGCGGATCGATCTGTAAAGTACCCCCTAGGTGTTCTAGAAGATGTGCCCGTTAGAGTAGGTAACTTTTTTATTCCTGTTGATTTTGTTGTGTTGGACATGGACGAGGACAGGCAGATTCCTATTATTTTAGGTCGACCTTTCCTACACACCGCGGGAGCAATCATAGATGTCAAGAATGGCAAGCTGATTTTAAATGTGGGGGATGACAAAGTTACTTTCAATTTAACCCATGTTGCTAAGAGTCCTATGGTAGAGGAGTCGTGTTGTTGAGTCAATGTTTCTAATGATTATTTCAATAATGAATTGACTCATACTAACTCTAACAATCCTTCGGAGAAAGCACGTGTTTCAAATTGTTTCGCAGGTGGAGGTGACCGGAATATCAACTGTTTGGCATGGGTTCGAAAGGAAGCACGACTTGATGATGCTGCGACCTAGAAGGCCGAAAGTTCTGTAAACGGTGGGCACCGTATTCATGATCGGGGTCGTGATTTGTCACTTCCCGCGCCACATAGCTTATTCAAGGCAATTGATTTGACACCAGATGGCACCATCTTTGGTGCCCCCATTCGATGAGTTGTCGTGGCTCTCAACCCCTTCTTTTCGTTGTCTGCGCATAAACTGAGATTGTGTAATGGGGACATTGCATCAATATAGGGGGATGAGTACTTCACTATCCATTTATTGCTTTCCGTAGTGTACTTTTTTTTTGCTTTCGTTTGTGTGTTTTAGTATAATTCTTGAGTAAGTGTGTGTTTCATTGTAGTTTTTGGTGTTAGAGAGGTGAGAAGAGGGTATTTTACGGTTTGGATGTTTAATGTTGTGCAGGTCTACGGCTCCAAGTTCGCAAAAGTGGAATTAAAGCTGAAACGGAGCAGTCTGCATTTCGCCCGACCCGGATCGGGCAAGGTGCGCCCAATCGGGCGCGTGTCGATATTAGAGAAAAGGTTGAAATTCGCCCGAACGGGCGATGGTTGCCCGATCGACTCCAATGGCGAGTAAATCGCCCGATCAGGCGACAATCCGCCCGATCGGGCGGTTGATGTTACAAGGTCAGGGGAAGGATTCTGGGGTGAAAAAGTCGAAGAATAATGGGTTTTGCATTTCGCTCGATCGGGCGCGCACAAATAGAAAGAAAAAGATGAAAAATCGCCCGATCGGGCGAAACGTGATTTCAGCGATATTAAGCACGGCTTCCCCTTCTATTCTTCACTTTCATCCTCTTCTTCAACTTATTTTCTCTCTCTTCCTCCCTTAAATTTGACAGGCTAAAGTCGTATTACCTAATCAAAAATAACCTAAGTCCACTAGCTAGGTAGCAAAGGAAGTCAGGATCAAATCCACAGGGAAACAGGCGTTCTTTCTACTATTAATCAGTTAATCTAGACTATTGGGAACAAGAGTTTGGTTGATGGTTTGCTAAGACTACGGCTATAATCAAACAATTAAGAATCAATATATTAAAGAATCCAGGGAATAGGTTCACCAACAAATAACAATCCAGGACGATAAACAATCACGATAATCAACAAAGTAATTAATTGGACTAGCATGCTCTCTCGAATCGATACTAATCATAGACTTAGAATTAAAGGGCTCTCGCTACGTATTAATCTTAATTCCACCTATTGACACAAGCCTAAACATCAAATTGCATCTCTCGAATCTTAACTTGATATTGAATGACTATTACAATTAAACCTACGCAAATCTAATTGCATAGTGAAATAAACCAATCAATAGGAATCAATTACAATGCCAACAATCATAATTATTCAATCATCCCTTCATATTATTCATGGATCCCCAACCAAAGAAATTAGACTACTCAAGCATGTTGACAATAAACAAAGTGATAATCATAATTGGAAACATTGTTAAAGCAATACAATGAATAAAAATAAGAGCAATACCTAATTCAAGAACAATGGAAAATGAAAGCTTCGATTTTTATTGAGAATTAAACTTAAGTGTTTGCATAAATTTGAGAGAAAACTAAGGCTTAAGCAAAATAAACTAAGGTTCAATACTGGAAATAAAAGGTACCTCCAAAATTAACCAAGCATTGTTTATATAGTTTGCCAAAATAAAGCCTAAAACACGGAAAAGAAATCACGCGAAAAGTTGCAGAGGTTGGCGTCGCCCGATCGGGCGATGTGCTCGATAGTCTGCCCGATCGGGCCAAATTCCGCCCGATCGGGCGGTCTGCGAAGTCTCAAGATACGCCTAAGTATGGGCGCCCGATCCGGGCCGGGCGAAGTGCGCCCGATCGGGCACGTATAGATGACTTCAATTTCTTCTTCTTTCCTCCCGATGGTCGCATTTCGCCCTCAGCTCACAAGGCGATTTGCAATCCTCAATATCCTTCGCCCATATCACCGAGTCTAACTCTCGGGGCTCAACCATAAGCATCTAAGGCTCCCGAAAATCGACGATAAAGGTCCCGAACTTCCTCGGACTCGTGTAGTGGCCTAAATCAACATGAAACGGGTCTAAAAAAAAGACAATCAAACCTGAAACTCAAGGCACACTCAATAACGCATATTAGTACTAAAAACGGCTCCTAAGAGCTCATTTGGCGCATAAAAGTACTTAGGGACGGGGGTAAAACACTATATAAAACACACATATCAAACTCTCCCAAGCTAGATCCTTGTTTGTCCCTAACCAAGGAAATCATCGATGAATACAAGACCAACTTCACCCCCAACATATTTCAAAATGAAAAATATAATTCAAGGCAAAATCCAACGAGCATGCATCAATGTCTACCAATCAAATCCACTCAATCACAAATCCTCCCTAACAATCGTCACGCAAAGCGAACCACAAGTGCACAATGGAATTCAAGACTAGTGCTCACACACTCGTCGCTCATTTATGTGGCGGATAAAAGATGTTCCCCCTCACTCTCCTCCCAACATATAAGTGAACAATGCCCTCCCAAACTCACAACACTCGTGTGTCTAGAAAAACATACACTCAACCTAGTAGTCGACTCGAAATGTGTCATGTCATAACTTGCATTGATAAACAACTATTTTCACATAAGTACGACTCTATGCACAAAGGTCGGAAGGTCGTCAAAGTTTGTAATGTTAGGCTTAGGTAAGGGCGTGGTAAATTTGGATAAAATGTGAGTTAAAAGCCTTGGCTTTGGGGAGCATAAATCCTAAATACAACCATGATCAACCAATATAATGACCATAACTCTCCCACTCAACACATGACAAAACAACAAATAGCCAACACCATACCTTCTTGCCATTTTTCACAATTGTAACCAATCACTCATAAGGATATGAATTTGCAAAACTTGATTGAAACAATACTTTGAACTTTTTATGAGAGTAATAGATTTTTCTCTCTCTTTTCTTTTTCAATCTCTTTTTTTTTCTTTCTTTTTAGAAACCTTCACATTTGTTTTATTCTTTCATCTCTTTCATTTTCGACTCATTTTTCAACAACAACCATGATAAGATGAACTCCTTTTTCAACACTCAATATGTGTGCTCAAAATGTAGCACACTACAACTCCCTCACCTCACTACTATGAGCTCCCCCAAGCTAGGCTTGGGACTAGTAACCAATGGGGTTTTCACAGGCTTGTAATGCGGCTAGTCACCGAATAAAGGGCATAAGCAACAACATGGGTAGAAAAAGAGGGAACAAATGTATCTACATTCATCTGAAGGCTACCTAAATAGAAAAATGCCTTCGTCCTCCACAATGTGCATGTATATGAGTCATAAAACACTACAACAGTTGCAAATCAATACTCAAAATCAAAGACACACCAGGAAGCTATCACACATCCTAACCAAGTCAACTAGTCAAGCACCAAGTCCACAAGTAGTTTGTCAGAGTTGACTCATGCTAAGGCATCAAAGTAATCGAATATTAAATCATGGCTAACACATCTACATTGCTCATCATCAATTACCAAGAATCAAAATAATTTCCAATCAAGGGACACAGGGAAGCATGATTTTGTATTCATCTAACGTATTTTTGTATTTTTTTTTTTCAAAGCAATAAACTAATCTAGAAAGCAATAAACACACCAAAACAAACACACAAAAATAAGTGAAATCTCAAAACATAGCCACCCAAAATCTCAAGCTCAGTACTGATAACATTTTGGGTCTCCTCCCTACCAAAAATTGTGAACCCCAGGAACCTGTAGAAAACAATAGGGACAGGGTGTTGTATCTTGGAAGCATGCAAGTGCTGCATACTACCGGGATTATCATTACCAGTCAGCTTTCCCCACATGGTACAGTTATTATGAGCACTACCAGACTTCCTACTAGGGGCAGTGGAAAAACCAAAAATTCCACCAAAATCAGCTATACTCAAGCTAACAGTACGGTTCATCAAGCGAAAATGAACCACGATACAATCCTATAACCATCTCTACGCAATTGCAAAGAACTCAGAAATTCCAAAGTCAATCGTCTAAATGTAAGACACAACATGCTATACATACTTTTCATGCCGACGCCATAAAAAACTCGTTTTACATCTTGTTCAATACCCATATCATGAAGAGATTTTTGACATATAAAACGAGTAGGGATTACCTCCCTCTTTTTGAGGTGGATGAAACGATCACGTTGCCACTCCGTAGTAAAAATAACGTCCGGAAAGTCTCGGTCGGCTTCGAATTGGGGCGGCGGTGGTGGTGGCGTCGGCTCACGAGCTCGGCTGGTCGAAGCCTCATGTTGGTTCCTTCCTTGTATGGTGCAATTTCTCTTTGGACGGCTAGACATAGTTAAAATCTGAATTTTTGGTGGTTTTTGAGTTTTTTGGTTGAATTTTTGGCGGTGGTGGTGCCCCTCCACCAAGACCTAAAGCCCAACCCTCACAAACTTCATTCCTCCATTAAACCCCAACCCTCACAAACTTCAATCCTTCATATCTTACTCAATCTTCCACCAAATTCAACACACCATACACCAAAATCTTCCTCTCATCATCCTCTACAACCTACTCCCAACTAATTTCAATTTCCTCCACTCTCCACCAAAACCCCAAATTCAACCAAAAACTCAAAAACCACCAAAAATTCAGATTTTAACCATGTTTAGCCGTCCAAAGAGAAATTGCACCATGCAAGGAAGGAACCAACATGAGGCTTCGACCAGCCGAGCTCGTGAGCCGACGCCACCACCATCGCCGCCCCAATTCGAAGCCGACCAGGACTTTCCGGACGTTATTTTTACTACGGAGTGGCAACGTGATCGGTTCATCCACCTCAAAAAGAGGGAGGTAATCCCTACTCGTTTTATATGTCAAAAATCTCTTCATGATATGGGTATTGAACAAGATTTAAAATGAGTTTTGTATGGTGTCGGCATGAAAAGTATGTATAGCATGTTGCGTCTTACATTTAGACGATTGACTTTGGAATTTCTGAGTTCTTTGCAATTGCGTAGAGATGGTTATAGGACTGTATCGTCGGTTCATTTTCGCTTGATGAATCGTAATGTTAGCCTGAGTATAGCTGATTTTGGTGGAACTTTTGGTTTTCCACAGCCCCTAGTAGGAAGTCTGGTCGTGCTCATAATAACTGTACCATGTGGGGAAAGCTGACTGGTAATGATAATCCCGGTAGTATGCAGCACTTGCATGCTTCCAAGATACAACACCCTGTCCCTATTGTTTTCTACAGGTTCCTGGGGTTCACAATTTTTGGTAGGGAGGAGACCCAAAATGTTAGGAGTACTGAGCTTGAGATTTTGGGTGGCTATGTTTTAGAGGGGGGGAGAGGTATACCATGAACTTAGCACATCATATGGCCTCCCAACTTTATTCTATAGTCACTAGCACGCACACCACCCGTATCGCCATTGGTGGGTTGATCACCCACATCGCTATGGCCACAGTTGGATTCGTAGAGGCTAACCAAACTCCGGTTTTGGGTAGCAATTTGCTAGACTTGACCTATTTTGCTGGACTTCGCCGCCTACAGGGTGAGCATGGGTTGTTTAGGCCGGGTGCCATGTTTTGGATGTTCGAAGGGAACAGGCTTTTCACCTTGCCTGACCCGCAGGGCCGCACCCGTTTCAGACCGGGTCAGGCTCACTATTTATATGTTGGATTTGAGGATGAGCAGCAGCCTGACCCGCAGCCACAGCCTGACCCACAGCCAGAGCCCCACCAGTTTGAGCCCGGGCCTCGCACCTACTTTAGGAGGGGTCGTCGAGGGGATGAGGGGAGGCCACAGGGTAGGCCTACACCAGAGGAGGACCAGAGGTCCGTTCATGAGAGGTTAGGGAGGCTTGAGATTGGTTTTCATGAGTTCGCGAGTGATCACCAGAGGGCCATGTTCCCTATCTATGATCAGTACGCCAGGCAGGGCTACATTGCTCCGGATGCTCAGCACCCTTCCTGGTTTACCTATCCCGCGGAGGGATATGGAGCTCCCGGTTCTATGGGCACCTTCACACCCACCTACTACGGTGGGTATGGAGCGGGCACTAGCGGTTATGGTGGTCGAGGTGGTGATGACGGTAATGATGGTGATGATGGTCAAGGCCATCAATGATGCTGAGGAGAATCGAGATGGTTTGATACCCCTTGAGCCAATGAGGACATTGTCTGATTTAGCTTGGGAGGGTGTTTCACTCACTTGTACATTTTAGGTATATTTTCTTTTTCTTTTTGGTTTTACTTATTTTTGTGTGTTTGTTTTGGTGTGTTTATTGCTTTCTAGATTAGTTTATTGCTTTGAAAAAAAAAAATACAAAAATACGTTAGATGAATACAAAATCATGCTTCCCTGTGTCCCTTGATTGGAAATTATTTTGATTCTTGGTAATTGATGATGAGCAATGTAGATGTGTTAGCCATGATTTAATATTCGATTACTTTGATGCCTTAGCATGAGTCAACTCTGACAAACTACTTGTGGACTTGGTGCTTGACTAGTTGACTTGGTTAGGATGTGTGATAGCTTCCTGGTGTGTCTTTGATTTTGAGTATTGATTTGCAACTGTTAGTAGTGTTTTATGACTCATATACATGCACATTGTGGAGGACGAAGGCATTTTTCTATTTAGGTAGCCTTCAGATGAATGTAGATACATTTGTTCCCTCTTTTTCTACCCATGTTGTTGCTTATGCCCTTTATTCGGTGACTAGCCGCATTACAAGCCTGTGAAAACCCCATTGGTTACTAGTCCCAAGCCTAGCTTGGGGGAGCTCATAGTAGTGAGGTGAGGGAGTTGTAGTGTGCTACATTTTGAGCACACATATTGAGTGTTGAAAAAGGAGTTCATCTTATCATGGTTGTTGTTGAAAAATGAGTCGAAAACGAACGAGATGAAAGAATAAAACAAATGTGAAGGTTTCTAAAAACAAAGAAAAAAAAAGAGATTGAAAAAAAAAAAAAAGAGAAAAATCTATTACTCTCATAAAAAGTTCAAAGTATTGTTTCAATCAAGTTTTGCAAATTCATATCCTTATGAGTGATTGGTTACAATTGTGAAAAATGGCAAGAAGGTATGGTGTTGGCTATTTGTTGTTTTGTCATGTGTTGAGTGGGAGAGTTATGGTCATTATATTGGTTGATCATGGTTGTATTTAGGATTTATGCTCCCCAAAGCCAAGGCTTTTAACTCACATTTTATCCAAATTTACCACGCCCTTACCTAAGCCTAACATTACAAACTTTGACGACCTTCCGACCTTTGTGCATAGAGTCGTACTTATGTGAAAATAGTTGTTTATCAATGCAAGTTATGACATGACACATTTCGAGTCGACTACTAGGTTGAGTGTATGTTTTTCTAGACACACGAGTGTTGTGAGTTTGGGAGGGCATTGTTCACTTATATGTTGGGAGGAGAGCGAACGGGTATATCTTTTATCCGCCACATAAATGAGTGACGAGTGTGTGAGCACTAGTCTTGAATTCCATTGTGCATTTGTGGTTCGCTTTGCGTGACGATTGTTAGGGAGGATTTGTGATTCAGTGGATTTGATTGGTTGAAATTGATGCATGCTCGTTAGATTTTGCCTTGAATTATGTTTTTCATTTTGAAATATGTTAGGGGTGAACTTGGTCTTGTATTCATCGATGATTTCCTTGCTTAGGGACAAGCAAGGATCTAGCTTGGGGGAGTTTGATATGTGTGCTTTATATAGAGTTTTACCCCCGTCCCTTAGTACTCTTATGCGTCAAATGAGCTCCTAGGAGCCGTTGTTAGTACTAATATGCGTAATTGAGTGTGCCTTGAGTTTCAGGTTTGATTATGAGAAATTGGTATTTTTAGACCCGTTTCATGGTGATTTAGGCCACTACACGAGCCCGAGGAAGTTCGGGACCTTTATCGTCGACTTTCGGGAGCCTTAGATGCTTATGATTGAGCCCCGGGAGTTAGACTCGGTGATATGGGCGAAGGATATTGAAGATTGCAAATCGCCCTTTGGGCCCGATCGGGCGCATTTCTCCCGGTCCGGATCGGGCGGCCAAAAGAGAGCAGTTGTGAACCTTTCGCAAACCGCCCGATCGGGCGGAATTTGGCCCGATCGGGCCGAATGTCGAGCACTTCGCCCGCTCGGGCGAAGCGTCGCTTGATCGGGCCACGCCAACCTCCAGCAGATTTTCGCGAGCTTTATTTCCGTTTTTTTAGTATTGGTTTGGGCAAGCTATATATTCTAAGCCCTTTTATTTTTAGTGATATATATTATTCTAGTTTCTAATACTTAGTTTATTTCTAGTTTTCTCTCTAATTGTTCAAATACTTAGTTTTTAATTCCAAGTAAAAATTCAAGCTTTATTATTTATTTGTTCTTCAATTCGGTATTACTTCTTACTTTAATTTATTTTATTGCTTTAATCATGTTTTCCATTATGTTAATTGCGTTGTTATTTATTATCATGAGTGAGTAGTTTAATTTCTAGGGTTTAAGGGGATCCATGAATGCATGATTGGGATTATATGTGGACTTGATATTTGATTGATTGATTATAATTTCTATAGCTTATCATTATTGCTCGTCAATTCTGTTCGGCCGGACTATTTTGATTTGAGTTTGATTAACCTTAGATTATGCGCCGAGAGTTATAAATCTGATGTTTTTGGTCTGTGGCTATTAGATAGGAATTATTTCTAGTACATAGCGAGAGCCTGCTAGTTGTTTTATCCAAAGGAATTCATAAGATTCGAGAGATGCATGTTTTCCTAGTTATGATTGTTGATTGATTGTTATTGTCCGTTGTCCAATCCCGGTCTGCATTTATGGTGAACCGCTGCCCTAGATTCCCTTAATATTGTTAATTTTCGATTTGATTACTTGTTTTAGTTTAATACTCAAACCAACCCCACTCTTGTTACCAGTAGTCTAGATTAGTTAATTAATAGTAGAAAGAACGTCTGTTTCCCTGTGGATACGATCCCTGCTTCCCTTACTATATTTTTAGTTAGTGAACGTTAGGTTTATCTTTGATAGGAGTGCGATTTAGCTTGTCACTAGCTCATAGGTGTAAAACCAGTCTCTATTAAGTGACATGTGAAATGTACAACCAGAATCAAGAATTCATTCATTTCTAGATCTTTGTTCGATGTCAGCCGCTAATAAAATCTACCCGTCTGAATCGGTCTCAACAATACCAGTTTTTGCATGTGTTTCGGGTTGTTTACCTTTACCCGACTACCCGTTACCAGGGTCACCTAATACGTAGTACGATTTAGTACAGAAACGTAATACGAGTACGGAATACGAGAGGTGGTCGTGTTTGTAATGCGTTTTGATTAATTTTAAATACGGTTTTCGGTAACATAATACGATTTCATTTAAATTTGAAAAAAAAAATCATAAAACAGAAGGATAAAAACTGCCATCTCGTAACTTGTGAGGAGTAATGAAGGAAATGTTAAAGATTCCTTCCAAAAATAAAAGAAAAAAAAAATCAGCCACAAACAGCTGTCTTCCTATCAAAAAAAATTAAAAAATAAAAAATAAAAAACACAGCTATATCTCGTAAAGAGTAAAGACAAAAGCTAAACCTAATTTCCCCACCTCATTCTCTTCACCTTCCTCTTTCTTTCTCCCTCCTCCATTTTCACGCCTACATTCTCCATTCTCCAATTTCGTGATGAAGCTTCAAAATAAAAATAGCGATTCGGCGAAAAACACTAGAAATCGATACACTCGATTATTGGGTCGAATTAGATCGATTTCGTACTCGTATTAGTACGAATCGTACTAAATCGGAGTACGAACAGGCACCGGTACTCTTATTAGTACGAATCGTACTAAATCGGAGTACGAACAGGCACCGACCGTATTATATTACTTCTCTATCTTGTTTATTTGTCAGTTTAAAACACTCAGCGATTTCATGTCCTTTTTTCTTGCAATAACGACAAAACTTAGAATTTTTTTCTCTAGATTTTGATTTGAACCTATTTTTACTCGTATTTCCTTTTTCAAAATTTCTCCCTCGAACAACCAAGCCTTCACCCGAATATTCAGACTTTATTTCAGAGTCAAATTTTTCTTTAGATAATAGGTGTGACTTGACATCTTTAAAGACCAAGGTAACATAATTACCATATAACATGATTTCTTTAAAGTGTTTATATGAGGGTGGAAGTGAAACAATAAGTAAAATAGCTTAATCTCATCTTTGATCGTGACATCTAAATTCTCCAAATCAATTAAAATAGAATTAAACTCATTAAGATGAGTTTGGATTGGGGTACCTTCCGACATACGGAGTGTAAAGAGACGTTCCTTGAGACGAAGTTTGTTCGCAAGACTTTTGGTCATATAAAGAGATTCTAATTTAGCCCAAATACTTGCAGCAGACTTCTCATTTATAACCTCACGCCAGTGTTTAAAAAAGCGCGCTTAAGCCCTGAAGCTCGAAGCTCGAAGCTCTAGGGCAAAACGCTTAATTAGGTCTGAGCGAAGCTCTTGTGATTAAGCCCGCCGAAGCGCGCTTAAGCGCATGAAGCCCGCGAAGTGCAAAAAGCACGCTTTTGGCGCTTCATTGAAATTCTTTTTTTTATTATTATTATTTTACGTTAAAAGCTTTTTTATATGTTGTTATTGTGTTTTGGACCACTCTCTATTAATCCTTAATAATAGAAAGTATACCAACGGTCCAAAAAAGAAGAAAAGAGAAGACAACAGTCACAACAGCCGACCCTAGCTTCTAGCTTCTGGATAAACACTATGTTATATGCTTTATTTTTGTTAAAGCAAGGAGTAATATGTTTTTGTTAAAGCAAGGAGTAATATATTTTTGGAAGCAAATCTGATGTTTATATAATTTTGTGGTTATTTTAGTAAGATATATATTCATAATAGTAAAAATCTTTAATTCTTAAAAAGTGCGCTTCACTTCGATGAAGCCCGCGCCTTGCGCTTGCGCTTAAGCTCTAGGACTCATATCGCTTTAGTGCGCTTTGCGCTTTTTTATACACTGCCTCACGCAACACCTCGCGAGACAAACATAATTTAATTACAGACAACGCCTTTTCATCTATATCTTCCCATTGTTCATCTGTCATAGTGGATGACTTTTTAGACTGACCATCTAAAGCCTTCTTTAAACCATTCTGAGTAAGAACGGCTTGCATTTGGACTCGCCAAATTGCAAACCTAATTTTACCGTCAAACTTCTCAATGTCAAATTTTGTGTGACATTATAAAAAAAAATCTTAGTTGAATATAAAAAAGCTTTGGTGCCAATTTGTAGGGATTCAGAGTGTGCGGAAACGATAAAATTCAACCAAAGATTAAGAGAAATTATGAAAGACGATAAATATAATAAAATGGGAAATAGGAAATAGAGAAAAGCTTGTAAATGAAGTAAATGTAATTGCAGTGGATTAAACATATTTACATGAGCATTTATACTCAAACTAAAAAATAATAATCTAAAAATAACTTCAACATTTATGGCGTACATAAAGCAACACCTTATGAAAATTGCCAAGAATGAAAAGCCTATTTTTGTGAATAAGATAAAAATAGGAAGAACATGTTCCACACTTTACGTGGAATGGGGAGGCACACAATATTATTCCAACAAAACTGATTTCCAGTAATATTAATCTAAATCATTCCTCCCTACCACTAGTGTTTGTGTGTAAATTGTGAGTCTATTACAGTTCCCTCATAGAATGTGCCTCGCCTAAAAAAACAAAAAATTAAAAATTACCCCAATCGCCTAGGAGAGCCTTTTTTTTGCACTGCACAATTAAAAATTAGTCTAAACTTCTTTTGGGATGGTAAAGATGATCTTATCTTCCAATTCTCTCTCTTAATATTTACAAAGTTTTTACCTATAATGTTAAAATGTTTCTTTTTCTTGTGTTTATGTATACATAAATGTAAAGCTCCACAACCAAACAAGTAAAATCAGCTCCACCAAGTTAGTAATGGATGAGATAAGATACTGTATACTATATTTGACCCTTGTACAAAAGACGTTCTAGGTTAGAATTATTTCAAATCCATGTCATTATTGGAATTCCCACAAATTTACAACAGCCTAGATACGTCCGAAAATACTCCTAAAACAAGCACTGCCATCTTGTCAACCATATCAGCACACTACAAAACCTCACTAAGAGACATGCAGTAATCCTATGACTTCATCTTTGGACCTTGTCCATATCAATAAACCTCCTCTGTGAAAAAAAGAAAAGGATATGAGAGATTTTCTCGTCCTACAGTCTTACTTGTAGATCATCCCTAAATATTACCAGTAAGATACTATTTAAAAGTTGCACGGCCTTCTAGGAGCTAAACTGGCAAACTCTCTTATTCAAATCTCCAAGTGTAGGTTCTTCACCCTTTTCCAACCTACTTTGAAGTGAGACAACTTTTCCAATTCCATCAAATATATAAAATTTGCATTTCCAAAGTGTGATGAATAACAGGGTATTCTCATTAAATCAGTTTAGGACTTAACTAAACGCCTTAATAGAGAAAATGGTGGTAGAAAAATCAAGCTAAACCTGTCCATTATAACATCCTTTCACACTTACCGGTCACCACCCAAACTTCAATTTGAAGAGAACATTGGAGAGAAAGAGCGTGAAAGTTATGATGTAATTGATACATGCAGCATAATTTTTTGCCCGTTATTTTTTATTAGCATGAGAGGATATTCTTGGGCTAGCCTGAATACCTAATTCCAACTCCATGTCATCCAAACCCTCTTGAAATAATTCCTAGGCATCTACAACTACCTAAATACAATTACGTCAAAATGCTCGAAAAACACGCCTTTTAGTCCTCCACAATGATCAGTTGTAACAAATAAGGCAATGGGACTCTCTTCACTCAATATTTTTCGATTATCCATACACATCAATAGTACATCACTCTGAAATGCAACAAAGCCTTTCCAATACACTAAAAAGTTTCACCGGGACAAATGCAGTATTTACGATACCTCGTCTTAGAAGTCAGACCTTGGTCCATATCAATAAACTGCCATTACAGTATTAGGGAAAACAACAATTTCTCTCATCCCACGCTTACACTGTTATCTAATGCATAGCCACCCAGATATTATTAGCGAATTGCAAGGACTTCTAGTAGGCTAGTAGCAAATAGCTGGACCCTGTCAAGCAATAAATAACAAACTGGCCCTCGTTCAAATCTCCTAAATGCAGTCTTCTTAACGTTTTCAACCCAAATTGAAGCGAGTCAGCTTCCCCAATACTCCTATCATTAGAAGTAATAAATAAACAAATAATAATCCCATCTCCAAAGCATGTATCAGGACATTCGAATTCAATCGTTTCAGGGCTCCAATGAAGATACACAAAAATGAGGTTAACAAAACCATCAAGCTAAACCTGGCCTGTATAACACTCCATTCACACATTCAACACCAATGTCAGACAAACTGAGACTTCGAGAGTATCACAGTAGTCTAATTCAATCAATTAATGCCCAGCTTGATGATGAAACTTAAGCTAATCATGCTCTTTATAACACTCCATTTACAAAATCTAAAACTCAAATTTGCAGAAAACATTAGAGAGAAACTTACAAGATTGTTGAGATAGTCAGCATATTTGCTAAAAGCGTCAGTTAAAGAGGCGTCAGTAGTCATCATCCTAGGCTTCTTTGCTACACTTTCCCACCTTGCTCCCGCCACTGTTGCAACGAAGTTTAGAGACGGTGACAATAACCCAGTGTAGGAAATCAGTAACAATTGGAAAGGGTTTTAGGGTTTAAGAGTGACAATTTCCGACGCGAATTATGGAGGAGAGCTAGGGTTTGCCAAATGAAATTGGGGATAATTCGAAGAGGCACAAATTGAGGGAAAGAGAAACTTACAGTTAGGGAGGCGAGAGGGCTTAGGTTTTGAGGCCATCAGAGCGAGCTTCTGGATTGCTGTTGCCGCATACATGTATGTGTGTTGTTTTTTTTGAAGTGCAATGTGGGATGAAAAACCCAAAAGAGTAACAAAATAACAATAAGTAAAATTAAATTAAAAAAATATATATATAAAAGAAAAGGAGGGAAATATTAATAACCATACACGCCAGAGTCACTCTAGTCCTCCAATAAAACGTATCGAAAACATGTAGGTGCTGCCTCCAAGGGTACCATATTCGGGACTAATCCTGCTTCATGGTTGGCTAGCCAGTACGCAGCTCGGTTAACCTCTCTATATATGGTAAGTTGGTAACTTCCCAATATGGTTTATCTATCTTTGAGTTGCAGCGAGTAATAATATATGTGGTGTGTCCTTTGAAACTACCTAAACTCAATTCATCACATTATTGCCCAAATTGAATGACAGATGTTTCTATTGTACTCGTGTTGTGTAGGTATCATGCAGCTCTTGTTTTGGTTGATCGAAAATATTGATAATTCTTCTCGAAGATGGTAGTGGGTACACAATAAAACTATGTTACGTAAGTTATCTTGATATATTGGTAGAGAACATCTCTGTATGTATAGGTCGAGAGATAAAATTCAAATAAAAAAACATTTTTTTTCTTTTTAGTAAAACAAAAACGCAAACTTTAACTCCAACAATGTTTTATAGGTTTTGAATTGTGCATTTAATTATGCTACATTGGCAATCCGTCTAATATATTTCCACTAGTCTTGTATGATTGTCACACTTTCCAATGCAAGATTTGAAAGTAAATATCTCCATGTTGAAACTTTTCATTGAGATAAATAAACATAATTTCGCATAAATATGTTTTGCATTATATACATTGAAAATAATTTAGGAGATTTTCTTCCATGGTGACTAATCAAAAAGGATGGAACACTATTAATATAAGGGGATTTTCAAAATCGACTAAATTTTCATAAATGACGAACCTCTTGTGACATAGACTTTCAATAAGTTTATCTGTAATACCTCGTATTTTTATAATATTTATAAGTATATTTTATTATATTTATAAAGCATTTTACGATTAATTAGCATTTAAATAATATTTAATGTATTTTATTTAAATGTATTTTAATTAATTAGAATAATTATTATTTTAATTAACTACGAAACGAATTTAATTCTTGAGTCGGGAAATTAAATGGGTTGCAAATGATTTTTAAAGGCTTCGGGTTTTAAATGAAAAGTCCAATTCGTTTTATTAAACGAGCCCAATCAAAAGAATTTAATTCCAAGCTCTTGGCTAGCCCAATCATTTAATTGTTAAGCCCAATCCTATTTTCCTAAGCCTAGCCCATTAAAAATAAGGAGCCTATAAATAGGACTCCTCATCATTAAATGAGCCCCTAAAATTCATAAACCCTATTTTGCTTTGCTTGCCCATCACTCTTCCTCTCTCCTCTTTGCTCGGCTCTGAAGGAAATAATGCCCTTGGTCCAAGTATGCATTCTATGTTAAGTCTAATAAATGCGGTTCAGTATTAATTAACAAGTTAATAATTCAGTGAGATCAAGTGAGCTGAATGCCTAGCTAGAGGCCGCTTCAGTTCAAGTGGAATTAATGATATTAATCCACAGCTTACTCTTGACTGAACCCGTAGGGTCACACAAATAGTACGTAAACGGATCAAGTATTTAATGGCATTAAATACTCCATCTATGAATATTCGGAACCGACGGATCTTGGTTTCAGTGGGAGCTAAGATCGTCACAGGCAAGAAATGAATACTCCAGAAACGATGATATTGCCGGAAACGGAAATATGGATCGTATCGGAAATATGAATATTATCCAAGTCGTAGATGTTGCCGGAAACGGAAACATGGTACGTATCGGAAAATATTATTGGAAATGGAAATATTACCAGAATCGGAAATATTGCCGGAAACGGAAATATTGTCAGAATCGGAAATATTACCGGAATCGGAAAATAATTCCGGAAACGGAAATATTAAATATTTGTTCGAAACGGAAATTAATTCCGGAATCGGAAATATTAAATATTGTTCGTATCGGAAATAGATTCCGGAAATGGAAATTTAATCGGAAGCATATCGTACGAATTAGCATCGGACGAGGCCTGCCGGACGAAGGCCCAGCACGAAGCCAGGCCGTCGCCCAGCAAGCACGCACAAGCCCAGCGCGCGCCAAGGCCACGGATGCGTGGGCCTTGCTGCGTGGGCTACAGCTCGCACGCATGGGCAGTCCTTGTGGCTGCCGTGTGTGTGTGAGTTTGAGCTCATGCGAGATTCCTGAATCTGCAAGAGTCAGTGTATGATTAAATGTCTATTCCTATTGGATAAATTGATTAAGTAGAATTCATGTAGAATTCTAATTCCAATTAATTCGCATCCTACTAGGATTACGATTCCTTTTCCATAACTCTATAAATAAAGGCCTAGGGGTCATAATTTATACACAAGTTTCAAAGTATTCAAAAGTGAGTTTTTTGAGAGAAAATTCAAACACCCATCTTGCCCCAAAAGTGCCGAATTTTCTGAGTACCTTAAGGGCGATTCTAGTTGGTCAATCTTAAGGCGGATCCGGACGTGCTGTGGACTTTCTACGGAGGGACGACACTTGGAGTCCTAAAAGACTTGTTCTTGTTCGGTTCGGGCGCAGCTAGGGAAGGCACGCAACAAAGAGTATGCATCTAATTATGCTATATGATTATGTGTAAATAATATGTTTCCTGGGTTAATGGTTGTTTCCGCATGATCTATGTAAATGTCATATGTATCATAACCTGACAGTGGTATCACGAGCCCCTTATTATTTTCATAATCTAAATTGCATGAACATGGTTAAATATTACAAATTTGCAAGAATTAAAAGGGGTGATTAATTTTCGTAATTGTTAATTAATTGCAAATTGCGTTTATTTAAATATATGTACGCAGTTTTTCGGCAGTTTCTTCATTACTCATCCGAATTGAGTGATTTTTGTGTCAATTCCGCATGTAAAAGGCATTCTAAAATTTTGACAAAAATAGTATTTTTCTGCCGAACCCAGAATTCTCAAATTCGAAGCCTAACTATGACTTTTCGAAGGTTTTAGTTTTTCGGATGCAAAATTTCGTAAATTTAAGATGTTAAATTAAATATTTGCGATTCCTGTTGATAAATCTTGAATTTTTGATTGACCTACTGCATATGTTTAACAAGTTTGAATGCCTAGTCTTGTTAATTATGCAATCTAATTTGTAATTATGATTAATTTGTTGAAAATTAGAATAATTTAGAATTAATTTGATTTTCATAATTAATTGTAATTTAATTAGAAACCTATGATTAAAAACCACCATAAAAATTGTAAATTTACGATAAATTTTAAATTTTTATGACCTAGACTTGAATCCATATCAATCGGAAATCAATTGGATAATAAATTTTCGATTTTTCGCCCTAAAATTATGAAATTAATATTATTTATTAATTTGTCATTAATTTTGAATATAAATTTTAAATTTTTATGCGATTCGTTCAAATAACTTGCACGCACGAAGCAATGGACGCTTCGTGTTACCCTTAAGGGGTGTTGTATAATGCAGGCATGCGACGACGAGCAAGGGAGCTCGTCGCCCGTGCGGCACGAATGCAATGAGCAAGGGCATAGTGCACGAGCACAAGGCAGCAGCCCTGCCTTGTGTCGTGTGCCACGAGCAATGAACGGATGGGCATGGGCGAGGGGCGAGCCAAGGCAGTCGCGTGTGGGCAGCAAGCGAGCTGCGCCACAGCGCGCGCTGCCTCGCACAACAGCGCGCAACCTCGTGCGCAGCGAGCGCAAGCTCGCGTGCCACGAGCGCTGCGCACAGCATCACTCGCGCGCACAGCGCGCGACGTCGCCCGCCCAGCGAGCGATGTCGCGCACCAGCGAGCGATGGCTCGCGCGCGCGCAGCGAGCGATCTCGCGCGCCAGCGAGCGATGGCTCGCGCGCACCAGCGAGCGATGCAGCGCCCCAGCGAGCGATGGCTCGCGCACACCAGCGAGCGATCTCGCGCACCAGCGAGCGCGGTAACGCGCGCGCGCTGCGAGCGATAGCTCGCGTGCGGTGGGCGCTGTGCGGAGGCTTGCGTATGGGACAACAGCAGCTATGCAACGAGCGCATGGGCTGCGCGCACATGGCCAGCAATGGCTGTGTGCGTACAGCCCATGGGCGTGCAACGCGTAGGATGTTTGCGTTACGATTAGATCGTTTTGAATGTTTAATTTGAAAATTTCGGTTCACGTAATTTTAATTAATTTTTAAAATTAATAATTTAAATTAATTTCTTGGATTTTAATTTTGAATATTATAATTATAATAAATGGAATTTATTCTAATTATTTTACTAAAATTAAAATCATGAATTAATTTAAATGCGACTGAAATTAAATTAAATTTTTGGATTCAATTATAAATTTATATGAGCTTTAAATTTTAATTAAATTTGTATGTTTCCGGTTAGACTAGAAATACAATTTTATGTTTAAAGTTAGTAAAGCATATGAATTTATTGGTTTGAGTGGGAGCACTTTTTAGTCATAAACTCTTGATTAGGTCTACAAATCCTTAAGGTTAAAACAACTCGATTAGAATTAATAAGGACTGAATAATTGGTAGATTATTGGTGCCCTTGATTAATTGCTGCAAATGTTTACGTGATGCATAATGTGTTTTACTAACCAGCTATGTGGGCCATTCATGATAATGAATGGGTGAATGGTATATATTGTATATGTACTGTTTTGCAGGTTATGAAGTGACTAGTATGGCCCAAATAGGATAGAAAATATGGTCTGCGTACCATTAATTTGAATGTAATTGGTCTAAAGCACCAAAGTTATTTTTCAATTCAAATATGGTCTGCGTACCATCAAATAGTTGTAATTAGTTATAGCTTATCCTATTTGAAGAAAATGGTGCCTCCCACGGAGATTTTCAAGACGGACTTTGAAGTCAAAGCTTCAAGATGAAGTCGGGCCATACTAGATCACAAATATCTTATGCATGTTTTAAGTTATTTATTGCTTTAAATATGTCTTAAAATGCATGAGATCAAAAGCTTGATTATGTTGCATGATTAAGGATTTTAGTTCACTTAAAATCTAACCAACATAGTAAGAGCCTTAAGTTCCAAACTTAAAAATTGAGTTAAAAGGTGCCATGCCAAAATATACACTTGCTTGGATATCCTTTACATCAATCTAGTAATAGTTTTCGCTCAGCGAGGTGTTACTTATTGGTCCTAAAGGGGCAAGGTACACAAATAATTGTGAGTACATGTTAGTTTTGGTGAAACTCAACGATATAAGTAAGGAGTCCTTTTATGTCGTGGCAAATTCGATAGGTTTACCTAATAAGTTCTTAGACGTACCTATCAACCAAGAATAGTTTCTAGACTATTAGCAAAAGGCTTTTGCTTACCTAAGATGTTCTAGGATTAAGTCGACAAACTGTGCTTAGTTCTTCAATGATTTTAGGATCTTGGAATCATTTTATTCACACCTGCCGGAACACATAACTTGAATAAAATGCTTAATAAACATTGAATTATGCATGTATGCTAGAATTTAAGTTTATTAAGAGAAACTGTGAATGGTTATTTATTTGTTTATTCTTTTCAATTGTAGTTTTAATATGGCAAACAACAATCAAAACATCATCATGGGTTCTGAGCTTATGGTCAAGCTGAACCTGACAAATTTTCTTGAATGGGAAGCTAAGCTAGTTGAAATAGTCAAACTCAATGGACTTGAGTATGTACTATCACATCCCATGCCAAGCTACTATGCCAGAGACATGACCCCTGAGAGATTTTACGCCTGGGATGCGGATCTCAAAAAGGTTATGAGTCTCATGCTGAACAATATCCCTGATGATTGGGCTAGAAGGTTTGTAGCCTATGAACCTTTTACGCTCATCAAGAATCTGAGGGATATCTGTCGTGGAAGTACGGAGGACAGGGACCTGAACGTCCATGAGTTGATTGAATCAATGTCTGGACTAAAGGTTAGTTCTCCCAACAGGTGTTATAGGATGGAGGTCCAAGAAACACATGTTCAGCTCCTTCGCACTAAACAGAGGGTAGGCGTCCCACTGAGGTTCCATGTGGATCTTATGTGTTCATATTTTGATCGCCTAAGTCTACTAGGAACACCAATAAGCGAAAGGATGGCAGTCTCTGTCTTGCTCAATTCACTACACAGTGGGTTTGGTCGCTTCAAGCAACAATACCTAAGTGAACCAAGAGAAGAAACAGTTGCAGAATTTATTCACCTTGTTAGAAAGGCTGAAATAGTACTGGACTGTGAAGCCAAGGATTTACTCAAGGCTAGAAAGAGACCATTCAAGAAAGGTGGAAAGTCCAAGGGCAATGCTAAATCAAAGCAGGACAAGTCCACATCAAGCTGTCTTTATTGTGATGGAATAGGCCATTACAAAAGAGAATGTCCAAAGCTAAAGGAAGATCAGAAGAACGGAACAGTCGTTCCATCTTCAGGTATTTTCGTTATAGACTGTATGTTAGGTTATGATACATATGACATTTACATAGATCATGCGGAAACAACCATTAACCCAGGAAACATATTATTTACACATAATCATATAGCATAGTTAGATGCATACTCTTTGTTGCGTGCCTTCCCTAGCTGCGCCCGAACCGAACAAGAACAAGTCTTTTAGGACTCCAAGTGTCGTCCCTCCGTAGAAAGTCCACAGCACGTCCGGATCCGCCTTAAGATTGACCAACTAGAATCGCCCTTAAGGTACTCAGAAAATTCGGCACTTTTGGGGCAAGATGGGTGTTTGAATTTTCTCTCAAAAAACTCACTTTTGAATACTTTGAAACTTGTGTATAAATTATGACCCCTAGGCCTTTATTTATAGAGTTATGGAAAAGGAATCGTAATCCTAGTAGGATGCGAATTAATTGGAATTAGAATTCTACATGAATTCTACTTAATCAATTTATCCAATAGGAATAGACATTTAATCATACACTGACTCTTGCAGATTCAGGAATCTCGCATGAGCTCAAACTCACACACACACGGCAGCCACAAGGGCTGCCCACGCATGCGAGCAGCAGCCCACGCAGCGCGGCCCACGCATGCGCGGCCTTGTGCGCGCTGGGCTGTGGCGTGCGTGCTTGCTGGGCGATGGCCTGGCTTCGTGCTGGGCCTTCGTCCGGCAGGCCTCGTCCGATGCTAATTCGTACGATACGCTTCCGATTAAATTTCCATTTCCGGAATCTATTTCCGATACGAACAATATTTAATATTTCCGATTCCGGAATTAATTTCCGTTTCGAACAAATATTTAATATTTCCGTTTCCGGAATTATTTTCCGATTCCGGTAATATTTCCGATTCTGACAATATTTCCGTTTCCGGCAATATTTCCGATTCTGGTAATATTTCCATTTCCAATAATATTTTCCGATACGTACCATGTTTCCGTTTCCGGCAACATCTACGACTTGGATAATATTCATATTTCCGATACGATCCATATTTCCGTTTCCGGCAATATCATCGTTTCCGGAGTATTCATTTCTTGCCTGTGACGATCTTAGCTCCCACTGAAACCAAGATCCGTCGGTTCCGAATATTCATAGATGGAGTATTTAATGCCATTAAATACTTGATCCGTTTACGTACTATTTGTGTGACCCTACGGGTTCAGTCAAGAGTAAGCTGTGGATTAATATCATTAATTCCACTTGAACTGAAGCGGCCTCTAGCTAGGCATTCAGCTCACTTGATCTCACTGAATTATTAACTTGTTAATTAATACTGAACCGCATTTATTAGACTTAACATAGAATGCATACTTGGACCAAGGGCATTATTTCCTTCAGTCTCCCACTTGTCCTTAGGGACAAGTGTGCATTTCCTAATTCCTTTGTCGCTCGATGCTTGCTCTTGAACATAAGGTAAGAGTTGTCATCCTTATTATGTCCAGAGGTGTTCCTCGGTTTCAGAGTTCAACTGATCAAATAAACAGATAATCATAGCCTATGATTCATCCGAGCACGGCCATGCATTTCACAGTTTCTAGCTCTCCGAGTGGCCTTGTACAACTTTTAAGCATCTCATCCCGATTTATGGGAGGACAATCCCAATCTTGCGATCTTGAGATTAGACTTCGTTTGATAGGTGATTACCTGAGCGTTGCCTTTATAGCCTCCTTTTACGGTGCGACGGTTGGTCAACGTCAAAGCAACCAGTTCTCAAACAAGTAATCTCAAATCACTCAGGTATTGAGGATTTAGTGTCTAATAATTTAATGAAATTTACTTATGACAGACTTTCATCTCTTACAGTAAAGTTTCATAGGTCTTGTCCGATACTAGTCTTCCCAAAGTAAGTATCTATGCAAATGATTATGACATTGCCATGTCCACATAGTTCAAGAAACAGAACTACTAGTCATCTTGCATTCTAATCGTCTAACGTTTTCTATGCGTCCAATTTTATAGAAAACTCCGATTAGGGACCATTTTCAACCTTTGACATTCAAGTTCACTTGATAGACATTTCTTAGTCACAGGACTGGTCCTGACAGTCTATCTTGAATATATCGTCAAGTTGAAGGGACTCATCATTTAATAAACCACAAATTAAATGGAAAAATGAATTTCTTTCATTTATTGTGAATGATTAACCAATAATGTTTTACAAAGATTTAAACTCTAAAACTTTAAAACATTAAACAGAGACATCAAAGCCATTCTCCAATATGCTTGATTCCCATAGCTGCAGTGTGCGAGTTGTGCTTCGCTTGCGGCAGAGGTTTAGTTAATGGATCTGATATGTTGTCATCAGTTCCAATTTTGCTTATCTCGACTTCTTTTCTTTCAACGAACTCTCGTAGAAGGTGAAATCTACGAAGTACATGCTTGACTCTCTGGTGGTGTCTAGGCTCTTTTGCCTGTGCAATAGCTCCGTTATTATCACAATACAGGGCTATTGGTCCTTTAATGGAGGGGACTACACCAAGTTCTCCTATGAACTTCCTTAGCCATATAGCTTCCTTTGCTGCTTCATGTGCAGCAATGTACTCCGCTTCAGTTGTAGAATCCGCAATGGTGCTTTGCTTAGCACTTTTCCAGCTTACTGCTCCTCCGTTGAGGCAGAAGACAAACCCAGACTGTGATCTGAAATCATCTTTGTCGGTTTGGAAACTTGCGTCCGTATAGCCTTTAACAATTAATTCATCATCTCCACCATAGACCAGGAAGTCATCTTTGTGCCTTTTCAGGTACTTCAGAATGTTCTTGGCAGCAGTCCAATGCGCCTCTCCTGGGTCTGACTGGTATCTGCTCGTAGCACTGAGTGCGTACGCAACATCCGGGCGTGTACATATCATAGCATACATTATTGAACCAATCAATGATGCATATGGAATCCCATTCATTCGTCTACGCTCATCAAGTGTTTTTGGGCACTGAGTCTTGCTTAGAGTCATTCCATGAGACATGGGTAGGTAGCCTCGCTTGGAGTCCGCCATCTTGAACCTATCAAGCACCTTATTGATATAAGTGCTTTGACTAAGTCCAATCATCTTTTTAGATCTATCTCTGTAAATCTTGATGCCCAATATGTACTGTGCTTCCCCTAGATCCTTCATCGAAAAACATTTCCCAAGCCAAATCTTGACAGAGTTCAACATAGGAATGTCATTTCCGATAAGCAATATGTCGTCGACATATAATGCTAGGAAAGCAATTTTGCTCCCACTGACCTTCTTGTATACACAAGATTCGTCTGCGTTCTTGATGAAACCAAAGTCACTGACCGCTTCATCAAAACGTATATTCCAGCTCCTGGATGCCTGCTTCAATCCGTAGATTGATTTCTTTAGCTTGCATACCTTTTTAGCATTCTTTGGATCCTCAAAACCTTCAGGCTGTGTCATAAACACAGTTTCTGTTAAAACGCCGTTTAAGAAAGCAGTTTTGACATCCATCTGCCATATTTCGTAATCGTAATATGCAGCGATTGCTAATATTATTCGAATAGACTTTAGCATTGCAACTGGTGAAAAGGTTTCATCGTAATCCACACCGTGGACTTGCCTGTAACCTTTTGCAACCAATCTAGCTTTGAAAACTTCAAGTTTCCCATCCTTGTCCTTTTTCAGTTTGAAAACCCATTTGCTTCCAATGGCTTGGTAGCCATCTGGCAAATCGACCAAATCCCATACTTGGTTTTCAGACATGGAGTCTAATTCAGATTGCATGGCTTCTTGCCATTGCTTGGAGCTAGGGCTCGTCATAGCTTGCTTGTAAGTCGCAGGTTCATCACTTTCAAGTAATAGAACGTCATAGCTCTCGTTCGTCAAAATACCTAAGTACCTTTCCGGTTGAGATCTATATCTTTGCGATCTACGCGGGGTAACATTTCTAGATTGACCATGATTCTCACCAGATTCTTCTAAAGATCTCTGAGTTTCATCCTGAATGTCATCTTGAGCATTCTCTAGAGTTTGTTGTTCGACTCGAATTTCTTCGAGGTCTACTTTTCTCCCACTTGTCATTTTGGAAATGTGATCTTTCTCCAAAAAGACACCATCTCGAGCAACAAACACTTTGTTCTCAGATGTATTGTAGAAGTAATACCCCTTTGTTTCCTTTGGATAGCCCACAAGGATACATTTGTCAGATTTTGGATGAAGTTTGTCTGAAATTAATCGTTTGACGTATACTTCACATCCCCAAATCTTAAGAAAAGACACATTTGGAGGCTTTCCAAACCATAATTTGTATGGAGTCTTTTCGACAGCTTTAGACGGAGCTCTATTTATAGTGAGTGCAGCTGTATTTAGTGCATGTCCCCAAAATTCTAATGGAAGTTCGGCCTGACCCATCATTGACCTGACCATGTCTAGCAAGGTTCTGTTTCTCCGTTCTGACACACCGTTCCATTGTGGTGTTCCAGGAGGAGTCAATTCTGATAGAATTCCACATTCTTTCAGATGGTCATCAAATTCATAGCTCAGATATTCACCGCCTCTATCAGACCGCAGTGCCTTGATCTTCTTGCCTAATTGATTCTCTACTTCACTCTGAAATTCCTTGAATTTGTCAAAGGATTCAGACTTATGCTTCATTAGGTAGACATAACCATACCTACTGAAGTCATCAGTGAAAGTGATAAAGTAGCTGAAACCACCTCTAGCATTTGTACTCATTGGTCCACATACATCTGTATGGATTAAACCCAATAGTTCATTTGCTCTTTCTCCAACTTTAGAGAAAGGTTGCTTTGTCATTTTGCCAAGTAAACATGATTCGCATTTACCATAATCCTCTAAGTCAAATGGTTCTAGAATTCCTTCCCTTTGAAGTCTTTCTAAGCGTTTCAAGTTTATATGGCCTAATCGACAATGCCACAGATAGGTGAGATCTGAATCATCCTTTTTGGCCTTTTTGGTATTTATGTTATATACTTGTTTGTCGTGATCTAATAAATAAAGTCCATTGACTAATCTAGCAGATCCATAAAACATCTCTTTAAAATAAAACGAACAACTATTGTCTTTTATTATAAAGGAAAATCCCTTAGCATCTAAGCAAGAAACCGAAATGATGTTTTTAGTAAGACTTGGAACATGGAAACATTCTTCCAGTTCCAAAACTAGCCCGGAGGGCAACGACAAATAGTAAGTTCCTACAGCTAATGCAGCAATCCGTGCTCCATTTCCCACTCGTAGGTCGACTTCACCCTTGCTTAACTTTCTACTTCTTCTTAGTCCCTGTGGATTGGAACATAAGTGTGAGCCACAACCTGTATCTAATACCCAAGAAGTTGAATTAGCAAGTATACAGTCTATAACGAAAATACCTGAAGATGGAACGACTGTTCCGTTCTTCTGATCTTCCTTTAGCTTCAAGCAATCTCTCTTCCAATGCCCCTTCTTCTTGCAGTAGAAGCATTCGGATTCAGAAGTGGGTTGACTGACCTTCCTCTTTGCAGATTTGGCGCCAGTTTGCTTAGTTGGGCTGGCCTTGTTGCCACCTTTCTTAGCATTCCTCTTCTTTCCAGATTTCTTGAACTTGCCCCCACGCACCATAAGCACATCTTGCTTATCATTTTTGAGCGTCTTTTCAGCGGTCTTCAGCATACCGTGAAGCTCAGTGAGCGTTTTGTCCAGACTATTCATACTGTAGTTCAGTTTGAACTGATCATACCCGCTATGAAGAGAATGGAGGATGGTGTCTATAGCCATTTCCTGAGAAAATTGCTGATCCAGCCGACTCATATTCTCAATGAGTCCAATCATTTTGAGAACATGTGGACTTACGGGCTCGCCTTTCTTAAGCTTGGTCTCAAGAATTTGCCTATGAGTCTCGAATCTTTCGACTCGAGCCAGATCTTGGAACATGTTCTTCAACTCACTGATGATTGTGAAAGCATCTGAGTTGATGAACGTTTTCTGCAGATCCGCATTCATGGTGGCGAGCATTAGACATTTCACATCCTTGTTGGCATCAATCCAACGATTGAGGGCTGCCTGAGTGATCCCGTCGCCTGGAGCTTCGGGCATCGCCTCATCTAGGACATACTCCTTTTCTTCCTGCATAAGAACTATTTGCAAGTTCCTTTGCCAGTCAAGGAAGTTTTTCCCGTTCAACTTCTCCTTTTCGAGAATTGATCGAATGTTGAATGAATTGTTGTTTGCCATATTAAAAACTACAATTGAAAAGAATAAACAAATAAATAACCATTCACAGTTTCTCTTAATAAACTTAAATTCTAGCATTCATGCATAATTCAATGTTTATTAAGCATTTTATTCAAGTTATGTGTTCCGGCAGGTGTGAATAAAATGATTCCAAGATCCTAAAATCATTGAAGAACTAAGCACAGTTTGTCGACTTAATCCTAGAACATCTTAGGTAAGCAAAAGCCTTTTGCTAATAGTCTAGAAACTATTCTTGGTTGATAGGTACGTCTAAGAACTTATTAGGTAAACCTATCGAATTTGCCACGACATAAAAGGACTCCTTACTTATATCGTTGAGTTTCACCAAAACTAACATGTACTCACAATTATTTGTGTACCTTGCCCCTTTAGGACCAATAAGTAACACCTCGCTGAGCGAAAACTATTACTAGATTGATGTAAAGGATATCCAAGCAAGTGTATATTTTGGCATGGCACCTTTTAACTCAATTTTTAAGTTTGGAACTTAAGGCTCTTACTATGTTGGTTAGATTTTAAGTGAACTAAAATCCTTAATCATGCAACATAATCAAGCTTTTGATCTCATGCATTTTAAGACATATTTAAAACAATAAATAACTTAAAACATGCATAAGATATTTGTGATCTAGTATGGCCCGACTTCATCTTGAAGCTTTGACTTCAAAGTCCGTCTTGAAAATCTCCGTGGGAGGCACCATTTTCTTCAAATAGGATAAGCTATAACTAATTACAACTATTTGATGGTTCGCAGACCATATTTGAATTGAAAAATAACTTTGGTACTTTAGACCAATTACATTCAAATTAATGGTACGCAGACCATATTTTCTATCCTATTTGGGCCATACTAGTCACTTCATAACCTGCAAAACAGTACATATACAATATATACCATTCACCCATTCATTATCATGAATGGCCCACATAGCTGGTTAGTAAAACACATTATGCATCACGTAAACATTTGCAGCAATTAATCAAGGGCACCAATAATCTACCAATTATTCAGTCCTTATTAATTCTAATCGAGTTGTTTTAACCTTAAGGATTTGTAGACCTAATCAAGAGTTTATGACTAAAAAGTGCTCCCACTCAAACCAATAAATTCATATGCTTTACTAATTTTAAACATAAAATTGTATTTCTAGTCTAACCGGAAACATACAAATTTAATTAAAATTTAAAGCTCATATAAATTTATAATTGAATCCAAAAATTTAATTTAATTTCAGTCGCATTTAAATTAATTCATGATTTTAATTTTAGTAAAATAATTAGAATAAATTCCATTTATTATAATTATAATATTCAAAATTAAAATCCAAGAAATTAATTTAAATTATTAATTTTAAAAATTAATTAAAATTACGTGAACTGAAATTTTCAAATTAAACATTCAAAACGATCTAATCGTAACGCAAACATCCTACGCGTTGCACGCCCATGGGCTGTACGCACACAGCCATTGCTGGCCATGTGCGCGCAGCCCATGCGCTCGTTGCATAGCTGCTGCTGTCCTATCCGCAAGCCTCCGCACAGCGCCCACCGCACGCGAGCTATCGCTCGCAGCGCGCGCGCGTTACCGCGCTCGCTGGTGCGCGAGATCGCTCGCTGGTGCGCGCGAGCCATCGCTCGCTGGGGCGCTGCATCGCTCGCTGGTGCGCGCGAGCCATCGCTCGCTGCGCGCGCGCGAGCCATCGCTCGCTGGTGCGCGACATCGCTCGCTGGGCGGGCGACGTCGCGCGCTGTGCGCGCGAGTGATGCTGTGCGCAGCGCTCGTGGCACGCGAGCTTGCGCTCGCTGCGCACGAGGTTGCGCGCTGTTGTGCGAGGCAGCGCGCGCTGTGGCGCAGCTCGCTTGCTGCCCACACGCGACTGCCTTGGCTCGCCTCTCGCCCATGCCCATCCGTTCATTGCTCGTGGCACACGACACAAGGCAGGGCTGCTGCCTTGTGCTCGTGCACTATGCCCTTGCTCATTGCATTCGTGCCGCACGGGCGACGAGCTCCCTTGCTCGTCGTCGCATGCCTGCATTATACAACACCCCTTAAGGGTAACACGAAGCGTCCATTGCTTCGTGCGTGCAAGTTATTTGAACGAATCGCATAAAAATTTAAAATTTATATTTAAAATTAATGACAAATCAATAAATATTATTAATTTCATAATTTTAGGGCGAAAAATCGAAAATTTATTATCCAATTGATTTCCGATTGATATGGATTCAAGTCTAGGTCATAAAAATTTAAAATTTATCGTAAATTTACAATTTTTATGGTGGTTTTTAATCATAGGTTTCTAATTAAATTACAATTAATTATGAAAATCAAATTAATTCTAAATTATTCTAATTTTCAACAAATTAATCATAATTACAAATTAGATTGCATAATTAACAAGACTAGGCATTCAAACTTGTTAAACATATGCAGTAGGTCAATCAAAAATTCAAGATTTATCAACAGGAATCGCAAATATTTAATTTAACATCTTAAATTTACGAAATTTTGCATCCGAAAAACTAAAACCTTCGAAAAGTCATAGTTAGGCTTCGAATTTGAGAATTCTGGGTTCGGCAGAAAAATACTATTTTTGTCAAAATTTTAGAATGCCTTTTACATGCGGAATTGACACAAAAATCACTCAATTCGGATGAGTAATGAAGAAACTGCCGAAAAACTGCGTACATATAATTAAATAAACGCAATTTGCAATTAATTAACAATTACGAAAATTAATCACCCCTTTTAATTCTTGCAAATTTGTAATATTTAACCATGTTTATGCAATTTAGATTATGAAAATAATAAGGGGCTCGTGATACCACTGTTAGGTTATGATACATATGACATTTACATAGATCATGCGGAAACAACCATTAACCCAGGAAACATATTATTTACACATAATCATATAGCATAGTTAGATGCATACTCTTTGTTGCGTGCCTTCCCTAGCTGCGCCCGAACCGAACAAGAACAAGTCTTTTAGGACTCCAAGTGTCGTCCCTCCGTAGAAAGTCCACAGCACGTCCGGATCCGCCTTAAGATTGACCAACTAGAATCGCCCTTAAGGTACTCAGAAAATTCGGCACTTTTGGGGCAAGATGGGTGTTTGAATTTTCTCTCAAAAAACTCACTTTTGAATACTTTGAAACTTGTGTATAAATTATGACCCCTAGGCCTTTATTTATAGAGTTATGGAAAAGGAATCGTAATCCTAGTAGGATGCGAATTAATTGGAATTAGAATTCTACATGAATTCTACTTAATCAATTTATCCAATAGGAATAGACATTTAATCATACACTGACTCTTGCAGATTCAGGAATCTCGCATGAGCTCAAACTCACACACACGGCAGCCACAAGGACTGCCCATGCGTGCGAGCTGTAGCCCACGCAGCAAGGCCCACGCATCCGTGGCCTTGGCGCGCGCTGGGCTTGTGCGTGCTTGCTGGGCGACGGCCTGGCTTCGTGCTGGGCCTTCGTCCGGCAGGCCTCGTCCGATGCTAATTCGTACGATACGCTTCCGATTAAATTTCCATTTCCGGAATCTATTTCCGATACGAACAATATTTAATATTTCCGATTCCGGAATTAATTTCCGTTTCGAACAAATATTTAATATTTCCGTTTCCGGAATTATTTTCCGATTCCGGTAATATTTCCGATTCTGACAATATTTCCGTTTCCGGCAATATTTCCGATTCTGGTAATATTTCCATTTCCAATAATATTTTCCGATACGTACCATGTTTCCGTTTCCGGCAACATCTACGACTTGGATAATATTCATATTTCCGATACGATCCATATTTCCGTTTCCGGCAATATCATCGTTTCCGGAGTATTCATTTCTTGCCTGTGACGATCTTAGCTCCCACTGAAACCAAGATCCGTCGGTTCCGAATATTCATAGATGGAGTATTTAATGCCATTAAATACTTGATCCGTTTACGTACTATTTGTGTGACCCTACGGGTTCAGTCAAGAGTAAGCTGTGGATTAATATCATTAATTCCACTTGAACTGAAGCGGCCTCTAGCTAGGCATTCAGCTCACTTGATCTCACTGAATTATTAACTTGTTAATTAATACTGAACCGCATTTATTAGACTTAACATAGAATGCATACTTGGACCAAGGGCATTATTTCCTTCACTGTATACTTGCTAATTCAACTTCTTGGGTATTAGATACAGGTTGTGGCTCACACTTATGTTCCAATCCACAGGGACTAAGAAGAAGTAGAAAGTTAAGCAAGGGTGAAGTCGACCTACGAGTGGGAAATGGAGCACGGATTGCTGCATTAGCTGTAGGAACTTACTATTTGTCGTTGCCCTCCGGGCTAGTTTTGGAACTGGAAGAATGTTTCCATGTTCCAAGTCTTACTAAAAACATCATTTCAGTTTCTTGCTTAGATGCTAAGGGATTTTCCTTTATAATAAAAGACAATAGTTGTTCGTTTTATTTTAAAGAGATGTTTTATGGATCTGCTAAATTAGTCAATGGACTTTATTTATTAGATCACGACAAACAAGTATATAACATAAATACCAAAAAGGCCAAAAAGGATGATTCAGATCTCACCTATCTGTGGCATTGTCGATTAGGCCATATAAACTTGAAACGCTTAGAAAGACTTCAAAGGGAAGGAATTCTAGAACCATTTGACTTAGAGGATTATGGTAAATGCGAATCATGTTTACTTGGCAAAATGACAAAGCAACCTTTCTCTAAAGTTGGAGAAAGAGCAAATGAACTATTGGGTTTAATCCATACAGATGTATGTGGACCAATGAGTACAAATGCTAGAGGTGGTTTCAGCTACTTTATCACTTTCACTGATGACTTCAGTAGGTATGGTTATGTCTACCTAATGAAGCATAAGTCTGAATCCTTTGACAAATTCAAGGAATTTCAGAGTGAAGTAGAGAATCAATTAGGCAAGAAGATCAAGGCACTGCGGTCTGATAGAGGCGGTGAATATCTGAGCTATGAATTTGATGACCATCTGAAAGAATGTGGAATTCTATCAGAATTGACTCCTCCTGGAACACCACAATGGAACGGTGTGTCAGAACGGAGAAACAGAACCTTGCTAGACATGGTCAGGTCAATGATGGGTCAGGCCGAACTTCCATTAGAATTTTGGGGACATGCACTAAATACAGCTGCACTCACTATAAATAGAGCTCCGTCTAAAGCTGTCGAAAAGACTCCATACGAATTATGGTTTGGAAAGCCTCCAAATGTGTCTTTTCTTAAGATTTGGGGATGTGAAGTATACGTCAAACGATTAATTTCAGACAAACTTCATCCAAAATCTGACAAATGTATCCTTGTGGGCTATCCAAAGGAAACAAAGGGGTATTACTTCTACAATACATCTGAGAACAAAGTGTTTGTTGCTCGAGATGGTGTCTTTTTGGAGAAAGATCACATTTCCAAAATGACAAGTGGGAGAAAAGTAGACCTCGAAGAAATTCGAGTCGAACAACAAACTCTAGAGAATGCTCAAGATGACATTCAGGATGAAACTCAGAGATCTTTAGAAGAATCTGGTGAGAATCATGGTCAATCTAGAAATGTTACCCCGCGTAGATCGCAAAGATATAGATCTCAACCGGAAAGGTACTTAGGTATTTTGACGAACGAGAGATATGACGTTCTATTACTTGAAAGTGATGAACCTGCGACTTACAAGCAAGCTATGACGAGCCCTAGCTCCAAGCAATGGCAAGAAGCCATGCAATCTGAATTAGACTCCATGTCTGAAAACCAAGTATGGGATTTGGTCGATTTGCCAGATGGCTACCAAGCCATTGGAAGCAAATGGGTTTTCAAACTGAAAAAGGACAAGGATGGGAAACTTGAAGTTTTCAAAGCTAGATTGGTTGCAAAAGGTTACAGGCAAGTCCACGGTGTGGATTACGATGAAACCTTTTCACCAGTTGCAATGCTAAAGTCTATTCGAATAATATTAGCAATCGCTGCATATTACGATTACGAAATATGGCAGATGGATGTCAAAACTGCTTTCTTAAACGGCGTTTTAACAGAAACTGTGTTTATGACACAGCCTGAAGGTTTTGAGGATCCAAAGAATGCTAAAAAGGTATGCAAGCTAAAGAAATCAATCTACGGATTGAAGCAGGCATCCAGGAGCTGGAATATACGTTTTGATGAAGCGGTCAGTGACTTTGGTTTCATCAAGAACGCAGACGAATCTTGTGTATACAAGAAGGTCAGTGGGAGCAAAATTGCTTTCCTAGTATTATATGTCGACGACATATTGCTTATCGGAAATGACATTCCTATGTTGAACTCTGTCAAGATTTGGCTTGGGAAATGTTTTTCGATGAAGGATCTAGGGGAAGCACAGTACATATTGGGCATCAAGATTTACAGAGATAGATCTAAAAAGATGATTGGACTTAGTCAAAGCACTTATATCAATAAGGTGCTTGATAGGTTCAAGATGGCGGACTCCAAGCGAGGCTACCTACCCATGTCTCATGGAATGACTCTAAGCAAGACTCAGTGCCCAAAAACACTTGATGAGCGTAGACGAATGAATGGGATTCCATATGCATCATTGATTGGTTCAATAATGTATGCTATGATATGTACACGCCCGGATGTTGCGTACGCACTCAGTGCTACGAGCAGATACCAGTCAGACCCAGGAGAGGCGCATTGGACTGCTGCCAAGAACATTCTGAAGTACCTGAAAAGGCACAAAGATGACTTCCTGGTCTATGGTGGAGATGATGAATTAATTGTTAAAGGCTATACGGACGCAAGTTTCCAAACCGACAAAGATGATTTCAGATCACAGTCTGGGTTTGTCTTCTGCCTCAACGGAGGAGCAGTAAGCTGGAAAAGTGCTAAGCAAAGCACCATTGCGGATTCTACAACTGAAGCGGAGTACATTGCTGCACATGAAGCAGCAAAGGAAGCTATATGGCTAAGGAAGTTCATAGGAGAACTTGGTGTAGTCCCCTCCATTAAAGGACCAATAGCCCTGTATTGTGATAATAACGGAGCTATTGCACAGGCAAAAGAGCCTAGACACCACCAGAGAGTCAAGCATGTACTTCGTAGATTTCACCTTCTACGAGAGTTCGTTGAAAGAAAAGAAGTCGAGATAAGCAAAATTGGAACTGATGACAACATATCAGATCCATTAACTAAACCTCTGCCGCAAGCGAAGCACAACTCGCACACTGCAGCTATGGGAATCAAGCATATTGGAGAATGGCTTTGATGTCTCTGTTTAATGTTTTAAAGTTTTAGAGTTTAAATCTTTGTAAAACATTATTGGTTAATCATTCACAATAAATGAAAGAAATTCATTTTTCCATTTAATTTGTGGTTTATTAAATGATGAGTCCCTTCAACTTGACGATATATTCAAGATAGACTGTCAGGACCAGTCCTGTGACTAAGAAATGTCTATCAAGTGAACTTGAATGTCAAAGGTTGAAAATGGTCCCTAATCGGAGTTTTCTATAAAATTGGACGCATAGAAAACGTTAGACGATTAGAATGCAAGATGACTAGTAGTTCTGTTTCTTGAACTATGTGGACATGGCAATGTCATAATCATTTGCATAGATACTTACTTTGGGAAGACTAGTATCGGACAAGACCTATGAAACTTTGCTGTAAGAGATGAAAGTCTGTCATAAGTAAATTTCATTAAATTATTAGACACTAAATCCTCAATACCTGAGTGATTTGAGATTACTTGTTTGAGAACTGGTTGCTTTGACGTTGACCAACCGTCGCACCGTAAAAGGAGGCTATAAAGGCAACGCTCAGGTAATCACCTATCAAACGAAGTCTAATCTCAAGATCGCAAGATTGGGATTGTCCTCCCATAAATCGGGATGAGATGCTTAAAAGTTGTACAAGGCCACTCGGAGAGCTAGAAACTGTGAAATGCATGGCCGTGCTCGGATGAATCATAGGCTATGATTATCTGTTTATTTGATCAGTTGAACTCTGAAACCGAGGAACACCTCTGGACATAATAAGGATGACAACTCTTACCTTATGTTCAAGAGCAAGCATCGAGCGACAAAGGAATTAGGAAATGCACACTTGTCCCTAAGGACAAGTGGGAGACTGAAGGAAATAATGCCCTTGGTCCAAGTATGCATTCTATGTTAAGTCTAATAAATGCGGTTCAGTATTAATTAACAAGTTAATAATTCAGTGAGATCAAGTGAGCTGAATGCCTAGCTAGAGGCCGCTTCAGTTCAAGTGGAATTAATGATATTAATCCACAGCTTACTCTTGACTGAACCCGTAGGGTCACACAAATAGTACGTAAACGGATCAAGTATTTAATGGCATTAAATACTCCATCTATGAATATTCGGAACCGACGGATCTTGGTTTCAGTGGGAGCTAAGATCGTCACAGGCAAGAAATGAATACTCCAGAAACGATGATATTGCCGGAAACGGAAATATGGATCGTATCGGAAATATGAATATTATCCAAGTCGTAGATGTTGCCGGAAACGGAAACATGGTACGTATCGGAAAATATTATTGGAAATGGAAATATTACCAGAATCGGAAATATTGCCGGAAACGGAAATATTGTCAGAATCGGAAATATTACCGGAATCGGAAAATAATTCCGGAAACGGAAATATTAAATATTTGTTCGAAACGGAAATTAATTCCGGAATCGGAAATATTAAATATTGTTCGTATCGGAAATAGATTCCGGAAATGGAAATTTAATCGGAAGCATATCGTACGAATTAGCATCGGACGAGGCCTGCCGGACGAAGGCCCAGCACGAAGCCAGGCCGTCGCCCAGCAAGCACGCACAAGCCCAGCGCGCGCCAAGGCCACGGATGCGTGGGCCTTGCTGCGTGGGCTACAGCTCGCACGCATGGGCAGTCCTTGTGGCTGCCGTGTGTGTGTGAGTTTGAGCTCATGCGAGATTCCTGAATCTGCAAGAGTCAGTGTATGATTAAATGTCTATTCCTATTGGATAAATTGATTAAGTAGAATTCATGTAGAATTCTAATTCCAATTAATTCGCATCCTACTAGGATTACGATTCCTTTTCCATAACTCTATAAATAAAGGCCTAGGGGTCATAATTTATACACAAGTTTCAAAGTATTCAAAAGTGAGTTTTTTGAGAGAAAATTCAAACACCCATCTTGCCCCAAAAGTGCCGAATTTTCTGAGTACCTTAAGGGCGATTCTAGTTGGTCAATCTTAAGGCGGATCCGGACGTGCTGTGGACTTTCTACGGAGGGACGACACTTGGAGTCCTAAAAGACTTGTTCTTGTTCGGTTCGGGCGCAGCTAGGGAAGGCACGCAACAAAGAGTATGCATCTAATTATGCTATATGATTATGTGTAAATAATATGTTTCCTGGGTTAATGGTTGTTTCCGCATGATCTATGTAAATGTCATATGTATCATAACCTGACAGGCTCGTCCGCACGTTGCAGACCCTCGTGCCCTCATGCTCGTGCCCCATCTTGCTGTTGCGTCGCTGCTGCTTGGCCTCATGCCCCAGCGCGTTGCTCTCCCCTTGTGCCCTCGTGTGTTGTCGCGCCCAGCGCCCAGCACTCCCTCACTCGCTCTCTCGCGCGCCAGCGCCCAAACTCCCTCTCGTATCTCTTCTCTCGCCCGCAGCTGCAGCGAGCCCTCGTGCCTGCGCTGCTGCTGTGCCTTGTTGTTGCTCGTGTGCCCAGCGCACACCCCTGCTCTCTCGCCCCTCCTCGCGCGCGCCCCCCAGCGTGCCGTGTGCCATGTCCCTCGCGCAAGCGCTGCTGCGTCCCTTTGTCCCTGCGCGCACACACGCGCGTGTGTGTGTGTGTGTTGTTCGTGTTCGTAATTCAATTCCTTTTTGCCCAATCACTCTAATTCGTGGTTGTTCCGTGCTATAGGCCGGATTGGTATAATTCTCTTCTTCCTTACCTATTCATTTCAATTCCGTATTTTAAATTATAATATTAATATTGTTTTGAATGATTAAAATGCTGGGAATCGGTTATGAACACCGTGATTTGAGGATTTGCGTGTTGTGATTCATTAGGCTTGTTTTAATTATTAAAGCATGAATTTTCAGATTTGTTTATTTAATAAAGGATTGATTTTTATGATAATAAATTAGTTTTATTGGGATTTTCAAGTTAGGGTTTTAACCTAGACCTAATGAGTCAATTGATTAACATAATTAGGTGATGATTTTAATTATGATAATCAATTATATTTTCATATTTGAATAAAGGCTTAAAGTGTTGATTTTTATTGATTTTAAAGGCGGAAAAAGTATGTTTTCGTACAAGGGATTGATTTTGCAAATTGAGACGATTATATTATTGAAAAACGATTGAATTCTAAAGTTTAAATAAGGTTTTAGATTTTATAAAGTTGCTGGAAATTTAATGAACATGGAAATAATTTAAGTTTCATTATTTTGATGATAGGAGGTGATTTCTAGTTGAGTGCTCGTTATTGCAAAGTGGCCCCTACGCTTAGTTATTCAAGGTACGTACAAGTCTAGGGCGACCACACCTTTTGTCAATGACATTACATGATTGTTGATGATGTGAATTATATTATGTGGATTCATATATGCTTTGGTGAACGATCATGTGGATTAATATTATTGGAATTATTGAATTTTTGGTTGAACAAGCATGTTGAGTTTATTATGAGTATGGATTCCATTGTCAATCATGTTGTTCAATATTTATGCATGCATGTATGGTTTGTTTCACATGCAAGGGATGGATTATTTATTTGTATGCTATTGTACGGGATGTCTAGCATACTTTGAGCCAATTATTCGTACCTCGTTGTACTATTTATTTTACCACATGTGAAGGGTTAGCTCGTGTAAGCCACCGCACATGTAGGGTTCAGTTGGGAATATTATGTATGAAATGAATTAGGATTTGTCGTGCAAGGGGACAACCCTCATGTTAATGTGCATGATGTGGAGTCTCACTTTGGTGACGAGGAACATGGTAGTAATTTCACAAGAGTCTTGCTTGGTTGATCACAAGTCTTAACGCATTAAAATAAGATTGTTTTGGTTGTTGTTTATTAATTGTATGAATGTACATTGTTGAGTCTTGAGTTCACCTTTAATAAAATATTAATAAACGTAAAGTGCAACTAGAACAAGCTTCAAAACTCTTGGAACGCATATATCTTGAGTATGAACAATGGGGGGAGTCTTGCCGGAAAGCTCATACTCCTACTAATGATACAAGACGTTGTTTCATTTATAATATGCGCAGGAATTCCGTCGGTATGGCCTGACACTCGGTATGACCCGATTTTATTATCTATTATTTGGTGTATGGTTGGCTCCCATCACCTTTTCCTTTATGGAACTTTCTTTTGGCCCGTTCGAAGCTTATTCTAATTGAATTGTGAGTTAAGAGTCGTGTCAAGAGTCGAGTCTTGTATTCATGATTGATTGTTATTATTAAATGGCTTTTGCATGATGATTAGTATTTAGTGAGTGATGCATGTTTTAGTTTCATTCACTCTATTCTTGTAAGTACTCATCTTTTGCTGACTACGTGCTTTATGTGTCCTGGTCATAGCCTTTGCCTTAATGACCCTATGATGATCTATTATTTGCACTTGCATTGATGGGGAGTAGAATAAAATAGCAGGTTGGTAGATCGGAATCATGTGGCTTGGGATGATCGAGAGAGTTGCATGTTTTCGTACTTTGAAACTATTTAATTATACTTTAATTATGTTTGAAATTGTTGAACTATTTATACTTTGGTTTTTGGGCCGTTATGGTTCCAAATTGTAGGAGGCCTCAATATTTCATTAATTATGTTTTTAAAAGTTAGTTGACATTTATTTCCGCTGCGTAATTCTGGTAATAGCATTAACCGTTATCACGGTGGCGGTAATGCTTTAGTAATTCCTTTATTTTAAGTTGGAAAATGATTTTATAAAAGCAAGGAATTATTAGGGTGTTACATTATCCTCCAAACAACTAGTTTTAGCGGTAGTCAGTCTTCTTATGCTTTTTTGTTGATGGTAAACCAACTTTAATACCCCTCCCCGTCTCTCCACCCCTCCTCTCTCCCTCCCTCAATTTTATCTTTCTCTTCTCGGATAAGTTCGTGTTGCAATTTTAATTGTAATAAAAATCATATTTTTAAAATATCAACTTTCTTTATTTGTGTTAATATATATATATATGAATTGAAATATTAATGGTTAAATATGTTTCTTATAAAACATGAAAGTAAAACTATGACACTTATTCTGGGATGAAATGTAGTATCTATCTATACTAATATATTAAAAGGCGTTTTGAAGAACGTATACGTGTCACGTAAACCTCTCCTTATTACGTCACGTCATCACTAATTAGCATCATGACACGTCATTAAGACCAAAAACATCTAACAAGGATCGAACACCAAACCTCTTTGTTAAAAGTTACACTTCTTACCATCTTAACCAACTACAACTTATGTAATATCTTTCCATATAAGCCTATATATTATTTTTACAATAAACAAATACATTGAATAAAAGTGAATGCAAAAAAAGGAATGATTACTTAATTCATAAATGTACAATTATTACTTTGAATAAAAGGATCCGACTTTGTTCAGATTTTTAGATGTGGGGTTTAATCGGGAAGGTTGTTGATCGGCCAATAATCTTATGTCACCACTGTAATTTGATGATGATTTTATCTCTACGTATACATACTTTTTTTTAAAAAAAACATAACCCCGAATTAAAGTCAAAACCCGGGGCAACGCCCGGGTTACATACTAGTTTATTAATTAAATACAAATTAGCTCCTGTAAGTCATGCAATTGTAATATTGTAAATGATACTCGAGGCTCGAGCAATTCGCAATTAATTATATACATTATTTCCAAAAATATGAAGTAAATATAATCAAAACGTCTTCCAAGTGTACTATTTGGTGACTGGTGAGTGAAATATAATCAAAACGTCTTCCAAGTATACAATCATTAACATATTTTTATACAATTAGTGACTTTGTTTTTCTTTGATGCAAAAGAGGGGTACTATTTGGTGACTGGTGAGTGACGAATGTCTGAGTTAGACCTGGTCAGTTCGATCCATGTTATTTTTGGTCACTCCTACTTTGAGTCGACACCGGTTAATTTGGTTTTTGCATGGTCGAATTGGGTTTAGTAAGGTTTAAGATTTCAAATCAATATCAGATCTATTTATGTAAGATCGATTTTTTCAGGCTAGATCAAGACATTGTTTATAAAATTATACAACACTAATAATAGTAATAATAGTGGAAAAATACAATATATTGCTTAGTGATTAACAATGAATTGTTATGATTTAGTAAAGTAACTGATGTCTGTGGCCATATGATTTTTCAAATAGTATGGATATTATTAAGTTATTTGTCCCTGATTAACTCTATTCGGATTAATTCGGTTTGGTTACTTGGTACAGGTCAATTCAGATATCAAATCAATTTAATTTTTGTTGAGATTCAATTTAAAGTCAAATCATATTTGGGTTTGGATTGAATTTAGGTCATCATATTAAGTCAAAATCGAATATCGACCAGGTCAATCAATTTAGCATTTTTGGGTTAATTTGAGTGACAACCCTAATTAGAAATCTCCGTGAAAAACAAAGCGACCCCTCCAAGTAGTCTCCAACGCCTCACAAGTCTCAAGGCGGCCACTAGCAAAGTGGCGCGAAAATTCCAAGCAAAACAAACCCTTTCCATAATTGACGTCTCACTAAAATCAATCCCAGAATTCAATTTCCTTTTCTCAAATCCGAACAATGGTGACACTGGTAGTATCAACGACGACTGATCCGGCATCAATCGGCCCAGCTTCTGCTCTTCTGGCCAAGCCAGGGTGGTCTCCCGGCCCTTCTTTCGAGGTTATTTTCTCTCTCCTTCTTTTTCATTTGATTTCGGATAATTGATAGTAGTATTGAAAATTACTGTTGATGATTTCGGATAATTGATAGTAATATGGAAAATTTGTTGTTCATGATTTCGGATAATTGATAGTAATATAGAAAATTGTTGTTGATAATTTCGGTTAATTGATAGTAATATGGAAAATTATTGTTGATAATTTCGGATAATTGATAGTAATATGGAAAATTTGTTGTTGATGATTTTGGAGATTTGATAGTAACATGGAAAATTGTTGCCGATGGGTGTATAGGGAGTGAGAAGTTACGAGAATGGAGGAGTGAGATTGTTGCAGCATGATAACAGCATAATCAGAGAAGACAATCTCGACACTCGTTGGGAGGAATTAACTCAGGAATGCGTCGATAATGTTATTTTCCTCAGTAAACATACTGCCGTCACTAATCGTCCTGCCCTCACTATTCACCCTATAGGTATCGATGTTTCTCCTATATTTTCCATATACATATTAGTATTATTGTGTTTCCTAAACCATAGTGATGAGCAAGGACAGCAAGAGGGGTATAACTAATGACAGTTGGAATTTGATCCGAGGTCTTGGGTAACACTATGCAGCTATGCTATACCACCCCGGTCCACCCCTAAGACTTTACCAAATAAGTTAGCTGATTTCCACATATCATTTGTAGCATAAAACATGCTTGGGTCTTTTTGATTGTGTTGTCATTGATGGCTGATTGGTTTGGTGGTAATGCCGGTGTTTTGGGAAATTGGTGAAATAGGGGTGCCACATTTGAAAGAAGGGGATGTACCACCGCAAGGTGGGAAGCCAGGATGGGCTGCACCTCCTGATCCTAGAATGGGACCTTGGATTAGACTCTTAAGGAAAATTGCTGAATCCCGGAATTTGATTCCTGAGTTTGAAGTAAGTGTTTTACATTTGAGTTTTAATTGATTGATTGTAAGATGTTATCACGTATTGATATATACACGAATGATCTTGTCTCCGTTACTCTTTTAATGTAGATTACCATGGAAGCTACTCATCATGGACCTGTGACTAGTAAGCCAACTATGTTTCTCGAAATTGGTGAGTTTCATTTCAATTTACGCTAGACTTTTAATCTTATTAAAGTGGCAGGATGGTGTGCCCCTCATGTTGTTACCCTTAGAGTTGAGGGTTTTGTTGAAATATCAGAGAAATTTACATAATGTGATGGTGTAATGTAGGAAAATAAGTGAATCACATACATCCATTTATCACTTTGAGCCAAATTTTTGGTTTATTTGAAACTATTCGCTTGTTTGTGGTCGTTTGGTTAGACTTTGGAAGTACCTTTTCCCAGGAAGTTCTAATTCCCACGAGGCTTTATTTCTTTGGAAAAGAGAAATTTTGTTTGGTTGGATATGATGCTCTACTTCCCAAGGGTAGATCCACTTACTTTGGGGATTCGGTATGTCTACTTCCTAGGAAATTCAACTTCCCTTGTATTTATATGTCAACCACACAACTACTTCTGATGATTAGTTTTATCCATGTGGAACCCCTTCCCTCATGTGTGTTTGTGTAAGTTGTTGAGATGGCAAGGTAACAACAAGAGATACTCATGACCAATTCTACTGCTAGATTTACTAATGGAAAACGTTAGTTGGTAGTGCTAGTCAAATAAAACTTGTTATTAGATTGTTTTTTCTGAAATAACTTACCTAATGTCTGTTTTTAAAATTCGATATTTATTAGGTAGTTGTTACACAATTTCCTTTTAATAAATGTGGAGTTTTGTAGTGTAGGGAAATTACTTTGAATTTCAGAGTCCCCCTGGAACATATGGACTGCCATTGTTTTATTAGAGTGACAATCATAACCCTCTAGTTTTTTTTTACTGTGCATCTATATCTGGTGTAGCTGCTGGCTTCTTATTTGCTTTCTTTTGGTAGTTTAGGTAGCACTCTGGAGTACTGGCAGAGAGAGGATGCTGCCGAAGTTATTGCTCTAGTTGAGTTTCTGCTCTGTTGATTTTCATACTGGATTGTGTCTTTGTATGATTTCTTGTTAGTTGAGATGAACTTAATTGTCAAGTTTCAAGGTCTTATTTCATCCCTTTATCATCAGAAGCACCTTCACTTTCACCTTTCGTTAGAGATGAAATATATAGTCTTATACACATAAATATGTCATGTCTCTGTACGAACTGCCATGATTTATCACTATAATGTCCTATAACATCTTAATTGTTTGTAGTTGGTCTGGGAAGGGCTTGGACTTGAAGGAGGTGCTTCTGTGGGTGTGTGGGACAGGTACAATTTATTTTTGGTGTTTAACAGTCGTTGTTCGGGACTAGCTCCTTTTGTTTCACACGTATATCGTAATGACTTGTTCACATGGTAGCTACTTTTGTTACATTGGTTTTATTGACTGAACCGTGAGCATGATTTCTTAACCCTCTGCGCACCCCCCACAAAATGTCTCATCATTGTGCATGTATATATGATCTTATATATTGAGATAATTGTTATGTGTGAGATGCTCTTGATATTACAAGGAAAAGTTTTGTGTACCCAATGCATGTCTGGTTGCACGAGGGCTTCCAAAACTATGTTCTTACTTGTCTCTTTTCTCAGAAACTTCCTCTTTAGTTCAAATAAGATCCACTCTTCAACACATACAATATGGGACAAAATTTGATAACCTTAACACAAATTATATTAGATGAATTGATGTATCCCCACACTAGCCCAACGCCACTACCCGATCCACTGGAAACCACCAAACCCCTAAAACCACCACCCAAACACCGAAAATAATCAACAAACCCTCAAGAACACTACTCACTGACCCACATGTCGAAAACCATCACCCAATTCTGGAAACCACCACTCACTCACCAAATCCTCGAAAACACTACCTAACTTCGAAAATCACGACCAAACCCTTGTAAACCCCCACCCCCACCCCCACCGAAAATCATCATCCAAACCTCGAAAACCACCACCCACCCACCAAATAATCGAATATCATCACCCACCTAGAAACCTATCACCAAACCCTTGAAAACCACGACTTAGGTGGTTGAAGCTCTGTCACACGATATCGTTAAATGGGGAAAGACAGAGGATGGGAGGAGGTTGTCGAATCAAGTCCAGGAGGCCAAGGTGGTACCCAGGACGGAGTGGTTGCATGAGTTCATAGAATCATAGTAGTTTGGGCTGGAGCAAGACAACATGGTGGGTGGTTGAAAACTTCGAGTATGATGTACTTTAACTTGGGTAGGTTAGTAATATCCATAATTTAATGATGGGTTAGCGTCAAAAAACTTGAATTAGTGCACCTTTTGATATATGTAATATCGTAAGGTCACTATAGAAACTCTAATTTTTTTTAATCCACCATGTAGAATAAGTGATACGACAAGGCCACTATGTAGAAGTTCCCATTAAAATTTTATAATGCGGAAACTTACTAATGAAGAAGAAAACAACATTTTTTTTCTCCACCTACTGCTTTTAAAATCAGAATTTCTCGGCCTTTACTTTCTAAAACTAATCTATATAGTAAAATACTTCGTACTATTTAATGGGAAAATTTTGATTTGTAAAGCATTCATGATAACTAACTGATCAAACTTTCAATTAAGTGTTGAGTATCATGCAATTGGCAATAGTAAATTCAAAAGTTTCTACTGTTGTAATATTGTTGCATGATTTCTGGGCTTGATTGGCAGTTGGGACTTGTTGATGAAGTTCATGCATTTTAGCAATTTTTCCTATAAGAGTAAAATAATGAAGTTGTGTTTGTAAATGTCTCGAGACTTTGGTCCTGTATGGAATATGGAATGCAATGCATGATTCTGTGCTTCTTTTTGTTGGTGCTTCATCTGATGTGTAGACATGTTGAACCAGGGATTCTGACAGAAAGAAAGTTCTACTAGGGATTGGAGGTGGTCATTATGTACCTCGTCACATGGACATAATAATGTAAGTCGTTTTGTTAAACTCGTTTTCCCCGTAAGAACTTACTATTTAAAATGGTTATGCGACTGTGTTAAGTTGCGTGAAATGCCTTGCATTGCATTGGACCCTTAGTTTTATTCTCTCTATGTGGAGAAGCATCTTTTCGGAATGTATTAATGTAATACACATAAGTTGTTCCACTAATAAATCTGTACAAGGAAACTGTAAATTATTTAATTTGGCCTTTGCCATGTGATAACATACGTCGTTTAGGTGAATATGAAGTAAATAGTTTCTTAGTTCCCAAGTATAGTGAAGATTTTGAAAGGAGCCACATCAGTTATTGGTAAATGCTCGTGAATACTTCTTCTCTGCTTTCTGAGAAGTGGTTATGCAGAAATATTGTTAACCATGCTTCACTTTGGAGAATTATGCTTGTCTTATTTTGCATAGGACATTATATAACATTTGGTGAGATTACATTGATTTGTTCTACAGCCTGCTAGTGCTTCCCCTTAACTATAAGAAACTTTTTACAGGAAAGAAAATGTTTGGGTGGGCCATCTTCTCTCTGGATATTCCCTTCCAATGGATGACCCTGACCAATCAAAAGTAGAAGATGCTGAAGGTATTGGTGGAACCTGGAAAGAAGCTATCAGAGCTGCATTTGAGGCTACTAAATCAGCTTTTCCTGGGGGGGAAATTTTGGCTCATCTTGATCACAAGTTAGTTTTTATCCCTCGTTTGAGTCTTATTATGGCACATCACATACAAATTTCTGCAGCAAGTGAAGTGTTACAGCTTCTCCTCCCAATATTGACATGAATATAATGTGAGTCAAAAGATTTTCGATTGCAGTTAATGATGATCAGATTGAGATCATTCAATTTGTTAAGTATTTAGCACTAGTCAAGATTCAAATAAGTTCTCGTGACCTGAAAGTGTGAAGTTTCTTCTTACTGGAGGACTTAATAGGACACAACCTCATCCCCAACTATATAGGAGATCAGTTACGTTGGACCCTCAATTAGGACTCATCATGGGTGTGTCACGTCTCAAAAATGAGGACATTTGAGATAGTCAAGCACAATTTATAACCATTCCCTATAATGCATTGGTTTACTCTGTTGGAGACAATTTTGGATGCCTTTAAATTTTCAACTCATACGAAGTAGAATATTGAATTGAAAGGAAAAGAAGTGACTCCTTCTATTTTCTTCTTTCCTTTCCTTTCCTTTCCTGTTTTTCAAACTTGACAATTGACAAATAGAAGAGGAAGGGGGGGGGGGTGAGATCCCAATGATGGTATGGTAAAGAAGCTTTCAATTTTTAATTACAGGCTATTCGAGATGATTAGGCTCTTTCTATCTGATCCAAATGTTCTTATGGTATTAGTCATGGGGTACTGTAGTTGATTAGTCATAGGGAGAGGGATACATTCAATAAGGAATCTTGCTAGGTGATGGCAAAAGGATATTTTGTCCCTTCAGCTTATAGGAGATATGACTTTGGATGACTGAATGAAAAGGCTCTTTCTTTTGGGTGAAGGGTAATGACCAATATGAGATGTATGTGGTTTGCTAACAGTGATAGTAATAAATGGCACTACTACCGCACTAGAATACACATATGCCATCTCATAGATATTAATACTTACATTGGCGTTGATAATTATTTTTGAAATGCCATCTATATTCAACTCCTCGTGCTATTTATTGTGGGACGGACTGCCAAGGGAAGTTCCTGGTTTACAACAATCCTCCTAATCGTTTCTTGTGGGAAAGGCTGAGAGCTTTATTTGGCCCTTTTCTTTGACATAGTTGTGTGGCATGTTCATTTGAAGTATCCATGGGATTCTGAGGACCATAATTGTGTGTCATGTTCGTTCGAGGTATCCACGAGGTTTGGATAAATAAATGGAATTAAGCTACCTAACTGATTCTTCTCATGATCGATTCTCCCACCTTCGATTATGAAGACCAATTTGTAACCTTAGGAGCAGGGACATTGTTAGGAATAGGTTTATGCTAAAATATAGTAGTATTACTACTATTATATAATTTACTTTTTCTGGTTGAGGATAGGCAAACGTTAGCACCAACTTTTCATGTGAAAGAGGGTTGAATGAAGTGATTCATTCCTTTCTGTTTTTGAGAAGAGAGGATGAAGTGACACTGCCCCTTTTCCTTTAATCCAGTAAGTGATTTTGTATTATTCTACTTTGCTTATTCGATGGTATTTTTTATTACTTTTCAGTTGTCGATTTAAAAGACATTTATCATGCAGGACTTGTGAGGATACACATAAATATGGGAACACCTATCCTTTTGTTACTTGCATAGTACTTGTCGTAGATAAGAGTATGTTCTGTATTCCTTAATCTATTGGGTGATGAAAAGTTCCAAACCTTTTCATTTCGGGAGTTCTAGGCTCGTGATCTTTAGTCCAAAACGTTCTCTTATTTGTTTGGATAGCAATAGTGAAGAAGGGAGAGACAAGAGGGCTTGTGTTTTCTCTCCCAATACATTCTTATTAGAAGAACGTAGTTTATTAATAGGGAAAGGAATTTGGGTCCTCCATTTCCCATTGATTTTCTTTTTCCCGCTTCTCTTATCCAGATGAAGGAAACTGGAACCGTCACTCTCTTTTTCTTCTCGTCCAAATATCCTGTTAAGCCTATTTCACAGGAAACCTCTTTGCTTGTTGGAGCTATGATTTACATATGCTTAACCTCTAATACTGTCAGTATGGTCGGATTGCCTGTTATTGCTGGTATAGGCAGTTTTAAAATGAACATATATTTATCTCGTCAAGTGATAAATAAAATTGTACAGCAGCCTCAAAGATCGCTATTAAGCTATTAAAGACTGTGATTTGGCATCGGTGAAACTATTTGGGTTTCCTGATAGGGGAATACAGAGTTGACGCTAGACTCTTAGAAGGAAATCAAAAGACTTCATTAAAATTTGTTTGTTTTATAATTTTCCTTAAAGCTAATTGTTAACCTTTTTTTTGTTTACGGAAGATGTTAGTCCCATTGTTCTAGCTGAGACAACATCAAATTTAAGTAAACTTTTGGCTGCTAATTCAACGCAGGAGTTTCAAGGGTTGGCAGAAGAAGGCTGTCACTGCATTTCTTGAGGGGCAAAGCATACAGATTGGCAAGCCAAATGATTTTAAATAATAGGCCGGTGCGCCTCATCTAGGCTATTTGTACTACCAGTCTACCATTGTTATTGCATTTCCTTCAGGATTTAAACAGGAGTCAATGTCTATGCTTTTAACAGGGTAGATTTTAGAACTATTGAAATCAAGTAATGATTTTGTGACGGGAAACAAACGAGTACCCATATTTAATTATTTACAGTACCCGCTGTTTTCCTGTTCAGCTGAATTTCGTCTGGTTTTATGTGTGCTGTGAGATACAGTACTTCGTATACATCACTTCGTGGTTACCCTGTGTAATGTGTATCGAGGTGGAAGCAGTCACTTTTTTGGGTTGAACCGCCTGCGTACGAATCAGACCGACTAATTTATTCGGGTTCAGAGTACATAAGTTGCTAAAAGGATTAATTAGATCAACAAGTGTTGGTCATTGGGCATTGGGCAGAACACGATCAAACTCACAAGTCGGAAGCCTCATGGATCACAAGTCGCAAGTTGGGCGTTGTCACAAGGCCCGCAAGCATGCACACACAACATCAGGTTTACGAGCGAGTTCACTGCAGCAAGCCCACAAGCACGGCTCTGCTTGCAAGCACGCATGAATGCACGACAAGCAAAAGCCCGCGAGCTACAAAAGCGCAGCAAAGCTTGGGGAGCGCACGCCTTGGCCCCCGAGCACGTGCACAACCATTGAGGCCTTGTGCTGTGCTCCTGTGGTTGTTGTTCAGCCATTAAGTCCAGAAAAAAAGGAAAACAAAAAAGAGACGCAATAAAAGAAGAAAGGCAACGCAACTAACAGATATGAGATATATGGTGGTCCAGCACAACAGCATACATAATTACGTACTTAGTATTCCATCTGCCTCATTAGTCATACCCGCCCAATTACCAACGTGACCCTCTACTCATCAACAACGTTAACGATTTGGTCAATGCATTTGAGAGTTGACTTTTTAACATCATCACTTGTTAGTTGTTACTCCTTCCGTCTCTTTTTGTTCTTTACGTTTGGTATTTTTCACGCGTTTTAACAATTAATTAATGTGCATTGAAATCCCTCTATTTTTTTTATTTAAACAAGAAAAATTAATTTCTAATAATCCAACCTTTGCCCGGTAATCCATTAATAGTCCCACCTATGCGATATTTCTAGATGATCCAACCTTTGGTACCTATTATCTTTAAACGGACCTCGTTAAATTATGACCTGCAAAAAGTCTACTTTTATGTATGGAGATATATCTTTTTTATTTTGTCCTATCATTCTTTCATGAATAGTTTATGTATGGAAATAAGATATTGGATTATAGAATATGACAATAATAGATATCACATAATAATTTGTTCAAATTTATTTTGGAAATATTTTAGTCAAATCGGTATATCAATGATGGAAAATATACTTACTTATTATTCTGATTAAGTTAGCATATTGAACATATAAAATATGTAAACGTAGTAGGATGAAAATTTCATATTAGATGATTAAATAAGTATATTCAAGATTTATTAATTAAGTATTAGTTTTAAGGGGAGAAATATTTTATACGGAGTAAAAAAAATCGGTCAAGTAATAATTTTAGAATATCCGTGTGTGCACGGGATATCATTCTTGTTCAATATAATAGGAACTTTTCAGAATAGAGTACTCTATCATTCTCCCGCTTTATATTTTGTTAAGGAAATTAAATGCAACAGATTTCAAGTAAAATATTTAAAAATGACATATAATCCAATGTGACGACTTAGGTGATATATAATATAAAAAAGGAAACTAGGTGCAACTTATTTTAAGTGTAATCTACAAAAATGACATGTAAACAACTGTAACGACTTAGGTGGTAATATAAAGTGTGAGATTACTCCATATATAACAATAGATCGACTTATTATCCCTTAATTGAATGCACTAAGCTTGATTATGGAAATTAAGTACCCGGTTTATGTTAGTTCCTAACAATTGTATAAAGCTACATATTAACGTGTGATATTTCAAGTGAAATCTTTCAAGTAGTTATCAGAATAACCGTGATGTTTTCAAGTTAAATCGTTCATGTACATAGTTATCATGAATAATCATGATATTTCAATTGAATCGAAATCTTTAAAAATGGCATGTAAACAAATGTGATGACAACTTAGATAGTACATGATATTATGAAACATGGCAGGGGGAGTTAGTTTTACTTTCCCGCAAATAGAGTATTCTATCATTCTCCCGCCTTATATGTTTTTATTACATAAATTAAGTTACAACTTTGCGATATTTTCAACTACTAAATTTACATATAGTTAAAACTAGACTCCATAATTCAATTGTTTATGAAGGAATCTCAATGAAGGTAAAACAACAAGTATGCAGCAAGAATGATCAAGTTGAATATATGAAGCAAATAGTGATCAGTACTCTGACAACTACTGATCCTAAGAAAGAGAATGGAATGTCATCAAATTAGAAGTTAGTGTAATTTGCATTCGGTTTTGTGCTACTTTCCTAGCTGATAGAGCCCTTGTCTAACCTTCTCTCTGGTTCAGTTATTGCCGCGCTGCAACCTTCTGAAACTACTATACCAGCAGCAACATTTCATGGGAGAGATGTCAAGTCTGAGCTAGTGCTTGTATTAGAAAAGGACGGAAACATTCTCGAAGGGAGTGCAATTCGCGGTAGAGATACTATAACCATGGCTTCAGAGTCTAATAAAACATTCTGCAATATACATCAGCAAGTAACTTTACTGAAGAACAAATGGAATATCTTGTCAGACCTCCAACTTCAACTTATGCAGTTGAAAGTTGATTCCTTTGTTGAGAAAGCTGTTGCACTATGCAAGAGCAGGCAGTTGGTGGTTGCCGTTTATAACCCACACATACCAGAAACGACTAAAACGAGCTCGTATAAGTAATCCCTACCCCTGGGAAGTGGGAAGCTTGGTTGTTGAATAGCAGCAAGACTGACTGAACCCTGTAAAAACATAACAAAACCGCTTTGTCATGGAACTTAAAGTACAGCTCGGGATACGATGGAGAGGTGGAATACATAGAATTCATGGCCAGATTGCAATCTGAACAGAGCCCACATTACCTTAAAGACTAAACACCCACAAGAAAGGGACTTAACTGAAACCTTGGAAGCAATGAGATTTCTCATTACAAACCTTAAGTGGGAATTAACACTTGTTAATCTCTCATCAGCATTCAGCATTCAGCATTCAGCATTCAGCATTCAGCAACCCACAGATCACATAAGGTTACTAAACAAATAAAGGACCCAAATGAAACATACTACCTCCATTCCACAATATATGCACCATTTCTTTTTGCACGTATTCCAACACACTTGTTTAGACATTAATATCTCTTAATGCGTATGAGTAAAAATTATATAAAAAAAAAATGATATTTGGATACGAATTTAACGAAATCTCATTGACTAGGTTTTTTTTTACATAATGGTGAAAGAAAGATCGTCAAAGTTGATTGATATGATAAATAAAGTCCAAATGAGAAATGTAAGTATTGTGGAACGGAGGTAGTACGTTACTAGTTAAACTTGAGTAATAAAAAATTAAAAACTACACCCAGCAATAGACCAGCTTAGAACAGATTCCCCAGTTTTAAAGCATTACAATTTACAGTATAGTGGCTGCATCTTCAACAAAAGATTCAGCTAAGTACTGAGCAAGGCTGCCACTTTTCTTTGAAGGATTTGAATGCCGGGCTCTTTTTGCACTAAAAGCAGGAGTTTTCCGAAAATATCGTTTCTTTGCATAACTCTTGACATCATTCTTCTTGTCACCCTGCCAAATAACAGGAGTCATGGATTCCCAAGGGTTCTCTACCATGGACTTGTACAAGGATCCTGCTTCACCATAATCATAATCATAATCAGAATCATAATCATAATCATAATCATAATCATAATCATAGCTTCCATCATCAGAGCATCCTGAACTAGGGCTGCCATCCCATTGGCCAGTGCTGGGACTATTATTGGACCAGTCACCCGTTCCACTTCCTTGTGGAGGACATCCAAAGTTAGGGCTACCTTGGTGCACAAGATGCGGGCTCGTAATCCCCATTGGACTTGAAGGGGGGCCTTGGTGAAAAGGATATGGCATTGGACTTGAAGTGGGGCCAGGCCGGGCAGGGCTATAATAGGGATCTCCACCATGATATGGACCATGATATGTACCCAGAAGAGGTATTGGACTTGAAGTGGGGTCAGGCAGGACAGGGTTATAATAGGGATCTCCACCATGATATGGACCACCACCATGATATGAATCATGATATGTACCCAGAAGAGGTATTGGACTTGAAGTGGGGCCAGGCCGGGCAGGGATATAATAGGGATCTCCACCATGATATGGACCCAGAAGAGGTATTAGATTTGAAGCGGGGCCAGGCCGGGCAGGGCTATAATAGGGATCTCCACCATGATATGGACCACCATCATGATATGTACCCAGAAGAGGTGGGTAATTATTTGGTAATTGATGAGCACGAGAGGGAAGCATTTCCTGTTAGTTCCATATAAAAAGGTATAAATAATTTTCATACATAAGGTAAAAACTTCAACGGAACAGTTAGCTTACATGTTCGAGGCAATACAACATTTTTATCAGTGTAAAGACTATAAACTCCCAACTAGGAATGACAATGGATCGGATTTGGGTCGGATGTAGTGAAATCCAAATCCGATCCATTTAAAATTTGGACCCCAGAATTACATCCATATCCGAAACTCCGAATCCATATCCGATCCATTTACCTTTATAGGAGGTCCAAATTCGACCTGATTGGATGGACCTCCGAACGGGTCCGAAACTCCGAATGGATATTTAGTACTTTAATGAACTTTTTGTTTAATTAGATTAAGTTAAGTATACTTAGGTGGTGGTGATAGTGTCGGAATAGTAGTGATTATGATTATTATTTATTCTTATCGATCTGTGCAGTAGAATATACGGAGCATATCAATTTGTTATTTGTTTGTCGGGTCTCCAAAATAATAAATAAAATTACCCACAATTTAAAGTAGAGTCTTATTGACAAAAACATAAACTTACTTTAACATTCATCAATTACAAGCAATAAAAACATAAAAATAGAAAATAGTTAATTACAGAAAATTAGTAAAACAAAGAATTAGAATTAGAATGAAAACTCACACAGATGTTTACTTGACGCATAAAACTAGAGAAATTTCGGTGACTGGATGAACCTTACTCCGGGTCAGGGACCCTTGTTGCAATTGACAAAGATCGAAACAAGCGTGCTAATTGCTAAACGAGGGAAATTGAGACTGACAACTTAGAATATTATTATTGTTGATAAATACTTAGATAACATTAACAATCCAAGAATATATATAGTGATTAGTGCCCAATCCTAATGCCAGACCACGTAAAACACTAGTTTCCTAATTCTATACAATGTAGGACTTCCATAATCTAGACTCTAGAGTAGACCTGTTCAACGACCCGGGTCGGGCCGGGCCTAGTCTAAAATTCTCTCGGGCCGGGCTTTACGGGCCAGGCTAAAATATTTTGCCACTCATTTTAGTTCATATTAGCTTTTCATAGAATTAGTAACTAAACCAACAAGGCAATAACAATAAGCAGTCACATATCATACTTGTACAACGGACAATGGAATTCGAATCCAAAAAAGTATAACAATTCATCAGGAAAAAGTTCCTTTATCAGCACAAAAACATACTCCCTCCGTCCCGGAATACTCGACCCGGTTTGACCGGCACAGAGTTTAAGGGACTTGAATTGACTTATTTAATTTAATAGGTAGTAGTTGATAGTGGGGTATTATTTTAATGTAGTTAGTGGGAGGTGGGTTAAGAGGTGGGGTTGGGAGAGAGTAGGGGTTGAATTTTTAATTATTTTTTGTATGGAGTAGGGGTAGATGGGTTAATAGGGGTGGAGTGAGAAATAATATAATATTGTTAGAATATTTTCATTTTTAGAAACATGTCAAGTATTAAGGGACGGCCCGATAAGAAAAACAGGTCAAGTATTACGGGACGGAGGGAGTTACTTATTTTTGTATGATTTTCTGAGTTACAGATATACACTTCCACGAAACAATTTCACAGCACAAAAACATAACTATTTTGCTAATTCAACATTTGTAGCTGCAAACAATAACATCTGATTTTATACTACTCGTTCTGCAGTGGTGTAAAATACTCATGGAAAAATAAAGCATAGATGTCAACATAATAATGCTCTGAAAGATCCAAGCCATTCTACAAAGTATCCAGCACCAATGGTACTACTAGTTATTGCCAACAGGCACCGGAACAAACCAACTAAAAGAGCAAAGCAACTAAAAAAACCAACGTATTGTTTGGCAAATTGATCTGCGACTGTAATTGTTACGGCGGCGTGACGATTGTTCCATAGGGAAAAGAGGAGAGACAAAATTAGGGTTTTTTTATTTTGGGGAAAAAAGAGGAGAGAGAAAATTAGGGTTTTTAATTTTTGGGGAAAAGAGGAGAGAGAAAATTAAGGTTCTTAATTTTGTGTTTGGCTTGTTCTAATTGAAGGAGAGAGGAGTATTATGGCAAAACTCGAGGGCATTTCATGAAATTTCCGTTTTTTTAATTTTAATAACCTTTTAAAAGCCATATCCAACCCTTTAATAACCCTTTACAATTAAGCCCTTTAAAAACCCAACCCATCTAATAAGTTAAAGGGTTGAACCCTTTAATAAAAAGACCGCGTTAGGGTTTTTAACGGGCCTCCAGCCCATTGCACAGGTCTAATCTAGAGTATTAGATTACGTAGACTAGAGTATTAGATTACGTGAACCACAAGACTTTAGGTAGTATTAGAATTCTATCATAATTCTAATTCTATTCTGTAACACCCCCTCAAGTTGGAGCGTAGTGTGGATCATGAATGCCCAACTTGGATAATAAATAGTCAAATTGATTCTTCCCTAGAGCCTTAGTAAAAATGTCTGCCAGTTGAGATGTAGTCGTGATATACGATGGTGCAATAATCCCTTCAGTGACTGCATCACGAACGAAGTGACAATCGATTTCAATATGTTTGGTGCGTTCATGAAAGACTGGATTTTTGGCGATGTGTAAGGGAGACTGACTGTCACAGGAAAGCGAATTGCCTTAGGATGATGAACTCCGAGACTCAAGAGAAGCCCTTTCAACCATTTTAGTTCACATGTCAGGGCTGCCGAGCGATATTCAGCTTCTGCCGACGAACGAGAGACCGTATGTTGCTTTTTTTTGAGGAAAGTATGTTGCTTTTTTGTTTTCCATGAAATGGGAGAGTGACTAGCCAACCAGAAAGAGAGCGTCGAGTGATGGGGCAGGCTGCCCAATCCGAATCGCACCAACCTTGAAGACTTAAGTCACCGTTGGCATGGAGCAAAATGCCTTGACCTGGGGTGCCTTTTAGATAGCGAACGACACGGAGGGCGGCTTCCCAATGGGCAACCCGGGGTGCTTGTAAAAATTGTGACAAGACATGCACAAAATAAGCAAGATCGGAGCGTGTGACTGCCAAATAAACTAATCGCCCTACGAGACGGCGGTAAGCCTCGGGATTCACAAGAACGGGACCCTCTATAAGGCCTAGGCGATGATTTTGTTCAATTGGTGATCCACTAGGATTAGCACCAGATAGTCCTGCTTCAGTAATAATATCCAGAGTGAAGGAAATAATGCCCTTGGTCCAAGTATGCATTCAATGTTAAGTTTAATAAATGCGGTTCAGTATTAATTAACAAGTTAATAATTCAGTGAGATCAAGTGAGCTGAATGCCTAGCTAGAGGCCGCTTCAGTTCAAGTGGAATTAATGATATTAATCCACAGCTTACTCTTGACTGAACCCGTAGGGTCACACAAATAGTACGTAAACGGATCAAGTATTTAATGGCATTAAATACTCTATCTGTGGATATTCGGAATCGACGGATCTTGGTTTCAGTGGGAGCTGAGATCGTCACAAGCAAGAAATGAATACTCCGGAAACGATGATATTGCCGGAAACGGAAATATGGATCGTATCGGAAATATAAATATTATCCAAGTCGTAGATGTTGCCGGAAACGGAAACATGGTACGTATCGGAAAATATTATCGGAAATGGAAATATTGCCGGAATCGGAAATATTGCCGGAAACGGAAATATTGTCAGAATCGGAAATATTATCGGAATCGGAAAATAATTCCGAAAACGGAAATATTAAATATTTGTTCGAAACGGAAATTAATTCCGGAATCGGAAATATTAAATATTGTTCGTATCGGAAATGAATTCCGAAAACCGGGAATTTTATCGGAAGCGTATCGTACGAATAAGCATCGGACGAGGCCTGCCGGACGAAGGCCCAGCACGAAGCCAGGCCATCGCCCAGCAAGCAATGGCACGCCACAACACAGCCCAAGGCTGCGGCAGGCCTACCGCAAGGCAGGCCCAACGCGCAGCTTAGGTCATGGCAGCCTCGTGGGCTGCGGTAGCTCGCATGGGCTTCGTGGGCGTGTGGGCTGTGCGCGGGCATGGCCTGCATGCTTGCGGGTCATGCTCGTGTGTGTGTTTGTGTCCATGCATAATTCCTAAAACTATTAGGATTTGATGTAGGATTAAATTCCTATTCCTATTAGGATTATTTAATTAAATAGAGTGCTTGTAGGATTCTAAGTTTAATTAAAACGTATCCTACTAGGATTCCAGTTCCCTTTCCAAACCTCTATAAATAAGGGCCTAGGGTCATAATTTATACAGACAATTGAAGTATTCAAAGGGTAAGTTTTTGAAAGAAAATTCAGCCACACTCTTGCACAATAATAACCGAAATTCCTAAGCACCTTAAGGGCGATTCTAGTTGGTCAATCTTGAGGCGAATCCGGACGTACTGTGGACTATCTACGGAGGGACGACACTTGGAGTCCTAAAGACTTGTTCTTGTTCGGTTCGGGCGCAGCTAGGGAATGCACGCTACAAAGTGTATGCATCTATACTATGCTAAATGATTATGTGTAAATAATATTCTATCCTGGCTTTATGGTTTTTCCGCATGATTTATGTATTGTCATATGTATCATAACCTAACAGTGGTATCACGAGCCTCTTATTATTTTCATAATCTAAATTGCATGAACATGGTTAAATATTACAAATTTGCAAGAATTAAAAGGGGTGATTAATTTTCGTAATTGTTAATTAATTGCAAATTGCGTTTATTTAATTATACGTACGCAGTTTTTCGGCAGTTTCTTCGTTACTCATCCAAATCGAGTGATTTTTGTGTCAATTCCGCATGTAAAAGGCATTCTAAAATTTTGACAAAAATATTATTTTTCTGCCGAACCCAGAATTCTCAAATTCGAAGCCTAACTATGACTTTTCAAAGGTTTTAGTTTTTCGAATGCAAAATTTCGTAAATTTAAGATGTTAAATTAAATATTTGCGATTCTTGTTGATAAATCTTGAATTTTTGATTGACCTACTGCATATGTTTAACAAGTTTGAATGCCTAGTCTTGTTAATTATGCAATCTAATTTGTAATTATGATTAATTTGTTGAAAATTAGAATAATTTAGAATTAATTTGATTTTCATAATTAATTGTAATTTAATTAGAAACCTATGATTAAAAACCACCATAAAAATTGTAAATTTATGATAAATTTTAAATTTTTATGACCTAGACTTGAATCCATAACAATCGGAAATCAATTGGATAATAAATTTTCGATTTTTCGCCCTAAAATTATGAAATTAATAATATTTATTAATTTGTCATTAATTTTGAATATAAATTTTAATTTTATGCGATTCGCTCATATAACTTGCACGCACAAAGCAATGGACGCTACGTGTTACCCTTAAGGGGTGTTGTATAGTGCGGGCATGAGACGACGAGCAAGGGAGCTCGTCGCCCATGCGGTACGAATGCAGCGAGCAAGGGCATGGTGCACGAGCACAAGGCAGCAGCCCTGGCTTGTGTCGTGGGCTGTGTGCTATGGGCGCATGGGCAAGGGCGAAAGCAAGGCACGAGCAGTCGCGTGGGCGAAAGCAACGTTTTTAGATGCGTTTAACAGGGAGAACTTAAGCCTCTTCCTGCTAACCTTAAGTATGCGTTTTTAGATAATGAACAACTTTGCCCTGTGATCGTCAGTACTGCACTTGATGCAGACCAGTTATCCCAACTTCTTATTGTGTTGAAAAGGCACAAAAAGACCATTGGGTAGTGGGTACAGTATTGATGATTTAAAGGGTATTAGCCCTGACTTTTGTATGGATAGGATACATCTAGATGAGAATCATAAACCATGCATCCAACCCCAGCGTCGTTTGAACCCTGTCATGCAAGATGTTGTAAAAGCTGAAGTTATGAAATTGCTTGATGCGGGTATAGTGTATGCTGTGTCTGATTCTAAGTGGGTGAGTCCCGTTCAGGTAGTGCCTAAGAAAGGGGGGACAACTGTGGTGAGAAATGAAAAAAATGTGTTGATACCAACTAGGGTAGTCACAGGTTGGCGCATGTGCATTGATTATAGGCGTCTTAATGTTGCTACTAAAAAGGACCATTTTGTTAGGTTATGATACATATGATATTACATAAATCATGCGGAAACAACCATTAACCCAGGATTACATATTATTTACACATAATCATATAGCATAATTTAGATGCATACTCTTTGTTGCGTGCCCTCCCTAGCTGCGCCCGAACCGAACAAAAACAAGTCTTTAGGACTCCAAGTGTCGTCCCTCCGTAGATAGTCCACAGCACGTCCGGATCCGCCTTAAGATTGACCAACTAGAATCGCCCTTAAGGTACTAGAATTTTCGGCACTTTTGAGCAAGATGTGTGATTGAATTTTTCTCTCAAAAACTCACTTTGAATACTTTGAAACTCGTTATAAATTGTGAACCCAGGCCACATATTTATAGGGTTATGGAAAGGGAATTGGAATCCTATTCAGATACAAATTAATTAAACCTAGAATCCTACAAGAACTCTAATTTAATTAATTTATCAAATAGAATTAGGAATTTAATCATTAACCGAACTCTGCACGTTTTAGGAAACGTGCACGAACACAAACACTTACGCACACACACACGGCAGCCTCGATGGGCCGCCCATGCGTGCGTGCGAGCAGCAGCCCACGCAGCGAGGCCTGCGCGAGCCACAAGCCCACGCAAGCACCCGCGCGCGCTGCGCGCGCTGTGCGTGCTGCCACGGCCTGCTGGGCCTGGCCTTGCGCTGGGCCTGGCGTGGCTGTTTGTGCGGCGTGCTTGGCTTGCTGGGCGATGGCCTGGCTTCGTGCTGGGCCTCGTCCGGCAGGCCTCGTCCGATGCTTATTCGTACGATACGCTTCCGATTAAATTTCCGATTCCGGAATTCATTTCCGATACGAACAATATTTAACATTTCCGATTCCGGAATTAATTTCCGTTTCGAACAAATATTTAATATTTCCGTTTCCGGAATTATTTTCCGATTCCGGTAATATTTCCGATTCTGACAATATTTCCGTTTCCGGCAATATTTCCGATTCTGGTAATATTTCCATTTCCGATAATATTTTCCGATACGTACCATGTTTCCGTTTCCGGCAACATCTACGACTTGGATAATATTTATATTTCCGATACGATCCATATTTCCGTTTCCGGTAATATCATCGTTTCCAGAGTATTCATTTCTTGCCTGTGACGATCTCAGCTCCCACTGAAACCAAGATCCGTCGATTCCGAATATCCATAGATAGAGTATTTAATGCCATTAAATACTTGATCCGTTTACGTACTATTTGTGTGACCCTACGGGTTCAGTGAAGAGTAAGCTGTGGATTAATATCATTAATTCCACTTGAACTGAAGCGGCCTCTAGCTAGGCATTCAGCTCACTTGATCTCACTGAATTATTAACTTGTTAATTAATACTGAACCGCATTTATTAGACTTATCATAGAATGCATACTTGGACCAAGGGCATTATTTCCTTCAGTCTCCCACTTGTCCTTAGGGACAAGTGTGCATTTCCTAATTCCTTTGTCGCTCGATGCTTGCTCTTGAACATAAGGTAAGAGCTGTCATCCTTATTATGTCCAGAGGTGTTCCTCGGTTTCAGAGTTCAACTGATCAAATAAACAGATAATCATAGCCTATGATTCATCCGAGCACGGCCATGCATTTCACAGTTTCTAGCTCTCCGAGTGGCCTTGTACAACTTTTAAGCATCTCATCCCGATTTATGGGAGGACAATCCCAATCTTGCGATCTTGAGATTAGACTTCGTTTGATAGGTGATTACCTGAGCGTTGCCTTTATAGCCTCCTTTTACGGTGCGACGGTTGGTCAACGTCAAAGCAACCAGTTCTCAAACAAGTAATCTCAAATCACTCAGGTATTGAGGATTTAGTGTCTAATAATTTAATGAAATTTACTTATGACAGATTTTCATCTCTTACAGTAAAGTTTCATAGGTCTTGTCCGATACTAGTCTTCCCAAAGTAAGTATCTATGCAAATGATTATAACATTGCCATGTCCACATAGTTCAAGAAACAGAACTACTAGTCATCTTGCATTCTAATCGTCTAACGTTTTCTATGCGTCCAATTTTATAGAAAACTCCGACTAGGGACCATTTTCAACCTTTGACATTCAAGTTCACTTGATAGACATTTCTTAGTCACAGGACTGGTCCTGACAGTCTATCTTGAATATATCGTCAAATTGAAGGGACTCATCATTTAATACTAAACCAAGATTAAATGGAATATGAAAATACATTTTATATATGATAAATGTTCAACCCCAATGTTTTACAACCATGGGCCTCAAAACCCATCTTTAAAACAGTTCATGGAATTCAAAGCTATGCTTGATTTCCAGTGCTACAATGTGATTGTTGCTTCTCACTTGTTGCATAGGTTTAGTTATCATGCTTTGCCAATCTTAATATCCTTTTCGTCGAATGTTCTTCGAGATATGATGATAAGATCTTTTCGAGTTTGTTTATTATGTGATCTAGTCTTTCTTACTTCGATGGTGGTTTTACTCATTTTGCAATGAAGAACCATCAAGTTAGCAGACGTTTTTCTTGCTTCAAGAGTGGTTCTACGCATTTTTCAATGAAGAACCATCAAGCCAGCAGATAGGTGATCTACCCAAGTTCAGTGAAGAACTTTAAACAACCCTGTTTTATTGCTTCTTAGGCAATAATTACTTTTACTTCAACTGTATAGGTTGCTAGTGATGCTTTGTTTGGATTTACCTATCCAAGCAGTTCATAGATATGTTGAAGACTCTCCAACTATATCTTAGAACATAGAAATTATTATTTTAATTTCCCACGCAACAACTCATGGTCTCCAACCCATGTTGCCATTTTCAAAACACGATGCTCTATAGCTCGTCCTTATCAATGGTTAACTCCAAAGGGTCTTGCTTGATCCTTTGCCAGTGTTTATGCGTGTAGCATCAATATTTAGCATATCTTTATTTCCTTGAATCAAGAACTATTCCTATGTACCTTTTTCAAGTACCATAAGTATTCTTGATCTCAATCTAGTTGATCTTTACTTAGATCAATAGAGATTGGTATATGTTCGTCATGGCTAAAGTCATACGATACGTTTTTGGCGATCCTCATATTATATCATACATGATAAATTTTTTTGCAGAATAATTCCCAATTGAATTCTATTCATGTAACTTTAGCTCATTCAATTTCAGTAGATACTGAATCTAGCTAAATTCTTTGACATATAATATAGGTGAAGAATCTCATTAGATTCTTTGATGTTAACTTAGTAAATGCTTATACATAGTTCAAACATTCTTTTACTTAGATTTATTCACACGGGTCGAATATCTCCAATGGAGACTTTCGTGTTTGATTTAGTAAATGCCATTACTTAATCTAAGACAATATCATAAGATCTTTGTAAATAGATCTTAATACCCAGTATGTACTAAGTTTCGCCATGGTCCATTATTGATGAATAATTTCAAATCTAAGTCATTAGCATTTGAATGTTATTTCACAATAGAGAGATATGTGTGTGATACACATAGGACCAAATAAGTTTTTATGTACTCCCACTAAACTTCTTATACATCTATAAGAATCATGTATATTTTATGAAACTAAAATGCTTATTAGCTTCACTTAAAATACAGTTCCAATTCCCAATTGCTTGCTTAAATCTGTACTTTGATTTTATAAGCTAGCTTTCCTTTTCAAGCATTTATTTGGATCCACAAATTCTATGACATACCATGTACATATTATATTCCAACATTTGATTGAGGAATACGTTTTGTCATCCAATTGCTATATGTACCAATATGCAATCATTGCTTGAATTATAGACTTAAGCATTACGATTTTGCATGAGGTTTCAACACAATCCATGCCATGAATTTGCTTGTAACCTTTAGCAACTAATCTCGCTTTGTGTGTAAACACAATTTCATGTTTGATGGTTTTTATCCTTAAAACAAACTTGCAACCAATAGGTGTGAACCTATTCTTGCAAATCAACAAAATTTCAATTTTGTCATCAAAACATTGAGTATGTTTTATGGCCTCTAACCATTTAAACATATAGTCTATATATGGCCTCTAACCATTTTAGGGAATCTGGGTTTCGTCATAGCTTTCTTACAAGTCACAAACTCATTAATCTACATGATAATAGTTTGACTGCAAGTTGTAGGTTTCTTCACTATTTAATAGAAGAATCTCATAGTTTCATTTACCTGATCTCTATGTTTCTTCACTATCTAATAGAAGAATCTCATAGTTTCAGTGACTTGAATTCTATGCCTACTTGGGTATAGAACATCAAACAATAGAATATCAATAGCCACTTGAAAGTCCTTTGAATATTCTGTTCTCCTTGAAGCACTTGTAAAGTCTTCTAAGAGATGTCTATTCTTTAAAGCCACTTCTAAAGTCCTTAAAGAATAAGTTCGGATTTTCTGAAGAACTTCGAAAAGCCTCCGGAATGTCCGTTTATGTTTGTTGTTCGCCTCGAAGACTTTCGAGGTCTATTTTCTCCCACTTGTCATTTTGGAAACGAATCTCCAAAAGGACATTATTTCGAGCAAACAAACATTATGTTCTCAAAAATTCGTGGTAGAAACAATACCCTTGTGTCTCATTTGAATAAATCACAATGAAACATATATCTATACTTGGACCTTAGTTTGTTGAATAACAAACACTAAGCTCCCACTGAGTTTAAGAACTCTTTAGATATATTATGAAAAGATATTCTGAAATTACTTTTCAATAGCTTTGACGAATTTGGTTTAGTTTGGTGGTAGTTGAGCATTTTGTTTTAGAAATTATAGGAAAAGTCTTTATGATCCATCATTGATCGAATCAAGTACTAATCAACTCCGATCATTCCAACTTAGATATGCCATATCTTATGGAGCTAGATTATGAAATTACAACACACAATCATTGATGATCATATTTGGTCTCAAGCAATCATCAACATGATCTAACCTAGATCTTTATGATTTCTTGCCAAGTGGATTTTATACTTCTGAATCTTTGAACTAGCCAAACAGATTTAACTTATATCACATTTGAGTAAATAAACCTATATTCACTCAAATCCATGTGAAATAATAAAGTCATAAAACCTTTCTTTAGCTTTGAACTCTATCGTCTAGGCGTTCTAACAATAGTTCATATTCTTTGTTACTTTCAACAAGTAAGACTAGCTTGTCTTAAGTTGATCTAGAAATCAACCAACTTTCAAAAAGTCCATCAAAATAGAGCTTATGAATGTTAACTTGTTGATATGGTCTAAGCAACAACGCCAAAGATTAATGGAACTCAAATCAAGGGTTTGATTTGAACCTAGTAAAGTTCTTTAAAGAGTTGTTTGTTTTAATCAAGCATATTGACTCAACCTGTAATTGACCATTTCATTCAAATAAACAAACAAACAAGCATTGTTTTTGTTCTTCTGAATGTGAGTCTTTCTGTGTTTGAAGCAGAAATTTAGGTATGCTGATTATGGAACAAAATAGCCATTTAGTTCCAGCCTTTGAAAGGACTTAAAACAAACTAGATGACCCTACAACTAATGTAGCATTTCCATGCTTCATTTCCCACTTGTAGGTCATTAGTGTATCCTAGCTTCCATTGTTTGAGTTATTACCGAAGTAAGAACCTCAAGCGGTATATGATACCAAGGAAGTTTGATTGCTAGGTCACTTCTCCTTAAACATAAACTTATAGGTAGAAACGAAATCGTAAATTCCTTTCATTTGTTCCCCGTTTTCCTATTTCTTGTACCTTTTCTTATAGTCCTAAGAATTGAATTCTTTAGTGTTGACTTTTATACTTTGTTAGACATGTCTAATGTCACCAACAAGGTTCTTTACCATGTTGAATATTTTGTTTCAACTAGATGATCTTACCAGAAGCTTCTAAAGTTCTCTAAGTATCGATCTATTCGAATGTCTAGGGACTAGACTCATTCGAGAATTAAATGGACAAAGACATTAGGTTGTTAACCATTGGTAAAGCTGAGCGTATTAAACTCAATGCTTTATGATCTCAAAACTACATTGTATTTCGAATTCACAAGCACCAATTGGTTTGCCATTCGATTTTGATATTCGAAAACAACCATAAAAGTCGCTAAAAGAAACGTACATTTTAAATTGCTCACTTTCTCTCATTTCCGTGAATCGTTCTTGGATTCACTACCAATCGAGGAAATTTACTGTTACCTTTCTAAAACGATTTATTGCAGTGCAAGATATTTAATTATAAACAATAATTAAAACATACATTGAAGCATGCAAAGTCTAAACATTTATCATGAATAATAACTTGAAATTAAAGCAACCATGCAATTCAAACAAGTTATTTGCATTTTATTCAATTTTATTGTTCCGGCAGGTGTGAATAAAATGATTCCAAGACCCTAAAATCATTGAAGAACTAAGCAGAGTTTGTCGACTTAATCCTAAAACATCTTAGGTAAGCAAAAGCCTTTTGCTAATAGTCTAGAAACTATTCTTGGTTGATAGGTACGTCTAAGAACTTATTAGGTAAACCTATCGATTTTGCCACGACATAAAAGGACTCCTTACTTATATCGTTGAGTTTCACCAAAACTAACATGTACTCACAATTATTTGTGTACCTTGCCCCTTTAGGACCAATAAGTAACACCTCGCTGAGCGAAAACTATTACTAGATTGATGTAAAGGATATCCAAGCAAGTGTATATTTTGGCATGGCACCTTTTAACTCAATTTTTAAGTTTGGAACTTAAGGCTCTTACTATGTTGGTTAGATTTTAAGTGAACTAAAATCCTTAATCATGCAACATAATCAAGCCACAATCTCATGCATAATTAAGACATATTTAAAGCAATAAATAACTTAAAGCATGCATAAGATAAATGTGATCTAGTATGGCCCGACTTCATCTTGAAGCTTTAACTTCAAAGTCCGTCTCGAAAATCTCCGTGGGAGGCACCATTTTCTTCAAATAGGATAAGCTATAATTAAAACTAATTACAACTATTTGATGGTACGCAGACCATATTTGAATTGAAAAACAACTTTGGTACTTTAGACCAATTACATTCAAATTAATGGTACGCAGACCATATTTTTATCCTATTTGGGCCATACTAGTCACTTCATAACCTGCAAAACAGTACATATACAATATATACCATTCACCCATTCATTATCATGAATGGCCCACATAGCTGGTTAGTAAAACACATTATGCATCACGTAAACATTTGCAGCAATTAATCAAGGGCACCAATAATCTACCAATTATTCAGTCCTTATTAATTCTAATCAAGTTGTTTTAACCTTAAGGATTTGTAGACCTAATCAAGAGTTTATGACTAAAAAGCGCTCCCACTTAAATTAAACCAATAAATTCATATGCTTTACTAATTTTAAACATAAAAATGTATTTCTAGTCTAACCGGAAACATACAAATTTAATTAAAATTTAAAGCTCATATAAATTTATAATTGAATCCAAAAAGTTTAATTTAATTTCAGTCGTTATTTAAATTAATTCATGATTTTAATTTTAGTAAAATAATTAGAATAAATAACATTTATTATAATTACAATATTCAAAATTAAAATCCAAGAAAATAATTTAAATTATTAATTTTAAAATTAATTAAAATTACGTAAACTGAAAAATTTCAAATTAAACATTCAAAACGATCTAATCGTAACACAAACACCCTACACATTGCACGCCCATGGGCCGCACGCACACAGCCATCGCTGGCCATGTGCGCGCAGCCCATGCGCTCGTCGCATAGCTGCTGCATCACCATCGCAAGCCTCCGCACGCTGTGGTGCTCGCTGCGCGCGCGCCAGCGCTCGTCGCACGCAAGCCATCGCTTGCAGTGCGCGCGAGCCATCGCTCGCTTGGCGCGCGACATCGCTCGCTGTGCGCGCGACATCGCTCGCTGGGCGCGCGACATCGCTCGCTGTGCGCGCGAGCTCGCTCGCTGGGCGCGCGACATCGCTCGCTGTGCGCGCGAGCTCGCTTGCTGGGCGGGCGACATCGCTCGCTGTGCGCGCGAGCTCGCTCGCTGGGCGCGCGAGCAACGCTGGGCGCAGCGCTCGTGGCACGCGAGCTTGCGCTCGCTGCGCGCGAGGCTGCGCGCTCATGCGCGAGGCAGTGCGCGTTGTGGCGCAGCTCGCTTGCTGCCCACACGCGACTGCCTTGGCTCGCCCTTCGCCCATGCCCATTCATCCATTGCTCGTGGCCCACGACACAAGGCAGGGCTGCTGCCTTGTGCTCGTGCACTACGCCCTTGCTCATTGCATTCGTGCCGCACGGGCGACGAGCTCCCTTGCTCGTCGTCGCATGCCCGCATTATACAACACCCCTTAAGGGTAACACGAAGCGTCCATTGCTTTGTGCGTGCAAGTTATATGAACGAATCGCATAAAAAATTTAAAATTTATAAAATTAATGACAAATTAATAAATATTATTAATTTCATAATTTTAGGGCGAAAAATCGAAAATTTATTATCCAATTGATTTCCGATTGTTATGGATTCAAGTCTAGGTCATAAAAATTTAAAATTTATCATAAATTTACAATTTTTATGGTGGTTTTTAATCATAGGTTTCTAATTAAATTACAATTAATTATGAAAATCAAATTAATTCTAAATTATTCTAATTTTCAACAAATTAATCATAATTACAAATTAGATTGCATAATTAACAAGACTAGGCATTCAAACTTGTTAAACATATGCAGTAGGTCAATCAAAAATTCAAGATTTATCAACAAGAATCGCAAATATTTAATTTAACATCTTAAATTTACGAAATTTTGCATTCGAAAAACTAAAACCTTCGAAAAGTCATAGTTATGCTTCGAATTTGAGAATTCTGGGTTCGGCAGAAAAATATTCTTTTTGTCAAAATTTTAGAATGTCTTTTACATGCGGAATTGACACAAAAATCACTCAATTCGGATGAGTAACGAAGAAACTGCCGAAAAACTGCGTACGTATAATTAAATAAACGCAATTTGCAATTAATTAACAATTACGAAAATTAATCACCCCTTTTAATTCTTGCAAATTTGTAATATTTAACCATGTTCATGCAATTTAGATTATGAAAATAATAAGGGGCTCGTGATACCACTGTTAGGTTATGATACATATGACATTACATAGATCATGCGGAAACAACCATTAACCCAGGACAACATATTATTTACACATAATCATATAGCATAATTTAGATGCATACTCTTTGTTGCGTGCCCTACCTAGCTGCGCCCGAACCGAACAAGAACAAGTCTTTAGGACTCCAAGTGTCGTCCCTCCGTAGATAGTCCACAGCACGTCCGGATCCGCCTTAAGATTGACCAACTAGAATCGCCCTTAAGGTACTAGAATTTTCGGCACTTTTGAGCAAGATGTGTGATTGAATTTTTCTCTCAAAAACTCACTTTGAATACTTTGAAACTCGTTATAAATTGTGAACCCAGGCCACATATTTATAGGGTTATGGAAAGGGAATTGGAATCCTATTCAGATACAAATTAATTAAACCTAGAATCCTACAAGAACTCTAATTTAATTAATTTATCAAATAGAATTAGGAATTTAATCATTAACCGAACTCTGCACGTTTTAGGAAACGTGCACGAACACAAACACTTACGCACACACACACGGCAGCCTCGATGGGCCGCCCATGCGTGCGTGCGAGCAGCAGCCCACGCAGCGAGGCCTGCGCGAGCCACAAGCCCACGCAAGCACCCGCGCGCGCTGCGCGCGCTGTGCGTGCTGCCACGGCCTGCTGGGCCTGGCCTTGCGCTGGGCCTGGCGTGGCTGTTTGTGCGGCGCGCTTGGCTTGCTGGGCGATGGCCTGGCTTCGTGCTGGGCCTCGTCCGGCAGGCCTCATCCGATGCTTATTCGTACGATACGCTTCCGATTAAATTTCCGATTCCGGAATTCATTTCCGATACGAACAATATTTAACATTTCCGATTCCGGAATTAATTTCCGTTTCGAACAAATATTTAATATTTCCGTTTCCGGAATTATTTTCCGATTCCGGTAATATTTCCGATTCTGACAATATTTCCGTTTTCGGCAATATTTCCGATTCTGGTAATATTTCCATTTCCGATAATATTTTCCGATACGTACCATGTTTCCGTTTCCGGCAACATCTACGACTTGGATAATATTTATATTTCCGATACGATCCATATTTCCGTTTCCGGTAATATCATCGTTTCCGGAGTATTCATTTCTTGCCTGTGACGATCTCAGCTCCCACTGAAACCAAGATCCGTCGATTCCGAATATCCATAGATAGAGTATTTAATGCCATTAAATACTTGATCCGTTTACGTACTATTTGTGTGACCCTACGGGTTCAGTCAAGAGTAAGCTGTGGATTAATATCATTAATTCCACTTGAACTGAAGCGGCCTCTAGCTAGGCATTCAGCTCACTTGATCTCACTGAATTATTAACTTGTTAATTAATACTGAACCGCATTTATTAGACTTATCATAGAATGCATACTTGGACCAAGGGCATTATTTCCTTCACATTTTCCCCTTCCCTTCATTGATCAAATGTTAGAAAGGCTAGCCTGTCACAAGTTTTTCTGTTATCTGGATGGTTATTCTGGTTTCTTTCAAATTCCCATACATCCAGACGACTAGGAAAAGACCATCTTCACCTGTCCCTATGGTACCTTTGCATATCGTAGGATGCCTTTTGGTCTGTGTAATGCACCTGCTACTTTCCAACGTTGCATGATGAGTATCTTTTCTGATTTTATTGAGTCTATCATGGAAGTGTTTATGGATGATTTTAGCCTCTATGGTACTTCTTTTGATTCTTGCTTGCTAAATCTGACTAAAGTTTTGAAGAGATGTGAAGAGTGCAATTTAGTCTTGAACTGGGAAAAGTGTCATTTCATGGTTACTGAAGGGGTGGTTTTGGGACATTTGATATCTGATAAGGGCATTCAGGTGGATCGAGCTAAGGTCCAAGTGATTGAACAATTACCCCCTCCAGTTAATGTGAAGGGTGTTAGAAGTTTTCTTGGTCATGCGGGGTTTTATCGCCGCTTTATCAAGGATTTTTCTAAAATTGTTAAACCACTTACCCAGCTCCTCCTCAAGGATGCCCCGTTTGTGTTTACTAATGCTTGTCTTGAAGCCTTTGACAGGATTAAACAGGCACTGATTTCGGCTCCCATCATTCGTTCTCCCGAATGGGATCTTCCGTTTGAGATAATGTGTGATGCAAGTGATTATGCAGTTGGGGAAGTTCTGGGTCAGAGAAAGGAGAAGGTTTTACATGCCATCTATTATGCAAGTAAGACCTTAGATGAAGCTCAAGTTAATTATGCTACTACTGAGAAGGAGCTTCTAGCTATAGTCTATGCCTTGGATAAATTCCGCACCTATCTGATTGGATCCAAGGTGATAGTCTATACTGCCCATGCGGCCCTTAAGTATCTTCTCTCTAAGAAGGAAGCCAAGCCTAGGCTTATTCGATGGATACTACTGCTACAGGAGTTCGATCTAGAGATCCGCGACAAGAAAGGGGCTGAGAATGTGGTTGCAGATCACTTGTCTAGATTGAGGTATGACGATGGTAAGGGATCTACACCGATTGATGATTCATTTCCGGATGATCATTTACTTGCGCTTGCCAGTCAGTCACCATGGTTCGCAGATTTGGCTAACTACATTGTAGGGAGAATTCTTCCGGCCGATCTTTCATATCAACAGAAGAAGAAATTCCTACATGATGTCCGGTTTTACTTTTGGGACGACCCTTATTTGTTTCGTGAGACTGCTGAAGGGTTGTACAAGCGTTGTATTCCAGAATGGGAAGTTCAAGGTGTTATCAGTAGGTGTCATTCTTCACCTTATGGTGGTCACCATGGACCGTCTAAAACAAACGCTAAGTTGTCACAATGTGGTTTTTACTGGCCTACTATGTTCAAGGATGCACAGGCTTTTATTATGGCTTGTGATGTGTGCCAGAGGGCCGGCACTATTTCGAGGAGGTATGAGATGCCACAGAACGGGATCCTTGAGGTTGAGATTTTTGATGTGTGGGGAATTGATTACATGGGACCATTCCCATCGTCCAAGGGTAACTTGTATATCCTTGTTGCTGTAGATTATGTGTCAAAGTGGGTGGAAGCCGTTGCCTCACCTACTAACGATGCTAAGACAGTCATCTCCCTGTTCAAGAAGATCATTTTTCCTAGATTTGGGGTTCCGCGCACTTTGATCAGTGATGGAGGATCACACTTCCATGAGAGGCATCTGGATGCGCTCCTGCGCAAGTATGGGGTCTCCAACCGAGAGATGGTCATGTAAAACCTCAGACGAGTGCGCAAGTATGGGGTCTCCAACCGAGAGATGGTCATCTGGATGCGCTCCTGCGCAAGGATGCGCTCCTGCGCAAGTATGGGGTCTCCAACTTGACCACTCGTCTGAGGGTGGTAGGCTAGCGCAGGTTTTACATGCCATCTATGATGCGCTCAGACGAGTGGTCAAGTTGAGGTCTCCAACCGAGAGATCAAATCTATCCTTGAGAAAGTGGTGGCGAAGTCTAGGAAGGATTGAAGCGATAAGCTAGATGATACTCTATGGGCATACAGTACTGTTAGGTTATGATACATATGACATTACATAAATCATGCGGAAACAACCATTAACCCAGGACAACATATTATTTACACATAATCATATAGCATAATTTAGATGCATACTCTTTGTTGCGTGCCCTCCCTAGCTGCGCCCGAACCGAACAAGAACAAGTCTTTTAGGACTCCAAGTGTCGTCCCTCCGTAGATAGTCCACAGCACGTCCGGATCCGCCTTAAGATTGACCAACTAGAATCGCCCTTAAGGTACTAGAAAATTTCGGCACTTTATGAGCAAGATGTGTTTTAATTTTCTCTCAAAAACTCACTTTTGAATACTTTGAAACTTGTGTATAAATTATGACCCCTAGGCCTTTATTTATAGAGTTATGGAAAAGGAATCGCAATCCTAGTAGGATACGAATTAATTGAAATTAGAATCCTACATGAATTCTATTTAATTAATTTATCCAATTAGGAATAGAAATTTAATCATACACTGACTCTTGTAGATTCAGGAATCACGCATGAGCACAAACTCACACACACACGGCAGCCACAAGGGCTGCCCATGCGCGTGCGAGCAGCAGCCCGCGCAGCACGGCCCACGCAGCCGTGGCCCTTGGCGCGCGCTGGGCCTGCCTTGCGGTAGGCCTGGGCGCTGCCTTGGCTGGGCTTGTGGCGCGCATGCTTGCTGGGCGATGGCCCCGGCTTCGTGCTGGGCCTTCGTCCGGCAAGCCTCGTCCGATGCTAATTCGTACGATACGCTTCCGATTAAATTTCCATTTCCGGAATCTATTTCCGATACGAACAATATTTAATATTTCCGATTCCGGAATTAATTTCCGTTTCGAACAAATATTTAATATTTCCGTTTCCGGAATTATTTTCCGATTCCGGCAATATTTCCGATTCTGACAATATTTCCGTTTCCGGCAATATTTCCGATTCTGGTAATATTTCCATTTCCAATATTATTTTCCGATACGTACCATGTTTCCGTTTCCGGCAACATCTACGACTTGGATAATATTCATATTTCCGATACGATCCATATTTCCGTTTCCGGCAATATCATCGTTTCCGGAGTATTCATTTCTTGCCTGTGACGATCTTAGCTCCCACTGAAACCAAGATCCGTCGGTTCCGAATATTCATAGATGGAGTATTTAATGCCATTAAATACTTGATCCGTTTACGTACTATTTGTGTGACCCTACGGGTTCAGTCAAGAGTAAGCTGTGGATTAATATCATTAATTCCACTTGAACTGAAGCGGCCTCTAGCTAGGCATTCAGCTCACTTGATCTCACTGAATTATTAACTTGTTAATTAATACTGAACCGCATTTATTAGACTTAACATAGAATGCATACTTGGACCAAGGGCATTATTTCCTTCAGTCTCCCACTTGTCCTTAGGGACAAGTGTGCATTTCCTAATTCCTTTGTCGCTCGATGCTTGCTCTTGAACATAAGGTAAGAGTTGTCATCCTTATTATGTCCAGAGGTGTTCCTCGGTTTCAGAGTTCAACTGATCAAATAAACAGATAATCATAGCCTATGATTCATCCGAGCACGGCCATGCATTTCACAGTTTCTAGCTCTCCGAGTGGCCTTGTACAACTTTTAAGCATCTCATCCCGATTTATGGGAGGACAATCCCAATCTTGCGATCTTGAGATTAGACTTCGTTTGATAGGTGATTACCTGAGCGTTGCCTTTATAGCCTCCTTTTACGGTGCGACGGTTGGTCAACGTCAAAGCAACCAGTTCTCAAACAAGTAATCTCAAATCACTCAGGTATTGAGGATTTAGTGTCTAATAATTTAATGAAATTTACTTATGACAGACTTTCATCTCTTACAGTAAAGTTTCATAGGTCTTGTCCGATACTAGTCTTCCCAAAGTAAGTATCTATGCAAATGATTATGACATTGCCATGTCCACATAGTTCAAGAAACAGAACTACTAGTCATCTTGCATTCTAATCGTCTAACGTTTTCTATGCGTCCAATTTTATAGAAAACTCCGACCAGGGACCATTTTCAACTTTTGACATTCAAGTTCACTTGATAGACATTTCTTAGTCACAGGACTGGTCCTGACAGTCTATCTTGAATATATCGTCAAATTTGAAGGGACTCCTCATTTAATACTAAACCAAGATTAAATGGAATATGAAAATACATTTCATATATGATAAATGTTCAACCCCAATGTTTTACAAGCATGGGCCTCAAACCCATCTTCTAAAACAGTTCATGGAATTCAAAGCTATGCTTGATTTCCAGTGCTACAATGTGAGTGTTGCTTCTCACTTGTTGCATAGGTTTAGTTATCATGCTTTGCCAATCTTAATATCCTTTTCATCGAATGTTCTTCGAGATATGATGATAAGATCTTTTCGAGTTTGTTTATTATGTGATCCAGTCTTTCTTACTTCGATGGTGGTATTACTCATTTTGCAATGAAGAACCATCAAGTTAGCAGACGTTTTTCTTGCTTCAAGAGTGGTTCTACGCATTTTTCAATGAAGAATCATCAAGCCAGCAGATAGGTGATCTACCCAAGTTCAGTGAAGAACTTTAAACAACCCTGTTTTATTGCTTCTTAGGCAATAATTACTTTTACTTCAACTTTATAGGTTGCTAGTGATGCTTTGTTTGGAATTACTTATCCAAGCAGTTCACAGATATGTGGAATACTCTCAACTATATCTTAGAACATAGAAATCATTATTTTAATTTCCCACGCAACAACTCATGGTCTCCAACCCATGTTGCCAAAACACGATGCTCTATAGCTCGTCCTTGTCAATGGTTAACTCCAAAGGGGTCTTGCTTGATCCTTTGCCAGTGTTTCTGCGTGTAGCATCAATATTTAGCATATCTTTATTTCCTTGAATCAAGAACTATTCCTATGTACCTTTTCAAGTACCATAAGTATTCTTGATCTCAATCTAGTTGATCTTCACTTAGATCAATAGAGATTGGTATATGTTCGTCATGGCTAAAGTCATACGATACGTTTTTGGCGATCCTCATATTATATCATACATGATAAATTCTTTTGCAGAATATTTCCCAATTGAATTCTATTCATGTAACTTTAGCTTATTCAATTTCAGCAGATACTGAATCCAGCTAAATTCTTTGACATATAATATAGGTTAAGAATCTCATTTAGACTCTTTGATGTTTAACTTAGTAAGTGCTTATACATAGTTAAAACATCCTTTACTTAGATTTATTCACATGGGTCGAATATCTCCAAAGGAGTCTTTCGTGTTTGATTTAGTAAATGCCATTACTTAATCCAAAACAATATCATAAGATCTTTGTAAATAGATCTTAATACCCAGTATGTACTAAGTTTCGCCATGGTCCATCATTGATGAATAATTTCAAATCTAAGTCATTAGCATTTGAATGTTATTTCACAATAGAGAGATATGTGTGTAATACACATAGGACCAATTAAGTTTTATGTACTCCCACTAAACTTCTTATATATCTATAAGAATCATGTATATTTTATGAAACTAAAATACTTATTAGCTTCACTAAAATACAGTTCTAATTCCCAATTGCTTGCTTAAATCTGTACTTAGATTTTATAAGCTAGCTTTCTCTTTCAAGCATTTATTTGGATCCACAAATCCTATGACATACTATGTACATAGTTTATTCCAACATTTGATTGAGGAATACGTTTTGTCATCCAATTGCTATATGTACCAATATGCAATCATTGCTTGAATTATAGACTTGAGCATTACGATTATGCATGAGGTTTCAACACAATTTACACCATGAATTTGCTTGTAACCTTTAGCAACTAATCTAGCTTTGTGTGTGAACACAATTCCATGTTTGATGGTTTTTATCCTTAAAACAAACTTGCAACCAATAGGTGTGAACCCATTCTTGCAAATCAACAAAATTTTAATTTTGTCATCAAAACATTGAGTATGTTTTATGGCCTCTAACCATTTAAAACATTTGAGTCTATATATGGCCTCTAACCATTTTAGGGAATCTAGGTTTCGTCATAGCTTTCTTACAAGTCACAAACTCATTAATCTACATGATAATAGTTTGACTGCAAGTTGTAGGTTTCTTCACTATTTAATAGAAGAATCTCATAGTTTCATTGACCTGATCTCTATGTTTCTTTACTATCTAATAGAAGAATCTCATAGTTTCAGTGACTTGAATTCTATGCCTACTTGGGTATAGAACATCAAACATTAGAATATCAATAGCCACTTGAAAGTCCTTTGAATATTCTGTTCTTTTTGAAGCACTTGTAAAGTCTTCTAAGAGATATCTATTCTTTAAAGCCACTTCTAAAGTCCTTAAAGAATAAGTTCGGATTTTCTGAAGTACTTCGAAAAGCCTCCGGAATGTCCGTTTATGTTTGTTGTTCGCCTCGAAAACTTTCGAGGTCTATTTTCTCCCACTTGTCATTTTGGAAACGAATCTCCAAAAGGACATTATTTCGAGCAAACAAACATTATGTTCTCAAAAATTCGTGGTAGAAACAATACCCTTGTGTCTCATTTGAATAAATCACAATGAAACATATATCTAGACTTGGGCCTTAGTTTGTTGAATAACAAACACTAAGCTCCCACTGAGTTTAGCAACTCTTTAGATATATAATTGAAAAGATATCCTGAAATTACTTTTCAATAGCTTTGACGAATTTGGTTTAGTTTGGTGGTAGTTGAGCATTTTGTTTTAGAAATTATAGGAAAAGTTTTTATGATCCATCATTGATCGAATCAAGTACTAATTGACTTCGATTATTCCAACTAAGATATGCCATATCTTATGGACCTAGATTGTGAAATTACAACACACAATCATTGATGATCATATTTGGTCTCAAGTAATCATCAACATGATCTAACCTAGATCTTTATGATTTCTTGCCAAGTGGATTTTATACTTCTGAATCTTTGAACTAGCCAAACAGATTCAACTTATATCACATTTGAGTAAATAAACCTACATTCACTCAAATCCATGCGAAATAATAAAGTCCTAAAACCTTTCTTTAGCTTTGAACTCTATCGTCTAGGCGTTCTAACAATAGTTCATATTCTTTGTTACTTTCAACAAGTAAGACTAGCTTGTCTTAAGTTGATTTAGAAATCAACCAACTTTCAAAAGTCCATCAAAATAGAGCTTATGAATGTTAACTTGTTGATATGGTCTAAGCAACAATGCCAAAGATTTAATGGAACTCAAATCAAGGGTTTGATTTGAACCTAGTAAAGTTCTTTAAAGAGTTGTTTGTTTTAATCAAGCATATTGACTCAACCAGTAATTGACCATTTCATTCAAATAAACAAACAAACAAGCATTGTTTTTTGTTCTTCTGAATGTGAGTCTTTCTGTGTTTGAAGCAGAAATTTAGGTATGCTGATTATGGAACAAAATAGCCATTAAGTTCCAGCCTTTGAAAGGACTTTAAAACAAACTAGGTGACCCTACAACTAATGTAGCATTGCCATGCTTCATTTCCCACTTGTAGGTCATTAGTGTATCCTAGCTTCCATTGTTTGAGTTATTACCGAAGTAAGAACCTCAAGCGGTATATGATACCAAGGAAGTTTGATTGCTAGGTCACTTCTCTTTAAACTTATAGGTAGAACCGGAATCGTAAATTCCTTTCATTTGTTCCTTTGTTTTCCTATTTCTTGTACCCTTTCTTATAGTCTTAAGAATTGAATTCTTTAGTGTTGACTTTTATACTTTGTTAGACATGTCCAATGTCACCAACAAGGTTCTTTACCATTTTAATTTATGTTGAATATTTTGTTTCAACTAGATGATCTTACCATAAGCTTCTAAAGTTCTCTAAGCATCGATCTATTCGAATGTCTAGGGACTAGACTCATTCGAGAACTAAATGGACAAAGATATTAGGTTGTTAACCATTGGTAAAGCTGAGCGTATTAAACTCAATGCTTTATGATCTCAAAACTACATTGTATTTTGAATTCACAAGCACCAATTGGTTTGCCATTCGATTTTGATATTCGAAAACAACCATAAAAGTCGTTATAAGAAACGTACATTTTAAATTGCTCACTTTCTCTCATTTCCGTGAATCGTTCTTGGATTCACTACCAATCGAGGAAATTTACTGTTACCTTTCTAAAAGGATTTATTGCAGTGCAAGATATTTAATTATAAACAATAATTAAAACATACATTGAAGTATGCAAAGTCTAAACATTTATCATGAATAATAACTTGAAATTAAAGCAACCATGCAATTCAAACAAGTTATTAGCATTTTATTCGATTTTATTGTTCCGGCAGGTGTGAATAAAATGATTCCAAGATCCTAAAATCATTGAAGAACTAAGCACAGTTTGTCGACTTAATCCTAGAACATCTTAGGTAAGCAAAAGCCTTTTGCTAATAGTCTAGAAACTATTCTTGGTTGATAGGTACGTCTAAGAACTTATTAGGTAAACCTATCGAATTTGCCACGACATAAAAGGACTCCTTACTTATATCGTTGAGTTTCACCAAAACTAACATGTACTCACAATTATTTGTGTACCTTGCCCCTTTAGGACCAATAAGTAACACCTCGCTGAGCGAAAACTATTACTAGATTGATGTAAAGGATATCCAAGCAAGTGTATATTTTGGCATGGCACCTTTTAACTCAATTTTTAAGTTTGGAACTTAAGGCTCTTACTATGTTGGTTAGATTTTAAGTGAACTAAAATCCTTAATCATGCAACATAATCAAGCTTTTGATCTCATGCATTTTAAGACATATTTAAAACAATAAATAACTTAAAACATGCATAAGATATTTGTGATCTAGTATGGCCCGACTTCATCTTGAAGCTTTGACTTCAAAGTCCGTCTTGAAAATCTCCGTGGGAGGCACCATTTTCTTCAAATAGGATAAGCTATAACTAATTACAACTATTTGATGGTTCGCAGACCATATTTGAATTGAAAAATAACTTTGGTACTTTAGACCAATTACATCCAAATTAATGGTACGCAGACCATATTTTCTATCCTATTTGGGCCATACTAGTCACTTCATAACCTGCAAAACAGTACATATACAATATATACCATTCACCCATTCATTATCATGAATGGCCCACATAGCTGGTTAGTAAAACACATTATGCATCACGTAAACATTTGCAGCAATTAATCAAGGGCACCAATAATCTACCAATTATTCAGTCCTTATTAATTCTAATCAAGTTGTTTTAACCTTAAGGATTTGTAGACCTAATCAAGAGTTTATGACTAAAAAGCGCTCCCACTCAAACCAATAAATTCATATGCTTTACTAATTTTAAACATAAATTTGTATTTCTAGTCTAACCGGAAACATACAAATTTAATTAAAATTTAAAGCTCATATAAATTTATAATTGAATCCAAAAATTTAATTTAATTTCAGTCGCATTTAAATTAATTCATGATTTTAATTTTAGTAAAATAATTAGAATAAATTCCATTTATTATAATTATAATATTCAAAATTAAAATCCAAGAAATTAATTCAAATTATTAATTTTAAAATTAATTAAAATTACGTGAACTGAAATTTTCAAATTAAACATTCAAAACGATCTAATCGTAACGCAAACACCCTACGCGTTGCACGCCCATGGGCCGTACGCACACAGCCATTGCTGGCCATGTGCGCGCAGCCCATGCGCTCGTCGCATAGCTGCTGCTGTCCTATCGCAAGCCTCCGCACAGCGCCCCATCGCACGCGAGCTATCGCTCGCAGTGCGCGCGCGCGAGATCGCTCGCTGGGCGCGCTGGCTCGCTCGCTGTGCGCGCGAGCCATCGCTCGCTGGGGCGCGACATCGCTCGCTGGGCGAGCGACATCGCGCGCTGCGCGCGCGAGCCATCGCTCGCTGGGGCGCGACATCGCTCGCTGGGCGAGCGACATCGCGCGCTGCGCGCGCGAGCAGTGCTGGGCGCAGCGCTCGTGGCACGCGAGCTTGCGCTCGCTGCGCGCGAGGCTGCGCGCACTTGTGCGAGGCAGCGCGCGTTGTGGCGCAGCTCGCTTGCTGCCCACACGCGACTGCCTTGGCTCGCCCTTCGCCCATGCCCATTCGTTCATTGCTCGTGGCACACGACACAAGGCAGGGCTGCTGCCTTGTGCTCGTGCACTACGCCCTTGCTCATTGCATTCGTGCCGCACGGGCGACGAGCTCCCTTGCTCGTCGTCGCATGCCCGCATTATACAACACCCCTTAAGGGTAACACGAAGCGTCCATTGCTTCGTGCGTGCAAGTTATTTGAACGAATCGCATAAAATTTTAAAATTTTATATTTAAAATTAATGACAAATTAATAAATATTATTAATTTCATAATTTTAGGGCGAAAAATCGAAAATTTATTATCCAATTGATTTCCGATTGATATGGATTCAAGTCTAGGTCATAAAAATTTAAAATTTATCGTAAATTTACAATTTTTATGGTGGTTTTTAATCATAGGTTTCTAATTAAATTACAATTAATTATGAAAATCAAATTAATTCTAAATTATTCTAATTTTCAACAAATTAATCATAATTACAAATTAGATTGCATAATTAACAAGACTAGGCATTCAAACTTGTTAAACATATGCAGTAGGTCAATCAAAAATTCAAGATTTATCAACAGAAATCGCAAATATTTAATTTAACATCTTAAATTTACGAAATTTTGCATTCGAAAAACTAAAACCTTCGAAAAGTCATAGTTAGGCTTCGAATTTGAGAATTCTGGGTTCGGCAGAAAAATACTATTTTTGTCAAAATTTTAGAATGCCTTTTACATGCGGAATTGACACAAAAATCACTCAATTCGGATGAGTAATGAAGAAACTGCCGAAAAACTGCGTACATATAATTAAATAAACGCAATTTGCAATTAATTAACAATTACGAAAATTAATCACCCCTTTTAATTCTTGCAAATTTGTAATATTTAACCATGTTCATGCAATTTAGATTATGAAAATAATAAGGGGCTCGTGATACCACTGTTAGGTTATGATACATATGACATTACATAAATCATGCGGAAACAACCATTAACCCAGGACAACATATTATTTACACATAATCATATAGCATAATTTAGATGCATACTCTTTGTTGCGTGCCCTCCCTAGCTGCGCCCGAACCGAACAAGAACAAGTCTTTTAGGACTCCAAGTGTCGTCCCTCCGTAGATAGTCCACAGCACGTCCGGATCCGCCTTAAGATTGACCAACTAGAATCGCCCTTAAGGTACTAGAAAATTTCGGCACTTTATGAGCAAGATGTGTTTTAATTTTCTCTCAAAAACTCACTTTTGAATACTTTGAAACTTGTGTATAAATTATGACCCCTAGGCCTTTATTTATAGAGTTATGGAAAAGGAATCGCAATCCTAGTAGGATACGAATTAATTGAAATTAGAATCCTACATGAATTCTATTTAATTAATTTATCCAATTAGGAATAGAAATTTAATCATACACTGACTCTTGTAGATTCAGGAATCACGCATGAGCACAAACTCACACACACACGGCAGCCACAAGGGCTGCCCATGCGCGTGCGAGCAGCAGCCCGCGCAGCACGGCCCACGCAGCCGTGGCCCTTGGCGCGCGCTGGGCCTGCCTTGCGGTAGGCCTGGGCGCTGCCTTGGCTGGGCTTGTGGCGCGCATGCTTGCTGGGCGATGGCCCCGGCTTCGTGCTGGGCCTTCGTCCGGCAAGCCTCGTCCGATGCTAATTCGTACGATACGCTTCCGATTAAATTTCCATTTCCGGAATCTATTTCCGATACGAACAATATTTAATATTTCCGATTCCGGAATTAATTTCCGTTTCGAACAAATATTTAATATTTCCGTTTCCGGAATTATTTTCCGATTCCGGCAATATTTCCGATTCTGACAATATTTCCGTTTCCGGCAATATTTCCGATTCTGGTAATATTTCCATTTCCAATATTATTTTCCGATACGTACCATGTTTCCGTTTCCGGCAACATCTACGACTTGGATAATATTCATATTTCCGATACGATCCATATTTCCGTTTCCGGCAATATCATCGTTTCCGGAGTATTCATTTCTTGCCTGTGACGATCTTAGCTCCCACTGAAACCAAGATCCGTCGGTTCCGAATATTCATAGATGGAGTATTTAATGCCATTAAATACTTGATCCGTTTACGTACTATTTGTGTGACCCTACGGGTTCAGTCAAGAGTAAGCTGTGGATTAATATCATTAATTCCACTTGAACTGAAGCGGCCTCTAGCTAGGCATTCAGCTCACTTGATCTCACTGAATTATTAACTTGTTAATTAATACTGAACCGCATTTATTAGACTTAACATAGAATGCATACTTGGACCAAGGGCATTATTTCCTTCAAGTACCGCCTCTAAGACACCTATTGGTACCTCCCCGTATCGGTTGGTGTATGGCAAGGCGTGTCACTTACCAGTAGAAATGGAGTACAAGGCTTATTGGGCAATCAAACAGCTCAACATGGATGCAAAGCTAGCCGGTGAGAAGCGGTTACTTCAATTGGGTGAGCTCGATGAATTCCGACTACAAGCTTATGATAGTGCCCGGATTTATAAGGAAAAGACCAAGAAGTGGCACGACAATCACATTTTACATAGAGAGTTCGCAGTGGGCGACAAGGTTCTACTCTTTAACTCTAGGCTTAAGTTATTTCCTGGAAAACTTAAGTCTAGGTGGTCTGGGCCGTTCACCGTGACTATGGTAAGCAATTTGGGTCTGTCGAAGTAGAGAATGATAAGGGTGAACGATTCAAGGTAAACGGGCAACGTCTGAAGTTGTACCGTGATGGGGCTACTGTAGGAGTGGTTCAGGTCCATCACCTCAATCCCTCCGCCTCATAGACTGCATACTCAAGGTAACAAGGTCGAGCGGGACCTAGAAATAAACCAGCGCTTTGCGGGAGGCAACCCGTATCTTATTGCTTTCGATAGTTTAGCTTTATTTTGCGTGTTTTGTAGCCTTTTCTTTACTTATGAGTGGTGAGGAGAGAGTACTTTTACGGTCTTTGGGCGTTTAATGATATACAAGTTTAGCTCCTAAGCACGAAAAGCTAGGAAAATTGGCGAGGAGCAAAGTCGCAAGACGCCCGCCGGGCGGGAGCCGCCCGACCGGGCGCGAGGAGAAACTGCAAAACATATCCCTCCGCCCGCCGGGCAGAACAGCGCCCGACAGGCGAAGAGAGAAAAGCCATTTTTGCGACAAATCGCCCGACGCCCGCCGGGCGGGAGCCGCCCGACCGGGCGCGTGAGGAAAGAAGCAAGGTTGTCGCCCTACGCCCGGCGGGCGGAACTGTGCCCGTCGGGCGGCCTACGAGCCCCAGGCCCGTCGGGCGGGCGTCGGCCCGTCGGGCGAGAGGGGATTTTTGGACTTAAACCACGGGATTTCCTCCCATTCATTTCACTTCACCTTTCAATCATCTCCTTCAACCTCTCTCAAACTCCATTAAACCCCAAACCTTAAGAACTTCAACTCTCCACATCTCCCTCATCTTTCACTCAAATTCATCAAGCCATACACCAAAATCATCCTCATCACATCCTCTTCAACCTCCACCAAACAATTTTTACTCTTTCTCACTCTCCACAAAAAACCCAATTTCACCAAAAACATTTCAAAACTCAAAATCATCTTCAACAATGGGTTATAGGCCAAAGAGAACTTGCACGGGAGCAACAAGGAGACAAGAGGAGGCTTCCACAAGCCGTCCACCACCACCACCTCAGTTTGCACCGGACTCGGCTTTCCCGAACATGATTCTCACTAGCGAGGAGCAACAAACTCGCCTTGCACACCTCAAGCTACGGAAGGTAGTCCCTACTCGATTTATTTGTCAGAAAACTTTGAATGATATGGGTATTGAGAGGGATGTTAGGAGATTATTTCATGGGGTGGGCATGAAACATATTTTTTCCATGACTAGGTTGACATTTAGGGATCTTACTCTTGAATTCCTTAGCTCGTTTAATGTCAGAAAGAATGGATACAAAGATGTCGCTAGAGTTTCTTTTCGATTGTTGAACAATGATTATGATATGCCTATAAAAGATTTTGGTGCTATTTTTGGGTTGAATGTGGAGTATAATAGGTTCCCCGGAGAGGGGCATAACAATTGTGAGGTATGGGGGAAATTGACCGGAGATTTTAATCCGGGTAGCATGCAACATTTGCACGCCTCTAGCGTGCAACACCCCGTCCCTTTTGTTTGGTTCCGTTTTATGGCTTTTACTATTTTTGGGAGGGACCAAAAGGAGAATGTGAGGAGCACGGAGTTGGAGGTGCTCGGGGGGTATATGTTGGATGGTGATGATGGTTATAGGATGAATTTGGCCCATCACTTGGCCTTGCAGCTGCTCAATACCGCCACCCACCGCTACTCGACCGATATTGCTTTGGGTGGTCTGATCACCCACATTGCCATAGCGGTGGCAAACTTTGTTGAGAGGGACCATGCTGCGGTCCGGGGAAAAAATCTGTTGGATATTGAGTATTTTGGGAGCCTTTACAGGGTGCACTCTGAGTACGGGGGACTTCTCCCCGGTCAGATGTCATGGATGTTCCAAAGGAACGCTCTCTTTACTCTCCCAGACACCACCGGGCTCACCAGTTTTACTAGGGGTCAGCCCCATTACATATATGTAGGTGAGCAGGCAGCACCCTTAGCCCAACCCCAACCACAGCCCGAGGCCGCGCCTCGCACTCACCACAGGAGGGGAGGGCGTAGAGAGAGGGGGTCGGGACAGAGAGGTAGTCCGGTTCCACAGGAGGAGCATGGGTCTTCAGAGGAGTTAGGGGCCATTCATGAGAGGCTGGGCAGACTTGAGCTCGGTTTCCACGAGTTTGCCGCGGATCACCAGAGGACTATGTTCCCTTTCTATGATCAGTACACCAGGCAGGGCTACATTGCCCCAGATCATCAGCACCCTTCCTGGTTTACTTACCCCACAGAGGGGTACGGAGCCCCCGGTTCCATGGGCACCTTCACGCCTACCCACTACGGGGGGTTTGGAGCGGGCAGCAGCGGCTATGGCGGCCAAGGTGGCCAAGGTGGCCAAGGTGGCCATAGTGATGATGGTGATGATGGTGATGATGGCCAAGGTCATCAGTGATGCTGTTGATGATGATGATGGTTCGGTACCCTTGAGCCAATGAGGACATTGTCTGATTTGGTTTGGGGGGGGGGGGGGGGGTTCACATTACCTGTATATATTAGGTATGTTTTTCTTTTCTTTTCGTATTCCTTTATTTTGGTGTGTTTCTTTGGTGTGTTTAATGCTTTCTAGATTAGTTTATTGCTTTGAAAAAAAAAATACAAAAATACGTTCCGATGAATACAATATCATGCTTCCCTGTGCCCCTTGAGCGGAAATTGTTTTGATTCTTGGTATTTGATGATGGGCAATGTAGATGTGTTAGCCATGATTTGATATTCGATTGCTTTGATGCCTAAACATGAGTCAACTCCGACTAACTGCTTGTGGACTTGGTGCTTGACTAGTTGACTTGGTTAGGATGTGTGTTAGCTTCCTGGTGTGTCGTCGATTTTGAGTATTGGTTTGCAACTATTAGTAATGTTTTATGACTCATATACATGCACATTGTGAAGGACGAAGGCATTTTTCTATTTAGGTAGCCTTTAGATGAAATTAGATACATTTGTTCCCTCTTTTTCTACCCATGTTATGCTTGTGCCCTTTATTCGGTGACTAACCACATTACAAGCCCGTAAATTCCCCATTGGTTACTAGTCCCAAGCCTGGCTTGGGGGAGCTAATAGTAGTGAGGTGAGGGAGTTGTAGTGTGGTACATTTTGAGCATATTGAGTATTGAAAAGGGAAGTTCTTCTTATCATGATTGTTGTTGAAAAAAAAATGAGCTGAAAGATGAATGAGATGAGGAGAATAAAAAAAATGTGAAGGTTCCAAAAGAAGAAAAAAAAAATTGAGATTGATCAAGAAAAAAAATAAGGAAGGAAAAAATCGCGCTTCTCAAGTTGATTCAAGCTTTTGTCACTCCGGTATTACAATTTCTTATCTTCATGAGTGATTGGTTACAATTGTGAAATCAAGGCAAGAAAGTATAGTGTGGTTGTTTGTTGTTTTTGTTCATGTGTTGAGTGGGAGATTATGGTCATTGTGTTGATTGATCGCGGTTGTTTTTAGGATTTATGCTCCCCAAAGCCAAGGCTTTAAACTCACATTTTACCCAAACTTACCACACCCTTACCTAAGCCTATCATTACAAGCTTGAAAGACCTTCCGACCTTTGTGCATAGAGTTGTATTAATGTGAAAGTAGTTGTTTATCAATGCAAGTTATGACATGACACATTCCGAGTCGACTACTAGGTTGAGTGTATGTTTTTCTAGACACACGAGTGTGTAAGTTTGGGAGGGCACTGTTCACTTATATGTTGGGAGGAGAGCGAACGGGTACATATTTTATCCGCCACATAAATGAGTGACGAGTGTGTGAGCACTAGTCTTGAATTCCATTGTGCATTTGTGGTTCGCTTTGCGTGACGATTGTTAAGATGGATTAGCGGTTGGATTGATCTGATTGGTTGACATTGATGCATGCTTGTTGGATTTTATCTTGAATCGTATCCATTATTTTAAGATGTGTTTGGGGTGAAGTTGGTTTATGTATTCATCGATGATTTCTTTGCTTAGGGACAAGCAAAGATCTAGCTTGGGGAAGTTTGATATGTGCGTTTTATATAGTGTTTTCACCCCCGTCCCTTAGTACTTTTATGCGTGAAATAAGCTCTTAGGAGCCGTTTTTAGTACTAATCTGTGTATTTGAGTGTGCCTTGAGTTTCAGGAATACTTGGGTGAGAAATTGGTCTTTTTTTAGTCCCGTTTCTTGATGATTTAGGCCACTACGTGATCCCGAGGGAGTTCAGGACGACTTTTGTCGACTTACGGGAGCCTTAGATGATTCATGATTGAGCCCCGGAAGTTAGACTCGGTGTTGTGGACGAAGGGCGGATCACTTAGCCCTCCGCCCGGTTGATTGCCTCTCGCCCATCGGGCAAGCAAACAGAGGGACAAGCGCAGAAGGCGCCCGACGGGCGGGATCTCGCCCGGTGCCCACCGGGCGCCCATCAGGAGCTTCACAAGCAAAAGTCGCCCTTCGCCCGACGGGCGAGGTCCACCCGACCGGGCGCGCGGAGAACGTTTCAAAAGTCGCCCTTCGCCCGACGGGCGAGGTCCGCCCGACCGGGCGCGCGGAGAACGTTTCAGAAAGTCGCCCTACGCCCGTCGGGCAGCCCTGCGCCCGTCGGGCAGCCCTGCGCCCGTCGGGCTGATTTCGAGCTTCTCGCCCGTCGGGCGGAGAGCTGCCCGACCGGGCGACGACAACCCAAGGCGCTGTGCGCGCGTCTTTCTTTATTCTTTTCTGGTTTCCTAATTTGAGTTTTGGGCAAAAACTATAAATACCAAGCTCTTATGTTTTAGTACGATATCTTATATTCAAGTATTAAACACTTAGTTTTATTTCTCTAAGCTTAGTTTCTCTCTCTAATTTTGTTCTAAACACTTAGTTTATTTTCAATCAAAAATTCAAGCTTTCATTTGCCATTGTTCTTCAATTAGGTATTATTCTTTATTTCAATTCTTTGTTTAAGCTTTAATTATGTTTTCAATCATTCCAATTGCTTTGTTTATTGTTAATATGCTTGAGTAGTCTAATTTCTAGGGTTTGGGAATCCATGAATAATATGAAGGGACATTGAATAATTGTGATTGTTGGCATTGTAATCAATTCCTATTGATTGGTTATTATTACTGTACAATTAGATTTGCGCAGGTTTGATTGTGGTAGTTTGGCAATATCAAGTTAAGATTCGAGAGATGCAATTTGATGTTTAGGCTTGTGTCAATAGGTGGAATTAGAGTTAATCGTAGCGAGAGCCCGTTAATTCTAAGTCTATGATTAGTATCGATTCGAGAGAGCATGCTAATCTAATTAATTGCTTTGTTGATCATTGTGATTGTTTATCGTCCTGGATTGTTATTTGTTGGTGAACCTATGCCCTAGATCCTTTAATATCTTGATTCTTAATTGTTTGATTTTCGTCGTAGTCTTAGCAAACCATCAACCAAACTCTTGTTCCCAATAGTCTAGACTAATTAATTAATAGTAGAAAGAACGCATGTTTCCCTGTGGATTCGATCCTGACTTCCCTTGCTACCTAGCTAGTGGACTTAGGTTTATTTTTTATTAGGTGATACGACTTAAGCCTGTCACCTTGGTTGACTTTTTCTAATAGGTTGTTTGGTCTGTTGTGTCTGATCTGCACTGTTGTGTTATACATATCTGCTTTTCTACTATTGTTCTACTTCTAGGGTTTCTGTTTCTACCCTTTAAAATCCTTGCAATCTTATATGCTGTAGTGCCGATTCAAAAGCAGATTGTTGCAAACTCTGTTGTCCAAATGATTATTGCGTTGGCATTCATAAAGATTAGCTTGCTTTACGTGGAGCTTAAGAATATTCACGAGGTTAGTTATTTGTGCATTTGTTTCTTGTCATTTTTTATCCATGATTTCAGTCACTTGTTCTCTTTCTTATAGTTTAAGATTGTTCCATAAGTTGACATTTACTTTTAAAAACCCATGCTGGGAAAACTTTGAGCTTCTTGGTTTAAAAGTTGGTCTTTATTTCTTAGAGTATCCTATTAGATGGATGGAGCTTTGTAACTTTTCAAGTTTTTTTCCCCGTAACTACAATGTTTGGTAGCTAGTACAAAAAAGCTCAGTTCACAATTGTTGTTCTGATCTAGTGAACTGAGTTTGTGAAATGAAAGATCAGATCCGAAGCATCAGATCAGAAGCATGCTTGTGAACTGATCTGCTTTGGATCGGATCTTTCAGTTCACAAACTCTGTTGCTGCTTCTGATCCGTTCTTCATTTCTGTTGCGAGAAGATCAGAACACTCACAAATGACTGCTTCTTGTGTTGAACTATAGACTATTACATACTGAGCATTTCTTGTACTAATCTGCTGTACTGATCAGTTCACCAGATCAGAACAGCAGTTGTGAACTGATCTGCTGTGAACTGATGCCGCAGATTTGTTGTGAACTGATTCTGGGATGGTGAACGAAAGTCGTAGCATTGATTGTCACTTATTGAGGTTGGATGCCTAATCTCTGTCTTTTTTTAATGACTGGATTTCATGGTAATATTGTTGTCTTTTTGTGACATGATGCATTAAGTTTTTATTATTCACTTTTTGAACCATTTGACAAACAGGTCAGATCTCTTTTCGGAGTCTCAGAGGATTCAATAAACAATCCAAACCCGAACCCGGGGTATTCTAGATGCTCGCACATATCTTTTGGCTTTGAAGGAGATACGACTCAAGTATGTGTACAATACTAAATGTTTTCCTTGCTGTTGTAGTATCTCCCTACCCGTACACATTTTACATGAGCTATTGGATATATATTTATATATATATAAATTTCAATTAGCCATTAATCTTATCTAGTTCAGCTATGCTAAAATTTGTCTGCATTTTTCTGTTTAGGGTAACAAGCTGGTTGACAATTTTCTATTTAGGGTAACAAGCTGGTTGACATGGTTCATATTTCTTTTGTGCGAAAGCGTTATCCATCTTACACAATCTGCAATCTCGACAAGGCGATCATCCACTAGTGGATGATCGCCTTGTCGAGATTGCTGTATCAACAAATCAAGAACTTCGTTTTCTTTCTATGCAAGGTAGATGTTTCCAACCAGTTATCATATTTCGTAAAGCGCAAAGCATGCATGTTCAATAAATTGAAAAAGTTCCAACTTGACACTTTTGTTTTTTTAAATGTACTTTGCTTTTGGTTGGTAACATCTTACTCTTTTTTCTCACGGGTTCTATAGGTGTTTGCATGACATCTTCGCTATTTGGTAAATATGAAGATGGGGTCATCGTGAATAAGTTACAAGAGATGTATGAGGTATATGGAATTTATCTATATCTATTTAGGTAAAAGGTTTAGAATATCTATTTAGATTCATTCGTAAAGAGTTAAGAACGAAAACGACAATTTTAGTCAAAATAATGACATATAACAATCAAACGACCCTTAAATGTGCATAACTTGACCAAATTAGGTAATAATGAGAATTATAAACATAAACCTAAGTATATTAAACATGTAAAAGGTTTAGAATATCTATTTAAATTCATTAGTTAAGAGCTAGGAGCAAAAACGACAATTTTAGTCAAAATATGACATATAACGATTAAACGACCCTTACATGTGTATAACTTGACCAAACAAAGTAAGAATGAGACTTAGAAACATAAAACCAAGAATGTTAAACATGTATATGGTTTCAAATACCTTTTTAGGTTCATTAGTTAAGAGTTAGGAAAGAAAACGACAATTTTAGTCAAAATATGACATATAACGATCAAACGACCCTTAAATGTGCATAACTTGACCAAACTAGGTAAGAGTTAGACTTAGAAACTTAAAACCATATATATTAAACATTTATATGGTTTGAAATACCTTTTTAGGTTCGTTAGTTAAGAGTTAGGAGCGAAAACGACAACTTTAGTCAAAATATGACATATAACGATCAAACGACCCTTAAATGTGCATAACTTGACCAAAATAGGTAAGAATGGGACTTATAAACATAAAAACAAGTATGTTAAACAATTATATGATTTGGAATACCTTTTTAGGTTCATTAGTTAAAAGTTAGGAGCAAAAACGACAATGTTAGTAAAATTATTACATATAACGATCAAACGACCCTTAATTGTGCATAACTTGACCAAATTAGGTAATAATGAGACTCATAAACATAAAAACAATATGTTAAACATGTAAAAGGTTTAGAATATCTATATAGGTTCATTAGTTAAGAGTTTGGATCGAAAACGACAATTTTATTCTTTATTTCATTGGTATGAGCAAATTAAGTCTTACTTTATTTTACGATACAATATTTATAATATAACTAACTAAAGTATACATATATTTTTTTTATTGTCGATCTTCGTAAGGTACTCAAAAATTCGAGGGAGGAGCCTTTCACGATTGAAGAGATAAATGAAGTTCGAGAAAAGTTGGCAAACTTCATTTCTAGTGATTGTCTTTGATATTTTCTTGTAGTGAATTTTAGTATTGTTTTTTATATTTCCTTGTAATGAATTTTAGGTTACGGATGCTAGTTTTTTATGACTGTTATGTAATCGAGTTTTCAACTGTACAATTTAATTATCTATATAATTGGGTACTTTTTTATATGATGTATGGAGGTTAACTAGTGGCGTGGTCCAATTATATAAAATATGTGGCAGGAAAATAGGATATATAACAAATACGGCTCGTTTATAGGCTCGTATATATATCACAAGTGCGGGCTCATTCCCAAAATTGGCAGCACAAAAGTTGTCAAGTGCGGGCTCATTTACAAAATTGCCAGCACAAAGTTTGTCAAGTGCGGGCTCATTTTAAAAATTGGCAGCACAAAAGTTGTCAAGTGCGGGCACATTTAAAAAATTGGCAGCACAAAGTTTGTCAAGTGCGGGCACGTATTCGAAAATTGACAGCACAAACTTTGTCAAGTGCGGGCACGTATTCGAAAATTGGCAGCACAAAGTTGTCAAGTGCGGGCACATTTTCTAAATTGGCAGCACAAAAATAGTTTTGTGCGGGCTCATATATTGGCAGCACTTGAGAAATGCCAAGTGCGGGCAGGCCATGTGCGGCACATGTAAAAGCCCGCACTAAACCCCTTAAAATGAGCCCGCACTTGAGGTTTTTTCCTCTAGTGCATGTATGTGAATAAGGTGATAGGTTATGATACATATGACAATTCATAAATCATGCGAAAAAACCATAAAGCCAGGAAAGCATATTATTTACACATAATCATTTAGCATAATTTAGATGCATACACTTTGTTGCGTGCCTTCCCTAGCTGCGCCCGAACCGAACAAGAATAAGTCTTTAGGACTCCAAGTGTCGTCCCTCCGTAGATAGTCCACAGCACGTCCGGATCCGCCTTAAGCTTGACCAACTAGGATCGCCCTTAAGGTACTTAGAATTTTCGGCACATATAGGCAATTGTATGACTGAATTTTTGCTCTCAAAAATCACTTTTAATACTTGAATACTCAATATAAATTGTGAGCATTGATCACCTATTTATAGGGCATGGGTATCGGATATTAGAATCCTACTAGGAAACGATTTAGTGAATCTGAATTAATCTAAAATTCAATCACTTAATCTATATAGTAGACTTAGGAAATCAATCTTATACGAATCCTAACCGATCAAGGTTTCGTACGCAAGCACAAACACACACGCAGGCGCGGCAGCCCACGAGGGGCGCCATGCGCGCGCGCGCGCTGAGCCCAGGCCCAGCAAGTGCTCGCAGCCCACGAGGGGCGCGCGCCTGCTGGCCTTGCTCTCGCGTTTGGGCTTTGCTTGCTTTGGCCGCGCGCGGGCTTTGCTAGGCGTTGGGCCTAGCTTCGTGCTAGGCCTTGCGTCTAGCAAGATCGTCCGATGTTTATTCGCACGATACGCTTCCGATTAAATTCCCGGTTCCGGAATTCATTTCCGATACGAACAATATTTAATATTTCCGATTCCGGAATCATTTTCCGATTCGAACAAATATTTAATATTTCCGTTTCCGGAATTATTTTCCGATTCCGATAATATTTCCGATTCTGACAATATTTCCGTTTCCGGCAATATTTCCGATTCCGGCAATATTTCCATTTCCGATAATATTTTCCGATACGTACCATGTTTCCGATTCCGGCAACATCTACGACTTGGATAATATTTATATTTCCGATACGATCCATATTTCCGTTTCCGGCAATATCATCGTTTCCGGAGTATTCATTTCTTGCCTGTGACGATCTCAGCTCCCACTGAAACCAAGATCCGTCGATTCCGAATATCCATAGATGGAGTATTTAATGCCATTAAATACTTGATCCGTTTACGTACTATTTGTGTGACCCTACGGGTTCAGTCAAGAGTAAGCTGTGGATTAATATCATTAATTCCACTTGAACTGAAGCGGCCTCTAGCTAGGCATTCAGCTCACTTGATCTCACTGAATTATTAACTTGTTAATTAATACTGAACCGCACTTATTAGACTTAACATAGAATGCATACTTGGACCAAGGGCATTATTTCCTTCAGTCTCCCACTTGTCCTTAGGGACAAGTGTGCATTTCCTAATTCCTTTGTCGCTCGATGCTTGCTCTTGAACATAAGGTAAGAGTTGTCATCCTTATTGTGTCCAGAGGTGATTCTCGGTTTCAGAGTTCAACTGATCAAATAAACAGATAATCATAGCCTATGATTCATCTGAGCACGGCCATGCATTTTATAGTTTCTAGCTCTCCAAGTGGCCTTGTACAACTTTTAGTATCTCATCCCGATTTATGGGAGGACAATCCCAATCTTGCGATCTTGAGATTAGACTTCGTTTGATAGGTGATTACCTGAGCGTTGCCTTTATAGCCTCCTTTTACGGTGCGACGGTTGGTCAACGTCAAAGCAACCAGTTCTCAAACAAGTAATCTCAAATCACTCAGGTATTGAGGATTTAGTGTCTAATAATTTTAATGAAATTTACTTATGACAGATTTTCATCTCTTACAGTAAAGTTTCATAGGTCTTGTCCGATACTAGACTTCCCAAAGTAAGTATCTATGCAAATGATTATGACATTGCCATGTCCACATAGTTCAAGAAACAGAACTACTAGTCATCTTGCATTCTAGTCGTCTAACGTTTTCTATGCGTCCAATTTTATAGAAAACTCCGACTAGGGACTATTTTCAACCTTTGACATTCAAGTTCACTTGATAGACATTTCTTAGTCACAGGACTGGTCCTGACAGTCTATCTTGAATACATCGTCAAATTGAAGGGACTCATCATTTAATAAACCACAAATTAAATGGAAAAAATGAATTCTTTTCATTTATTGTGAATGTTTAACCAATAATGTTTTACAAAGATTTAAACTCTAAAACTTTAAAACATTAAACAGGGATATCAAAGCCATTCTCCAATATGCTTGATTCCCATAGCTGCAGTGTGCGAGTTGTGCTTCGCCTGCGGCAGAGGTTTAGTCAATGGATATGATATGTTGTCATCAGTTCCAATCTTGTTTATCTCGACTTCTTTTCTTTCAACGAACTCTCGTAGAAGGTGAAATCTACGAAGTACATGCTTGACTCTCTGGTGGTGTCTAGGCTCCTTTGCCTGTGCAATAGCTCCGTTATTATCACAATACAGGGCTATTGGTCCTTTAATGGAGGGGACTACACCAAGTTCACCTATGAACTTCCTTAGCCATATAGCTTCCTTTGCTGCTTCATGTGCAGCAATGTACTCCGCTTCAGTTGTAGAATCCGCAATGGTGCTTTGCTTAGCACTTTTCCAGGTTACTGCACCCCCGTTGAGGCAGAAGACAAACCCAGACTGTGATCTGAAATCATCTTTGTCGGTTTGGAAACTTGCGTCCGTATAGCCTTTAACAATTAATTCATCATCTCCACCATAGACTAGGAAGTCATCTTTGTGCCTTTTCAGGTACTTCAGAATATTCTTGGCAGCAGTCCAATGCGCCTCTCCTGGGTCTGACTGGTATCTGCTCGTAGCACTGAGTGCGTACGCAACATCCGGGCGTGTACATATCATAGCATACATTATTGAACCAATCAATGATGCATATGGAATCCCATTCATTCGTCTACGCTCATCAAGTGTTTTTGGGCACTGAGTCTTGCTTAGTGTTATTCCATGAGACATGGGTAGGTAGCTTCGCTTGGAGTCCGCCATCTTGAACCTATCAAGCACCTTATTGATATAAGTGCTTTGACTAAGTCCAATCATCTTTTTAGATCTATCTCTGTAAATCTTGATGCCCAATATGTACTGTGCTTCTCCTAGATCTTTCATCGAAAAACATTTCCCAAGCCAAATCTTGACAGAGTTCAACATAGGAATGTCATTTCCAATAAGTAATATGTCGTCGACATATAATACTAGGAAAGCAATTTTGCTCCCACTGACCTTCTTGTATACACAAGATTCGTCTGCGTTCTTGATGAAACCAAAGTCACTTACTGCTTCATCAAAACGTATATTCCAGCTCCTGGATGCCTGCTTCAATCCGTAGATTGACTTCTTTATCTTGCATACCTTTTTAGCATTCTTTGGATCCTCAAAACCTTCAGGATGTGTCATAAACACAGTTTCTGTTAAAACGCCGTTTAAGAAAGCAGTTTTGACATCCATCTGCCATATTTCGTAATCGTAATATGCAGCGATTGCTAACATTATCCGAATAGACTTTAGCATTGCAACTGGTGAAAAGGTTTCATCGTAATCCACACCGTGGACTTGCCTGTAACCTTTTGCAACCCATTTGCAAACCCATAAGTTTGAAAACCCATTTGCTTCCAATGGCTTGGTAGCCATCTGGCAAATCGACCAAATCCCATACTTGGTTTTCAGACATGGAGTCTAATTCAGATTGCATGGCTTCTTGCCATTTCTTGGAGCTAGGGCTCGTCATAGCTTGTTTGTAAGTCGCAGGTTCATCACTTTCAAGTAATAGAACGTCATAGCTCTCGTTCGTCAAAATACCTAAGTACCTTTCCGGTTGAGATCTATATCTTTGCGACCTACGCGGGGTAACATTTCTAGATTGACCATGATTCTCACCAGATTCTTCTAAAGATCTCTGAGTTTCATCCTGAATGTCATCTTGAGCATTTTCTAGAGTTTGTTGTTCGACTCGAATTTCTTCGAGGTCTACTTTTCTCCCACTTGTCATTTTGGAAATGTGATCTTTCTCCAAAAAGACACCATCTCGAGCAACAAACACCTTGTTCTCAGATGTATTATAGAAGTAATACCCCTTTGTTTCCTTTGGATAGCCCACAAGGATACATTTGTCAGATTTTGGATGAAGTTTGTCTGAAATTAATCGTTTGACGTATACTTCACATCCCCAAATCTTAAGAAAAGACACATTTGGAGGCTTTCCAAACCATAATTCATATGGAGTCTTTTCGACAGCTTTAGACGGAGCTCTATTTATAGTGAGTGCAGCTGTATTTAGTGCATGTCCCCAAAATTCTAATGGAAGTTTGGCCTGACCCATCATTGACCTGACCATGTCTAGCAAGGTTCTGTTCCTCCGTTCCGACACACCGTTCCATTGTGGTGTTCCAGGAGGAGTCAATTCTGATAGAATTCCACATTCTTTCAGATGGTCATCAAATTCATAGCTCAGATATTCACCGCCTCTATCAGACCGCGGTGCCTTAATCTTCTTGCCTAATTGATTCTCTACTTCACTCTGAAATTCCTTGAATTTGTCAAAGGATTCAGACTTATGCTTCATTAGGTAGACATAACCATATCTACTGAAGTCATCAGTGAAAGTGATAAAGTAGCTGAAACCACCTCTAGCATTTGTACTCATTGGTCCACATACATCTGTATGGATTAAACCCAATAGTTCATTTGCTCTTTCTCCAACTTTAGAGAAAGGTTGCTTTGTCATTTTGCCAAGTAAACATGATTCGCATTTACCATAATCCTCTAAGTCAAATGGTTCTAGAATTCCTTCCTTTTGAAGTCTTTCTAAGCGTTTCAAGTTTATATGGCCTAATCGACAATGCCACAGATAGGTGAGATCTGAATCATCCTTTTTGGCCTTTTTGGTATTTATGTTATATACTTGTTTGTCGTGATCTAATAAATAAAGTCCATTGACTAATCTAGCAGATCCATAAAACATCTCTTTAAAATAAAACGAACAACTATTGTCTTTTATTAAAAAGGAAAATCCCTTAGCATCTAAGCAAGAAACTGAAATGATGTTTTTAGTAAGACTTGGAACATGGAAACATTCTTCCAGTTGCAAAACTAGCCCGGAGGGAAACGACAAATAATAAGTTCCTACAGCTAATGCCGCAATCCGTGCTCCATTTCCCACTCGTAGGTCGACTTCTCCCTTGCTTAACTTTCTACTTCTTCTTAGTCCCTGTGGATTGGAACATAAGTGTGAGCCACAACCTGTATCTAATACCCAAGAAGTTGAATTAGCAAGTATACAGTCTATAACGAAAATACCTGAAGATGGAACGACTGTTCCGTTCTTCTGATCTTCCTTTAGCTTCAAGCAATCTCTCTTCCAATGCCCCTTCTTCTTGCAGTAGAAGCATTCGGATTCAGAAGTGGGTTGACTGACCTTCCTCTTTATAGATTTGGCGCCAGTTTGCTTAGTTGGGCTGGCCTTGTTGCCACCTTTCTTAGCATTCCTCTTCTTTCCAGATTTCTTGAACTTGCCCCCACGCACCATAATCACATCCTGCTTATCACTTTTGAGCGTCTTTTCAGCGGTCTTCAGCATACCGTGAAGCTCAGTGAGCGTTTTGTCCAGACTATTCATACTGTAGTTCAGTTTGAACTGATCATACCCGCTCTGAAGAGAATGGAGGATGGTGTCTATAGCCATTTCCTGAGAAAATTGCTGATCCAGCCGACTCATATTCTCAATGAGTCCAATCATTTTGAGAACATGTGGACTTACGGGCTCGCCTTTCTTAAGCTTGGTCTCAAGAATTTGCCTATGAGTCTCGAATCTTTCGACTCGAGCCAGATCTTGGAACATGTTCTTCAACTCACTGATGATTGTGAAAGCATCTGAGTTGATGAACGTTTTCTGCAGATCTGCACTCATGGTGGCGAGCATTAGACATTTCACATCCTTGTTGGCATTAATCCAACGATTGAGGGCTGCTTGAGTGACCCCGTCGCCTGCGGCTTCGGGCATCGCCTCTTCTAGGACATACTCCTTTTCTTCCTGCATAAGAACTATTTGCAAGTTCCTTTGCCAGTCAAGGAAGTTTTTCCCGTTCAACTTCTCCTTTTCGAGAATTGATCGAATGTTGAATGAATTGTTGTTTGCCATATTTAAAACTACAATTGAAAAGAATAAACAAATAAATAACCATTCACAGTTACTCTTAATAAACTTAAATTCTAGCATACATGCATAATTCAATGTTCATTAAGCATTTTATTCAAGTTATGTGTTCCGGCAGGTGTGAATAAAATGATTCCAAGATCCTAAAATCATTGAAGAACTAAGCACAGTTTGTCGACTTAATCCTAAAACATCTTAGGTAAGCAAAAGCCTTTTGCTAATAGTCTAGAAACTATTCTTGGTTGATAGGTACGTCTAAGAACTTATTAGGTAAACCTATCGATTTTGCCACGACATAAAAGGACTCCTTACTTATATCGTTGAGTTTCACCAAAACTAACATGTACTCACAATTATTTGTGTACCTTGCCCCTTTAGGACCAATAAGTAACACCTCGCTGAGCGAAAACTATTACTAGATTGATGTAAAGGATATCCAAGCAAGTGTATATTTTGGCATGGCACCTTTTAACTCAATTTTTTTAAGTTTGGAACTTAAGGCTCTTACTATGTTGGTTAGATTTTAAGTGAACTAAAATCCTTAATCATGCAACATAATCAAGCTTTTGATCTCATGCATTTTAAGACATTTTTAAAAGCAATAAATAACTTAAAACATGCATAAGATAAATGTGATCTAGTATGGCCCGACTTCATCTTGAAGCTTTAACTTCAAAGTCTGTCTTGAAAATCTCCGTGGGAGGCACCATTTTCTTCAAATAGAATAAGCTATAATTAAGACTAATTACAACTATTTGATGGTACGCAGACCATATTTGAATTGAAAAACAACTTTGGTACTTTAGACCAATTACATTCAAATTAATGGTACGCAGACCATATTTTCTATCCTATTTGGGCCATACTAGTCACTTCATAACCTGCAAAACTGTACATATACAATATATACCATTCACCCATTCATTATCATGAATGGCCCACCTAGCTGGTTAGTAAAACACATTATGCATCACGTAAACATTTGCAGCAATTAATCAAGGGCACCAATAATCTACCAATTATTCAGTCCTTATTAATTCTAATCAAGTTGTTTTAACCTTAAGGATTTGTAGATCTAATCAAGAGTTTATGACTAAAAGTGCTCCCACTTAAACCAATAAATTCATATGCTTTACTAATTTTAAACATAAAAATGTATTTCTAGTCTAACCGGAAACATACAAATTTAATTAAAATTTAAAGCTCATATAAATTTATAATTGAATCCATAAAGTTTAATTTAATTTCAGTCGTATTTAAATTAATTCATGATTTTAATTTTAGTAAAATAATTAGAATAAATAAAATTTATTATAATTACAATATTCAAAATTAAAATCCAAGAATTAATTTAAATTATTAATTTTAAAATTAATTAAAATTACGTAAACTGAAAATTTCAAATTAAAATTTCAAAACGATCTAATCGCAACGCAACAACCTCACGCATCGCACGCCCATGGGCCACACGCACACAGCCATCGCTGGCCATGTGCGCGCAGCCCATGCGCTGTGTCGCAATGCTGCTGCTCACCATCGCAAGGCTTCACGCATGGTGCTCGCTGCGCGCGCCAGCGCTCGACGCACGAGCATGCTGCCGCAGCCCAACGCTGGGCGCAGCGCTCGTCGCACGTCGCAACACGCACCCGCACGCCATCGCTGGGCGCAGCACTCGTCGCACGCACAACAAGCACTCGCACGCCATCGCTGGGCGCAGTGCTCGTCGCACGCACAATAGCGCTCGCACGCCATCGCTGGGCGCAGCGCTCGTCGCACGCACAACAAGCACTCGCACGCCATCGCTGGGCGCAGCGCTCGTTGCACGCACAATAGCGCTCGCATGCCATCGCTGGGCGCAGCGCTCGTCGCACGCACAACAAGCACTCGCACGCCATCGCTGGGCGCAGCGCTCAACGTACGCACAATAGCGCTCGCTGCGCGCGAGCGATTGATGCTTGGCGCAGCACTCGTGGCACGCGAGCTTACGCTCGCTGCGCGCGAGGCTCCGCACGCGTGCGCGAGGCAGTGCGCGCTGTGGCGCAGCTCGCTTGCTGCCCACACGCGACTGCTCGTGCCTTGCCCTCGCCCTCGCCCATTCGCCCATCGCACACAGCCCACGACACAAGGCAGGGCTGCTGCCTTGTGCTCGTGCACCATGGCCTTGCTCATTGCTTTCGTGCCGCATGGGCGACGAGCTCCCTTGCTCGTCGTCACATGCCCGCACTATACAACACCCCTTAAGGGTAACACGTAGCGTCCATTGCTTTGTGCGTGCAAGTTATATGAGCGAATCGCATAAAAATTTAAAATTTATATTCAAAATTAATGACAAATTAATAAATAATATTAATTTCATAATTTTAGGGCGAAAAATCGAAAATTTATTATTCAATTGATTTCCGATTAGTTTAGATGCATACACTTTGTTGCGTGCCTTCCCTAGCTGCGCCCGAACCGAACAAGAACAAGTCTTTAGGACTCCAAGTGTCGTCCCTCCGTAGATAGTCCACAGCACGTCCGGATCCGCCTTAAGCTTGACCAACTAGGATCGCCCTTAAGGTACTTAGAATTTTCGGCACATATAGGCAATTGTATGACTGAATTTTTGCTCTCAAAAATCACTTTTAATACTTGAATACTCAATATAAATTGTGAGCATTGATCACCTATTTATAGGGCATGGGTATCGGATATTAGAATCCTACTAGGAAACGATTTAGTGAATCTGAATTAATCTAAAATTCAATCACTTAATTTATCTAGTAGACTTAGTGTAACACCCCGACAATTCCCTTTTTCTAAAACAACCCTTTTATAAATATAACTATAGAGAATTATCAAGGCATTATCGCCCGTGTGAAAACGTATCGGCTTATTCAGAATTTTGCAGCGGAAAACATAATAACTAACTTTAATAATTTAAATAAGTCAACTACGGAATGAAATCTAAAACCAACCGACAAAACAAAGTCAACGTAATTAATTAAAACAAAGTTCGAGTCTCTTTAAAACAGGCCAAACAAATTCAACATCAAACTTAAAACAAAACAATTTAATAACTACACCGCTCTTCAATCCCGAACCCCATGATGCATCACCTTCAAACCTGTAATGGACGATGCTTATTGATCCCTAGAGACTGCTCACCAAGATTGGGTCATCACAGGATCAATAAGGCATAGCCATGATCAACATGCACAAACAAAGCACGTAATCAGCAAAGCTGAGTACTACATACTAAAACAATAATAATCCTAACATGATACTATTAACGAACAACCCTAACATGATACTAATGAACATAAACAAGGGCAGACAAAACATGATAATTTGACGACCATGCTTAACTAGACTAGGCTAGACTGGACTTTAATAACAATAATATTATTTTAGTTGAAATAGACAATGGACCGAGTTTTCTAGCTAGAGGCTTCACTAAGGAAGACGAGGCACGGGCGCGACTCCGTAACCTCAGTGACCTGCGATATCGAGGAACGTTTGACTGAAAATAGGACGCGGTGATCAATCCGGTCCGGATGAAAGGCCATGGGCTACCACCATGAACCCCAACTCCTGTTTGTCCGTCACTTTAGACGTGCACAGTCTAAAGCTATTGCTACTCAGTTTCACTTTACATGATTTACAAATTGACACCCTGTTATGACTCAACAATCACATAAGGCATGCAACTCACATTTATTTATAACTGTTTTTATCTTGGAATTGAGTAAGTGATCACAAGGCATCAAACAAGACTCATTCTAATTAACTCCAATCTTTTCTTTAATACTGATCAACCCCTGAATATGGGTATAAGGTTTCAACTTACTAAATAAGGTCCTCCGCCCTCATAAAGTAGTGAAAAGCTAAAAGGGAACAACAATTAACTGATCTGAATTATATACTAAATGATCTAGTGTTCCCAATCAAACATGTTTGCATCAATCTTCCATACTAACATGTTATAATCCTCAAAATGCAATAAAGGTTTAATATGTTCATCCAACAGTATCAAACATGCAATTTCAACCTGACTAAGTTCATCAATAACATTAACATAACCAAGTTCATCACAATTCAACATGGCTTCAACAATTAGCACACATTCCAAGCACACAGGTATGTACGTACCTTGTGTAAACAAACTGATAGGCCACTTTAACACTTTCAAAAGTCGCCTAAAGAGAATTCTCCGCCTAAAACAACCAACAAGTAATCCCAATCAACTTCTAGTCATTGGCAACCATAATAAGCATTCTAAACGTATCCTAAACATATTTAGAGCTTTCCCCAATATCAAAACTTAAACATTTGCTTTCCTAGCATCATAATTATTGAACTAGTGATTGAAATTCGTTGAAAACTTTTGCAAACATCGTACTTTAAATTTTCAGCAATATAAATTCATTTAAAAGCTTCACCAAGGTCAACCTACGTTCCTAGTATCTCAAAACAATCAATTCAATAATCCATACTCAACCTATCATGATTAATAATTATAAAAACCTTGAATTTCATGCTTTAAACAATCAAAAACCAATATTTCAATGTAACTTGATAATCTGAAAATTAATAACTTTGTTATAAAATTCATATAATCTCAAATTTATAATTTAAATCACAAAACCCATAACTTTAATTCAAGAAAACATAATTCAAGTTAATAAATTATGATTAAGCCCTAATCTTAATTTTAATTAATCAAAACTGAAAATTAATTCGTTTTTAATCTCAACATCAAATCTGAAAATCACATTTACCATAAAAATTATAAATTTAATTTAAGAACATAATCTAAATTAACAAACTTTAATTTAAAATAATTAGTTACTTAGGGTTTAAGAAAGTAACCAATTCAAGGAGGAGGAGAGAGAGTTGGCCGGCGGACAGAGGTGGCTTGCGGCAGGGCTGAGCGACGGCGGCACACGGTGGTGCTACCTGCGGTGGCTGCGCGAATGAGTGGTGGTCAGCCACAATCAGTTGAGTACACAACCACAACAAAAGAATGAAATAGAAAAGAGAAAGGGAGGGGAGAACTACCGTGCAAGGTGGACGGCGAGGGCGCAGGGCGGCGGTTACAGCCAGGCTACGAATGCTCGGCGCGGTGGTGATGCTGTGCGAAACAAAAATCGGCTGAGGAGGAGAGCAAGAAACGAACGAGTGGAGAAGAAGCAAAAAGGAAAAAGGAAGGAGGAGTTACCGGCGGCGGCTGGGCAACCGCAAGGTCGACGGTGAGGAGAGCAGGAGGTGGACGGCAGCGAGAGGGAGGGAGTTCTTGAGGGTTTGAAATCCACGTGAAAGTGAAAGAGAAGGGAAGGGGTTTTGGGTTTTTTTGCTTTTCACGTGAAATAGAAAGAGGAGGGAGTAAAGAATTTGAGTTTTTTGTTATTTGGGCTTTATCAATTTAGGCTAGAACTAGGATTGAGTTTAAGTATTTGAATCCCAAAACCAATTAGGATTGTTTTCCAAATTCAAACGGTTTTCGTAATTCGATTTCTTTTCAACAAAAAGTTCTAAAATTATTTTAATTTCATAAATCGTTGAAATATTTAAAACGTATAAAAATAAATATTCGTTACTTAAATATTGATTTCAAAATTCGTAAATTCTATTTTAATATAATTACTTATACGTTAAAATATATTAATAAAATGTATAAAATTACGGGGGATTACACTTAGGAAATCAATCTTATACGAATCCTAACCGATCAAGGTTTCGTACGCAAGCACAAACACACACGCAGGCGCGGCAGCCCACGAGGGGCGCCATGCGCGCGCGCGCGCTGAGCCCAGGCCCAGCAAGTGCTCGCAGCCCACGAGGGGCGCGCGCCTACTGGCCTTGCTCTCGCGTTTGGGCTTTGCTTGCTTTGGTCGCGCGCGGGCTTTGCTAGGCGTTGGGCCTAGCTTCGTGCTAGGCCTTGCGTCTAGCAAGCTCGTCCGATGTTTATTCGTACGATACGCTTCCGATTAAATTTCCGGTTCCGGAATTCATTTCCGATACGAACAATATTTAATATTTCCGATTCCGGAATCATTTTCCGATTCGAACAAATATTTAATATTTCCGTTTCCGGAATTATTTTCCGATTCCGATAATATTTCCGATTCTGACAATATTTCCGTTTCCGGCAATATTTCCGATTCCGGCAATATTTCCATTTCCGATAATATTTTCCGATACGTACCATGTTTCCGTTTCCGGCAACATCTACGACTTGGATAATATTTATATTTCCGATACGATCCATATTTCCGTTTCCGGCAATATCATCGTTTCCGGAGTATTCATTTCTTGCCTGTGACGATCTCAGCTCCCACTGAAACCAAGATCCGTCGATTCCGAATATCCATAGATGGAGTATTTAATGCCATTAAATACTTGATCCGTTTACGTACTATTTGTGTGACCCTACGGGTTCAGTCAAGAGTAAGCTGTGGATTAATATCATTAATTCCACTTGAACTGAAGCGGCCTCTAGCTAGGCATTCAGCTCACTTGATCTCACTGAATTATTAACTTGTTAATTAATACTGAACCGCACTTATTAGACTTAACATAGAATGCATACTTGGACCAAGGGCATTATTTCCTTCATAAGGAGTAATCTGAATAAGATTAGTGGAAGCCAAATTCCTTTAGAGAATGGACTAATTTTTCAAACCAACACCGAGGAGCCTGTTTTAAGTCATATAAAGATTTGCGAAGACGACATACTAATTTTGGATTGGAGCACTCAAACCCAGGAGGTAATTTCATATAAAAGATCACCATGGAGAAAAGCATTATGAACATCCATTTGATGAAGTTCCCAATTTTTAGAGGCGGCTATAGCAAGAAAAACGCGAACGGTAGTCATTTTTGCAACGGGAGAAAATGTTTCATTATAATCAATACCTTCTTTCTGATGATTTTCCAATACAACCAATCTGGACTTGAGACGTTCAATATCATCAGTAGAGAAGAATTTGGTTCTATAGACCCATTGACTGCCCAAAGCACGTTTTCCTGGAGGAAGTTCCTCTAGAGTCCATGTCCCATTATCTTTTAAGGCTCGAATTTCTTCCTGCATCGAATTCTTCCACCCCTCATCCTTCATTGCTTCCTTGAAAGATTTTGGATCTTTTCCAGATATAATAGCTGCTAAAAATGTACGATAATTTTCAGCCCTTCTCCCATCTTTTTTCGGGCTTGCATCTCTTGCACCCACCTTCTCTTTCCCTTAATTTCCTTGAGTTGCCCTCGGGCTTACTCTGATTCATTTTTGTGTCTCTCGTATCCGAGGAGTTTTTAAACCTTGTTGCTGCTTTGTTGAACTCTTCTGTTCTGATGAATGCATCCGCCATTTGAAGTACGTCAGCTATTTTGGAGGGGTTTTTCATCGACAGTTCATCTCTGAACTTCCCCTCCCGAAGCGCGTGCTTCAAGGCGAAGATTGCTACGTCAGGCTGCAAATTCGGGATGTTAGTTGACTCTTTCATGAATCTAAATGATCTCCCAACTTCTCTTTAAAGTCAATAGTACATGCTCTCAACATATCTCCCATGGTTTGGTTAGTGCTCTCAAGCTGACCATCGGTTACAGGGTGGAAAGCAGTATCATTTTCAATGTTGTCCCCAAGCTTCAACTGGACCTTATTGCCAAAATTTCAGACTTTTGTGCTCGGTAAGGATCTTACATGTTGCCCTATAAAGGTAATGTCTCCGAATATTCGCATATAACACAATAACCGCTAGCTTTAGGTCATGAGTAGGTTAATTAGCCTCGTAAGGTTTCAACTGACGTGACAACGAGTGCGGGGGTCAAATGCTCTTTTACAATCTGGAAAGCTTTCACAAATTTCTCCCTTCACTCAAACTTTGATTCCTTTTTCATCAGATTGGTCATTAGTCTTGCTATCTTCGAAAAGTCTCTCGGAAACCTCCTATAATAGTCAAATAGGCCTAGGAAACTTCAAACATTAGACACGTTCTTTGGAGTAGGTCACTCACTCACAGCTTGAACCTTAGCAGGATCTACAGACACTCCTTCTGCTCCACTTTCCTTTTTTTTACTGAACCTCATTACGCCTTTCATGGATGTATAACTCTTGGGCTTCAATCCTAGTATTTCACCAATTCATATATTCCCCTCTTTTCAAGACAACAAATTTCTAACGATCCTGGACCACTCGAATCACCTCTTAATGTTACTCCCTTACGTAACGTAGTTTTCGATCAATATAGTCCTTCACTTTTCCACTGGTGTCACTTATACACACATGACTTCAAGATTTGTATACTTCATTTAAGAAAAAAAACTAGATTCTTTCTAAGCGTCTCCAAAGTAATCCTCAAGATTTCATTATGCTCTTTTTGCATTCTTTGAATAAATCAGGATACCATCAGTAATATAATAACGAACTTAATTCGGAATTCGTGGGAAATCTCATTCATCAATTCCATATTTATGGCAGGTGCATTGGTTAACCCAAAAGACATTACTCTAAACCCATAATGACAATAACGAGTCCTAATGAGGTCTAGGCCCTTATCATCTATCCTCAATTGGTGGTACTTCAACACAAATCAGACTTTGAGAACACACTCGCCCAATTCAATTGATCAAATATGTCATCTATCCTAGGCAAAGGATACTCGTTCTTGATGGTGTTTAGCTCCCTAAAATCGATGCATGATTCCATACTCTTATCTTTCTCCTTAACAAACAACTCTTGAAATTGTGTCTTAATTCGCTCATTTCAGGAGGTGTCATGCCATAAGGTGCCTTGGATATAGGTGTCGTTTCAGGATCTAAGTCTATAGTGAACTCAAAAGCTCTAACAGGTAACATACTTGTAATTTCACTCGGAAACACATCAATGAATCCACTCACAATGGCAACATCCTCGATTGTCACTAACTTCTTTAATCACCTCTGACACACTACAGAAAATAGTTCGCACTCCCTATTCATCAATTTCCTCACTTGCATTACGGAAATAAGTAAAGGTTCTTGGACTTTTCAAAACATCTATATGAGGTCAATTTTCCAATAAGGTTCCTTAAACTTACTTTCTGAACTTCACAATCTACCTTAGCCTTGTACACACTTAGCTAGTCCATCCCCGAAATTACATCTAGGTCCCTCAGACTAAACTTTATCAAATCAGAAGGAAAAACACAATCTTTTGTCTTCAAAGGCAAGTTCTTAAACAACTTGGTACACTTTATGGTTACACCAGTAGGTAGACTAACAGGTAAATCAATCGCCTCAAAATCTACTAACTTCAACTTTTAACAATAGAGGACGAAATAAAAGAGCAAGTTGCCCCTGAATCAAACAATGTTTTAACTGTCACGGAGTTAATAGAAAAGTACCATAAACTACATCTGCAAAACGTTCAGCTTCACTTCTACTCATAACGAATAGTTTATCCGGAGCCTTATTATGGTTGTTATTCTCATTAGCAGACTTATGGAAGTTCTCTTAGTTGTTCTACGCCCCTAAAGGCTTCGACCCTAATTTCCTGACTGGTTAAATCCCTACTTCACCTGGTTACCACTCCCATTACCATTTTCATTCATATTTCTCTTGAAATTTCCTTGGTTTTCCCCAGCATTAAACTCTTTTCTTTTCTCCCCAACAACAATATTTTTCTTGTCCATTCTAGACTGCAACCCATAAATATGAGCAGCTCCCCCATACACAAAATCCAAAGATGTAGAGGTTTCCCCACCTAATCCTAAGGTGGTCATGCTATAAATCTGCAATAGTATTCATCGATGGTCATGCTCCCCATACTAATGTTTATGAATTCCTAAACTTTCTGCTTTCTCATAAAAGGTAGGGTAAACCTTTCCCTTAAGGCAGTAACAGTTGAATCCTAATTGAATCTCTCAGCAGCGCTAAGCCTAACTCTATTTCTCTCCACTGTAAATCGGCTTCATCTTTCAAATACATGACAACTTGACCCAATCTCATATTCTCAAGACAATTCAAATCCCCAAACAATTTCCCAAACTCTCCAACCCGGTTTTCTAAAAAGGTAGGGTCAGCTTTTCCGCCAAGAGGCGAATAGCAACAACTAAGTCATTATTGTTGGCCATTCTAGAACGCGACCTGCAATTAGTATACTCTACTTTAGGTTTGAAACATCACCTATACGTTATCCCATACAATTTAATACTTGAATTGACCATAAAGTTCGCCTCAACCAACAATGTTCACATTAATACACATCATTTATGAAGGCACGACAATCGTTTATGAAGGTGCAACGATCGTCTATAAGATGCAATAATCATTGAAAAATAATCATCCTCAATAATTCACGAAAGACATTCACACACTGCACATAAGGCATAACATTTTGAATCATATTGGTCATGAGGGTCTAGATTGGCCCTCACTTCCTTTATGTACTCAAATCATTTAATATTATTGTGGCAATTAAATTGACCCACAATTCACACTGAGTATGCAACCAATGGAAAATTAATCCATGACGTGTTACCTAAAGGTTGGGGTATTATGGAATCCTCAAAATAGAATAAAGAACAATTCCTTGAAAACTTTAACTTTTATTGCTAATTCCATAAGGATTTATTACATCCTTCAAAATAATAAAGAACATTTCAAACTTCAATAAACTTTAACCTTAAACTGTTGTAGCTTTGCTACTTATTCTTTAAAACATAAAAGAGCTAATTAACTATTTATGACTTCAAAATATTTGTGGCCTCTTGCCTATCCATTGCTCCTGAAACTTGCGGAGTGACATTTAGATCTCAAGATCATCGAACTCTTCTTCAGGGTCTTCATCGGGGTCTTCCTCAGGGTTCGCATCTTCTCCCATGTCTTCATCTTGATTAGGCTCACTTGCAATCTCCTGTTCACTTTCGAGCTCTGCATCCGAGTCACTAGAAATTTCGATGGTTGGCTCATGGGCCACTAGGTTAGGATTCTCTGCCTCAACACCTACATTCCCATTCTCCACAGCTACATCATTTTCCTCTAGGTCATTATTTACACTTATTCCCATATGTTCTTCTGTAACTGAATCCCCAACATGACTCCCTACGATTTTACCGTCTCTAAACCCACTTTCTGCCGCTTCAATAATGGTGGTCAGAATTTCTGAATCATATTTCCATCTACCATCCCAAGTCCCATACTTAGTCAAGTTTGGAGTTCCATTATCAGAATGCATGTCTTTAAACTTTTCCTTGAGTTCTACATATGGAAATTTGTTAGGTAAGCAATTAATGATAGTGGCTGCTATGATATCCTTTCTCATTAAGATAGGTTGCCCTTGAACTTTAGCATAATATTCACATCCAAACATGATTTTCTTCACGTAAATATCAGGGGTTTCTATATCAAGTTTCTCGAAGGATCCTATGTTGGTATACTTGGAAAGAAACATTTTATTCCTGAAATAAACAATTCAAGGTCTCACTAACGATTTTCCAGCCAAAACATAAACAAGGTTCAATGATCAATAAGTTTGGTGGAATCAAACAATTCTTTATGCACATGTAAATGTAACACTTAAACAATTAGCACACGCACGTACATAACAATCAATTTCTAATGCTAGCGTTGACTAGCCACTAATGCACATATAATTCTATCTTATATGCCCTTCTTATACTACCCATCTCTCATAAGCTAAAGCATTGAAATAATTTAAATAACAAGGTAAAAGGACGCTAATATAATAACATAAATAAAAATATAAAATAAATAAAGTAAATAAATTAAGGAAATGCGTAGCGAATAAATTAGAAAATAAAGTTATTAATTCGAAAAAGATTTATATTTTCTAATAACGAATTCTAACTCTTGAAACAACTAAAAAAATGTACTCATTTTTTTTTTTTTTTTAATGATTAATTATAAGAAAAATAAAAATGTCGAAAGTATCACTTTAACTTTAATAATAATTTGATTTCGAACTTAAATAAGAAATATTATATACTTTAGAACAGGATAAAAGGAAATCGGCCCCCCAAAAAAAATACCAATTTTTGAACACTATAACCCGTAGAAGCTCGATTTTTAAGAAGTTGATTTTAAATTACTAGATAGTTAGGCGCCTAAAAATTTATTAAAGTAAAACCTTAGCTCTGATACCACTTTGTAACACCCCGACAATTCCCTTTTTCTAAAACAACCCTTTTATAAATATAACTATAGAGAATTATCAAGGCATTATCGCCCGTGTGAAAACGTATCGGCTTATTCAGAATTTTGCAGCGGAAAACATAATAACTAACTTTAATAATTTAAATAAGTCAACTACGGAATGAAATCTAAAACCAACCGACAAAACAAAGTCAACGTAATTAATTAAAACAAAGTTCGAGTCTCTTTAAAACAGGCCAAACAAATTCAACATCAAACTTAAAACAAAACAATTTAATAACTACACCGCTCTTCAATCCCGAACCCCATGATGCATCACCTTCAAACCTGTAATGGACGATGCTTATTGATCCCTAGAGACTGCTCACCAAGATTGGGTCATCACAGGATCAATAAGGCATAGCCATGATCAACATGCACAAACAAAGCACGTAATCAGCAAAGCTGAGTACTACATACTAAAACAATAATAATCCTAACATGATACTATTAACGAACAACCCTAACATGATACTAATGAACATAAACAAGGGCAGACAAAACATGATAATTTGACGACCATGCTTAACTAGACTAGGCTAGACTGGACTTTAATAACAATAATATTATTTTAGTTGAAATAGACAATGGACCGAGTTTTCTAGCTAGAGGCTTCACTAAGGAAGACGAGGCACGGGCGCGACTCCGTAACCTCAGTGACCTGCGATATCGAGGAACGTTTGACTGAAAATAGGACGCGGTGATCAATCCGGTCCGGATGAAAGGCCATGGGCTACCACCATGAACCCCAACTCCTGTTTGTCCGTCACTTTAGACGTGCACAGTCTAAAGCTATTGCTACTCAGTTTCACTTTACATGATTTACAAATTGACACCCTGTTATGACTCAACAATCACATAAGGCATGCAACTCACATTTATTTATAACTGTTTTTATCTTGGAATTGAGTAAGTGATCACAAGGCATCAAACAAGACTCATTCTAATTAACTCCAATCTTTTCTTTAATACTGATCAACCCCTGAATATGGGTATAAGGTTTCAACTTACTAAATAAGGTCCTCCGCCCTCATAAAGTAGTGAAAAGCTAAAAGGGAACAACAATTAACTGATCTGAATTATATACTAAATGATCTAGTGTTCCCAATCAAACATGTTTGCATCAATCTTCCATACTAACATGTTATAATCCTCAAAATGCAATAAAGGTTTAATATGTTCATCCAACAGTATCAAACATGCAATTTCAACCTGACTAAGTTCATCAATAACATTAACATAACCAAGTTCATCACAATTCAACATGGCTTCAACAATTAGCACACATTCCAAGCACACAGGTATGTACGTACCTTGTGTAAACAAACTGATAGGCCACTTTAACACTTTCAAAAGTCGCCTAAAGAGAATTCTCCGCCTAAAACAACCAACAAGTAATCCCAATCAACTTCTAGTCATTGGCAACCATAATAAGCATTCTAAACGTATCCTAAACATATTTAGAGCTTTCCCCAATATCAAAACTTAAACATTTGCTTTCCTAGCATCATAATTATTGAACTAGTGATTGAAATTCGTTGAAAACTTTTGCAAACATCGTACTTTAAATTTTCAGCAATATAAATTCATTTAAAAGCTTCACCAAGGTCAACCTACGTTCCTAGTATCTCAAAACAATCAATTCAATAATCCATACTCAACCTATCATGATTAATAATTATAAAAACCTTGAATTTCATGCTTTAAACAATCAAAAACCAATATTTCAATGTAACTTGATAATCTGAAAATTAATAACTTTGTTATAAAATTCATATAATCTCAAATTTATAATTTAAATCACAAAACCCATAACTTTAATTCAAGAAAACATAATTCAAGTTAATAAATTATGATTAAGCCCTAATCTTAATTTTAATTAATCAAAACTGAAAATTAATTCGTTTTTAATCTCAACATCAAATCTGAAAATCACATTTACCATAAAAATTATAAATTTAATTTAAGAACATAATCTAAATTAACAAACTTTAATTTAAAATAATTAGTTACTTAGGGTTTAAGAAAGTAACCAATTCAAGGAGGAGGAGAGAGAGTTGGCCGGCGGACAGAGGTGGCTTGCGGCAGGGCTGAGCGACGGCGGCACACGGTGGTGCTACCTGCGGTGGCTGCGCGAATGAGTGGTGGTCAGCCACAATCAGTTGAGTACACAACCACAACAAAAGAATGAAATAGAAAAGAGAAAGGGAGGGGAGAACTACCGCGCAAGGTGGACGGCGAGGGCGCAGGGCGGCGGTTACAGCCAGGCTACGAATGCTCGGCGCGGTGGTGATGCTGTGCAAAACAAAAATCGGCTGAGGAGGAGAGCAAGAAACGAACGAGTGGAGAAGAAGCAAAAAGGAAAAAGGAAGGAGGAGTTACCGGCGGCGGCTGGGCAACCGCAAGGTCGACGGTGAGGAGAGCAGGAGGTGGACGGCAGCGAGAGGGAGGGAGTTCTTGAGGGTTTGAAATCCACGTGAAAGTGAAAGAGAAGGGAAGGGGTTTTGGGTTTTTTTGCTTTTCACGTGAAATAGAAAGAGGAGGGAGTAAAGAATTTGAGTTTTTTGTTATTTGGGCTTTATCAATTTAGGCTAGAACTAGGATTGAGTTTAAGTATTTGAATCCCAAAACCAATTAGGATTGTTTTCCAAATTCAAACGGTTTTCGTAATTCGATTTCTTTTCAACAAAAAGTTCTAAAATTATTTTAATTTCATAAATCGTTGAAATATTTAAAACGTATAAAAATAAATATTCGTTACTTAAATATTGATTTCAAAATTCGTAAATTCTATTTTAATATAATTACTTATACGTTAAAATATATTAATAAAATGTATAAAATTACGGGGGATTACACTTAGGAAATCAATCTTATAAGAATCCTAACCGATCAAGGTTTCGTACGCAAGCACAAACACACACGCAGGCGCGGCAGCCCACGAGGGGCGCCATGCGCGCGCGCGCGCTGAGCCCAGGCCCAGCAAGTGCTCGCAGCCCACGAGGGGCGCGTGCCTACTGGCCTTGCTCTCGCGTTTGGGCTTTGCTTGCTTTGGTCGCGCGCGGGCTTTGCTAGGCGTTGGGCCTAGCTTCGTGCTAGGCCTTGCGTCTAGCAAGCTCGTCCGATGTTTATTCGTACGATACGCTTCCGATTAAATTTCCGGTTCCGGAATTCATTTCCGATACGAACAATATTTAATATTTCCGATTCCGGAATCATTTTCCGATTCGAACAAATATTTAATATTTCCGTTTCCGGAATTATTTTCCGATTCCGATAATATTTCCGATTCTGACAATATTTCCGTTTCCGACAATATTTCCGATTCCGGCAATATTTCCATTTCCGATAATATTTTCCGATACGTACCATGTTTCCGTTTCCGGCAACATCTACGACTTGGATAATATTTATATTTCCGATACGATCCATATTTCCGTTTCCGGCAATATCATCGTTTCCGGAGTATTCATTTCTTGCCTGTGACGATCTCAGCTCCCACTGAAACCAAGATCCGTCGATTCCGAATATCCATAGATGGAGTATTTAATGCCATTAAATACTTGATCCGTTTACGTACTATTTGTGTGACCCTACGGGTTCAGTCAAGAGTAAGCTGTGGATTAATATCATTAATTCCACTTGAACTGAAGCGGCCTCTAGCTAGGCATTCAACTCACTTGATCTCACTGAATTATTAACTTGTTAATTAATACTGAACCGCACTTATTAGACTTAACATAGAATGCATACTTGGACCAAGGGCATTATTTCCTTCATAAGGAGTAATCTGAATAAGATTAGTGGAAGCCAAATTCCTTTAGAGAATGGACTAATTTTTCAAACCAACACCGAGGAGCCTGTTTTAAGTCATATAAAGATTTGCGAAGACGACATACTAATTTTGGATTGGAGCACTCAAACCCAGGAGGTAATTTCATATAAAAGATCACCATGGAGAAAAGCATTATGAACATCCATTTGATGAAGTTCCCAATTTTTAGAGGCGGCTATAGCAAGAAAAACGCGAACGGTAGTCATTTTTGCAACGGGAGAAAATGTTTCATTATAATCAATACCTTCTTTCTGATGATTTTCCAATACGACCAATCTGGACTTGAGACGTTCAATATCATCAGTAGAGAAGAATTTGGTTCTATAGACCCATTGACTGCCCAAAGCACGTTTTCCTGGAGGAAGTTCCTCTAGAGTCCATGTCCCATTATCTTTTAAGGCTCGAATTTCTTCCTGCATCGAATTCTTCCACCCCTCATCCTTCATTGCTTCCTTGAAAGATTTTGGATCTTTTCCAGATATAATAGCTGCTAAAAATGTACGATAATTTTCAGCCCTTCTCCCATCTTTTTTCGGGCTTGCATCTCTTGCACCCACCTTCTCTTTCCCTTAATTTCCTTGAGTTGCCCTCGGGCTTACTCTGATTCATTTTTGTGTCTCTCGTATCCGAGGAGTTTTTAAACCTTGTTGCTGCTTTGTTGAACTCTTCTGTTCTGATGAATGCATCCGCCATTTGAAGTACGTCAGCTATTTTGGAGGGGTTTTTCATCGACAGTTCATCTCTGAACTTCCCCTCCCGAAGCGCGTGCTTCAAGGCGAAGATTGCTACGTCAGGCTGCAAGTTCGGGATGTTAGTTGACTCTTTCATGAATCTGGCCATGAAGTCCCGAAGACTTTCATCTCTTTCTTGTTGTACGAAGGTTAGCTCTGCGGTCGTTCGTTCGGGGCGATTATTGCTCACGAATTGTACGCAGAACCTCTTCTTTAGCTTTTTCCAGCTTTTGATCGATCCCTTCGGCAACGACCTGAACCATTCTCCTACAACTCCAGTTAGTGTGGTTGGGAAATATTTGCACCAACAGGCCTCGGAGTAGGGGCTTAGGAACATTTGCTGCTCGTAGGAGATAACGTGATCCCTCGGATCCGTGATTCCGATGTATGTTAAGTGCGCTAGTAGCCTAACTTTAGGGATCTCCTCCATAACAATATCATTTGAGAACGGGGAAGATGCTGGGGTCATGATCCTCTTTCCTAGCCTCGCCCTAATACCTTCGCTCCTCGAGTTTCCTCTGTGGGATTGCTCGGGGGCGTGTAGGGGGCTAGGAGTTCGTGTTAGCTTATGATACATATGACATTACATAGATCATGCGGAAACAACCATTAACCCAGGACAACATATTATTTACACATAATCATATAGCATAATTTAGATGCATACTCTTTGTTGCGTGCCCTCCCTAGCTGCGCCCGAACCGAACAAGAACAAGTCTTTAGGACTCCAAGTGTCGTCCCTCCGTAGATAGTCCACAGCACGTCCGGATCCGCCTTAAGATTGACCAACTAGAATCGCCCTTAAGGTACTAGAATTTTCGGCACTTTTGAGCAAGATGTGTGGCTGAATTTTTCTCTCAAAAACTCACTTTGAATACTTTGAAACTCGTTATAAATTGTGAGCCCTAGCCTCATATTTATAGGGGTATGGAAAGGGAATCGAAATCCTATTCAGATACAAATTAATTAAACCTAGAATCCTACAAGAACTCTATTTTAATTAATTTATCAAATAGAATTAGGAATTTAATCATTAACCGAACTCTGCATGTTTTAGGAAACGTGCACGAACACAAACACTTGCATACACACGCACGGCAGCCACGATGGGCCCCCATGCGTGCGCGCGAGCAGCAGCCCACGCAGCGCCCGCGCGCGCTGCGCGCTGCGCGTGCTGTGCGCGCTGCGCAGCCTGCTGGGCCTGGCCTTGCGCTGGGCCTGGCGTGGCTGTTTGTGCGGCGCGCTTGGCTTGCTGGGCGATGGCCTGGCTTCGTGCTGGGCCTCGTCCGGCAGGCCTCGTCCGATGCTTATTCGTACGATGCGCTTCCGATTAAATTTTCCGATTCCGGAATTCATTTCCGATACGAACAATATTTAATATTTCCGATTCCGGAATTAATTTCCGTTTCGAACAAATATTTAATATTTCCGTTTCCGGAATTATTTTCCGATTCCGGTAATATTTCCGATTCTGACAATATTTCCGTTTCCGGCAATATTTCCGATTCTGGCAATATTTCCATTTCCGATAATATTTTCCGATACGTACCATGTTTCCGTTTCCGGCAACATCTACGACTTGGATAATATTTATATTTCCGATACGATCCATATTTCCGTTTCCGGCAATATCATCGTTTCCGGAGTATTCATTTCTTGCCTGTGACGATCTTAGCTCCCACTGAAACCAAGATCCGTCGGTTCCGAATATTCATAGATGGAGTATTTAATGCCATTAAATACTTGATCCGTTTACGTACTATTTGTGTGACCCTACGGGTTCAGTCAAGAGTAAGCTGTGGATTAATATCATTAATTCCACTTGAACTGAAGCGGCCTCTAGCTAGGCATTCAGCTCACTTGATCTCACTGAATTATTAACTTGTTAATTAATACTGAACCGCATTTATTAGACTTAACATAGAATGCATACTTGGACCAAGGGCATTATTTCCTTCAGTCTCCCACTTGTCCTTAGGGACAAGTGTGCATTTCCTAATTCCTTTGTCGCTCGATGCTTGCTCTTGAACATAAGGTAAGAGTTGTCATCCTTATTACGTCCAGAGGTGTTCCTCGGTTTCAGAGTTCAACTGATCAAATAAACAGATAATCATAGCCTTTGATTCATCCGAGCACGGCCATGCATTTCACAGTTTCTAGCTCTCCGAGTGGCCTTGTACAACTTTTAAGCATCTCATCCCGATTTATGGGAGGACAATCCCAATCTTGCGATCTTGAGATTAGACTTCGTTTGATAGGTGATTACCTGAGCGTTGCCTTTATAGCCTCCTTTTACGGTGCGACGGTTGGTCAACGTCAAAGCAACCAGTTCTCAAACAAGTAATCTCAAATCACTCAGGTATTGAGGATTTAGTGTCTAATAATTTAATGAAATTTACTCATGACAGATTTTCATCTCTTACAGTAAAGTTTCATAGGTCTTGTCCGATACTAGTCTTCCCAAAGTAAGTATCTATGCAAATGATTATGACATTGCCATGTCCACATAGTTCAAGAAACAGAACTACTAGTCATCTTGCATTCTAATCGTCTAACGTTTTCTATGCGTCCAATTTTATAGAAAACTCCGACCAGGGACCATTTTCAACTTTTGACATTCAAGTTCACTTGATAGACATTTCTTAGTCACAGGACTGGTCCTGACAGTCTATCTTGGATATATCGTCAAATTGAAGGGACTCATCATTTAATACTAAACCAAGATTAAATGGAATATGAAAATACATTTCATATATGATAAATGTTCAACCCCATTGTTTTACAACCATGGGCCTCAAACCCATCTTTAAAACAGTTCATGGAATTCAAAGCTATTCTTGATTTCCAGTGCTACAACGTGAGTGTTGCTTCTCACTTGTTGCATAGGTTTAGTTATCATGCTTTGCCAATCTTAATATCCTTTTCATCGAATGTTCTTCGAGATATGATGATAAGATCTTTTCGAGTTTGTTTATTATGTGATCTAGTCTTTCTTACTTCGATGGTGGTTTTACTCATTTTTCAATGAAGAACCATCAAGTTAGCAGACGTTTTTCTTGCTTCAAGAGTGGTTCTACGCATTTTTCAATGAAGAACCATCAAGCCAGCAGATAGGTGATCTACCCAAGTTCAATGAAGAACATTAAACAACCCTGTTTTATTGCTTCTTAGGCAATAATTACTTTTACTCCAACTGTATAGGTTGCTAGTGATGCTTTGTTTGGATTTACCTATCCAGGCAGTTCATAGATATGTGGAAGATTCTCCAACTATATCTTAGAACATAGAAATTTTTTATTTTAATTTCCCACGCAACAACTCATGGTCTCCAACCCATGTTGCCATTTCAAAACATGATGCTCTATAGCTCGTCCTTAATGGGTAACTCCAAAGGGTCTTGCTTGATCCTTTGCCAGTGTTTATGCGTGTAGCATCAATATTCAGCATATCTTTATTTCCTTGAATCAAGAACTATTCCTATGTACCTTTTCAAGTACCATAAGTATTCTTGATCTCAATCTAGTTGATCTTTACTTAGATCAATAGAGATTGGTATATGTTCGTCATGCCTAAAGTCATACGATACGTTTTTGGCGATCCTCATATTATATCATACATGATAAATTCTTTTGCAGAATAATTCCCAATTGAATTCTATTCATGTAACTTTAGCTTATCTAGTTTCAGTAGACACTGAATTCGGCTAAATTCTTTGACATATAATATAGGTTAAGAATCTCATTTAGACTCTTTGATGTTTAACTTAGTAAATGCTTATACAAGTTCAAACATCCTTTACTTAGATTTATTCACATGGGTCGAATATCTCCAATTGAGACTTTCGTGTTTGATTTAGTAAATGCCATTACTTAATCTAAAACAATATTATAAGATCTTTGTAAATAGATCTTAATACCCAATATGTACTAAGTTTCGCCATGGTCCATTATTGATGAATAATTTCAAATCTAAGTCATTAGCATTTGAATGTTATTTCACAATAGAGAGATATGTGTGTGATACACATAGGACCAATTAAGTTTTTATGTACTCCCACTAAACTTCTTATATATCTATAAGAATCATGTATATTTTATGAAACTAAAAAGCTTATTAGCTTCACTTAAAATACAGTTCCAATTCCCAATTGCTTGCTTATATCTGTACTTAGATTTTATAAGCTAGCTTTCCTTTTTAAGCATTTATTTGGATCCACAAATTCTATGACATACCATGTACATATTATATTCCAACATTTGATTGAGGAATACGTTTTGTCATCCAATTGCCATATGTACCAATATGCAATCATTGCTTGAATTATAGACTTAAGCATTACGATTTTGCATGAGGTTTCAACACAATCCATACCATGAATTTGCTTGTAACCTTTAGCAACTAATCTAGCTTTGTGTGTGAACACAATTCCATGTTTGATGGTTTTTATCCTTAAAACAAACTTGCAACCAATAGGTGTGAAACTATTCTTGCAAATCAACAAAATTTCAATTTTGTCATCAAAACATTGAGTATGTTTTATGGCCTCTAACCATTTAAAACATTTAGTCTATATATGGCCTCTAACCATTTTAGGGAATCTGGGTTTCGTCATAGCTTTCTTACAAGTCACAAACTCATTAATCTACATGATAACAGTTTGACTACAAGTTGTAGGTTTCTTCACTATTTAATAGAAGAATCTCATAGTTTCATTTACCTGATCTCTATGTTTCTTCACTATCTAATAGAAGGATCTCATAGTTTCAGTGACTTGAATTCTATGCCTACTTGGGTATAGAACATCAAACAATAGAATATCAATAGCCACTTGAAAGTCCTTTGAATATTCTGTTCTCCTTGAAGCACTTGTAAAGTCTTCTAAGAGATGTCTATTCTTTAAAGCCACTTCAAAAGTCCTTAAAGAATAAGTTCGGATTTTCTGAAGCACTTCGAAAAGCCTCCGGAATGTCCGTTTATGTTTGTTGTTCGCCTCGAAGACTTTTGAGGTCTATTTTCTCCCACTTGTCATTTTGGAAACGAATCTCCAAAAGGACATTATTTCGAGCAAACAAACATTATGTTCTCAAAAATTCGTGGTAGAAACAATACCCTTGTGTCTCATTTGAATAAATCACAATGAAACATATATCTATACTTGGGCCTTAGTTTGTTGAATAACAAACACTAAGCTCCCACTGAGTTTAAGAACTCTTTAGATATATTATGAAAAGATATTCTGAAATTACTTTTCAATAGCTTTGACGAATTTGGTTTAGTTTGGTGGTAGTTGAGCATTTTGTTTTAGAAATTATAGGAAAAGTCTTTATGATCCATCATTGATCGAATCAAGTACTAATTGACTTCGATTATTCCAACTAAGATATGCCATATCTTATGGACCTAGATTGTGAAATTACAACACACAATCATTGGTGATCATATTTGGTCTCAAGTAATCATCAACATGATCTAACCTAGATCTTTATGATTTCTTGCCAAGTGGATTTTATACTTCTGAATCTTTGAACTAGCCAAACAGATTCAACTTATATCACATTTGAGTAAATAAACCTATATTCACTCAAATCCATGTGAAATAATAAAGTCATAAAACCTTTCTTTAGCTTTGAACTCTATCGTCTAGGCGTTCTAACAATAGTTCATATTCTTTGTTACTTTCAACAAGTAAGACTAGCTTGTCTTAAGTTGATCTAGAAATCAACCAACTTTCAAAAGTCCATCAAAATAGAGCTTTTGAATGTTAACTTGTTGATATGGTCTAAGCAACAATGCCAAAGATTAGTGGAACTCAAATCAAGAAGTTGATTTGAACCTAGTAAAGTTCTTTAAAGAGTTGTTTGTTTTAATCAAGCATATTGACTCAACCTGTAATTGACCATTTCATTCAAATAAACAAACAAACATTGCTTTTGTTTTTCTTGAATGTGAGTCTTTCTGTGTTTGAAGCAGAAATTTAGGTATGCTGATTATGGAACAAAATAGCCATTTAGTTCCAGCCTTGAAAGGACTTAAAACAAACTAGATGACCCTACAACTAATGTAGCATTGCCATGCTTCATTTCCCACTTGTAGGCCATTAGTGTAGCCTAGCTTCCATTATTTGAGTTATTACCGAAGTAAGAACCTCAAGCGGTATATGATACCAAGGAAGTTTGATTGCTAGGTCACTTCTCTTTAAACATAAACTTATAGGTAGAAACGGAATCGTAAATTCCTTTCATTTGTTCCTTGTTTCCTATTTCTTGTACCCTTTCTTATAGTCTTAAGAATTGAATTCTTTAGTGTTGACTTTTATACTTGTTAGACATGTCCAATGTCACCCCAACAAGGTTCTTAACATTTAATTTATGTTGAATATTAAGTTTCAACTAGATGATCTTACCAGAAGCTTCTAAAGTTCTCTAAGCATCGATCTATTCGAATGTCTAGGGACTAGACTCATTCGAGAATTAAATGGACAAAGATATTAGGTTGTTAACCATTGGTAAAGCTGAGCGTTTAAGCTCAATGCTTTATGATCTCAAAACTACAGTGTATTTTGAATTCACAAGCACCAATTGGTTTGCCATTCGACTTTGATATTCGAAAACAACCATAAAAGTCGCTATAAGAAACGTACATTTTAAATTGCTCACTTTCTCTCATTTCCGTGAATCGTTCTTGGATTCACTACCAATCGAGGAAATTTACTGTTACCTTTCTAAAAGGATTTACTGCAGTGCAAGATATTTAATTATAAACAATAATTAAAACATACATTGAAGCATGCAAAGTCTAAACATTTATCATGAGTAATAACTTGAAATTAAAGCAATCATGCAATTTCAACAAGTTATTAGCATTTTATTCGAATTTATTGTTCCGGCAGGTGTGAATAAAATGATTCCAAGATCCTAAAATCATTGAAGAACTAAGCACAGTTTGTCGACTTAATCCTAAAACATCTTAGGTAAGCAAAAGCCTTTTGCTAATAGTCTAAAAACTACTCTTGGTTGATAGGTACGTCTAAGAACTTATTAGGTAAACCTATCGATTTTGCCACGACATAAAAGGACTCCTTACTTATATCGTTGAGTTTCACCAAAACTAACATGTACTCACAATTATTTGTGTACCTTGCCCCTTTAGGACCAATAAGTAACACCTCGCTGAGCGAAAACTATTACTAGATTGATGTAAAGGATATCCAAGCAAGTGTATATTTTGGCATGGCACCTTTTAACTCAATTTTTAAGTTTGGAACTTAAGGCTCTTACTATGTTGGTTAGATTTTAAGTGAACTAAAATCCTTAATCATGCAACATAATCAAGCCACAATCTTATGCATAATTAAGACATATTTAAAGCAATAAATAACTTAAAGCATGCATAAGATAAATGTGATCTAGTATGGCCTGACTTCATCTTGAAGCTTTAACTTCAAAGTCCGTCTTGAAAATCTCCGTGGGAGGCACCATTTTCTTCAAATAGGATAAGCTATAACTAATTACAACTATTTGATGGTACGCAGACCATATTTGAATTGAAAAAATAACTTTGGTACTTTAGACCAATTACATTCAAATTAATGGTACGCAGACCATATTTTCTATCCTATTTGGGCCATACTAGTCACTTCATAACCTGCAAAATAGTACATATACAATATATACCATTCACCCATTCATTATCATGAATGGCCCACATAGCTGGTTAGTAAAACACATTATGCATCACGTAAATATTTGCAGCAATTAATCAAGGGCACCAATAATCTACGAATTATTCAGTCCTTATTAATTCTAATCAAGTTGTTTTAACCTTAAGGATTTGTAGACCTAATCAAGATTTTATGACTAAAAAGCGCTCCCACTTAAACCAATAAATTTATATGCTTTACTAATTTTAAACATAAAAATGTATTTCTAGTCCAACCGGAAACATACAAATTTAATTAAAATTTAAAGCTCATATCAATTTATAATTGAATCCAAAAGTTTAATTTAATTTCAGTCGTATTTAAATTAATTCATGATTTTAATTTTAGTAAAATAATTAGAATAAATAAAATTTATTATAATTACAATATTCAAAATTAAAATCCAAGAAAATAATTTAAATTATTAATTTTAAAATTAATTAAAATTACGTGAACTGAAATTTTCAAATTAAACATTCAAAACGATCTAATCGTAACGCAAACACCCTACGCGTTGCACGCCCATGGGCCGCACGCACACAGCCATTGCTGGCCATGTGCGCGCAGCCCATGCGCTCGTCGCATAGCTGCTGCATCCCCATCGCAAACCTCCGCACGCATTGGTGCTCGCTGCGCGCGCCAGCGCTCATCGCACGCGAGCTATCGCTCGCAGTGCGCGCGCGACATCGCTCGCTGGGCGCGCGACATCGCTCGCTGGGCGCGCGAGCCATCGCTCGCTGGGCGCGCGACATCGCTCGCTGGGCGCGCGACATCGCTCGCTGTGCGCGCGAGTCTTCGCTCGTTGTGCGCGCGAGCAATGCTGGGCGCAGCGCTCGTGGCACGCGAGCTTGCGCTCGCTGCGCGCGAGGCTGCGCGCTCTTGTGCGAGGCAGCGCGCGTTGTGGCGCAGCTCGCTTGCTGCCCACACGCGACTGCCTTGGCTCGCCCTTCGCCCATGCCCATTCGTCCATTGCTCGTGGCACACGACACAAGGCAGGGCTGCTGCCTTGTGCTCGTGCACTACGCCCTTGCTCATTGCATTCGTGCCGCACGGGCGACGAGCTCCCTTGCTCGTCGTCGCATGCCCGCATTATACAACACCCCTTAAGGGTAACACGAAGCGTCCATTGCTTCGTGCGTGCAAGTTTTATGAACGAATCGCATAAAATTTAAAATTTATATTTAAAATTAATGACAAATTAATAAATAATATTAATTTCATAATTTTAGGGCGAAAAAATCGAAAATTTATTATCCAATTGATTTCCGATTGTTATGGATTCAAGTCTAGGTCATAAAAATTTAAAATTTATCATAAATTTACAATTTTTATGGTGGTTTTTAATCATAGGTTTCTAATTAAATTACAATTAATTATGAAAATCAAATTAATTCTAAATTATTCTAATTTTCAACAAATTAATCATAATTACAAATTAGATTGCATAATTAACAAGACTAGGCATTCAAACTTGTTAAACATATGCAGTAGGTCAATCAAAAATTCAAGATTTATCAACAAGAATCGCAAATATTTAATTTAACATCTTAAATTTACGAAATTTTGCATTCGAAAAACTAAAACCTTCGAAAAGTCATAGTTATGCTTCGAATTTGAGAATTCTGGGTTCGGCAGAAAAATATTAATTTTGTCAAAATTTTAGAATGTCTTTTACATGCGGAATTGACACAAAAATCACTCAATTCGGATGAGTAACGAAGAAACTGCCGAAAAACTGCGTACGTATAATTAAATAAACGCAATTTGCAATTAATTAACAATTACGAAAATTAATCACCCCTTTTAATTCTTGCAAATTTGTAATATTTAACCATGTTCATGCAATTTAGATTATGAAAATAATAAGGGGCTCGTGATACCACTGTTAGGTTATGATACATATGACATTACATAGATCATGCGGAAACAACCATTAACCCAGGACAACATATTATTTACACATAATCATATAGCATAATTTAGATGCATACTCTTTGTTGCGTGCCCTCCCTAGCTGCGCCCGAACCGAACAAGAACAAGTCTTTAGGACTCCAAGTGTCGTCCCTCCGTAGATAGTCCACAGCACGTCCGGATCCGCCTTAAGATTGACCAACTAGAATCGCCCTTAAGGTACTAGAATTTTCGGCACTTTTGAGCAAGATGTGTGGCTGAATTTTTCTCTCAAAAACTCACTTTGAATACTTTGAAACTCGTTATAAATTGTGAGCCCTAGCCTCATATTTATAGGGGTATGGAAAGGGAATCGAAATCCTATTCAGATACAAATTAATTAAACCTAGAATCCTACAAGAACTCTATTTTAATTAATTTATCAAATAGAATTAGGAATTTAATCATTAACCGAACTCTGCATGTTTTAGGAAACGTGCACGAACACAAACACTTGCACACACACGCACGGCAGCCACGATGGGCCCCCATGCGTGCGCGCGAGCAGCAGCCCACGCAGCGCCCGCGCGCGCTGCGCGCTGCGCGTGCTGTGCGCGCTGTGCGCGCTGCGCAGCCTGCTGGGCCTGGCCTTGCGCTGGGCCTGGCGTGGCTGTTTGTGCGGCGCGCTTGGCTTGCTGGGCGATGGCCTGGCTTCGTGCTGGGCCTCGTCCGGCAGGCCTCGTCCGATGCTTATTCGTACGATGCGCTTCCGATTAAATTTTCCGATTCCGGAATTCATTTCCGATACGAACAATATTTAATATTTCCGATTCCGGAATTAATTTCCGTTTCGAACAAATATTTAATATTTCCGTTTCCGGAATTATTTTCCGATTCCGGTAATATTTCCGATTCTGACAATATTTCCGTTTCCGGCAATATTTCCGATTCTGGCAATATTTCCATTTCCGATAATATTTTCCGATACGTACCATGTTTCCGTTTCCGGCAACATCTACGACTTGGATAATATTTATATTTCCGATACGATCCATATTTCCGTTTCCGGCAATATCATCGTTTCCGGAGTATTCATTTCTTGCCTGTGACGATCTTAGCTCCCACTGAAACCAAGATCCGTCGGTTCCGAATATTCATAGATGGAGTATTTAATGCCATTAAATACTTGATCCGTTTACGTACTATTTGTGTGACCCTACGGGTTCAGTCAAGAGTAAGCTGTGGATTAATATCATTAATTCCACTTGAACTGAAGCGGCCTCTAGCTAGGCATTCAGCTCACTTGATCTCACTGAATTATTAACTTGTTAATTAATACTGAACCGCATTTATTAGACTTAACATAGAATGCATACTTGGACCAAGGGCATTATTTCCTTCAGTTCGGTCACTCCTCCTTCTCCTTCTCGACCGGCCACTGGCTTCGGGTTGCCTACTGGACCCACTGGTGCTGCCTAGCCTATCATGGACCGAAGGTCGCAACCTGCTGTGTACCGAGCTTCGGATCCGAGTGCGATCACTTGCTCCGCTTTAGAGAGCTTGCGGTGTTGGAGATGGCGTTTCAAAACATTGTGGCTGTTGTTCTGCCCTTTGTTGCGTATCCCATGTACTCTCTCTCCACCTTGTCGTCAAGTGTGTTCCCGACATCGTGGGGAGAGTACGTTCGGGTCTCGCAGTTTCTTCGTTAGGCGGTGGCCTGTTCAGCAGAAGTTGTCGCCTGATTCTCCTCGATTCTCGGCGATCTGCCGCATGTGCCTGTTCATTCTCATTGAAGAGGAAGTTCTGCATGATAGTCATGGCTGCGGCGAGCTCCTCTCGAGAAAGGAGTGGAGGTCTGCTAGCTGTTGCGGCGGTAGCCCTTGTCAGTTGTGGCCTCGCCACTGATTGCAATTTCTCCCCCTCGTCGGATCCTGAATCCGTATGGACAAGGACATCGTCACGGTTGTCATTGTTGGGAATTTCCATTTTCAAGTGAAAAATGGGGTGTTTTTCAAGGCTTTGAAGTGTTCTTCCCCACAGACAGCGCCAAATTGTTCTGGTGTTGAAGTGGATAGAACAATGGGCTTCGAATGAAGGCCCTTTCGAGTGTGTTGAAGGTCTTGCTAGCTTGAAATAGTAATGTCCAAATTCACCTGCACAAAGACAAAGTTACTAGCCTCGAGGGTGTTTCCGAGGAAAACCCCTTCGATGCCTAAGTAAGAACAATGCTCGGATTCTAGAGAGAGAAGTTCTCTAGAGAGTAGTCTTAAGGCGATAAATTGGACGTACCTTGAGGTGTGAGCCTTGGCGGCTTATTTATAGTGTTTGCATAATAAATGCCCATAGGTCATTTATTGCTATTGGGCCATGGGCCTTGGTTGATGGCTGAATAGCCCTTTGGAGTGTAGTGGGTTTGATATTGTTGTGTTGAGAAATTGGGCTTTGGACTTAGTGGCCCAATTGGTATTCAATTGGGAGCCCAAACAATCACCATTCACCAATATTAGGGTAGAGACATTTATCCGTGCAGGACTTTTGACTTTTGAGTGTACACATAAATATGGGAACACCTATTTTTGTGTTACTTGCATAATGCTTGTCATAGATAAGAGTCTGTTCTATATTCCTTAATCTATTGGGTGATGGAAAGTTCCAAACCTTTTCATTTCGGGATTCCTGGGCGTGTGATCTTTAGTCAAAACCTTCCCTTATTTGTTTGGATAGGTATCAATAGTGTTCTTATTAGAAGAATGTGGAGTAGTTTATTAATAGGGAAAAGAATTTAGATCCTTCGTTTCCCTTTTTTTTTGATAAGGAAAGAAAACTCAGGCGGACTACCTGACACCATCATTTCGGATGGATGAATTACAATGACTCCGAGCTAATAAGTACTTCTTGTAGGACAAAACGTACAATGAAATTACGTTCTAGCCTCATACTACCCCAGCCCCAGTTCCAAGTAAACTTGGTGAATAGACTTCAAAGATAGACGATTAGCCGAACGGTATATGATAACGCTCCATACTCCGGAAGAATAAAAACTCGTAGCCCGACACTACACAACTAAACTACATTTACATTATGCTAATTCTAAACTATGAACAAAACAAAAACAACAAAAACAAAAAATATAACTAAAAATCCTAAAATAAACACCTGAAACTAAGGAAAAAAAACAAATAAAGTATATAATTACAATATATTACCATAATTACAAAGACCTAAAATGTAACTGATGGTTGAAAGGAGATGCACCATGGCAGCGGCTGTGTCGACGACCAAAAACAGATTTGATGATGACGGCAACAACACAGATCTAACAGATCGATCCATCTCCTAAAAGCAAAAACTGATTTATGGTAGAACTTAAAGGCTTCAAATCTAGAAGTCTGGTTTAGATCTGAAGACCTTTTGTTCGACCATGGTATAGGGCGATAGATAAGTTGTCTGACGCTTTTCCATTGACGAGGATGGCGAGCATTATCAACGGAAAAATCTTAGGTTAGAGCCGACTGAGGCACCTAAAATCCCCTGAATGAAATAGAGGCGGGGTTGGCTAAATGTTTGCTGACCAGGCGAGGTGGTTAAACCCTTTGCCGACGAGAAGAAATACATGGACCATTATATTAGTGGCCGGTCTCAGATCTCTTCCCTTCGATCGGATCTCAGAATGAATTTAGATAAGAAGTTAATCTCCAAAGTAGAAACTAAATTTGAGTGTCTGTGAAGGATGGCGGCTGGGCTAGAGTATTTGCTAGGGTTTTGTGTTTGCTAACAAGAGACTTAAGGTTTTTAGAGAGAGGGCAGAGCCTCTCTCTCTAAAAAAAGTCTTCCTTCGTTTCCCTTTGATATAGTTTATCAGTAGTTTATTACTGCCAGTAGTGGCCTATTCTGGTTGCCTGTTATTGCTCGTATAGGCAATTTAGAAATATTTTACATCTATTCATCGAGATCCCTATAAAAGATCGTGATTTCGCATTAGTGGAACTTTTTGGGTTTCCTGATCATGAGGAATATAGAGAAATCAAAACACAGTAAGATACTAATAAAATTTATTCTGATTTTATGTGTGATGTGGGATACTTTGTACTGTAAATTACTTCGTGGTTACCCTGTGTTCCAGAGTTGGAAACAATCACTTTCGTGAGGTTGGTTGTGGGTTGAACCACCTGCTCACGGAAACGGAAACGGTCTGGCTAATTTATTCGGGCTTAGAGTACATAAGTTGCTAAAAGGATTGATTAGATCAACAAATGTTTGTCATTGGGCCTTAGGCGGACCACGACTAAGCTGACAAGTACGGAGTATCACGAGTCGCAATTGCTGAAAGCCTGCGCTATCCCGCACAAGCTTTGCGCGTGTAAGCCTCCAGCAGCAACTCGACCATGGCCTTGTGTTGTGCTTATGTGGTTGCAGTGGCGGAGTCAGAATTTTTGAATCTGGGTGTCAACATTTTTGAATTGGACTGTCGACATGTTAGTAAAACAATTATTTAGTCCGTATTAATTTACTTTTTCTAATAAATATAAGGTATAAACTTTTTTTTTATAAAATTGAGTGATCGACTGCCCACCCTTGACACCCCAATCTCCTCCACTTTGTGGTTGTCCGATCATAAGGAGTTTTCAACGTCTTGTTCGAGTGTACTTAATTACGAGTAGTGTAAATGTGCAACACAATACAGAAAGAAAGGAAAACAAAAAAGAGACGCAATAAAAGAAGAAAGTGAACGCAACTCAACTAAAAAAAAATAGTGGTCCAGCACAACACTACAACAGCATACATAATTAATTACGTACTTAGTATTCCACCTGCCTCATTAGTCATTACTCATTACTCATTAGTCATACCCGCCCAAACGAACGTGACCCTTTCTACTCTCATCAACAACATTAACAATTTGGTCAATTGATTTGAGAATGGAGTTGACTTTCTACATCATCACTTTAAAATACTTCTCTTTTTCTACTCTCACTTGTTAGTAGCTTAATTAGTTACTAATAATCCCATGTTCAAACTACAAACATACACATATACTCCCTCTCTATCCCTTAATACTCGATCTGTTTTGACCGTACACGTTTGTCAATGCACAACTTTGACCACCAATTTCTTTAACTAAATATTATAAAAACTTACAAAAATATAAATATTTTGAAAATATATATTTCCTCCGTTCCTAAATAGTTGCACCGTTTTGACTTTCACGTTTGCCAACGCATAACTTTGACCATCAATAATTATAATTATGTATTAGTAAAAATTATTAAAAAATTGATATATTTAACATATATATTAAGGCAAACCAAATAATACTTTGTATAATAATTTTTAATTTTTTTATTAGTAGAAAATTGAGGTCAAAGCAAGGCAAATGAATAGTGTCAAAAGTCAAAATGGTGCAACTATTTAGGAACGGAGGAAGTATTAAAATGAAGCCAACAATATATTATATACAACATTTGTTTTCATATACTAGAAATAAAATTGGGGCAAAGTCAATTATGTGAATAGTGCAAAAAGTCAAAACAGGTCGAATATTAAGAGACGGAGGGAGTACGTTCTTCCATTATTATAGTTTATCCAAGCTATTATTACACTAACACGACTGATCTCACACTTGTATGAACTATGAAGTACTCCAATCCGTAATAATACATGCGAGTAATCTTTTTACTTCCCTTGTCTCATTTTATTTGCTCATTTTAACTAAATAACTCTCACAAAAAATGATCAATTAGAGCAATAAAATGACACTTTTATTTACTTCGTATAAGTACTCCCTCTGTATTTATTTAAGGAATACACTTGTCTTTTCCGACCGTATTTATTTAAGAGATATACTTGCCATTTTTAGTAACTTATCAACCCCACCATCTAATTAAATAATCTATTTACAACCCACCCCCACCCCCATCACCTAAGAATGACATGGTCCCCACTTATTTTACTTATTAAATATTTACCCAACCTCACTTGTTTTATTACTTTATTTCATTCAATTATTTTTCTTAATATCCGTGCCCGATCAAGTGTATCTCTTAAATAAAATACGGAGGAAGTATTATTTTACTTTTGTAATCATGGTAAATCTGTGAGGGTGCATGCATAAACACACCACAAACTTTTCTATAAGACAGTCTTACACAAAAGACCACTTTGGTATCATATCAGTTAAGCAATGGAACCAATTAGTTAAGCATTTGAACTAATTAGTTAAGCACTGAAACCAATTAGTTAAGCAAAGAAAGTAATTAGTTAAGCAAGTGAATCAATTAATTAAGTAATGTAACCAATTAGTTAAGAAATTGAACCAATTAGTTAAGCAACTAAAGTGGTCTTTCCGGTAAGGCGGTCTTACACAAAAGTTGCCGTAAACACACTCCCTCACACCCTCCCATATTATACGGCGTCGTCACCCACTTGAAGAGAGAGATAGAGTGAGACAAAACAGAATGCTTTGGGATTGATGACCAACCTCTTCCCCTGCTCTCTTTCTCTCTCCTCTGCCGCCCCCATTTTTAATTACCATGGACCAACATAAACAAGCAATTTAATTAATCAAACAAAATTCATCAACAATGTTTTATTTCTTTTTTCGCCAGAAAAAAAAGAAAAGAAAAACAATGTTTAATTTCTTTTAACTTACTGTACAAACTTTTAAATTTATTGATTTAAGGTAAATACCAACAAGAAGTTGCCAAGATTTGTAATTTTTGTTTAATTATTACTCCGTACGAGTTTTACAAAATAAAATATGAGTACACCTTAAAGGTAAATAGTATGGAAAAGATGCACTTTAGCTAGACAACTCGATTTTTTACCTTATTTTTATAACCTTTTGAACTCTTACAGAGTATAGAGTATTTAAAATATTATTCTACTACGTACAAATTTTCATAAAATATAACCCGTCAAATCATGCTTCACAAAAAAAAAGACGATAAGGAGAACTAGACAAGTAATACATTTAAAAAAGATGGAGAAAGCATAATACTTCCTCCATTTTTTTTATTTGTACCATTTTTCTTTATAAAGTTGTACCACCTCCGTTCCTTAATATTCTTTACGCTTGGAATATGTGTCCAAAGTATGAAAACTTTGATCGTGGATTCTCACTGGTATATACATCAAAATGTTATCATGTAAGATCTTATTAGATTGGCCTCGTTATGTATTTTCAAAATATCAAATTTTTATAATTTTTTCACATACGGAAATGGATATATAAGTCGTTAAATATTGCATTGGAGTCCGTGCAAATAGTAAGCGTAAAGATTATTAAGGAATATTAGTTGTTTTAATTCTTTTTATGGTATGTTTTCACTTTTTTTTGTGTGTGTGAAAAAAAAGGAAGGAGTATAAAAATTGTCAAACTGTAGAGAAAAGGGTGAAATTGACAAAAGGAAAGTACAAGAAATTAATTAAAGAAAGGGGTGAAGCTGGTGAGAGAGAGAAGGTATTTATTGCGGCTTAACTATCCATATTTATTAGCCTCTGTTTTCCTTTTCTTTTTTAAAAAAAAATTCAGGGAAGTTTTAATTAATTAATTTGTGTGTTCTAAATCCTTAGTTTTCTCCCTCTTGTTCATTCCTTACATGATCCACCAACACAAACAGACACACACAAAATATCTAGAGAGAGAAACTAGAGAGATATAAACAGTTGACCTAGTTTGAGGGATTTGTCACTGATCAACCATAGCTTTAAAAGGTAAACTAATCTCTAATTCTCTGTTTTTTCTCTAATTTGTCAACTGGGTTTTTGTTTTTTCACAATTTTCACCAACAATTCGTTGTGGTTTTATGTATGTGTTTTTCATTTTGATTGAGTTGCAAGAGTTTTTTCTATTTTGTTATCTGTTATTAGAACTGAGATTCTGGGTTTTTGATTTTTCCAGAGCCCCCACAGAAGCAGCAGCAACAACAAAAACAAAACACAAAAAAGTTTTGTTTTTTGTGTTTTTTATCAGGTAATTTTTGCTCAACTTTGTTTTTTTGTGCATAATTTTGAGTTTTACAACATGGGTTTTCACATTATTTTATTGGTTGTTTATGGGAAATTATTCCTAATTCAGAATCAGATCTCTTTACAATTTTTTTGACTAGTTTAGGGGTTTTTTTAACTAATTATGTTTTGGGGATTTCAAAAATTCCCTAAAAAATTGGGTTTAATTTGGATCTGATTAAAGAAATCTGACAAATTTCGTTTAGTGGGAAATTGGGGAATGGGATTGTTGATGCAAAAGTAGTCGTCTGACTTTGTAAAGTTTTTTACTGTATCTTTCTTTTTCAATACTGTTGGAAAACTTTTCTAAGCTCCCAACTTTTGTCTTTTTCCTATTGCAACTGTACTTTGATTATTGCCACATTATCTACTTAGCACCACTATTATAACCGTTGAGAAAACTTTCCCTTAAAAACTGTAAAAAATGAAAATTTCCAGAAAAATGACACATTTTTGTGATTTATATAAACTGAGATTTGTTACATTGGTCTCGATATATATATTATCCAAATATAACCTTTTACTTAATAATTTGTATATTGATAATTGAAGATAGTAACATTTGAAAATCAATTGTTATTTTGTGCTGTCAAAAAAAAAAAAAAACATTTGAAATCATGCATTGATAAATGTGGCTAAAGAAACGTGTCAACTAAAATAAACGGAGGAAGTGATTGTCTACAAATATAGTTAATGGGATGAAGACATTGCTTCTACATTTGGTAGTTTATAGCTTTTTCTCAATGACCATCCTTTTCCAATGATTTGGTGAATGATGCAACTTAATTTCATGCCTAAATGTGACAATTTATATACATATACCATTTCTGACTTCATGATGCAAATGCAATCACATAATTCTTAATTTGGCTTGCTTGTGTAGTTTTCCTCTTGAAATTGGTTATCTATTTGTTCTCATTCATGTAATGTGTAATACACCTTTTATTTCTTTTCTTGTCAAATACTGGAATTCTCGCTATTTGCTTCTCTACCCTGCAACTTATAGTCACTGAATACGTTTTAGTGATCAAAAGGCGTCACTACTTGATTATTAACTACTCCGTATCATTTTATTCTGTTGCTAGGTTGTTGAGGGATGAATTATTTCACATTTGTTTGAGTTAATTGTGGTAGCACGGAGATATAATTCTTCAGGATCGGATTGAAAAACATCTTGTTGAAGATCCAACTTATGTCAGAATGAAGCTAGGTAACTTACAAATTCGTTTCTTAGTAAAATTCTTCGCGCTGTTTAATTTTCTTAGTTACAGTAGATAGTTACACACTGAAGTGTGATTAGTGAAACTTGTGTTTCTGTTACATAATCTGAAAACATAAACTAGAATACTCGATCTTATATTTCAGTTCAAGTACTCTCTCAGTCTGAAAATATACTAGTCATGTAAGGATGTCCTAGAAAAGTTGTCACATTTTCTAGAATAGGTGAATTGAGGAGGCATTAGAATAATCCAACTAATGTGAAGGGTGTTTAGTAAAATTGTGTCATAACTTCAATTATGTGGGGTTAAATGTTAATGTGACCGTTATATCTGGCAAGAGGGAGTATGTTTTAGCATGGAATCAGCAATACTTTTGTTGTAATATCCAGCTCTGGTCAGTGGCGGATCTGAAATTGTACTAAGTGGGGTCATTATGACAAAATTACTGAAAAATTAGCTAAAATTAAGTACTTTTTAATACAAATTAGTCAAAAATTAACTAAAATTATGTAATTTTTTTCGGTCTGATGATGTGTTGACAAATACTTGGTTGATGGCAGAAAACGAGCATGTTGTTAGTGTTCAGACTTCTCCAAGAAAGTCATATAACCCATTCGATTCAGATGATGAAGATACAAATGATAAGAGTAACAACATTACCGGGTATGATATAAAAAGCTTCGAGACATCTCCAGACTCGTTAACATTTCACTTGGACAGTAGTAATTTTTCTTGGGAAGAAGCTATACTTGGTCATTCTAGGGTTTTAAGTAATTCAATCTCTTCTGATACAACAACTAATGAGGAAGTTGTGTATACTGAACTATTTACTGATAAGAAAATTACTGAGTGTGAGTTGCCAGAGTTAGTGTTTTCCTACAAAGATAACGGTTTCAACTCAGTTAAAGACATTGGGATTGATGAGGGAGTACCTATACATGACAAGGTTTGGATTGAAAGTCATGACAGTAACAACATGTCTACTGTCCTAGCTTTTAATGACGACTTCAATGGTGAAAAGGGCCCTTTTGTTCAGAACACGACTAAAGATTCAATGAAGGGCAATGAGCTTGTTCATGAAGTTTTAGAGAGGCCTTATTCGGCTGATAAGTGTGGGACTGATGATTTGCTAAAGACTGAAGAATTTGAACATAACTTGAGCAAGAAACAGGAAGAGTCGGATTTTAGTTGGCAAGCCGAAAATGTGGTTGAGAGTGACGGTGTAGTTAATGACAAAAAAGACCCTCAACAACAAGTTGGTGAGAAAGATGAAGAAAAATGTCGAAAGATGGAAATGACAGAGAATGGAGTATCTGAGGAAAAGGAGCATTGTAAAGATAGTGTTCCTGTAGAGCATGTAGAGCTGTCAGTTGTGGATGAAGAAGAAGCTTCTATGCAGTCCAATGTAGAAATATCTTCAATCATGCATCAAGTCGAAGCTACTGTGGAGTCAAACGAGGTTGGTTACTAATTTATCTCCATTATTTAAGCTAACTCTTGAGGTTGTCATACATGGCTCTTGAAATTTGAAGCATGCAACACGTGCATATAAATCTAGTTTTCTTTATTCAACTTGATCATATGCATTCATGTTCATTAGTTTTCTGTCTGAACACATCAAACATAACCAAATTGTTAATCAAACTTCATACTGTAAGTCTGTAACAATTAGGCCTCTTGATCCCCAGACACCTTCTAAATAAGATATCGGCATAAATTTATGCCTGTCGAATCCGAGGATACATTGCAACCTATTTATTGATAGTGTACATTATCTTCATGAATCATTACAAGGCATGCACACTTTCCGATATATTACTTTGATTGCTAATATCTCTTTTACTACGTTGATATAAATTAAGAACTTTTATCATTATCCTCATCATAACAAGTACTTAGAGTCTAGCTTAGAAATTTTCATATTCTTCTGATTTTTGTCTATATGTATTATAAGTAAACAACACAAAGTTCAACCTCTCAAATTTGGAGTGCCTTATAAAAAGAAATGGAGGAGTGTAGGATTGTTTGTGTTTGCTACACTGGCTTGCCCTGTTTATTTTAGTTTGAGGAGACCTCTAGATAAAACTTTAGTAGACTCGAAATTCATTGTTATTTAGTGTGGTGATTTAACAACTTAATACGTACCTTTTCACCAGTTGCAAATGCTGAATCACAAATTCACAATGTTGTTATTATTGTTCAATGACAGAGTCAAAGTGAGGAAGTATCTTCATCTTCTTCGGTTCAATCTATCAGCAATGCTTTGTCCTACAACAGCAAGGTGGAGTCTGGAAGTATTATCCTGGATTTCAATGGTGCTTCTGCAACTATTTCAGACAAGGAGAAAGAGAAAGAGGATATTTCAGAAAAGAATGAAGCAGATGAGAAACCTCCTGTAGCTCAAACTATGTCTAGGGATGATGATGTTGGAAGTAGTATCCTAGATTGTGGGACAGATAAGAGGGTTCATGGAGAGACGAGCTTTTCGGCCGCAATGCCGCCACCTGCATCGATTACTTACATGGGGCCCAATTCACACGCTGGCAACGTTTCCCTCCGGTCTGAAAGCAGCGCCGGCAGCACCCGTTCCTTTGCCTTTCCTGTGTAAGTCATCTCATCTCTCTCAGTTTTAGATTGTCATAGCTAGAAAATACTAGACCTGATCATAAGGCGGGCCGGGTTCGGGCATAAAAATGGTCCATCATATCGGACCGGTCTATGTCGGACCGAGATTCGGGTCGATATTTGTGCCCAAACCCGCTAATTCAGCCCTAAAATACTGGGCTTTCAGGTCATTTTCGGGCCGGACCAAATTTATAACTAAAAGGGTAGTTTTACGTTACCCAAAGCCCTTCAAAATTTTAAAACTGGGTCGGGCCCAGACACCGGCCTAAAAAATCTGCTCACCCCGCAAAAAATCGAACCAGATCGGTCCGGCGGGCCGGGCTCACCAACCCATTCCTTTGCCTTTCCTGTGTAAGTCATCTTTCTCCGTTTAAGGTTGTCAGGGCTAGAAAATACTAAACCTGATCAGAAGGCGAGCCGGGCCGGGACATAAAATTAGCCTATCATGTCGGGCCGGACTGGGTCAAACCAAGATTCGGGTCGATTTTTTGTGCCCAACCCCACTAATTCGGTCCTAAAATACCGGGCTTTCAGGTCATTTTTGGTCCGGGCCAAATTTATAACTAAAAGTGTAGTTTTTAATTCCGATGTCAAAAAAAAAAAAATTAAAACCGTGCCGGGCCCGAAAAAGCGAAAAACAGGCCTAAAAATCTGTTCAAAGTTGCAAAATTTTGGGTCGGATCAGGCCAGCGGGCTGGGCTCAGTCCTACAGGTGTTTGCGGCTAAAATATGCTAACGATCGAATAACTTCTCTTGCAATGTATTTAATGCTTGATTGTGGTGTTTACAGGATGCAAGCAGAATGGAACACGAGTCCAGTAAGGATGGCAAAGGCGGATCAGAGACACTTCAGTAAGCAAAGAGGATGGGTTCAAGCGATCGTGTGCTGTAAATTCTGAGTCGTCTTCTTCGTTATTCCTAGTCTTATACTCCGTAGTTTTATACAACATAGTAGTATTTCAACAACTCATCAACAATGGTGATTAATTACCTCCTCCATCAGTCACTTACTTACCCCCTAGGCACCTTTTTTTTTACCCTATGAGATAAGGTGTGAAGCTTGTTTGCATTTTTGCATCAACACTTTGTAAAGATTAAATTTACATAGCTCTCTTTTATGCATCTTTTGGATATTTGGTTCCTTTGCGGGCAGCATTTAATGCATTAAGCCATGAAATAATGTGGACATTGATGTTGTTATATAGAGTTCGAGTTACAGACATGCAGTTAATCTCAGAGTTCCATCAAGTAAAGATGGTTGTGGGGCAGCCCGGCACGAGAACTGGCCCGACCCGACCCGGCACGAAAAAAAGCACGGCCCAGCACAAGCAGGAAGTCATGAAATAATGTGGACATTGATGTTGTTATAGAGTTAGAGTTACAGACAGTTAACCTCAGAGTTCCCATGAAGCATACTCTAATAATCTGTCAATGTTTGTCAGCATTTGCAACTGAATCTAGAGTAAATTATCTGCTTCCCCATTAATACTGCAAAGTGTCCTGTTCTTGTTGTAAGAGTACAAGTCTTTTCGATTTGTGTTTTATGTAAAGACTAGCAAGTATAGATGCTATTGTAAGTACAGTGTTTTGTTATACCAGCATGCTGTGGTAACATAATGTACTGGAGTTAGAATAGTAATTCCTCTTTTTTTTCCCGATAATATAAGTTTAAACAAAATAAGTCTAATAGAACGGCCAAAGGGTATTGACAAAATCAGAATTTAAGGGATAAAATTGGTTGTGGGCAGCGTTGGGTTTTACCGTTTTAGTCAGATTGCTAGAACGTGCCCAACACATGGCAAGCCCACTCTGCATTACCAGGCCCAAAGAACGTCGTGCCTAAACTTAATATTACTAAAATTAGCGTGTTTTGCCGTGCCCAATCGAACCATGTAGTGTGTTGTCGTGTTTCTTGCAAAAAAAAAATGTGGCCAGGCCCGGTCCACAACTTCGTGCTCGTGTTAGGCCGTGCTTTTTTCGTACGCATGCTGGGACGGGCTTTTTCGTGCTGGGATGGATCAGGTAGAGCCTCGGTCCGGCCCGGCCCGGCCATAACCATATTTAGTGTATTAAGGATTTAAGGGTAGTTGTAGGCTCCGTTTGGTAGGGCGTAAAACGTTTTCATTGTAAAATGATTTTCCATAGAAAACATTTTTCAAAGGAAAACATAATTCCAACCTAGTTTTCCTTTGTTTGGTACCTTGAAAGAAAATGGGAGAAGATAGTGAAGATTGAGGGGAAAAAAGGAGATGAAGGCAAGGAAGAAAGAAGAAAAAGTGATTTCCCTCCATTTCAAATGAAAAATGGATTTCCACCTTTGAGGGAGTTTAGGAAAATTGTTTTTCATCCCTTGCCCAACCAAACAACGTAAAATGATTAAAAAAGGAAAATTATTTTCCACGAAAACGTTTTATACCCTACCAAACGGGGCCGTAGAATTATAGTTCTAATACATTTTCCAAAAAGGCGAACCTAAAAGTAAGTACTGCCGGTGCCGCCGATGGTCACCGACCGACTCACCGGTCACAGTCAACGGCATAAATGGGCCAACGGCCCAAATAATCAAATCATGAAACTCTGCACTTTATTTTTTCTTTTTTATTCTAGTGGATTCCCAAATAGACACCACTTATCTATCACCACGTGGAAGAGTTTGCATGGATAAACCGTCAACTTGCTTAATGCCACATACTTTTTCTAGATCATGTTTCGTCAATGCCACACCAGCACTAATGTATTAACATCTCACTTTCTGATTTTAATATTACTTCCTCTCTAATTAGACTGTCTTATGTTTAATTAGTGTCTGCATTGCCAGATTAAAAGATTCAATTGATAGTAATATGATATGTGATTTAACTAGTCTTTCATAAAATTTTGTGTTTTTACTTTTTCTATATATCTGTATCTTTTATATGGTGCATCTAATTTTTTACGAGCGATTTTCTTCAATACTCCCTCCGTATTTATTTAAGAGATATACTTGGTCGGGCACGGGTATTAAGAAAAATAATTAAATGAAATAAAATAATAAAACAAGTGGGGTTGAGTAGATATTTTAATAGGAAAAACAAGTGGGGACCATATCATTTTAGGGAGTGGGGGGTGGAGGTGGGGTATAGATAGATTATTTAATTAGATGGTGGGGTTGATAAATTACTAAAAATGACAAGTGTATCTCTTAAATAAATACGACCGGAAAAGGCAAGTGTATCTCTTAAATAAATACAGAGGGAGTATTGTATAAAGATCTACTCCAATAATTTCCAAAATACGTTATTTCTAAATTAATTTCCACCATACCGTCTACGTAAGCAAGGGAGAAAGAGAAGTAATTTTTTTTTTTCCAGTTCAGCGTTGAACTGCCATTTGAGATAGCGTTTCGTTTTAAAGCAAACCGCCATCTGAGATGGCGGTTCAATGTTATCTGAGATAGCGGTTTAGTGCCGTTTTGTTAAAAAAAATGGTTCGGTTTTAATGATGACGTGGACGATATAGTGGGAATTAAGTTAAAAAGTGACGCATTTTTGGAATTTGACGTTCATTAAACAATATTGAAGGAAATCGCTCACTTTTTACACTGTCTACGAAATCTAATTTAACCAACTTTAGTGATTTATTCTTAAGAATAAACATAGTCATGTAATATTATGTTAGCTTCACGTCAATTCTAATGGGTCGTCCTATAGTGATTAGTGAAACATGTCAAATATGAAATACTCATATTAATTAGGAAAACATGAAAATAATATTCAGTGGAAATTTCACATCTATTTAGTTTAGATTAGATTAATCCAAATATAACTTACTGATGCAGCTTTGTTAACAACAATGCAATTTCTTTCCTAAAAGTGCGCCAACTTTTTCTGATTCGCACCAACATGTATATTTTCTTAAGCCACCCATAAACCATAACCCTCTAATTTATTATTATCCTCCACCTCACCCTATCTAATTAAGTTAATAAGCAACTTGAATGATTGAATCTTGCTTTATGTTCTTTATTTGTTGAATATTTTTTTTTTTTGGTTGTACTTTGGTGATTTTTTCTTAAGAATAAACACAGTCACGTGGTGTCTTATTAAATTCATGTCATTTCAACGGTGATTTATAGTGGAACATAGGACGTACTAATATAAATGTTACGGAGTATTTAGAAAATACACATGGAAATAAAATATAGTAAAAAAATTTGTATCTGTTTATAGATTAGATTAATCTGTCTGTATAACTTGACGAGTTGGTGACGCAACTTTTTTCTTAGTCCCCGCTAATCTTTCTCGATGCTTTTCATAGCTATCGGTTTAATCATTCACTTCCAGGAAAGAAGAGCTGAGCGTTCAGTCTGTATAACTTGACGAGTTGGTGACACAACTTTATTAGCATTGCTTCAATCGATTTATCTCTCCTAAAAGCACGTCAACCTTTCCTGATGTGTACCTATATGTAGTATTTCCTTAAACCACCCATAAATCCATAACCCTTTAATTTATTATTATCCTCCACCTCACTTTGTCTAATTAGTTTAATCCACAACTTGAATTATTGGTTCTTGCTTTATATTTTTTCTTGTTCTTTTCTATTTTTCTTGTACTTTCTTCTTATATTTTTGTTTGCTAGTATATCCTACGTTCTTTAATTAGAAATTGTGAATAGCATTATAAACAAAATTCCTTAAACTAGATATACATAAAGTATAAATAAGTGCATCCAACACATCAATGGAAACATGAAAAGGACAAGGAATTTTTTTTAAAATAATAAAAATAAAACACTTTCGTAGTTTTATTTTTGGTCAAATTTCATCAATGACTAAACAACTGATTAACCTATTTCATCAAATTTTTATGTCACTGGATTTACACAACTTACTAAACTTATTGAAATTTACTTGATATATGTTACAAGTACAAGTACAAACGATATTAATTTTGCGTATGAGCATTATTAAAGTTTATAAACATGGAAAAGATACGTACAATATACAACTTGTCTTCCAAATAACGATAGTGTTGTTTATACTTTTAGTGTTAATATTCCATAAAGATCGCTATATTTCTTAAAAGACAACTAACGACCTTAAAAAACATCATTACCTAAACCATCATAAAAAGATGAATAATCATCTCTCCTAATATAATCATTTGCTTTAATAAAAAAACAACTCCACTAAAATACATGATTGGTTGGAAAATGATTATGGAATCTTTTAAAAATCCTTTTTTTTAATACCTTTATAATTATATTCTAGTACAAATTAAAATAATATTGTTAGTTGCAAAAACATATTTTAATACATAAAACAAATAACAAATTTGTAGTTTTGATTTAATATTAGTTGATTGCTTTGAGAATTCTTATCTTTCTAACCATAACCAAGTCAGCAACCAACCAAGACTATTTCCCCCTCACTCAATTATATAAACCTCATCTTCTCCACATTTCTTCCATTCTTTCTCAAATTCACCATTTCCTCTCTTTCTGGAAAAACAATGGAAATCCCTGTAATTAATTTCGAAGCAGGCATAAACTCCTTCCATAATCCTTCATTAATTTATCGAGTTATCTCGAATTTCGAGCTCGGAAAATTAACATATTATTCTAATCGAATGTGGAAATGGGGAGCTCTTTTTCTGGCATTGGTATACGCTTTTAGTAGCATTGTTAACAAAATCAAGTTATTAGTTCTTTATTATCATAATAAATCCAAATCTTTATTAGCTGCTTCAGAGCCTTTGTTATCTTCGTTATACGATGAGTTTGGTAGCGATACAGATAGCGATTATGATCAAAACGACGAGGTTTGCTCCTCTTGTGATTCTTCCTCAGACGACGACGACGACGAAGATGACGAAATAGAAATAGAAGACGACGATTTCAATGTGAAAGGTAGTAGTAATTTCAGTGAAATCTCCAGGCGAAAGGGTAAATTCAAGCTCATGCGTCGGAAACGAAGCTTCGTCGATACTTTCTCGTTGTCGGATCTCGTTAATGGAAACGGCGTTGTTAAGCTGTGGGATGGATTAGGTTTAGGTGTTGTCGATGTTGATAATGCGTTTTCTTTTTTGGATTCTGATCATTATCAGAATCAAGATTTTATTAGTAGCTCGATTTTCGGTGGGATTCCGGCGGTGTCGACGTCTCCTGCGGTGTTTATCTCCGCCGGAAGCGACGGCGGGAAGCTGGGATTGGATATTTGGGATCTGAGAACCGGTGGTGAATCGCCGGTGGTTCGTTCACATTGGCGGTCAGGCCGGCGAGGAGAGATTATGGGGATGGATTCCGGTCGAACCGGGAAAGTGTACGTCAGAAATGACGACACAATGACGTTAGCAGTTGGTGATGTGAGGAAGGTGGATGCGCCGTTAACGGAGGAATGCGAGGAGGAGATGTGGTGGGATGCTGACGAGTGACGGCGTTAACGGAACCGTGTGAAATTGGTAAACTCTCGAAGGTGGTGGTTGACAGCTGGAATTTCAAAGTAAAGAAATTAAACATGTGTTGAAAATGAATAGATGATTACTACTCCTTCGGTCTCGTTTTACAAATTTAATTTAATTACTTTTTGTGAAGGTATTTTTAAATTAAATGGAACAAGAAAAATGAGGCGGATATGTTTTGATTCGAATGATTTGTTTCCAAATCGATGTATTACTATTAGTAGTAAATTAAGTTGAATAATTTGTTGTAGATTAGGGAAGAAGAGGGAGTTGTAAAAATGATGAACTCTTTGTGCACTTTTGCTTTGTATAAATACGTACAAGGAATGTATTCTTTTTAAATTTGGAAAAATCCTCATTTGTGATTAGACTCCAATTTTCCAAAATGAACATACTTTTGGTTCGGTGGAAGAAAATTCCCAAACTAGAACAATAATTGTCATTAACGGTTTAATAAAAAGAATCGTTACTATCATTAGCGAATTAACACAGAGAATTACAACTATTATTAGGGATTGAAAATGCAGAACTAGCGGTTTATTACGAAAAAACGCTAATATTAGTAGTGGATCTGCTTTACCAACTATAATTTTATGGTGCGAATGAGCGATAAAGACAGATAAGTTACTTCGTACAAATAAAAAGGGGACTCATACCTAACACCTATTGTATATAACCTTCGACTAGCTAGGACTGTAAACGAGTCGAGTCAATCTGAATTTTACCTTGTTCGAGCTAAGCTTAATAAGGATTTTCAATGTTCGAGCTTGTCTCGAGATTAACCGAGTTTTGCAATTTGTTGTTCGAGCTTTGTTCGTTAAGCATTAGGATGTCTCGAGTTTAATAAACAAGCTTTGAGATATTGTCTAATTGATTTAAATCATATTATCAAGGAGAAACTTCACAAAATATATGTATGATTGGAATGTTCTATGGATATTATACTACATTAGATTCGTTTTCGTTTTATACATTTCTTGACATTTAAGGGTCAACAATTAAGTATATGTTATTCCATTTAAATTATTTTTTGAGTTTGAGCGAGTTATAAACGAGCTTATAAACAAATAATCAATGAGTTATAAACGAGCGCTCGTGAATGTTAACGAGCCGAATGAGAAGTTATTCGAGCTTGACTCGTTTACTTATCGAGCCTAATTCTTTGTTCCAAACTTGTTCATTAATTAATAGACGACCTTTGACCAAACATTAACCGAACATTCACCAAACTTGTTTAAAAATTGTTAGCCACGTATCAGCTCATTTGCAGCCTTACCTACTACTCCCTCCGTCCCGGAATACTCGACCCGGTTTGACCGACACAGAGTTTAAGGGACTTGAATTGACTTATTTAATTTAATAGGTAGTAGTTGATAGTGGGGTATTATTTTAATGTAATTAGTGGGAGGTGGGTTAAGAGGTGGGGTTGGGGGAGAGTAGGGGTTGATTTTTAATTATTTTTTGTATGGAGTAGGGGGTAGGTGGGTTAATAGGGGTGGAGTGAGAAATAATATAATATTGTTAGAATATTTCCATTTTTAGAAACAGGTCAAGTATTAAGGGACGGCTCGATAAGGAAAACAGGTCAAGTATTTCGGGACGGAGGGAGTATGTTAACTAGTGGCCAAAGACCTCACCATAATTAATCCAATTAAACCCTCATCCTCGCTTGCTTTCTCTCTCAAAGTTCAATCCATAAATTCACCGGACTCTCCATCAATTTCACAGTTTCATTCGCATTTCAAGCTTCGATTTCTTCAGGTGTACCGGGTCCGTTGTCACTGTTCTTGAATGTCGTAGTCGCCAAGTGCTTTGTTCAATCTGCACTGAATTGCTGCTCTTCTGAGGTAAACATTGTTTCTAATTTGGATTTATTTTGTTCGATTTTGGTTTATTCGATTGAGTAATTCCCCGCGAATTTTAGGGTTTTTCCAATTGGTCTTGAATTCAATGTGCGATTGTTTAATTTCTGTGTCAATTAAGGTTCATAATTCCCCAATGCCAATTTTATTTAATATTATTCAATAGCCGTGCTTGTTTTCCTTTGTATTGGAAATGTTTGACACAATGATAATTTGACTAACTTGTTTGGGAAATGATATCTGTACCAATTTAATACATGTGCCTTTTGATTCATCCATTCTTTTGTAATCAATTGCTTTTATAGTTTCAGTGTTAAGCTTATACTATTTCTATTCAGTATGTATGAACCCATTGCGCTCATTGGCGGCACCCCTGGGTTCTTCAGGATGAGCTTTCAGTGCATCGGTGTTAAGCTTATACTACTATTTCTATTCAATATGTAGGATATCTCATGCAAAAGAGTCCAACGTGTAGGATCAGAACCTTGCCTATTCGACACTTTCGCCAAAATACAGTAGTAAAATTCACAATTAACGAAGATATGACGAATGTTTGTAAGAGAATTTTCAACACATATATCTTAATAAATGTGTCAATGTGTGTACCAACTGTAACAATTTTGTTAAGATACGTTTCGGTCTATTCATAGAAGCCTACAGTAGTAACACAGACCACTACTATCCCACTTAATTACAGATTTTCTAGAACGGAATTAGAATGGCGTATAAGCAGAGTTACCACCCTTCACACTGGCACGCACCTATTAAGATTTTCAGTAGAAATGGGTAGATGTTGACACCAAATGATGAACCTTTGGAACTGGGGGAAGAGAAGCTGGATCATTAACTAGGTGAACTCAAGGAAAAGTTATCCAAGAGAGGAAGAATGACTAGTTATTGGTAGCATTACAGGGGGTTACTAGCTTAACAGAACGGGAAGATTTGTTTTGACCAATGATTGCTGCAAGTTGAGAAAATGTGGCTTAATTCAAAACTGCAAGTTCATTCATTACATTCAATTAATGGGAATGAAGTCAGTCATTCTCAGGCGAGATTCTAATAATGTATAGAGTGTGCAAGTAGAGAATGACTAGCAAGTTTAGCGAAAAATATAGCATGAAGTCAGAAACATAAGGCCAGGAGCACAATACTGAACTGCTGGACCTAACTAGTTGAGTCGTAGCCCTTATGATGCTGGTCAACCCCATTTGAGGCCTAATGCAGGTAATTGCAAGTTCAACAAGCACTGAAAACAAGAAGACAGATTTAAAAGAGAAGTTAAGGTCGGTAGGCAGGGCGAGTTCTCTCTCCCGGGGGGCAGAAGCAGCAGAAGATGCTTTTGGATTTGATCGGCGAACTTCCCCCTGTAGTTATCACTTATCCTGAGTCTTGCTAGTCTGCTCCTTCGGACCCTTCTTTTTCTTATCAAATAGAGATTTTTTCTTTCGACCATATTTCGCGTTTTGATCCGCGAAGGCAATCGCCCGGTCTTTATTTCCTAAATCCATCTACCTTGCTAGTCTCGCGTCCCCCGTTCGGGCTCTCGCTCAAATCGGGAGCTGCTACAATTGCTTCAGCGGGAGCTGCTATCGCGGCTGGTCGTGCTATCGCCTTGACTTATGAAGATGGAAAGTTTAGGAACCAGTCCCTCTTGAGGAAATGGATGAAGGCGCGAGCTTTAGGTTGTTTACATGCTTTTGGTGTCAGATACCAATCCTGTCAATACCTAAATAGAATGATTGATGTTATTGTGAAGAACATTTTGGTTTTTTATGCTTTGGGTTGTTTGTACACATGACATGAGCATACGGACTCTTTTTTTATTTATTATTTTAATCTTTGTCTTCCTGGTTTTATTTCTGTCATTTTGAATCTCTAGATATTATGACCAGAATCATCTGATTATTATCAATTTTATCTTCTGGAATTGTATGTCATTTGATGTGTATTTTATATAAACTTTTTTGAAGCTTACAGAGAGAGAAAGCATCAAAGCAGTAATGTCACCAGCTATGGCGGTGTCCTACACCTCACCCTTCCTCCACCCCCTTTTTTATAAACAAGTAAGCATCTTGTATTTCATTTCCTTTGTCTGATCTTCTTCCCCGCCAAAGGAGGGGATACGTTGTTCTAGCTCAAGTATTGTTTTGTTGTGTTACTTGACAATTTCAAGAATAACCCTCGACTGAATGCAATTGTAATATGAGCAAGCCCTGAAAATGTTATTGTTATGGAGTATTAAAGTTAGTAACTATGTTTCCATGTTGCAAACCGAAAGGTGGTACATGTAAGTTTTTTGTTTTGTTGAAGACAGATAATCTATTTCCGAGCTTTAAGCCGAAACATTATCGTTTGTGTAGAGGTGCATGAGTTTATCTATATTGTGCTGTAATGATTTGGTTTGATAAGCTCGTTGTAGTAATAGTGTTGTCAAATGGGGTCGCTAATTCTGAAGATGGTGTACAACATTATTGTTATCGTGTAGAGGTTGCACAATATTATTGTTACATATGCAAAATGGTCTACCTGTTTTACTGTGTCTTAATTTTAAATCCTTATTACATTGGCTTGTATGACCTAACGTAACGTTCTCTTCACCTGAATTTTGCTTTTCAGATGTATCTTTTCTTATCTGCACTTAGCAACCTATTTCAGGTGCCACCTTATCAGTTTCAACTGACTTATTAGTTTCAGCTCTATTGCAGTTAGTGTTTCCAAACATAGCCTTATTAGTCGTGAACTTATCTGAATTTTTTAGACCTTTATTGGAGATGAACTTATTTCATCTTACTCAACTTATTAGACTTGAAATAAGTGAAAATAAGCCTAGGCTACTAGAGCCCTGAACTTATCTAAACTAACTAGTCATGAACTTATACTATCTGATTTTGTTAGCCCTCTTAAAAGTGAAAATGAGGTGAGGATATCAGAGTCATAGTGCTTGGAATCTGGAATTCTGGATGAAGGTTTATACGAAATATACAAATGATATGAGCACCTGTTTTGTTCTGCAGCATATGTTTTGGAGCCATCTGTTAAGGAATTCATTGTATAGCAAGGTGTGGGAATTCATTGTATAACATTTTTTTTGTCGCATCAGCAACCTTTGATTTTTCTTCTCATGAGCATAACTCTTTTCCTTCGTACTGAAGTGAAAGATATTTGCCTTGTCAGGGTATTTCACATCATTCAAGTGGGCGCCAACCTTTCTTCCAACCAAATGCTTTAAATGGAAAAGGCAGCTTTACAACTTATAAAACAGGCTTTGTGGTTCAGAATACGAGGCGAAGTTTCTCATGCTCTATAAGCATGTCAGATGGACAGTCCTCCGGAAATCATGGGAAATTAAACTTGGACCAGATAATGGACAAGGCTAGGGAAGTTTGGAATGCCCTTCCGGAACCAATCAAGATCTTCCCTTGGAACAGAGTGCGAGATAACTTCATCCAACGCACTCTTGATGTTGCAATTGCTGTCATCAAATACCTAAGCGCTCCTTTGCTGTTTGTTTCCTCCCTCAGTGAGATGTCCTACTGTGCTCATGAAAGGAAACTATTTCTTGTTCCTGTTCCATTGATTCTTGGGTTTTCAGTTGCTGGGATCTTGAAAGAGACAGTGCAAGAACTATCTCCTCTTACCAAGGTTAACTTATGGGACATTTTTTTTTCTGTATGATTTGAGCATGCGTAATATGCCTTGTATATTTATTTGTCTCTAATTATTTCAATATTTAATAAGCAGGATGCTGACGTTCCTTGGCATATAATTGGGATTGCTACTTTCCTCATTCTTCTTAAGCTGCCTGGTCCATACTACCCATATTGGGGCCGCCTGTTTATTCCTCATTTTGCTAATGGAGGGCTTTTAAGGGTTTTCGTTATGATGTATTTCTGGTATCAGAGGCCTAGCAAGAGTCGATCATTGCAAAATGTGGAGAGCCCTGAGCAAAATTGAATTTATTAAATGATAGGTATGATTTTTTATGTTTGCACATGTAAGTATGATGTTGCATGCTCTTGTTATCATGCGAGCCTTTGTTATAATTCTGTCTAGAAATGCATGTTAGAAAGTTTATTCCAGATTTCAGCTACAAAACGGAACTTGCTTGAAAATTGTGACCTATTGTCTTCATGTTTAGAGCTGCCGAGGGATATATTAGGATGTACCAATTGAAGCCCCTGTGATTTTGGCATGTTTTAGATGTCTGGAAAATGTATTAAACCTTTTGTTTCCATAACCTTGTTTCCCCTTTCAGATTATATAACTTCCTTTAATTTCTTGCGCCGTCCCCCCACCCTCCACCTTACCGTACATTTGACACCGTTGGAGTAGACAATGCTCTTTTCCTCTTTTCTCTCTCTCCTCCCTGTCACAATCTTTGCTCTCTATCCTTCACACTTCCATATCATTACTCTAATTTTAATCTTTGCTCTTTGTACTCGGTACTCACCAGTCTTTACTCAGTGGCTGGTGGAAAAGAGTTTATCTCATAGCCGCACTTTTAAGTGTCACACTCTTCAACCTTTTGAGATGCCATTGAAGTCTAATTTCATATAAGCTTGTGTTGGGATGCAAATGGAAATATGTAGGATATTTCTTAAAAGAAGACAAAACTTTTAGTCAACCATATTTCCGCTATTCTTAGTTGCATTGATTCACGCACAGGAAAATGAAGAGCTTAGGCTCTGTTTGGTTTGGTGTAAAACGTTTTCGGTGCAAAATGATTTTTCATGGAAAACATTTTCAAGGGAAAACACAATTCCAAACTAGTTTTCCTTTGTTTGGTTCCTTAAAAGAAAATGGGAGAAGATGGTTAAGATTGAGGGGAAGAAGGGAGAGAGAGGAAAGGTGGGAAAGTGGTTTCCCTCCCTTTCAAGTGGATTTTTTTTTCCACCTTTGAGGGAGTTATGGATAATTATTTCCCATCCCGTGCCAAACTAAACAACGTAAAATGATTAAAAGGGGGAAAATCGTATTTCCATGAAAACGTTTTACACCCTTCCAAACGGAACCTTAATAAACCTGAGTTTAAAGGTTTTCTAAAAGAATATGGCTGTAGTGATAGGAGAAGTTGTCAATTGTGCTATACTATACTTCTCTTTATTGACTCTATATCATATTTTCATTACCTTGTTTATTTTTAATTTGGCTCAGCACCATGGGAGGAGGCGCCTGGTCTGCGTGGAGATGCAGCAGGGGGTGGGGGACTGGGGGGAGGAGCTGACATTGAGACAGAGGCGAGGGGTGGTGTTATTTTTTAAAAGGGTAACTTTTCAACTTCTTTTTGTTGTGAATGCTGTCTAATAAGTTCCAAACATAACAACGTTTCATGAATATCACGATTCTTTGTCCTCTTAAATAAGTGGTAGAACTCTTCCTCGTACTACTTTGGTGCCATTTGCTCCATTGATTGTTGTACTTCACCAAGGTGTTTATCAGCATCAAAAGATTGATGTACTTTTTTATCAAACATTCTGACATTATTCTTGTTCAGGCATGTACTCGTATATGGCATCAACCTAGACTTCAACAATGTCAAAACTGTCATCATCTCATCATTATCCAGCTTTTAAAGTGGAAAACCTTGTGACAGAACAAACTTCTGTAGAACTGTCGGGACTTTGAACGAACTGCAATGCAATTGCCAGACTGTTATGAAGTCATGAACATACTGCTTTAAAATATAGCGTGACAGACAGTTGATCCTTCCTCCAACTCTCATCCAGGCTTCCTTTGTTAGCTTCTGTTTTTGTGTTTACTTAAGATTAGTGGTTTGCTTTTTTGTTCATGAAATACAAGAATATGATATGTTAGGCATCCAAGGTTACAACTTACAAGTGTTGCTACAGCTGAGCCCTTCGGGGGAATTTTTTCTTGAAATTCAGTTCAATTCTTCTTTTTAGATTTTCTTATGCATTTTATACCTCCCACTGTCCCACAGTCCCAGCCCTTCCCTCCTCTATGATTATAATCGTATCCCATACTTAGCTAACCCTTATTTTTCTTGTATTTATCTTATATAGACTCATTAAACCTAGTTTTCCTGAAATTAATGGAAATAAGGTGAACAGAATAACGCCTTATATTGTCCAAATGAGGCCGGCAGGACGAGGGTGTAGATTTGAAACAACTTTCTTGATTGAGTGAATAACAGGGTGTAGATTTGAAACAACTTTCTTGATTGATACAAGAAGTGGGAGAAAATGAAGTTATGGTTTTACAATTATGTACTTCACTCTGTTGTTTTTGTTACAACAATTTGTCCACACTTTTTAACGGGCAAGTTTGATCATTAGTTCATTACTGGTCGCATTTTGATTACCTATAAGAGAAAATACTCCGTAAAAAATGGTGTTCCAAAAAGTTATCTACTTGTATAATATTTTAATCATGTGTAATCGTATTAGATTTGTCATTTCATCTCGATGTAATATTTATAATATTTTATTTTTTATTAAAGATTTTAATCGTGAAATTGGAAACGCCTGCAACAAAAAAGTAAGTGAAGCAGGTTTGTTACCATGTAATTAAATAGGGGTGTCAAGTAGTCCGACCCGTCAAATTACTCAAACTCGAGTTTGACCGACCTAGTTCGACTCAAAGAAATATAGACTCCGACCCGTCAAATTACTCACACTCGAGTTTGACCGACCTAGTTCAACCCAAAGAATTTTAGACTTGACCCGTCAAGTTACTCGCACCCGAGTTTGACCGACCTAGTTCGACCCGAAGAATTTTAGACTCTAATCCGACTTGTACCTGGCCCACAGGGGTACTGTAATCTGGTAAAGTCTTACATGTAAGTATTTGAAATCATTGAAATGTACTCCACTCCACCAGAACAAAATCTAGATGGAAAACAGAGATTGTGGTTGTGGCTTAGCTAACAAAAAGTGGGCCCCTCAATATCAAAAAAATAAAAAACAAACCACTTCTAATTGGTCTAAACACAAGTAATCTTATCCACAATTCAACCCTCTAATTCTCTAACCATTCATCAAAACTCATACACTTGCTTGATATCTCTCTCTACACTCCCTCAATCAACCACCAATCCAAACACAACAACAACAATCAAATTATGGCCATGGCAACTCAAGCCACCCTCTTCTCCCCATCTTCTCTCTCCTCCGCAAAACCCATTGACACCCGCCTCACCACCTCTTTCAAACAACCCTCCGCCGTCACTTTCGCCTCCAAGCCCGCCTCCCGCCACCACTCTATCCGGGCAGCCGCTGCAGCTGAAGGCAAAGCTGCCGCCGCAACTGAAACCAAGGAAGCACCTAAAGGTTTCACCCCTCCTGAGTTGGACCCTAACACTCCCTCCCCCATCTTTGCTGGAAGCACAGGTAAATATACATAACACATTAACTTATTACTTCCTAGGTTCTTGTTAAGTTTTTTACCCTTACTATTTTGCATGAATTTCAATACAATCATTACTATATCCAATTTCGTATGAGAAAAACAGTAATTGTGCTATATCTAGTTGTATTTTTGTTCTACGTGGAGTGGAAGCTGATGATATCGGCACAAACTTATCCAGTGTAATTCCGATGATCAACTAATAGAATACAGTAACTCATTTTGACCCACAAAAATGATATTTTGAAAATACACGTTGATACGAGTACGACACAATAAGATCTCATATGATCCATCTGTTCCATAATGGTATTTCAATTTAAATTTTGACGCTATTAACACTTGATGAAAAATATATAAGAAAAAGCATATTTATGTGGAGTTTTGTTTGATTAATTTGATAAATACTTTAAGAAAATCAAAAAAGTTAATTTTTAATAATGCGTTAATTGAAATAAAAATTATTTAAATTATGCATTTACAAACGCGTAAATTCTACTAGAACATTAATTCATCCGTCCTTTTTTAGATGACATAATTATTAGACACGATTTTGAACATTAATATCTTTAATTAATGGATAAGAAAAAAACTATAAAAATTGATATTTAAAAAATATTTACCGAGATGAATCTAACAAAATGACTATGTTTTTTCTTAAGCATAAAGCACAAAAGGAAGTCAAATAAGATTGTGTGAATAGTGTTCAAAAATCTAATTGTTTTATCTGATAAGAAACAGATAAAGTATTACGGTAGGGAGAAAGTATTTATTAGCAGGAAATTACAGTCAACACGATTCTCCAAAGTGTAAAGAAATCAATAAAACGAAAGTAATTTTTATTTCTTTCTTATTAACAACCTGGTGCATTGGCCGGACCAATAACTAGTTTTTTTTTATCGTTCGTAGGTGGGCTATTGAGGAAGGCACAAGTAGAGGAGTTTTACGTGATAACATGGGAATCACCAAAAGAGCAAATATTCGAGATGCCAACAGGAGGAGCAGCAATAATGAGGGAAGGACCAAACTTGCTAAAATTAGCACGTAAAGAGCAATGTTTAGCACTTGGAACAAGACTTAGGTCTAAATACAAGATTAAGTACCAATTTTACAGGGTTTTCCCAAGTGGTGAAGTTCAATATTTACACCCTAAAGATGGTGTTTACCCAGAAAAGGTTAACCCTGGTAGACAAGGTGTTGGGTTAAACATGAGGTCTATTGGTAAGAATGTTAGCCCTATTGAGGTTAAATTTACTGGCAAGCAACCTTATGATTTGTAATAACTTTTTATCTTATTTTCATCATGTTCATGCTACTATGTTTTGGACAAATACAATGTGATTATTTTAGAATTTGGATTATTGTAACATGAATGAATGATATTTTATCTAGCTATGTGATGATGATTATTGCAAAACAAAATAATGCATGGTTTAGGTGAATAATACTATATGATGGATCATGCGTGCACGAGACAATGTACGGTATGACTAGTTAGTTGAATCTTGTTTATATCATTTTTGTTTTTTTTAACATTATTTACCCATACGATAAAAAAAATAACTACTACGTATTCAGTAACAAGTCTACATGGTTTTACGAAGTATATACAGGTTCTTAGAGTCCTGTCGCAGGAGCAATAAATTTGATTTGATCCTATGTTTCTCAATTGTATTGATTTAACTTTTACCTTACTACGTACGTGGTACGTGGTACGTGGTATTATAGTAATTTTGATGTACATATTGGCTCAACGTTACTCTGTAATTAGTATACTAGGGTCTCGCTTATTAGAAAGAAATATCTCACTAACTCGTCCTTCTTTGAATATATTCCAAAGCCTAAAGATTCGGCCATTTGGCGTCATATTCTCAATCAAAGAGATATTCTTCGTAAAGAAATCCGATGGAAATTTGAAAATGGTAAATTTATCAATTTCTGGCTAGATAACTGGGCAATCCAGGATAATCTGCTCAATCACCTAAACCTGAATATCAATTCCGTCAATAGTGGACTCTTAGTCTCCGACTTCATTCTCCCTAACCGTGAATGGGATTGAATAAAATTACTTTACATTGTTCCTCATCATCTAGTTTTAAAAATCCCGGGACTCCCAATACCAACGTCAGACTTGGCGGATTTACCTATATGGGGAGAAACCTCGTCAGGAGAATTCTCTGTCAAATTTGCTACTTGGTTAGCTCATGGCCTGAGAAAGGCCCCTCAAAAATGGTGCCATTCTTGGATCTGGAATCTAGACATTCCACCCAAACTTGGTATTTTCCTTTGGCAAATATGCCATCATAGCATACCGGTCCGTGACACCCTTTACAAAAGGAACATTCTCCCTTTTGATGTATGCCCCTTTGTGATACTTACATAGAAACTATAAACCATCTTTTCATTCAATGTCCTTCTTCTAAAAGTATGTGGGATCTCTCCCTCACCAAACATTGGTAGACTATTCAATTACTACTCATGACCTTCTTGAAACCCTAAATCTTCTAAGGAATTATCCCTCTTCCCTGTGTAAGTTCGATTTTCTTCTATGGTCTCTATGGAAGGAGAGAAATGATTGCATTTTTCAGAACGCTTTCTTTAACCCATTCAGAATTTTTCATAAAGCTCACTCGTCCTATCATGAATGGGTGGCACGAGTTAACATTGACCATCATCAACTTAAGGGTACCCCTCTCACCTCTCACACACCCACTACTCATACCACACCTTCTCCTCCTATTATGGTTCACTGGTTCCTCCCTCCAACGGGTACTTTCAAGCTCAATTTTGACGCTCAAGTAAAACATCAGGAGCAGCAAGAATTATCATTCGCAACAGTATAGGGAAGGCTATTTCAGCCTGTACCTTCAACCTTGGCCACACCCAGGCTTTCATGGCTGAGGCAATTTCTCTTCATAAAGGACTCCAGGAAGCTAGGAAACTCGGCATTGATCATATTGAAATAAAGGGAGATAACCTTCTCGTCATCAACGCAGTTAAAGGGTTATGGGCAGCACCTTGAAAATTTCATAACATCATTACGGACATCAAGCATCTTCTTAGCCTCTTTCTCACGTGGGACATCAAGCATGTTTACAGAGAAGCAAACTCGGCAGCAGAATGGATTGCAAATGTTGGTCATCTAATTAGTGGAAATATGTACTTAGATCCTACTAGTAGTCAAAGATTATCTTCTATTATTTGTAATGACTACTTAGGAGTGACTCTCGTGCGGAGAGACTCTTAAGTATATTCTCCTTACCTTTCAAAAAAAAAAATACTAGCTACAAAGCACGTACTACTATGTAATAAGGACAAAGTCTTAAACTACTAGCTCTTAGTCTCTAACAACAAAATTGGATTCGGTCTGAACAAGGTTAATTAAGAAAGGCTACTTTGATTAATCAAACAAACTAATTAATAATCAAGTAATCAGTCATGCCACTTAATTTTGACTATACAAATAAGTTCAACAAATCTTAAATAAAATGCTAAAAAGTGTACGTGTTTAATTAGCATAGTAGTAGTATTATATAAAAATACATGCGAAAATGATCGATCAAATTAGTATAGATTGATCCCATATCAGAATAAATGGTTAAAAGCTAAAGACAAAACTTTAAAAAGTATGGACTCCCACTCGAGTAACATTTCTTTTACATATGGGTGCGATCTTTAAGAAAAGATGGAGTATGTGGTTACTCTTTCGGTCCCTAATTGTTTATCTTTACTGCGAAAATGATAAAGGTCGCAACATGCGACCTTTAATCCGTGTCACAATGATGAAATGTCATGCTTATGTGTCATGATTTAAATTAGAAACTAAAATATTTAACTTATATAATCTATTATACATGTTACATAAAAGGTAGGAAAATCATAATAATCTGATTTGTTTCCTTCTTTATATCGATAATTTCATTTACATATTTTCATAGTAAAAATATTGAATTGATAATAAAAATATTTTGATGACGTATAGCCTACGTGGCGCCTAAATGTGCCAATTAAACTGCGACACGTAAGATTGCGACAACTAAAAGTTGTCGCAACTTGTGACCTTTATCATCACCCTCTTTACTGTATTTTTACGGGATTGAATTTTAAAAAGTTTGATAATTAATTCTCAATAACTACAAAAATATTGTAGTTATACAAACTTTTAGGAAAGACGGTCTAACGGTTAGACCACTTTTACATATGCACTTTAACTAATAAGTTAACCGCTGAAATCAATTAGTTAAGTTTGAAATTCAATTAGTTAACCAAAGAAACCAGTTAGTTATGCAACTGAGCCTATTAGTTAAGCACTGAACTAATTAGTTAAACGATGAAACTGATTAGTTAAGATTTTATGAGTTTTAGTTATTAATAAGTTTGTTCGAAAATAATAACTATTCGACTCATAAATTTAACTATTTGTCTTTATACCTTAACTATTTTGTTATTCGATTAGTTATGATTTTATTACTTTTAGTTATATTTTACAGTACTTTAGTTAATACCAAAAAATTGGTTTAACCGTTAGACGGTCTTACACAAAATCTTTTGTTATAGTTATATGGGATTTTGCTAGAATCATTTCAATGTATTACAATTTTAGAATATAAAGTATTAACTTTTTATAATTTTAATTTGTGCATATGGAATTGAAGATATAGAAACGGTGAAAAGTGGAGTGAGACAATTCCCGGATGTTTCATCTTGTTGACGATTGAATTTTCAAAGCCTTTTGATCACTTGGTGCCCAAGAAAGAATAAAAAAGCATATTAAAAATTGTATTTGTCGCATATAAATATCAACAAATTAATGACAATATAATAAATTCCAACTTGCTAGCAATCAAAGAGTTAGAGCAACAAAAAACATATCACTTACTATTTATTTTTTTTTATTTTTTTTTGTGTACCATCCGGTTCACCCTTAGGGCTAATCCGGATTCGGGGTGAGTTCTGAGTGGATAGGTTCCATTCCCCTCCCAATTGTTGTTGCGGGGGATCGAACACAGGTCCTCCCTACCAAGTTCAGCCTCAATCACCACTGAACCAACAGTCAATTGGTATCACTTACTATTTATAGAAAGTAACTAAACTCTATTTTACAAAAAAAAAAAAAAAAAAAAAAAATGAAAGAGGGTAGTAAGGCAAAGGCAAGAGGGGTAAATTCTAGCTTGAAGACGATGAAATTATATGTTAAAACTTGCTTTCATGTTGCTAATTATTATGATCTTAACATAATTAGCAACAACAAGATTGAAGATTTAGCGACGGTTTCAGCAAAGAAGGATAAAGATCGGCCGTCAGCGGCGGCGCCATTTGACCCTGAGGTTGCTATGGTCGCGGCCGCTAACCATTTTTCTTCGGCTCATAAGGTTCGACTGTGACTCTGTGAGCTTGCTATCACAGATGATGTGGTAGAGTTATATTATATCTGAGCGATATGATATAAGATAAAAGTTTATATGAGTTAGTAAATCTACAAAGGGTATGATATCTACTTTGTAATATGACTGCATGTATGAATACGAGGTTAACTTAGAAGTATTATGTACAGTGGCGGAGCCAGGAATTTTTTTTTTGGGGTGTCGGCAGTGACGTTCCCAGGATTTTTAGAGTATTGTGTCGGGTGATCCTCCACCATACACAATATATTACTAAAAATAATATATCGTCCTTAAATTAATCAATATTCATATTACAATTGTACAAAATTATTACAACTATTCTCTATGGTTTTCATATGTGTGGTGAAAACTGAAAAAAACAACATAACTTAAGATAGTGGGTATTTAAATTCAAAACTCTAAGAGACCAGTTGATTCTAAAGACTGCTCTCTTAAGATAGGTGGTTTTAAGCATAACCTAAGAGATCGGTTCTCTAAAATACCAGGTCTCTTAGCTGTCAGCTATATATTTTTTTTTTCCAGTTTTTTTTGGGGGGTCGGTGGACCCTCCTTGCACCTACCTAGCTCCGCCACTGATTATGTATGGACGTGACTCAAACCAATCAAGAGCTTAGCTACGTAAGAGATGGAGGTGTTAACGAGCCGAGCCGAAATCGAGGTTAGGCAAGCTCGAATTTTTAAACCGAGCTCGACTTGGCTTGAAGCTCGGTAGACTTGTCATTAGGCTCGAAGCTCGATCATCAAATATTCAATTAAGATACGCACGTGGAATGGAAGACATGAAGATCGAGGCTAGGGGTTTTGACTTTGTCTTGTTTCAAAAATGTTATAATTGCTTGTAAATGTCGTCAAATTGTGAATAAGAGGAAAGATAATTTGTTTTTAACTTAAATGGAGTTAATCTTATTGTTATAACGTATGCAAAGAAAGATTAAATAATGTAATTAAAGAAAACGTAGAGATTTAATGTGGTTCACTAATAATGTGTTAGCTACGTCCACAAGCAGAGAGAATGAATGTTTTTATTGATCTTGAGTAGTATATATTACAGAATATCAACTAGGTTATGATCTAAAGAGTTTATATAGTACTCTCTAGACAGATGCGGAAAAGCCCAAAAAATAGGCCCAAAACTGATAACCCTAGTCCAGAATAACATATACCATAAGCGAGATCCCCGTGTTAGGGCGTTGCAGTAAAGGGTTTGACCGATTCAAGTCATTATTCTAACAAATGGGGGAATCAATAGAGTTAATGTATGTGCTACGGTTAAAATATTTGTGGCCCATGCGAAGTTATGTGCGTCGAAAGTGGTCTTCCGTCGCCCAAGTTAGATCATTGTGCTGCAGAAAAGAAACATACAATAATTTCGTCGCCCAAAGAAACATACTTTCGACGCCCAAAGGCCTTTTTCTTGTAGTGGAGGGGAGCGCAGTACAACAGAGAGTTGTATGCTGCGTTTGGTAAGGATGAATCGCTCCCAAAAAGGAATCTATTGATTCTCTCCAAATTGTTTAGATCGCAGGTACATTGATTTACTTCACGAGCGAGGTATCTGGTTGAAGTCCAAGATGGCCAGTTGCGCCAGGGAAAGGAGTAAGAATCGAAGAAGCGTCTGACTCCTTCATGCATGCTCCATTTGTAAAGGATAAGATCTTTGGCGCAAGAAAAATGGGTTGATCTGTATTATCTTCTTCATGTAAAACCTGCTTGATTTAGATCGGGAAAATAGTACACTTTTATGAAAGCATGCGCTATGGTTCAAGTCCGTAGTAATTCCATTTTAGATAGTAGCAGTTGACAATTGAATCCAAGTTTTCCCATTTCTTTTCGCAGTAGAATAGTGGGGTTAGCATTAGTCAGTTCTATTTCACAAGGGGGGACAAGAAATGGGTATAACTAAACGGTAGAGTGTCCCACCTTGATTATCCCTAAACCCAACGTGGTAGAAGTCATCAATAATGCAACTATGAATTTCATGGAGAGTTGGATGGGGTGCAAATAGATCAGTAATATAACTATGAATCTCATGGTGAGTTCGATGGTGCAAATAGACCAGTAATGCAACTATGAATCTCATGGAGAGTTCGATGGGACAAGTAATGCAACTATAAATCTCATGGATAGGTCAAATATACCTAGACAACGTTGTTGTAGACCAATGTTGTTATACCTAGGTGTAGACCAATGTTGGTCTACTGTAGACCAACGTTGTTCTACCTAGGTGTAGACCAATGTTGTTCTACACGTAGGTAGACCAACATTGGTCTACAGCAGACCAATGCACTTGTTGTTCTACAGGTAGACCAACGTTGCTCTACACTTAGAAAAAGGTTCCGAGCATTAATTCATAAATTTAACGTGGTTGTACCCGGCTAGGAAAAGACCCGACCTGAACCCATAATTGTACCCGGCTAGGAAAAGACCCGACCCGAACTCGAACCGAACCCGACCTAAACCGAAATGGAAAAATAACCCGACATGACCCGACGAATTTTCAACCTGACCGAACCCGACCTGAACCCGACCTGCACCCGGTGATATAATGACCGGACATGACCCGACAAGTTCATGACCCGAGACCCGAGATGAGCAGACCCGGACCCGACTCGAGTAACCGTTTTGACAGCTCTAGTTTCAGGGTGTGTTTGGTACAATCATGGGAAAGAAAACGGATTGGAATCAGTTAAAAGAGGGGAAAGGTAACAATAATCTTTACCGTTAGAAGTTGTTTGGTTTTATAGTGGAATGGTATCATAATCCTGATATACTTTCTCTTGTAATATTTTAGATAACTAGTTGTTGGAACGTGCGCTAGCGCGCACATTCCCCCAAGATATAAAAAACTATCTCCCGGAAGACTATACAAATCACAAGCCTAATTACTCAATAGAAATACTTAAAAGCATGAATACAGTACTCTGTAGATGATAAGAAACACGGCTAATTATTTAATGTAGGTTACATATATAGAAATCATGGCTAAGCATAAAAAATACATGGCTAAGTTTAGAGAAATGAAACACGATTCGCACACGATCGGCCTAACAACAGAAAGAACAGTCGTGAAGTTCCTCGCCCTACAAAAAAAAGATCCATGATTACTTGGTTGATTAAGCAAGAAAGCAAGAAACCTGTCTGTCATGCAATTATTAATTAATTATACACAAAGACTACTGTTGTACTCAATCACACATAATAGTATCATACAGTTGGATAAACTAAATTTAATCCAACTAAATTTATTTGCGCTGATGAATTTTCAATTGCGCCCTGAATATGTATTTACATTTTTATTTACCAGAAAATCCAAGTAGAATTAACTCATCAAGTTCATTTATCAAGTTCCCTTGATGTTGTGTACTCTGTAAATTGTAGTTTTGAGAGTGTTGTAGAAATTTGTTGTTTGATTATATGTAACTTTAAGATATTATGTTCCATATTTGTTGAACTGAGACTTCATTTGTAATTTGCTTCTGGGATAAGGAGGGATTTTAAGTTTATTCAAAAAAAGTGAGCAACTTATTCGACAAAAAATGACCAAAATTAAACAAACCAAAACACGGAAGGGCTCTGCACAAACCACCAGAAATGTCGGGAGGTGTGACTTATGCCTGTAGAGGCTAAATGCTGCATAACTAAACACGCATAACCCTGGTGAAATAACCAAATTCTCCTTATTAGGCATGTTCATTACACATTACTACTGAAAATATTTCTGAAGTTTTCTTTGGTGTTAAAGGAGTTGCACTATACAAAATATATCGATTTAAGGGGTTTGTAACTCCTATTAAGCTGACAAGGCCACTCGTAACATTCAGCAATAAAAATAATTATTCTGCCTAATATTTTTGCCGTATGATACTCAATCATCTCTTCCCTACCTCAACATACAATGAAACCTAAATTTAAGAGAAAAATGATGCCTCAAGATATGAACCAACTTAAAAAGGTAGGTTTAAGTGGTTAACTATTACTTGATGAAATAAAAATCAACTCGAAATACAACAACAGTAACACATCAAATGCAATATTTTAAACAAAATAAGTACGGGATGAAAAGAATCAAAGCCTTTTGGGACATCTATGAAGCTCAAAATTGAGAGGCACACATTGTTAGAATTCCTAGACTCCATGATTGGTGAAAAGAGAGCAATGTGCATCAATACCTGATCAGAAGCATCTTTGACAAAATCAAAGGACTCGTTAGCACCGAATACTCGCTGCATCATTTGATCTCTGCCTCTCTTTAAAACTCCTTATAATCTTGAGTCCACTTCCGAACTGGCAGTTCAATGATTCTGAGAGTTACATCGTCACCTTCACTGGCATCATCTGCATTGTCTTCATCCACTGCCTCAATGGTTCCACTAACGGTGAAGTGATTCCAATGGCTTTCCTAGAAGTTCTCTAGTGATTTCATTCAGCCTTGTGTTTTGGCACTGGTAGCAATATAGCATCCTTTCCTCCCTGTGGAATACCAATATCAAATAACGAAAATCATAAAAACAACTGAATTCACACAATTATAAGATCAGTTCAAAAGAAGACAATAGTGGACTGCTTTCTAGCAGGGCCGTCTCATACATTTCGGAGGCCTTGTTCTAAATTTTCTAATATTTAAAATGGGTTTCCAAAAGTTTCTTGTATCAAACTACAATTAAATTGGAAAGCTTGTCCGTAATACTCCTACTTTATGACTTCAATTTTTTTTGGCAATAATGAGTGAACTTAAAAACGGAAAAGAAATACAAGAATTAACCGCCATACAGGATAAAAATAATAAAGTAATTTTTTTTAGGGAAAAGTAAAGATTTTAACTTAATCAAATTAGATACTTCGTAATTACTTAAAAAAAATAGATAATTAAAAGGGAAATTCTCTTTGGTAACCTTAAGTTTCTTGTTTTTCTCTTTGGTAAAATAAAATAAGAATTTTTTCTTTGGTAGCCTTAAGTTTCTATGTAAACCATAACATTAATGATGATTTATCCAATTTAATTAATAGTGGTTAACATTTAAATGTACGAAAATATCCTCGAATTCATGTATACCCATCACCTATACTCACTCCCTATAACCTACAAAAACCACCCACCTTCTTCCCCCGCATAAATTCCTCACTATAACCTACAAAATTCTCTGTAATAATCTCAACAAAAATAGAACAATGAAATTGAATTGGGGATTTTGCATCATTTAGGGTAAAAATTTCAGGATTTAAATTATTCTTATGAGTGTTATTCCTGTTGCAAACTACGTGCGATCAAAGCCTGACATGCGATCTCCTGGCAAGAAGTTCAAGAGGCCAAAGGTAAATGTAACAATCGTGGTTAGAGAAATTAAGCCGAGTTTCAAGATAAAAGAGCTAATTCACCATTGTTTAAGACTTTTGTCAATCCATATGCTTACGAATGCTAGAATGTTGCGTTAAAAAACCTGCTGAAGATGACATTTGAGCTTATGTGAAATTATTGTCTACTCCATATTTATTTTGGACAAGAAGATTGGAGTTGGACAAACAAAGCAGCAAAGCGTATAGAGAATGCAACCATTTTAGTTGCAAATATCGCAATGGACACAGATAAAGTAAATATCTATGGGGCACCATAGCCTCCGCCACTGTTCAATGGTTAAGGTTGCCGAGATCGAAGGAGCAGAAAAGGACGACAAGATGAGGGAGAAAGTGATGAATTGTTATTAACTATAGTTAACTATAGTTAGTTTGATAGTATAGATTTAAACCAAAATATAAGATAAAATCATCAGTAATGTTATTGTTTAATTATATATAGAAACGTAAGGCTACCAAAGAGAAAACTCTTATTTTAATTTTACCAAAGAGAAAAACAAGGAACTTAAGGTTAGCAAAGAGAATTTCCCTAATTAAAAAAGAAGAACATGCATATTTAGTAGTTCTTCTGGCAGTTTTGTGAGTGCTCCACCAAAGTCCCACTTTGTTGCATCCAAAACACCAAAATTAGGATTTGGAATATCAAATCGGGGAATGAAATTTGATGGTTGGGAATATGAATCTGGTGATTTGGTCTCAAAAAAACTAAAACTGAATTAGTTGATTTTTGATGAAAAGGTAAAGATGGGTAAAAATACATATATGGGGCAGCAATTTGATTTACAAATACTACGAGATCTAACAAAATTGAGAAGAGATATGAATTAAATCTTCTATTAACATCAATTCAAGGACTGAGAAAGTTAACCTTGTTAAGTGAATGATTGAGAGAAAAAGGTGACATTTATAATGGAAATTAGAGTGATTGGAGTACAGAGTGTTTGGAGATCATTGGAATTGAAAAGATGCGAGAAACAAGGAATGAAGTAGTTAGGGAGAAGAATTCGGGATGAGTTATTGAGTGTTGATTTTGAAGTTGACTGTTGGTCTGTTGCAGGGTTCAATGGTTGATGGGGAAGAAGAGCGTTAATTTTGAAGTAAAAAAAAGTTGGGCTCGGCCCTTCAAATTCCGGGGGTCCTATGTCAAGGACCGGGATGCACATGGCCTTAACCGGGCCTTTAAGTTAGTCATCAGCAAGGATAAAACAATGCATCCAGATTCTTCAATCAAATAGGAAATATATGTACCTTGAGACCTTGGAGATAGTCCAATGTTCCCCCACACAAGGGATCGTCCTGGCCCCTCAAAATCTCACTCCCAACCGTAAGCTCTAGACCAGTAGCACCTCATGCTCCCAAAAAAAACACGGCCGTTCCATCATCCTTAAAAAGGTAAAGGAAATTCATCAGTATATATTAATGCAATGCATCCTAAGGGTGTTTCCCGCTATAACAATATACTGATATCACATAAGGGAAATAGTAACTAAGAACTTTAAACTGCTTAAACTAAATGGCAAATAAAACAAGGATTGCAATATTACCAAAGTACCATGACACCTCCTTACTAATACATAGCATCAATGCAGAATCTTGTACCCATGAGCCAACATCATTATGTTTCAAGAAATGTTGCTCAACCTAAGGTAGCGACAAAATGACAAGGAAAAAAGATCAATGCATAAGTATGGATCCAGAATGATGACCCAGTTGACCGTAAAGGCACAAACACCTAAATTAAAGACCAAATTTAGTGGCCACATTTCAATAATCACAAAAGGCTTCTCATCCCGCAAAAGGTTTGAGAATATCCAAGGACACATGTCACACATTATAATTTCCCCCAAGTAATAAAAGGCCATCGACGAGGAAGCTCTGATAATTTCTTTTTTTCATATGCAGTCGATATGTATCTCATTGTCACTGCACAAAAATAGTCCCACTTAAAACCGCCCCGAAATATTCAGAAGAACAAATTAATCCAATGCGCCAGTACTATGATTGTTGTACCTTTTCGGATGGTTCAGGTCTGATATCTACAGAACCCTATCGAACATAGTATCGGCTTTGAAATATTCGCATTGTAGATATTGAGTAAACCTAGATTCAACTTCCAATCCCATTACTCGAGCCTAGTCAGCTATATCCCAACACATACACGGACTATGGAAATTTCATACTCGATTAAGAGCTGACAGTATCAGGCTCCATGTCATTGATGAAGGAAATCTCATCATGAAAGCCATCCAAAAACCTTAGTATAGTTCGACATTAAGCTAAATGCAATACATCAAATCTGCTTATCCTATCCCAAAGTTGGCTTGATTGTCAATAGCTATACACAAATGCATCAAAGAGTGGTCCATATTGAAAGCCTCAAACAGATAATAAATTTAGTATCTTTTTAAAAACCATTTATGGTAATGAATTGAAGGAAATAATGCCCTTGGTCCAAGTATGCATTCTATGTTAAGTCTAATAAATGCGGTTCAGTATTAATTAACAAGTTAATAATTCAGTGAGATCAAGTGAGCTGAATGCCTAGCTAGAGGCCGCTTCAGTTCAAGTGGAATTAATGATATTAATCCACAGCTTACTCTTGACTGAACCCGTAGGGTCACACAAATAGTACGTAAACGGATCAAGTATTTAATGGCATTAAATACTCCATCTATGAATATTCGGAACCGACGGATCTTGGTTTCAGTGGGAGCTAAGATCGTCACAGGCAAGAAATGAATACTCCGGAAACGATGATATTGCCGGAAACGGAAATATGGATCGTATCGGAAATATGAATATTATCCAAGTCGTAGATGTTGCCGGAAACGGAAACATGGTACGTATCGGAAAATATTGTTGGAAATGGAAATATTACCAGAATCGGAAATATTGCCGGAAACGGAAATATTGTCAGAATCGGAAATATTACCGGAATCGGAAAATAATTCCGGAAACGGAAATATTAAATATTTGTTCGAAACGGAAATTAATTCCGGAATCGGAAATATTGAATATTGTTCGTATCGGAAATAGATTCCGGAAATGAAATTTTAATCGGAAGCGTATCGTACGAATTAGCATCGGACGAGGCCTGCCGGACGAAGGCCCAGCACGAAGCCAGGCCATCGCCCAGCAAGCACGCACGCCACAGCCCAGCGCGCACAAGGCCACGCATGCGTGGGCCGCGCTGCGTGGGCTGCTGCTCGCATGCGTGGGCAGCCCTTGTGGCTGCCGTGTGTGTGTGAGTTTGAGCTCATGCGAGATTCCTGAATCTGCAAGAGTCAGTGTATGATTAAATGTCTATTCCTATTGGATAAATTGATTAAGTAGAATTCATGTAGAATTCTAATTCCAATTAATTCGCATCCTACTAGGATTACGATTCCTTTTCCATAACTCTATAAATAAAGGCCTAGGGGTCATAATTTATACACAAGTTTCAAAGTATTCAAAAGTGAGTTTTTGAGAGAAAATTCAAACACCCATCTTGCCCCAAAAGTGCCGAATTTTTCTGAGTACCTTAAGGGCGATTCTAGTTGGTCAATCTTAAGGCGGATCCGGACGTGCTGTGGACTTTCTACGGAGGGACGACACTTGGAGTCCTAAAAGACTTGTTCTTGTTCGGTTCGGGCGCAGCTAGGGAAGGCACGCAACAAAGAGTATGCATCTAAACTATGCTAAATGATTATGTGTAAATAATATGTTTCCTGGGTTAATGGTTGTTTCCGCATGATCTATGTAATGTCATATGTATCATAACCTAACAGTGGTATCACGAGCCCCTTATTATTTTCATAATCTAAATTGCATGAACATGGTTAAATATTACAAATTTGCAAGAATTAAAAGGGGTGATTAATTTTCGTAATTGTTAATTAGTTGCAAATTGCGTTTATTTAATTATACGTACAAAGTTTTTCGGCAGTTTCTTCATTACTCATCCGAATTGAGTGATTTTTGTGTCAATTCCGCATGTAAAAGGCATTCTAAAATTTTGACAAAAATAGTATTTTTCTGCCGAACCCAGAATTCTCAAATTCGAAGCCTAACTATGACTTTTCGAAGGTTTTAGTTTTTCGAATGCAAAATTTCGTAAATTTAAGATGTTAAATTAAATATTTGCGATTCTTGTTGATAAATCTTGAATTTTTGATTGACCTATTGCATATGTTTAACAAGTTTGAATGCCTAGTCTTGTTAATTATGCAATCTAATTTGTAATTATGATTAATTTGTTGAAAATTAGAATAATTTAGAATTAATTTGATTTTCATAATTAATTGTAATTTAATTAGAAACCTATGATTAAAAACCACCATAAAAATTGTAAATTTACGATAAATTTTAAATTTTTATGACCTAGACTTGAATCCATATCAATCGGAAATCAATTGGATAATAAATTTTCGATTTTTTCGCCCTAAAATTATGAAATTAATATTATTTATTAATTTGTCATTAATTTTAAATATAAATTTTAAATTTTATGCGATTCGTTCAAATAACTTGCACGCACGAAGCAATGGACGCTTCGTGTTACCCTTAAGGGGTGTTGTATAATGCGGGCATGCGACGACGAGCAAGGGAGCTCGTCGCCCGTGCGGCACGAATGCAATGAGCAAGGGCGTAGTGCACGAGCGCAAGGCAGCAGCCCTGCCTTGTGTCGTGTGCCACGAGCAATGAACGTATGGGCATGGGCGAGGGGCGAGCCAAGGCAGTCGCGTGTGGGCAGCAAGCGAGCTGCGCCACAGCGCGCGCTGCCTCGCACAAGAGCGCGCAGCCTCGTGCGCAGCGAGCGCAAGCTCGCGCGCCACGAGCGCTGCGCCCAGCATCACTCGCGCGCCAGCGCGCGATCTCGCGCGCCAGCGAGCGATGCAGCGCCCCAGCGAGCGATGGCTCGCGCGCACCAGCGAGCGATCTCGCGCACCAGCGAGCGCGGTAACGCGCGCGCGCTGCGAGCGATAGCTCGCGTGCGGTGGGCGCTGTGCGGAGGCTTGCGTATGGGACAGCAGCAGCTATGCAACGAGCGCATGGGCTGCGCGCACATGGCCAGCAATGGCTGTGTGCGTACAGCCCATGGGCGTGCAACGCGTAGGGTGTTTGCGTTACGATTAGATCGTTTTGAATGTTTAATTTGAAAATTTCAGTTCACGTAATTTTTAATTGATTTTAAAATTAATAATTTGAATTAATTTCTTGGATTTTAATTTTGAATATTATAATTATAATAAATGGAATTTATTCTAATTATTTTACTAAAATTAAAATCATAAATTAATTTAAATGTGACTGAAATTAAAATTAAATTTTTGGATTCAATTATAAATTTATATGAGCTTTAAATTTTAATTAAATTTGTATGTTTCCGGTTAGACTAGAAATACAATTTTATGTTTAAAATTAGTAAAGCATATGAATTTATTGGTTTGAGTGGGAGTGCTTTTAGTCATAAACTCTTGATTAGGTCTACAAATCCTTAAGGTTAAAACAACTCAATTAGAATTAATAAGGACTGAATAATTGGTAGATTATTGGTGCCCTTGATTAATTGCTGCAAATGTTTACGTGATGCATAATGTGTTTAACTAACCAGCTATGTGGGCCATTCATGATAATGAATGGGTGAATGGTATATATTGTATATGTACTGTTTTGCAGGTTATGAAGTGACTAGTATGGCCCAAATAGGATAGAAAATATGGTCTGCGTACCATTAATTTGAATGTAATTGGTCTAAAGTACCAAAGTTGTTTTTCAATTCAAATATGGTCTGCGTACCATCAAATAGTTGTAATTAGTTATAACTTATCCTATTTGAAGAAAATGGTGCCTCCCACGGAGATTTTCAAGACGGACTTTGAAGTCAAAGCTTCAAGATGAAGTCGGGCCATACTAGATCACAAATATCTTATGCATGTTTTAAGTTATTTATTGCTTTAAATATGTCTTAAAATGCATGAGATCAAAAGCTTGATTATGTTGCATGATTAAGGATTTTAGTTCACTTAAAATCTAACCAACATAGTAAGAGCCTTAAGTTCCAAACTTAAAAAATTGAGTTAAAAGGTGCCATGCCAAAATATACACTTGCTTGGATATCCTTTACATCAATCTAGTAATAGTTTTCGCTCAGCGAGGTGTTACTTATTGGTCCTAAAGGGGCAAGGTACACAAATAATTGTGAGTACATGTTAGTTTTGGTGAAACTCAACGATATAAGTAAGGAGTCCTTTTATGTCGTGGCAAATTCGATAGGTTTACCTAATAAGTTCTTAGACGTACCTATCAACCAAGAATAGTTTCTAGACTATTAGCAAAAGGCTTTTGCTTACCTAAGATGTTCTAGGATTAAGTCGACAAACTGTGCTTAGTTCTTCAATGATTTTGGGATCTTGGAATCATTTTATTCACACCTGCCGGAACACATAACTTGAATAAAATGCTTAATAAACATTGAATTATGCATGTATGCTAGAATTTAAGTTTATTAAGAGAAACTGTGAATGGTTATTTATTTGTTTATTCTTTTCAATTGTAGTTTTTAATATGGCAAACAACAATTCATTCAACATTCGATCAATTCTCGAAAAGGAGAAGTTGAACGGGAAAAACTTCCTTGACTGGCAAAGGAACTTGCAAATAGTTCTTATGCAGGAAGAAAAGGAGTATGTCCTAGATGAGGCGATGCCCGAAGCTCCAGGCGACGGGATCACTCAGGCAGCCCTCAATCGTTGGATTGATGCCAACAAGGATGTGAAATGTCTAATGCTCGCCACTATGAGTGCGGATCTGCAGAAAACGTTCATCAACTCAGATGCTTTCACAATCATCAGTGAGTTGAAGAACATGTTCCAAGATCTGGCTCGAGTCGAAAGATTCGAGACTCATAGGCAAATTCTTGAGACCAAGCTTAAGAAAGGCGAGCCCGTAAGTCCACATGTTCTCAAAATGATTGGACTCATTGAGAATATGAGTCGGCTGGATCAGAAATTTTCTCAGGAAATGGCTATAGACACCATCCTCCATTCTCTTCATAGCGGGTATGATCAGTTCAAACTGAACTACAGTATGAATAGTCTGGACAAAACGCTCACTGAGCTTCACGGTATGCTAAAGACCGCTGAAAAGACGCTCAAAAGTGATAAGCAGGATGTGCTTATGGTGCGTGGGGGCAAGTTCAAGAAATCTGGAAAGAAGAGGAATGCTAAGAAAGGTGGCAACAAGGCCAGCCCAACTAAGCAAACTGGCGCCAAATCTGCAAAGAGGAAGGTCAGTCAACCCACTTCTGAATCCGAATGCTTCTACTGCAAGAAGAAGGGGCATTGGAAGAGAGATTGCTTGAAGCTAAAGGAAGATCAGAAGAACGGAACAGTCGTTCCATCTTCAGGTATTTTCGTTATAGACTGTATACTTGCTAATTCAACTTCTTGGGTATTAGATACAGGTTGTGGCTCACACTTATGTTCCAATCCACAGGGACTAAGAAGAAGTAGAAAGTTAAGCAAGGGTGAAGTCGACCTACGAGTGGGAAATGGAGCACGGATTGCTGCATTAGCTGTAGGAACTTACTATTTGTCGTTGCCCTCCGGGCTAGTTTTGGAACTGGAAGAATGTTTCCATGTTCCAAGTCTTACTAAAAACATCATTTCAGTTTCTTGCTTAGATGCTAAGGGATTTTCCTTTATAATAAAAGACAATAGTTGTTCGTTTTATTTTAAAGAGATGTTTTATGGATCTGCTAGATTAGTCAATGGACTTTATTTATTAGATCACGACAAACAAGTATATAACATAAATACCAAAAAGGCCAAAAAGGATGATTCAGATCTCACCTATCTGTGGCATTGTCGATTAGGCCATATAAACTTGAAACGCTTAGAAAGACTTCAAAGGGAAGGAATTCTAGAACCATTTGACTTAGAGGATTATGGTAAATGCGAATCATGTTTACTTGGCAAAATGACAAAGCAACCTTTCTCTAAAGTTGGAGAAAGAGCAAATGAACTATTGGGTTTAATCCATACAGATGTATGTGGACCAATGAGTACAAATGCTAGAGGTGGTTTCAGCTACTTTATCACTTTCACTGATGACTTCAGTAGGTATGGTTATGTCTACCTAATGAAGCATAAGTCTGAATCCTTTGACAAATTCAAGGAATTTCAGAGTGAAGTAGAGAATCAATTAGGCAAGAAGATCAAGGCACTGCGGTCTGATAGAGGCGGTGAATATCTGAGCTATGAATTTGATGACCATCTGAAAGAATGTGGAATTCTATCAGAATTGACTCCTCCTGGAACACCACAATGGAACGGTGTGTCAGAACGGAGGAACAGAACCTTGCTAGACATGGTCAGGTCAATGATGGGTCAGGCCGAACTTCCATTAGAATTTTGGGGACATGCACTAAATACAGCTGCACTCACTATAAATAGAGCTCCGTCTAAAGCTGTCGAAAAGACTCCATACGAATTATGGTTTGGAAAGCCTCCAAATGTGTCTTTTCTTAAGATTTGGGGATGTGAAGTTTACGTCAAACGATCAATTTCAGACAAACTTCATCCAAAATCTGACAAATGTATCCTTGTGGGCTATCCAAAGGAAACAAAGGGGTATTACTTCTACAATACATCTGAGAACAAAGTGTTTGTTGCTCGAGATGGTGTCTTTTTGGAGAAGAATCACATTTCCAAAATGACAAGTGGGAGAAAAGTAGACCTCGAAGAAATTCGAGTCGAACAACAAACTCTAGAGAATGCTCAAGATGACATTCAGGATGAAACTCAGAGATCTTTAGAAGAATCTGGTGAGGATCATGGTCAATCTAGAAATGTTACCCCGCGTAGATCGCAAAGATATAGATCTCAACCGGAAAGGTACTTAGGTATTTTGACGAACGAGAGCTATGACGTTCTATTACTTGAAAGTGATGAACCTGCGACTTACAAGCAAGCTATGACGAGCCCTAGCTCCAAGCAATGGCAAGAAGCCATGCAATCTGAATTAGACTCCATGTCTGAAAACCAAGTATGGGATTGAAGGAAATAATGCCCTTGGTCCAAGTATGCATTCTATGTTAAGTCTAATAAATGCGGTTCAGTATTAATTAACAAGTTAATAATTCAGTGAGATCAAGTGAGCTGAATGCCTAGCTAGAGGCCGCTTCAGTTCAAGTGGAATTAATGATATTAATCCACAGCTTACTCTTGACTGAACCCGTAGGGTCACACAAATAGTACGTAAACGGATCAAGTATTTAATGGCATTAAATACTCCATCTATGAATATTCGGAACCGACGGATCTTGGTTTCAGTGGGAGCTAAGATCGTCACAGGCAAGAAATGAATACTCCGGAAACGATGATATTGCCGGAAACGGAAATATGGATCGTATCGGAAATATGAATATTATCCAAGTCGTAGATGTTACCGGAAACGGAAACATGGTACGTATCGGAAAATATTATTGGAAATGGAAATATTACCAGAATCGGAAATATTGCCGGAAACGGAAATATTGTCAGAATCGGAAATATTGCCGGAATCGGAAAATAATTCCGAAAACGGAAATATTAAATATTTGTTCGAAACGGAAATTAATTCCGGAATCGGAAATATTAAATATTGTTCGTATCGGAAATAGATTCCGGAAATGGAAATTTAATCGGAAGCGTATCGTACGAATTAGCATCGGACGAGGCCTGCCGGACGAAGGCCCAGCACGAAGCCAGGCCATCGCCCAGCAAGCACGCACGCCACAGCCCAGCGCGCACAAGGCCACGCATGCGTGGGCCGCGCTGCGTGGGCTGCTGCTCGCATGCGTGGGCAGCCCTTGTGGCTGCCGTGTGTGTGTGAGTTTGAGCTCATGCGAGATTCCTGAATCTGCAAGAGTCAGTGTATGATTAAATGTCTATTCCTATTGGATAAATTGATTAAGTAGAATTCATGTAGAATTCTAATTCCAATTAATTCGCATCCTACTAGGATTACGATTCCTTTTCCATAACTCTATAAATAAAGGCCTAGGGGTCATAATTTATACAGAAGTTTCAAAGTATTCAAAAGTGAGGTTTTTGAGAGAAAATTCAAACACCCATCTTGCCCCAAAAGTGCCGAATTTTCTGAGTACCTTAAGGGCGATTCTAGTTGGTCAATCTTAATGCGGATCCGGACGTGCTGTGGACTTTCTACGGAGGGACGACACTTGGAGTCCTAAAAGACTTGTTCTTGTTCGGTTCGGGCGCAGCTAGGGAAGGCACGCAACAAAGAGTATGCATCTAATTATGCTATATGATTATGTGTAAATAATATGTTTCCTGGGTTAATGGTTGTTTCCGCATGATCTATGTAAATGTCATATGTATCATAACCTAACAGTGGTATCACGAGCCCCTTATTATTTTCATAATCTAAATTGCATGAACATGGTTAAATATTACAAATTTGCAAGAATTAAAAGGGGTGATTAATTTTCGTAATTGTTAATTAATTGCAAATTGCGTTTATTTAAATATATGTACGCAGTTTTTCGGCAGTTTCTTCATTACTCATCCGAATTGAGTGATTTTTGTGTCAATTCCGCATGTAAAAGGCATTCTAAAATTTTGACAAAAATAGTATTTTTCTGCCGAACCCAGAATTCTCAAATTCGAAGCCTAACTATGACTTTTCGAAGGTTTTAGTTTTTCGGATGCAAAATTTCGTAAATTTAAGATGTTAAATTAAATATTTGCGATTCTTGTTGATAAATCTTGAATTTTTGATTGACCTACTGCATATGTTTAACAAGTTTGAATGCCTAGTCTTGTTAATTATGCAATCTAATTTGTAATTATGATTAATTTGTTGAAAATTAGAATAATTTAGAATTAATTTGATTTTCATAATTAATTGTAATTTAATTAGAAACCTATGATTAAAAACCACCATAAAAATTGTAAATTTACGATAAATTTTAAATTTTTATGACCTAGACTTGAATCCATATCAATCGGAAATCAATTGGATAATAAATTTTCGATTTTTCGCCCTAAAATTATGAAATTAATAATATTTATTAATTTGTCATTAATTTTAAATATAAATTTTAAATTTTTATGCGATTCGTTCAAATAACTTGCACGCACGAAGCAATGGACGCTTCGTGTTACCCTTAAGGGGTGTTGTATAATGCGGGCATGCGACGACGAGCAAGGGAGCTCGTCGCCCGTGCGGCACGAATGCAATGAGCAAGGGCGTAGTGCACGAGCACAAGGCAGCAGCCCTGCCTTGTGTCGTGTGCCACGAGCAATGAACGGATGGGCATGGGCGAGGGGCGAGCCAAGGCAGTCGCGTGTGGGCAGCAAGCGAGCTGCGCCACAGCGCGCGCTGCCTCGCACAACAGCGCGCAGCCTCGTGCGCAGCGAGCGCAAGCTCGCGTGCCACGAGCGCTGCGCACAGCATCACTCGCGCGCACAGCGCGCGACGTCGCCCGCCCAGCGAGCGATGTCGCGCACCAGCGAGCGATGGCTCGCGCGCACCAGCGAGCGATGGCTCGCGCGCACCAGCGAGCGATCTCGCGCGCCAGCGAGCGATGGCTCGCGCGCACCAGCGAGCGATCTCGCGCGCCAGCGAGCGATCTCGCGCGCCAGCGAGCGATCTCGCGCGCCAGCGAGCGATCTCGCGCGCCAGCGAGCGATCTCGCGCGCCAGCGAGCGATCTCGCGCGCCAGCGAGCGATGCAGCGCCCCAGCGAGCGATGGCTCGCGCGCACCAGCGAGCGATCTCGCGCACCAGCGAGCGCGGTAACGCGCGCGCGCTGCGAGCGATAGCTCGCGTGCGGTGGGCGCTGTGCGGAGGCTTGCGTATGGGACAGCAGCAGCTATGCAACGAGCGCATGGGCTGCGCGCACATGGCCAGCAATGGCTGTGTGCGTACAGCCCATGGGCGTGCAACGCGTAGGATGTTTGCGTTTCGATTAGATCGTTTTTGAATGTTTAATTTGAAAATTTCAGTTCACGTAATTTTAATTGATTTTAAAATTAATAATTTGAATTAATTTCTTGGATTTTAATTTTGAATATTATAATTATAATAAATGGCATTTATTCTAATTATTTTACTAAAATTAAAATCATAAATTAATTTAAATGTGACTGAAATTAAAATTAAATTTTTGGATTCAATTATAAATTTATATGAGCTTTAAATTTTAATTAAATTTGTATGTTTCCGGTTAGACTAGAAATACAATTTTATGTTTAAAATTAGTAAAGCATATGAATTTATTGGTTTGAGTGGGAGTGCTTTTAGTCATAAACTCTTGATTAGGTCTACAAATCCTTAAGGTTAAAACAACTCGATTAGAATTAATAAGGACTGAATAATTGGTAGATTATTGGTGCCCTTGATTAATTGCTGCAAATGTTTACGTGATGCATAATGTGTTTAACTAACCAGCTATGTGGGCCATTCATGATAATGAATGGGTGAATGGTATATATTGTATATGTACTGTTTTGCAGGTTATGAAGTGACTAGTATGGCCCAAATAGGATAGAAAATATGGTCTGCGTACCATTAATTTGAATGTAATTGGTCTAAAGTACCAAAGTTGTTTTTCAATTCAAATATGGTCTGCGTACCATCAAATAGTTGTAATTAGTTATAACTTATCCTATTTGAAGAAAATGGTGCCTCCCACGGAGATTTTCAAGACGGACTTTGAAGTCAAAGCTTCAAGATGAAGTCGGGCCATACTAGATCACAAATATCTTATGCATGTTTTAAGTTATTTATTGCTTTAAATATGTCTTAAAATGCATGAGATCAAAAGCTTGATTATGTTGCATGATTAAGGATTTTAGTTCACTTAAAATCTAACCAACATAGTAAGAGCCTTAAGTTCCAAACTTAAAAATTGAGTTAAAAGGTGCCATGCCAAAATATACACTTGCTTGGATATCCTTTACATCAATCTAGTAATAGTTTTCGCTCAGCGAGGTGTTACTTATTGGTCCTAAAGGGGCAAGGTACACAAATAATTGTGAGTACATGTTAGTTTTGGTGAAACTCAACGATATAAGTAAGGAGTCCTTTTATGTCGTGGCAAATTCGATAGGTTTACCTAATAAGTTCTTAGACGTACCTATCAACCAAGAATAGTTTCTAGACTATTAGCAAAAGGCTTTTGCTTACCTAAGATGTTCTAGGATTAAGTCGACAAACTGTGCTTAGTTCTTCAATGATTTTAGGATCTTGGAATCATTTTATTCACACCTGCCGGAACACATAACTTGAATAAAATGCTTAATAAACATTGAATTATGCATGAATGCTAGAATTTAAGTTTATTAAGAGAAACTGTGAATGGTTATTTATTTGTTTATTCTTTTCAATTGTAGTTTTTAATATGGCAAACAACAATTCATTCAACATTCGATCAATTCTCGAAAAGGAGAAGTTGAACGGGAAAAACTTCCTTGACTGGCAAAGGAACTTGCAAATAGTTCTTATGCAGGAAGAAAAGGAGTATGTCCTAGATGAGGCGATGCCCGAAGCTCCAGGCGACGGGATCACTCAGGCAGCCCTCAATCGTTGGATTGATGCCAACAAGGATGTGAAATGTCTAATGCTCGCCACCATGAGTGCGGATCTGCAGAAAACGTTCATCAACTCAGATGCTTTCACAATCATCAGTGAGTTGAAGAACATGTTCCAAGATCTGGCTCGAGTCGAAAGATTCGAGACTCATAGGCAAATTCTTGAGACCAAGCTTAAGAAAGGCGAGCCCGTAAGTCCACATGTTCTCAAAATGATTGGACTCATTGAGAATATGAGTCGGCTGGATCAGCAATTTTCTCAGGAAATGGCTATAGACACCATCCTCCATTCTCTTCATAGCGGGTATGATCAGTTCAAACTGAACTACAGTATGAATAGTCTGGACAAAACGCTCACTGAGCTTCACGGTATGCTGAAGACCGCTGAAAAGACGCTCAAAAGTGATAAGCAGGATGTGCTTATGGTGCGTGGGGGCAAGTTCAAGAAATCTGGAAAGAAGAGGAATGCTAAGAAAGGTGGCAACAAGGCCAGCCCAACTAAGCATACTGGCGCCAAATCTGCAAAGAGGAAGGTCAGTCAACCCACTTCTGAATCCGAATGCTTCTACTGCAAGAAGAAGGGGCATTGGAAGAGAGATTGCTTGAAGCTAAAGGAAGATCAGAAGAACGGAACAGTCGTTCCATCTTCAGGTATTTTCGTTATAGACTGTATACTTGCTAATTCAACTTCTTGGGTATTAGATACAGGTTGTGGCTCACACTTATGTTCCAATCCACAGGGACTAAGAAGAAGTAGAAAGTTAAGCAAGGGAGAAGTCGACCTACGAGTGGGAAATGGAGCACGGATTGCTGCATTAGCCGTAGGAACTTACTATTTGTCGTTGCCCTCCGGGCTAGTTTTGGAACTGGAAGAATGTTTCCATGTTCCAAGTCTTACTAAAAACATCATTTCAGTTTCTTGCTTAGATGCTAAGGGATTTTCCTTTATAATAAAAGACAATAGTTGTTCGTTTTATTTTAAAGAGATGTTTTATGGATCTGCTAGATTAGTCAATGGACTTTATTTATTAGATCACGACAAACAAGTATATAACATAAATACCAAAAAGGCCAAAAAGGATGATTCAGATCTCACCTATCTGTGGCATTGTCGATTAGGCCATATAAACTTGAAACGCTTAGAAAGACTTCAAAGGGAAGGAATTCTAGAACCATTTGACTTAGAGGATTATGGTAAATGCGAATCATGTTTACTTGGCAAAATGACAAAGCAACCTTTCTCTAAAGTTGGAGAAAGAGCAAATGAACTATTGGGTTTAATCCATACAGATGTATGTGGACCAATGAGTACAAATGCTAGAGGTGGTTTCAGCTACTTTATCACTTTCACTGATGACTTCAGTAGGTATGGTTATGTCTACCTAATGAAGCATAAGTCTGAATCCTTTGACAAATTCAAGGAATTTCAGAGTGAAGTAGAGAATCAATTAGGCAAGAAGATCAAGGCACTGCGGTCTGATAGAGGCGGTGAATATCTGAGCCATGAATTTGATGACCATCTGAAAGAATGTGGAATTCTATCAGAATTGACTCCTCCTGGAACACCACAATGGAACGGTGTGTCAGAACGGAGGAACAGAACCTTGCTAGACATGGTCAGGTCAATGATGGGTCAGGCCGAACTTCCATTAGAATTTTGGGGACATGCACTAAATACAGCTGCACTCACTATAAATAGAGCTCCGTCTAAAGCTGTCGAAAAGACTCCATACGAATTATGGTTTGGAAAGCCTCCAAATGTGTCTTTTCTTAAGATTTGGGGATGTGAAGTATACGTCAAACGATTAATTTCAGACAAACTTCATCCAAAATCTGACAAATGTATCCTTGTGGGCTATCCAAAGGAAACAAAGGGGTATTACTTCTACAATACATCTGAGAACAAAGTGTTTGTTGCTCGAGATGGTGTCTTTTTGGAGAAAGATCACATTTCCAAAATGACAAGTGGGAGAAAAGTAGACCTCGAAGAAATTCGAGTCGAACAACAAACTCTAGAGAATGCTCAAGATGACATTCAGGATAAAACTCAGAGATCTTTAGAAGAATCTGGTGAGAATCATGGTCAATCTAGAAATGTTACCCCGCGTAGATCGCAAAGATATAGATCTCAACCGGAAAGGTACTTAGGTATTTTGACGAACGAGAGCTATGACGTTCTATTACTTGAAAGTGATGAACCTGCGACTTACAAGCAAGCTATGACGAGCCCTAGCTCCAAGCAGTGGCAAGAAGCCATGCAATCTGAATTAGACTCCATGTCTGAAAACCAAGTATGGGATTTGGTCGATTTGCCAGATGGCTACCAAGCCATTGGAAGCAAATGGGTTTTCAAACTGAAAAAGGACAAGGATGGGAAACTTGAAGTTTTCAAAGCTAGATTGGTTGCGAAAGGTTACAGGCAAGTCCACGGTGTGGATTACGATGAAACCTTTTCACCAGTTGCAATGCTAAAGTCTATTCGAATAATATTAGCAATCGCTGCATATTACGATTACGAAATATGGCAGATGGATGTCAAAACTGCTTTCTTAAACGGCGTTTTAACAGAAACTGTGTTTATGACACAGCCTGAAGGTTTTGAGGATCCAAAGAATGCTAAAAAGGTATGCAAGCTAAAGAAGTCAATCTACGGATTGAAGCAGGCATCCAGGAGCTGGAATATATGTTTTGATGAAGCAGTCAGTGACTTTGGTTTCATCAAGAACGCGGACGAATCTTGTGTATACAAGAAGGTCAGTGGGAGCAAAATTGCTTTCCTAGTATTATATGTCGACGACATATTGCTTATCGGAAATGACATTCCTATGTTGAACACACGGCAGCCACAAGGGCTGCCCATGCGCGTGCGAGCAGCAGCCCACGCAGCGCGGCCCACGCATCCGTGGCCTTGGTGCGCGCTGGGCTTGTGGCGTGCGTGCTTGCTGGGCGATGGCCCGGCTTCGTGCTGGGCCTTCTTCCGGCAGGCCTCGTCCGATGCTAATTCGTACGATACGCTTCCGATTAAATTTCCATTTCCGGAATCTATTTCCGATACGAACAATATTTAATATTTCCGATTCCGGAATTAATTTCCGATTCGAACAAATATTTAATATTTCCGTTTCCGGAATTATTTTCCGATTCCGGTAATATTTCCGATTCTGACAATATTTCCGTTTCCGGCAATATTTCCGATTCTGGTAATATTTCCATTTCCAATAATATTTTCCGATACGTACCATGTTTCCGTTTCCGGCAACATCTACGACTTGGATAATATTCATATTTCCGATACGATCCATATTTCCGTTTCCGGCAATATCATCGTTTCCGGAGTATTCATTTCTTGCCTGTGACGATCTTAGCTCCCACTGAAACCAAGATCCGTCGGTTCCGAATATTCATAGATGGAGTATTTAATGCCATTAAATACTTGATCCGTTTACGTACTATTTGTGTGACCCTACGGGTTCAGTCAAGAGTAAGCTGTGGATTAATATCATTAATTCCACTTGAACTGAAGCGGCCTCTAGCTAGGCATTCAGCTCACTTGATCTCACTGAATTATTAACTTGTTAATTAATACTGAACCGCATTTATTAGACTTAACATAGAATGCATACTTGGACCAAGGGCATTATTTCCTTCAGTCTCCCACTTGTCCTTAGGGACAAGTGTGCATTTCCTAATTCCTTTGTCGCTCGATGCTTGCTCTTGAACATAAGGTAAGAGTTGTCATCCTTATTATGTCCAGAGGTGTTCCTCGGTTTCAGAGTTCAACTGATCAAATAAACAGATAATCATAGCCTATGATTCATCCGAGCACGGCCATGCATTTCACAGTTTCTAGCTCTCCGAGTGGCCTTGTACAACTTTTAAGCATCTCTTCCCGATTTATGGGAGGACAATCCCAATCTTGCGATCTTGAGATTAGACTTCGTTTGATAGGTGATTACCTGAGCGTTGCCTTTATAGCCTCCTTTTACGGTGCGACGGTTGGTCAACGTCAAAGCAACCAGTTCTCAAACAAGTAATCTCAAATCACTCAGGTATTGAGGATTTAGTGTCTAATAATTTAATGAAATTTACTTATGACAGAATTTCATCTCTTACAGTAAAGTTTCATAGGTCTTGTCCGATACTAGTCTTCCCAAAGTAAGTATCTATGCAAATGATTATGACATTGCCATGTCCACATAGTTCAAGAAACAGAACTACTAGTCATCTTGCATTCTAATCGTCTAACGTTTTCTATGCGTCCAATTTTATAGAAAACTCCGACTAGGGACCATTTCCAACCTTTGACATTCAAGTTCACTTGATAGACATTTCTTAGTCACAGGACTGGTCCTGACAGCCTATCTTGAATATTTTGTCAAATTTGAAGGGACTCATCATTTAATACTAAACCAAGATTAAATGGAATATGAAAATACATTTCATATATGATAAATGTTGAACCCCAATGTTTTACAACCATGGGCCTCAAACCCATCTTCTAAAACAATTCATGGAATTCAAAGCTATGCTTGATTTCCAGTGCTACAACGTGAGTGTTGCTTCTCACTTGTTGCATAGGTTTAGTTATCATGCTTTGCCAATCTTAATATCCTTTTATCGAATGTTCTTCGAGATATGATGATAAGATCTTTTCGAGTTTGTTTATTATGTGATCTAGTCTTTCTTACTTCGATGGTGGTTTTACTCATTTTGCAATGAAGAACCATCAAGTTAGCAGACGTTTTTCTTGCTTCAAGAGTGGTTCTACGCATTTTTCAATGAAGAATCATCAAGCCAGCAGATAGGTGATCTACCCAAGTTCAGTGAAGAACTTTAAACAACCCTGTTTTATTGCTTCTTAGGCAATAATTACTTTACTTCAACTTTATAGGTTGCTAGTGATGCTTTGTTTGGAATTACTTATCCAAGCAGTTCACAGATATGTGGAATACTCTCAACTATATCTTAGAACATAGAAATCATTATTTTAATTTCCCACGCAACAACTCATGGTCTCCAACCCATGTTGCCATTTCAAAACACGATGCTCTATAGCTCGTCCTTGTCAATGGTTAACTCCAAAGGGGTCTTGCTTGATCCTTTGCCAGTGTTTCTGCGTGTAGCATCAATATTTAGCATATCTTTATTTCCTTGAATCAAGAACTATTCCTATGTACCTTTTCAAGTACCATAAGTATTCTTGATCTCAATCTAGTTGATCTTCACTTAGATCAATAGAGATTGGTATATGTTCGTCATGGCTAAAGTCATACGATACGTTTTTGGCGATCCTCATATTATATCATACATGATAAATTCTTTTGCAGAATAATTCCCAATTGAATTCTATTCATGTAACTTTAGCTTATTCAATTTCAGCAGATACTGAATCCAGCTAAATTCTTTGACATATAATATAGGTTAAGAATCTCATTTAGACTCTTTGATGTTTAACTTAGTAAATGCTTATACATAGTTCAAACATCCTTTACTTAGATTTATTCACATGGGTCGAATATCTCCAATGGAGACTTTCGTGTTTGATTTAGTAAATGCCATTACTTAATCCAAAACAATATCATAAGATTTTTGTAAATAGATCTTAATACCCAGTATGTACTAAGTTTCGCCATGGTCCATCATTGATGAATTATTTCAAATCTAAGTCATTAGCATTTGAATGTTATTTCACAATAGAGAGATATGTGTGTAATACACATAGGACCAATTAAGTTTTAAGTACTCCCACTAAACTTCTTATATATCTATAAGAATCATGTACATTTTATGAAACTAAAATACTTATTAGCTTCACTAAAATACATTTCTAATTCCCAATTGCTTGCTTAAATCTGTACTTAGATTTCATAAGCTAGCTTTCCTTTTCAAGCATTTATTTGGATCCACAAATCCTATGACATACCATGTACATAGTTTATTCCAACATTTGATTGAGGAATACGTTTTGTCATCCAATTGCTATATGTACCAATATGCAATCATTGCTTGAATATAGACTTGAGCATTACGATTATGCATGAGGTTTCAACACAATCCACACCGTGAATTTGCTTGTAACTTTTAGCAACTAATCTAGCTTTGTGTGTGAACACAATTCAATGTTTGATGGTTTTTATCCTTTAAAACAAACTTGCAACCAATAGGTGTGAAACTATTCTTGCAAATCAACAAAATTTCAATTTTGTCATCAAAACATTGAGTATGTTTTATGGCCTCTAACCATTTAAAACATTTGAGTCTATATATGGCCTCTAACCATTTTAGGGAATCTGGGTTTCGTCATAGCTTTCTTACAAGTCACAAACTCATTAATCTACATGATAATAGTTTGACTGCAAGTTGTAGGTTTCTTCACTATCGAATAGAAGAATCTCATAGTTTCATTGACCAGAACTCTATGTTTCCTTACTATCTAATAGAAGAATCTCATAGTTCCAGTGACTTGAACTCTGTGCCTACTTGGGTATAGAACATCAAACAATAGAATATCAACAGGCACTTTGAGAGTCCTTTGAATATTCTATTCTCCTTGAAGCACTTGTAAAGTCTTCTAAGAGATGTCTATTCTTTAAAAGCTACTTCTAAAGTCCTTTCAGAATAAGTTCGGATTTTCTGAAGCACTTCGAAAAGCCTCCGGAATGTCCGTTTATGTTTGTTGTTCGCCTCGAAAACTTTCGAGGTCTATTTTCTCCCACTTGTCATTTTGGAAACGAATCTCCAAAAGGACATTATTTCGAGCAAACAAACATTATGTTCTCAAAAATTCGTGGTAGAAACAATACCCTTGTGTCTCATTTGAATAAATCACAATGAAACATATATCTAGACTTGGGCCTTAGTTTGTTGAATAACAAACACTAAGCTCCCACTGAGTTTAGCAACTCTTTAGATATATATAATTGAAAAGATATCCTGAAATTACTTTTCAATAACTTTGACGAATTTGGTTTAGTTTGGTGGTAGTAGAGCATTTTGTTTTAGAAATTATAGGAAAAGTCTTTATGATTCATCATTGATCGAATCAAGTACTAATTGACTTCGATCATTCCAACGTAGATATGCCATATCTTATGGAGCTAGATTGTGAAATTACAACACACAATCATTGATGATCATATTTGGTCTCAAGTAATCATCAACATGATCTAACCTAGATCTTTATGATTTCTTGCCGAGTGGATTTTATACTTCTGAATCTTTGAATTAGCCAAACAGATTCAACTTATATCACATTTGAGTAAATAAACCTATATTCACTCAAATCCATGTGAAATAATAAAGTCATAAAACCTTTCTTTAGCTTTGAACTCTATCGTCTAGGCGTTCTAACAATAGTTCATATTCTTTGTTACTTTCAACAAGTAAGACTAGCTTGTCTTAAGTTGATCTAGAAATCAACCAACTTTCAAAAGTCCATCAAAATAGAGCTTATGAATGTTAACTTGTTGATATGGTCTAAGCAACAATGCCAAAGATTTAATGGAACTCAAATCAAGGGTTTGATTTGAACCTAGTAAAGTTCTTTAAAGAGTTGTTTGTTTTAATCAAGCATATTGACTCAACCTGTAATTGACCATTTCATTCAAATAAACAAACAAACATTGTTTTTGTTTTTCTGAATGTGAGTCTTTCTGTGTTTGAAGCAGAAATTTAGGTATGCTGATTATGGAACAAAATAGCCATTAAGTTCCAGCCTTTGAAAGGACTTAAAACAAACTAGATGACCCTACAACTAATGTAGCATTGCCATGCTTCATTTCCCACTTGTAGGTCATTAGTGTATCCTAGCTTCCATTGTTTGAGTTATTACCGAAGTAAGAACCTCAAGCGGTATATGATACCAAGGAAGTTTGATTGCTAGGTCACTTCTCTTTAAACATAAACTTATAGGTAGAAACGGAATCGTAAATTCCTTTCATTTGTTCCTCGTTTTCCTATTTCTTGTACCCTTTCTTATAGTCTTAAGAATTGAATTCTTTAGTGTTGACTTTTATACTTTGTTAGACATGTCCAATGTCACCGACAAGGTTCTTTACCATTTTAATTTATGTTGAATATTCTGTTTCAACTAGATGATCTTACCAGAAGCTTCTAAAGTTCTCTAAGCATCGATCTATTCGAATGTCTAGGAACTAGACTCATTCGAGAATTAAATGGAAAAAGGATTTTAGGTTGTTAACCATTGGTAAAGCTGAGCGTTTAAACTCAATGCTTTATGATCTCAAAACCACATTGTATTTTGAATTCACAAGCACCAATCGGTTTGCCATTCGACTTTGATACTCGAAAACAACCATAAAAGTCGCTATAAGAAACGTACATTTTAAATTGCTCACTTTCTCTCATTTCCGTGAATCGTTCTTGGATTCACTACCAATCGAGGAAATTTACTGTTACCTTTCTAAAAGGATTTATTGCAGTGCAAGATATTTAATTATAAACAATAATTAAAACATACATTGAAGCATGCAAAGTCTAAACATTTATCATGAATAATAACTTGAAATTAAAGCAACCATGCAATTCAAACAAGTTATTAGCATTTTATTCGAATTTATTGTTCCGGCAGGTGTGAATAAAATGATTCCAAGATCCTAAAATCATTGAAGAACTAAGCACAGTTTGTCGACTTAATCCTAGAACATCTTAGGTAAGCAAAAGCCTTTTGCTAATAGTCTAGAAACTATTCTTGGTTGATAGGTACGTCTAAGAACTTATTAGGTAAACCTATCGAATTTGCCACGACATAAAAGGACTCCTTACTTATATCGTTGAGTTTCACCAAAACTAACATGTACTCACAATTATTTGTGTACCTTGCCCCTTTAGGACCAATAAGTAACACCTCGCTGAGCGAAAACTATTACTAGATTGATGTAAAGGATATCCAAGCAAGTGTATATTTTGGCATGGCACCTTTTAACTCAATTTTTTTTAAGTTTGGAACTTAAGGCTCTTACTATGTTGGTTAGATTTTAAGTGAACTAAAATCCTTAATCATGCAACATAATCAAGCTTTTGATCTCATGCATTTTAAGACATATTTAAAACAATAAATAACTTAAAACATGCATAAGATATTTGTGATCTAGTATGGCCCGACTTCATCTTGAAGCTTTGACTTCAAAGTCCGTCTTGAAAATCTCCGTGGGAGGCACCATTTTCTTCAAATAGGATAAGCTATAACTAATTACAACTATTTGATGGTACGCAGACCATATTTGAATTGAAAAATAACTTTGGTGCTTTAGACCAATTACATTCAAATTAATGGTACGCAGACCATATTTTCTATCCTATTTGGGCCATACTAGTCACTTCATAACCTGCAAAACAGTACATGTACAATATATACCATTCACCCATTCATTATCATGAATGGCCCACATAGCTGGTTAGTAAAACACATTATGCATCACGTAAACATTTGCAGCAATTAATCAAGGGCACCAATAATCTATCAATTATTCAGTCCTTATTAATTCTAATCAAGTTGTTTTAACCTTAAGGATTTGTAGACCTAATCAAGAGTTTATGACTAAAAAGCGCTCCCACTTAAACCAATAAATTCATATGCTTTACTAATTTTAAACATAAAATTGTATTTCTAGTCTAACCGGAAACATACAAATTTAATTAAAATTTAAAGCTCATATAAATTTATAATTGAATCCAAAAATTTAATTTAATTTCAGTCGCATTTAAATTAATTCATGATTTTAATTTTAGTAAAATAATTAGAATAAATTCCATTTATTATAATTATAATATTCAAAATTAAAATCCAAGAAATTAATTCAAATTATTAATTTTAAAATTAATTAAAATTACGTGAACTGAAATTTTCAAATTAAACATTCAAAACGATCTAATCGTAACGCAAACACCCTACGCGTTGCACGCCCATGGGCCGTACGCACACAGCCATTGCTGGCCATGTGCGCGCAGCCCATGCGCTCGTCGCATAGCTGCTGCTGTCCTATCGCAAGCCTCCGCACAGCGCCCCATCGCACGCGAGCTATCGCTCGCAGTGCGCGCGCGCGAGATCGCTCGCTGGGCGCGCGACATCGCTCGCTGGGCGCGCTGGCTCGCTCGCTGTGCGCGCGAGCCATCGCTCGCTGGGGCGCGACATCGCGCGCTGTGCGCGCGAGCCATCGCTCGCTGGGGCGCGACATCGCTCGCTGGGCGGGCGACATCGCGCGCTGTGCGCGCGAGCCATCGCTCGCTGGGGCGCGACATCGCTCGCTGGGCGAGCGACATCGCGCGCTGTGCGCGCGAGTAGTGCTGGGCGCAGCGCTCGTGGCACGCGAGCTTGCGCTCGCTGCGCGCGAGGCTGCGCGCACTTGTGCGAGGCAGCGCGCGTTGTGGCGCAGCTCGCTTGCTGCCCACACGCGACTGCCTTGGCTCGCCCCTCGCCCATGCCCATTCGTTCATTGCTCGTGGCACACGACACAAGGCAGGGCTGCTGCCTTGTGCTCGTGCACTACGCCCTTGCTCATTGCATTCGTGCCGCACGGGCGACGAGCTCCCTTGCTCGTCGTCGCATGCCCGCATTATACAACACCCCTTAAGGGTAACACGAAGCGTCCATTGCTTCGTGCGTGCAAGTTATTTGAACGAATCGCATAAAAATTTAAAATTTATATTTAAAATTAATGACAAATTAATAAATAATATTAATTTCATAATTTTAGGGCGAAAAATCGAAAATTTATTATCCAATTGATTTCCGATTGATATGGATTCAAGTCTAGGTCATAAAAATTTAAAATTTATCGTAAATTTACAATTTTTATGGTGGTTTTTAATCATAGGTTTCTAATTAAATTACAATTAATTATGAAAATCAAATTAATTCTAAATTATTCTAATTTTCAACAAATTAATCATAATTACAAATTAGATTGCATAATTAACAAGACTAGGCATTCAAACTTGTTAAACATATGCAGTAGGTCAATCAAAAATTCAAGATTTATCAACAAGAATCGCAAATATTTAATTTAACATCTTAAATTTACGAAATTTTGCATTCGAAAAACTAAAACCTTCGAAAAGTCATAGTTAGGCTTCGAATTTGAGAATTCTGGGTTCGGCAGAAAAATACTATTTTTGTCAAAATTTTAGAATGCCTTTTACATGCGGAATTGACACAAAAATCACTCAATTCGGATGAGTAACGAAGAAACTGCCGAAAAACTGCGTACGTATAATTAAATAAACGCAATTTGCAATTAATTAACAATTACGAAAATTAATCACCCCTTTTAATTCTTGCAAATTTGTAATATTTAACCATGTTCATGCAATTTAGATTATGAAAATAATAAGGGGCTCGTGATACCACTGTTAGGTTATGATTCATATGACAGTTCATAAATCATGCGGAAAAACCATAAAGCCAGGAAACATATTATTTACACATAATCATTTAGCATAGTTTAGATGCATACTCTTTGTTGCGTGCCTTCCCTAGCTGCGCCCGAACCGAACAAGAACAAGTCTTTAGGACTCCAAGTGTCGTCCCTCCGTAGATAGTCCACAGCACGTCCGGATCCGCCTTAAGATTGACCAACTAGAATCGCCCTTAAGGTTCTAATATTTTCGGTTGGGTAGGCAAGAATATTGGCTGATTTTTCTGCTTAAAAATCTTAGTTTTGAATACTTAAAAACTTGTTGCATAAATAATGACCCCTAGGCCTTTATTTATAGAGTTATGGAAAAGGAATCGTAATCCTAGTAGGATACGAATTAATTGAAATTAGAATCCTACATGAATTCTATTTAATTAATTTATCCAATTAGGAATAGAAATTTAATCATACACTGACTCTTGTAGATTTAGGAATCACGTATGAGCACAAACTCACACACACACGGCAGCCACAAGGGCTGCCCATGCGCGTGCGAGCAGCAGCCCACGCAGCGCGGCCCACGCATCCGTGGCCTTGGTGCGCGCTGGGCTTGTGGCGTGCGTGCTTGCTGGGCGATGGCCCGGCTTCGTGCTGGGCCTTCTTCCGGCAGGCCTCGTCCGATGCTAATTCGTACGATACGCTTCCGATTAAATTTCCATTTCCGGAATCTATTTCCGATACGAACAATATTTAATATTTCCGATTCCGGAATTAATTTCCGATTCGAACAAATATTTAATATTTCCGTTTCCGGAATTATTTTCCGATTCCGGTAATATTTCCGATTCTGACAATATTTCCGTTTCCGGCAATATTTCCGATTCTGGTAATATTTCCATTTCCAATAATATTTTCCGATACGTACCATGTTTCCGTTTCCGGCAACATCTACGACTTGGATAATATTCATATTTCCGATACGATCCATATTTCCGTTTCCGGCAATATCATCGTTTCCGGAGTATTCATTTCTTGCCTGTGACGATCTTAGCTCCCACTGAAACCAAGATCCGTCGGTTCCGAATATTCATAGATGGAGTATTTAATGCCATTAAATACTTGATCCGTTTACGTACTATTTGTGTGACCCTACGGGTTCAGTCAAGAGTAAGCTGTGGATTAATATCATTAATTCCACTTGAACTGAAGCGGCCTCTAGCTAGGCATTCAGCTCACTTGATCTCACTGAATTATTAACTTGTTAATTAATACTGAACCGCATTTATTAGACTTAACATAGAATGCATACTTGGACCAAGGGCATTATTTCCTTCACCGTCGCACCGTAAAAGGAGGCTATAAAGGCAACGCTCAGGTAATCACCTATCAAACGAAGTCTAATCTCAAGATCGCAAGATTGGGATTGTCCTCCCATAAATCGGGATGAGATGCTTAAAAGTTGTACAAGGCCACTCGGAGAGCTAGAAACTGTGAAATGCATGGCCGTGCTCGGATGAATCATAGGCTATGATTATCTGTTTATTTGATCAGTTGAACTCTGAAACCGAGGAACACCTCTGGACATAATAAGGATGACAACTCTTACCTTATGTTCAAGAGCAAGCATCGAGCGACAAAGGAATTAGGAAATGCACACTTGTCCCTAAGGACAAGTGGGAGACTGAAGGAAATAATGCCCTTGGTCCAAGTATGCATTCTATGTTAAGTCTAATAAATGCGGTTCAGTATTAATTAACAAGTTAATAATTCAGTGAGATCAAGTGAGCTGAATGCCTAGCTAGAGGCCGCTTCAGTTCAAGTGGAATTATTGATATTAATCCACAGCTTACTCTTGACTGAACCCGTAGGGTCACACAAATAGTACGTAAACGGATCAAGTATTTAATGGCATTAAATACTCCATCTATGAATATTCGGAACCGACGGATCTTGGTTTCAGTGGGAGCTAAGATCGTCACAGGCAAGAAATGAATACTCCGGAAACGATGATATTGCCGGAAACGGAAATATGGATCGTATCGGAAATATGAATATTATCCAAGTCGTAGATGTTACCGGAAACGGAAACATGGTACGTATCGGAAAATATTATTGGAAATGGAAATATTACCAGAATCGGAAATATTGCCGGAAACGGAAATATTGTCAGAATCGGAAATATTGCCGGAATCGGAAAATAATTCCGAAAACGGAAATATTAAATATTTGTTCGAAACGGAAATTAATTCCGGAATCGGAAATATTAAATATTGTTCGTATCGGAAATAGATTCCGGAAATGGAAATTTAATCGGAAGCGTATCGTACGAATTAGCATCGGACGAGGCCTGCCGGACGAAGGCCCAGCACGAAGCCAGGCCATCGCCCAGCAAGCACGCACGCCACAGCCCAGCGCGCACAAGGCCACGCATGCGTGGGCCGCGCTGCGTGGGCTGCTGCTCGCATGCGTGGGCAGCCCTTGTGGCTGCCGTGTGTGTGTGAGTTTGAGCTCATGCGAGATTCCTGAATCTGCAAGAGTCAGTGTATGATTAAATGTCTATTCCTATTGGATAAATTGATTAAGTAGAATTCATGTAGAATTCTAATTCCAATTAATTCGCATCCTACTAGGATTACGATTCCTTTTCCATAACTCTATAAATAAAGGCCTAGGGGTCATAATTTATACAGAAGTTTCAAAGTATTCAAAAGTGAGGTTTTTGAGAGAAAATTCAAACACCCATCTTGCCCCAAAAGTGCCGAATTTTCTGAGTACCTTAAGGGCGATTCTAGTTGGTCAATCTTAAGGCGGATCCGGACGTGCTGTGGACTTTCTACGGAGGGACGACACTTGGAGTCCTAAAAGACTTGTTCTTGTTCGGTTCGGGCGCAGCTAGGGAAGGCACGCAACAAAGAGTATGCATCTAATTATGCTATATGATTATGTGTAAATAATATGTTTCCTGGGTTAATGGTTGTTTCCGCATGATCTATGTAAATGTCATATGTATCATAACCTAACAGGGATTTGGTCGATTTGCCAGATGGCTACCAAGCCATTGGAAGCAAATGGGTTTTCAAACTGAAAAAGGACAAGGATGGGAAACTTGAAGTTTTCAAAGCTAGATTGGTTGCAAAAGGTTACAGGCAAGTCCACGGTGTGGATTACGATGAAACCTTTTCACCAGTTGCAATGCTAAAGTCTATTCGAATAATGTTAGCAATCGCTGCATATTACGATTACGAAATATGGCAGATGGATGTCAAAACTGCTTTCTTAAACGGCGTTTTAACAGAAACTGTGTTTATGACACATCCTGAAGGTTTTGAGGATCCAAAGAATGCTAAAAAGGTATGCAAGCTAAAGAAGTCAATCTACGGATTGAAGCAGGCATCCAGGAGCTGGAATATACGTTTTGATGAAGCAGTCAGTGACTTTGGTTTCATCAAGAACGCGGACGAATCTTGTGTATACAAGAAGGTCAGTGGGAGCAAAATTGCTTTCCTAGTATTATATGTCGACGACATATTGCTTATCGGAAATGACATTCCTATGTTGAACTCTGTCAAGATTTGGCTTGGGAAATGTTTTTCGATGAAGGATCTAGGAGAAGCACAGTACATATTGGGCATCAAGATTTACAGAGATAGATCTAAAAAGATGATTGGACTTAGTCAAAGCACTTATATCAATAAGGTGCTTGATAGGTTCAAGATGGCGGACTCCAAGCGAGGCTACCTACCCATGTCTCATGGAATGACTCTAAGCAAGACTCAGTGCCCAAAAACACTTGATGAGCGTAGACGAATGAATGGGATTCCATATGCATCATTGATTGGTTCAATAATGTATGCTATGATATGTACACGCCCGGATGTTGCGTACGCACTCAGTGCTACGAGCAGATACCAGTCAGACCCAGGAGAGGCGCATTGGACTGCTGCCAAGAATATTCTGAAGTACCTGAAAAGGCACAAAGATGACTTCCTGGTCTATGGTGGAGATGATGAATTAATTGTTAAAGGCTATACGGACGCAAGTTTCCAAACCGACAAAGATGATTTCAGATCACAGTCTGGGTTTGTCTTCTGCCTCAACGGAGGAGCAGTAAGCTGGAAAAGTGCTAAGCAAAGCACCATTGCGGATTCTACAACTGAAGCGGAGTACATTGCTGCACATGAAGCAGCAAAGGAAGCTATATGGCTAAGGAAGTTCATAGGAGAACTTGGTGTAGTCCCCTCCATTAAAGGACCAATAGCCCTGTATTGTGATAATAACGGAGCTATTGCACAGGCAAAAGAGCCTAGACACCACCAGAGAGTCAAGCATGTACTTCGTAGATTTCACCTTCTACGAGAGTTCGTTGAAAGAAAAGAAGTCGAGATAAGCAAAATTGGAACTGATGACAACATATCAGATCCATTAACTAAACCTCTGCCGCAAGCGAAGCACAACTCGCACACTGCAGCTATGGGAATCAAGCATATTGGAGAATGGCTTTGATGTCTCTGTTTAATGTTTTAAAGTTTTAGAGTTTAAATCTTTGTAAAACATTATTGGTTAATCATTCACAATAAATGAAAGGAATTCATTTTTCCATTTAATTTGTGGTTTATTAAATGATGAGTCCCTTCAACTTGACGATATATTCAAGATAGACTGTCAGGACCAGTCCTGTGACTAAGAAATGTCTATCAAGTGAACTTGAATGTCAAAGGTTGAAAATGGTCCCTAGTCGGAGTTTTCTATAAAATTGGACGCATAGAAAACGTTAGACGATTAGAATGCAAGATGACTAGTAGTTCTGTTTCTTGAACTATGTGGACATGGCAATGTCATAATCATTTGCATAGATACTTACTTTGGGAAGACTAGTATCGGACAAGACCTATGAAACTTTACTGTAAGAGATGAAAGTCTGTCATAAGTAAATTTCATTAAATTATTAGACACTAAATCCTCAATACCTGAGTGATTTGAGATTACTTGTTTGAGAACTGGTTGCTTTGACGTTGACCAACCGTCGCACCGTAAAAGGAGGCTATAAAGGCAACGCTCAGGTAATCACCTATCAAACGAAGTCTAATCTCAAGATCGCAAGATTGGGATTGTCCTCCCATAAATCGGGATGAGATGCTTAAAAGTTGTACAAGGCCACTCGGAGAGCTAGAAACTGTGAAATGCATGGCCGTGCTCGGATGAATCATAGGCTATGATTATCTGTTTATTTGATCAGTTGAACTCTGAAACCGAGGAACACCTCTGGACATAATAAGGATGACAACTCTTACCTTATGTTCAAGAGCAAGCATCGAGCGACAAAGGAATTAGGAAATGCACACTTGTCCCTAAGGACAAGTGGGAGACTGAAGGAAATAATGCCCTTGGTCCAAGTATGCATTCTATGTTAAGTCTAATAAATGCGGTTCAGTATTAATTAACAAGTTAATAATTCAGTGAGATCAAGTGAGCTGAATGCCTAGCTAGAGGCCGCTTCAGTTCAAGTGGAATTAATGATATTAATCCACAGCTTACTCTTGACTGAACCCGTAGGGTCACACAAATAGTACGTAAACGGATCAAGTATTTAATGGCATTAAATACTCCATCTATGAATATTCGGAACCGACGGATCTTGGTTTCAGTGGGAGCTAAGATCGTCACAGGCAAGAAATGAATACTCCGGAAACGATGATATTGCCGGAAACGGAAATATGGATCGTATCGGAAATATGAATATTATCCAAGTCGTAGATGTTGCCGGAAACGGAAACATGGTACGTATCGGAAAATATTGTTGGAAATGGAAATATTACCAGAATCGGAAATATTGCCGGAAACGGAAATATTGTCAGAATCGGAAATATTACCGGAATCGGAAAATAATTCCGGAAACGGAAATATTAAATATTTGTTCGAAACGGAAATTAATTCCGGAATCGGAAATATTGAATATTGTTCGTATCGGAAATAGATTCCGGAAATGGAATTTTAATCGGAAGCGTATCGTACGAATTAGCATCGGACGAGGCCTGCCGGACGAAGGCCCAGCACGAAGCCAGGCCATCGCCCAGCAAGCACGCACGCCACAGCCCAGCGCGCACAAGGCCACGCATGCGTGGGCCGCGCTGCGTGGGCTGCTGCTCGCATGCGTGGGCAGCCCTTGTGGCTGCCGTGTGTGTGTGAGTTTGAGCTCATGCGAGATTCCTGAATCTGCAAGAGTCAGTGTATGATTAAATGTCTATTCCTATTGGATAAATTGATTAAGTAGAATTCATGTAGAATTCTAATTCCAATTAATTCGCATCCTACTAGGATTACGATTCCTTTTCCATAACTCTATAAATAAAGGCCTAGGGGTCATAATTTATACACAAGTTTCAAAGTATTCAAAAGTGAGTTTTTGAGAGAAAATTCAAACACCCATCTTGCCCCAAAAGTGCCGAATTTTTCTGAGTACCTTAAGGGCGATTCTAGTTGGTCAATCTTAAGGCGGATCCGGACGTGCTGTGGACTTTCTACGGAGGGACGACACTTGGAGTCCTAAAAGACTTGTTCTTGTTCGGTTCGGGCGCAGCTAGGGAAGGCACGCAACAAAGAGTATGCATCTAAACTATGCTAAATGATTATGTGTAAATAATATGTTTCCTGGGTTAATGGTTGTTTCCGCATGATCTATGTAATGTCATATGTATCATAACCTAACATGAATTACTGAAAGTAATAAACGCAATGGTATTTAAAAAAATCTGGATGGCATCCAAATCTCTCCTATTCATCCGATTCAAAAGATTGAACTCCGCCACTAAAAACAATAATATACATCCAACCATTTCAAATTTTCAATTTCAGAGAATCCAATTCATATTGTTCCAGGAATACCAATTCACTGAGCAAAAATATAGATTCATCCAATCACAAGTAAAGCCAAAAAAATGCCGAATTACAGAACAAAAAATATGGGAAAACCCGTTACCTGGCTGCTAAAATCTCTACTCAATCAGGCAGTGTGGGACTTTGCAGACCCAAAATCACCCGCACCAACGCTATTTTGCGTCATCATCTGCCGCTCCGTCCAGTCAAGATCGGAAGCCAGTGCGGTCAAATCGAACTCCGAGATGGAGAAGAAAACTGCAAAGTTTTTAACAAAATAAACATCCATTCCGATATACAAAGCCGATAATAATTCACCATCTGAAAAACAGCAACATAAAGAACAAACCCACTGAAAACGGAAATTTTCACCTTGCGAACATCTCGATCACCATAAACAAACAAAATCTTGAAGAAGAACGAACTTTGAAAAAAAATTGGGAGATATGAAAAACCTTGAGAGAACGGTGAAAGGCGAAGGAGATTGGAAAGATGAGAGAGTTAGGGTTTGCTGAAATTGGAAGTAGGAGAAGTTCCCAGAGAAAGCTAAGACCAAGGATAAAAAACCAAAGACACGTGTTATGATCTAAAGGAAAGGGGCAAACCTGTAGTTAAGCTGGAAAGTTAGGGGCAAAATCGTCAGAGCACTATTGCTGCAATAGTAACTTGAACTTTGCATGTTTTAAAGTGTTAGGATAATATGGGAAATAAAATAAAAAAACGAATCAAAATACTTTATTGCAAGACTTGATCTCTGGTATTCCCTTTTTTTTTTATATTAAAATATGTGGAAAAAAAACACTTAATTTTTTATTTCTGAAACATCAGATAGTAAAAATAGCTGAAACAAAACACTTTATTTTTTATTTCTCAAACATCAGATAATAAAAATATCTGAAATAAAACGGTTTTTTTTTTTTATGAAATGCCTTTTTCCAATTCCTATTCTTCCTTATCATCTTGAAATCAAGAACATAATCATGATCGATCAAATCTAATTTTTTGGGCTTTTTTTCCAAGTTGTTTTTCCAGCTTTCAAAAGTAATCCATTAAAACCCAAAATATGGGGGTGGGGAAGATCAGAGATTGATCATCAATTTTTATTTATTTATTTTTGACGAAGATCGATTATCATCACGATATCAGGTAAGTTTATTTTCTAGATTTCCAAATTCTCTAGTTGAGCTGTTGAGGGGTTGAGAAATTGGAAGAAGGTTGATAGTATGATAGATGAAGGTGGGCGATTATTTTTGTTAGAGGAGGGAAAGGGTTTGCGTTACGCGGTATCATTTTGGAGGAAACCATTACCGTCGGATAACGGAATGGGCATGTCACCAAACACCTGAAAACGGATTGTGATACTTCATTCCGTTTCAGCGCTCCAGTTTTTCCATACCAAACACACCCTTAAAGGTGTTAGGCCCAATAGAGAGGAAAAAACCACGGCCCCTTTGGGGACTTAAACACATTCACTAATTAGGCAAAACAACTCAGTTTCTTTACAAGCCTAATCTACTCGGGCCACAATCTGTTAGTCGCCTCTGACTACAGATGACCAGGAACAACCCCTCGTTGTTCCTTCCCTTATAGAAACAGTCCGTCAACTGCTTCTCCTCACAGATCTCTTGTGAGATCTTCTCTCTTGCTCATGTAAGCCTGACTCATGCTTATCATACAATGACTCAACACTTTAGACTGAAACAAAGTAATATTAAACTTAATACTAAATACAAGATATAAGACCACGTAACAAATACTGCTCTATATGAGAACAGGAACAGACTCTTTAAAGATTAAGACTTTAAGGGTAATACCTGAAAGCTTCCGGTTAATGTAAATAAGTCTGATAAAAACTTTCGCAGAGAACTTAAGGTGTTTATATAAGAAACTAAGAGTTTACCCTAGATTCTAATTCAACACAATTTAGGACTCTTTTCAAAAGATATATTTCGCAAATAACATCTTTAAAACGCGTTTAGATAAAATCAATCTTTACGGATTTGAGAGTTGTGAATTAACTCAAAACGTTTAAGAGTTTAACCTTAAGTAAAATAGCAAAATCAGTTTTGTATATCGACACTTATCTTTTATAAAACAAAACTGATTTAGGACTCTATGAAATATTCTGTTCCCATACTAAGCTGTATTTGTATAAAACACTTTAATAATTAAAAGATCAATCTAAAATGAAATTCAACCCAAAATCAAACACTCTAATAACTGAAAGATAAATCTAAAAATGAAATAACATAGTAGTTAGGTAATAAAATTTTTATTTTAACTTAACAATTAAAAAGAATTTGTGTATCGCTAAATAGTGTAATTTTTATTTTTGAAGTAACTAAATTATGTAATTGTTACGGACTTAAAGGTGTTAGAGAATAATCCTTATCCATAACTCTCGGATCTATCCGTTATTGAAACGGGCTAACCCGTGATTGACAGACCCTAAACCTCCGCCATAACATAGTTTGGTCTCACGCAGAAACAGCCGAACTGGGAAACAGGAGAAGAGAGATGTGGCGAAGCATAGCATCAAGATGTTCCCTCATGAACAAAAGGTCAAAACCAAAACCAAAACCAAGATTATTATTTTGTTTGGAAGAACCTCCGTTTCAGGTAAACCATAGATCCATGAATTCATCATCATTCTATCATTCACTTGTTTCACCAAGGCAGCATCATCATCATCATCATCATCATCATCATCATCATCATCCCAAAATACAAATAAAAATACCCACTCACAGTCACAGTCACAGTCACAGATCTATGTCTATGTCTATGTCTATGTCCATGTCCATGTCCATGTCCGACGCTGCATGTAGATCTGATACTGATAATGATGAATTAACAATTGAAGAAGTTGGTTGTAGATCTGATACTGATACTGATACTGATAATGATAAATTTACAATTGAAGAAGAAGTTGGTTCTGCGGTTGAATTTGAAAAGTTATTGTCGTTGTTTACACATAATTCTGTTTCTGTAGATTCAATCCTTGAATCTCGTGATAATTGGGATGTGCTTCTTAATATTGATTTTTTTTTGTCGGATGATCACACACCCACCTGAAGAGCTTTCTCACTTTGATCTGTTTAAGTATTTCGAATGGGCTCTTTCTAGAGATGATTTCGAGATTAGTGATTTATTGTTAGATGGCATTACCTATATACCAAAACCGTGGCACTGTGAATCTGAGAAACGATGGTTGGATCTCTCATGGAATCTTGTTAAAAGCAACTTTGATACTTTGATCTGCCACAGCCGCAGCTGCAGCGGCAGAGGCGGTGTTATTACTAAATTGCGCAACAAATTGATTGAAAACCTCGGCGAGGAGAAGCGCAACAGCAACAGCAACAGCCTCGGTATTGTTACTACTAGAATCCTCAACAAATTGATAAACGCATTCGGATATTATGAAGATGACAAGTCTGGAATTGAGATACTTAACAAGTTTCCGGATTTTAAGTGCTTCCCAGATTTGAATTCATATTCAAATGTTGTATTTTGTGCGCGGGGATCCCAATCTGAAGCCTGGGAATTACAAATGTTCCAGAATATTGTTAACCGTTTACACTACGGAATCCAAAGGGACAGTGTTGATGATGAGAGTGTTTATTGGATAATAGACATGTACTGCAAATTGGATAAGCCTAAACTGGCTCATGCAATTTATGAAGCTGCTAAAGAGAAAACTCCTCCAAAGTCTGTCCATCAACTAATACATTGTCTGTCAAAGCATGATGAAACTTTATGCTTAGCTGTGGATATGCTAGCTGGTTTATCAACCTCTGCAAACGCAACTTCTGCCTTCTCATCTGTCATTCTTGGTTTGTGTAGAAAAGGCCACATAGAAGAAGCAATGCAGATAGCCATGGGGATGTTACTGGAAGACCAGTCTCCTGAGTTTCAAGCCTTTTACCATCTCATCATATCTTTATGTACAGCTGGAAATATGGAAGATGCATTGGCGCTATTAGAACTTAGGGAGGAACAGAGTGGGGGACTTAATCCCGCCGCTTATCGTCTCATAGTTAGTGGTTATGGTAGGATGGAACAAGCTAATCAAATGGCTACCTCATCCTCTTTTCTCTCCATCTAATTTTACTTTTACTTTTCGTTTTTGGTAGCCGTTTGTTATGGATGCTGAAGGTAAATGATTTGTGTTATTTGTTTTTTTCGATTTGATATTGATCTTTACTAATTTGAACTTAAATGATAACTTCGTTTTGGTATGATTTGCTGAATATTTGAAGAACTAATTTTGAGATAAGTAGCATGATTGTCCATTAAATGAATTACACTAGTGTACTATGCATTTTTATGCTGTTTTAATTTACTTATTGATTGAGTAAAATTGAATTATTAGGTGAGCTAGTCCTTGAGCACCTACAAAATAACCCATGGAATCAACTGATAGTTAGTCTTAGTTTTTACTATTAGTGCAACTATAGTTTTGTACAAGCATGTGAATCAAGTTGGCATGCTCAAAGTGTTGAGTTGTTGAACATTCTGTCAGGGGATTGAACCCCTCTATGCAGAATGGAATATAGTCTTGTTCTGCTGGCAGTCTCTAATGGAAGCTTTCAGCTTTGTTTGTGTCGTAATCCCTGCTTTCCTGTTGTTCCGCAGTTGTAGCTGCTTGTTGCGGTTGCTTGTCATATTCAGTGTTGGTTTCCCAGTGAATTCATCTTAATTCACAGTGTAAATGATGTTATATATATATATATATATATATATATATATATATATATATATATATATATATATATATATATATATTTGGATTAAACTGGAAATTCATCTTAAGTTCCTGACCTATAGGTTCTGAAATGTATCAGACTCTTAATCACTAAATAGTCTGAGATACGTTTTAGAGCTTTGCAGCAAATTATTCCCTTGTTGGTTAATTTTTTTGGTATCTGCGCTTCTTCCAGTTTTATTTTCTGATTAAACATGTTTGCATTTTAGTTAATTAAGGCATGAGATATACATAGTTGAGGTTGAAATTGAAAGGAGAAATCTCCACGGAGATAAGATGTGGCAGTCGTGGGATCTTGGTCATTTCAGCTTTGCAAAATTATAAACTGATAGTAATTGCACTTCTAGGAACTGGTCAGATTCTTTGGGACTAGGGTGTGTTGGAGTTTATGTAATTGCTCCTTGTTTTTCCTTTGGTCTCCTCGGTCTAGCAAAACACCAATGATTAACTTTACTGATTTTCTAGAAATTGATAATATCTGCATTTGAAATTTCCGGGATGCATAATTTAGCATGGCCGCAAGCCACTGACGATACTCCTGCTGCTGATGTTGCTTCTATTCTAACGAACAACAATAGTCTGTTTATATTGATAATGAAGTTGTTGAAATGGTTAATGATGTTTGGTTTACTTTCAATATTATTTTGCTTACTTTTAATTTGAAAATATTTACTTTTAAAAGGTAAAATGTATGATTTCATTCTAAGTATTCCTACTCCGAGAGAACATAGCCTACTAGCTCAATAGGTAGAGAATTTGTGCGAATGCACAAACGATGTGGATTCGAATCCCACATAGGTTCATCTCATTATGATGAGGAATACATATCCTACACGCGCTCGACATTACCTTACAGTGTGTTTATGTTAGTAGTGAAGTTCTTGAAATGGTTAACCATGTTTGGTCTACTTTTTACATTTTAATTATTATGCGTTGGCTAATTAACTTTCTACCTTTATTATTTACTTTTTGTATAGTTCTACTTACTTTTAATTCAAAAACCTTTACTTTGACCTCCGAGCATATACTTGTTTCTTATAAGTTTGATCAGCTTGTAGATTGATGAAAGTTAATGACTTGGAGTTTCTTTGCTCGATCATTAACAATTGCCACATCAAAACAAGTTGATGTACTCTTTAGTTATTTTGATTTACATTTTAGTTATTATGATTTACTTTTGAGGTATTTTGATTTACTTTTTAGTTTCTTGTATTTACTTTTGAGTTTTTTTTTTTAAAAAAAAGTTTAGTATTAGAGACAACCTATGTAGGAATTGAACCTACATCTCCTATGCATATGCATAGTGCTCTACCATTTGAGCTAATAGGTTTAAGTATATCTACTAACAAAATATCAGAACAAACAGAAGTTTGCAAGTGGCAGAACAATTTCTGCTTAGGGTTTCTTATCCTACGTTAACCAAAACAACCCAATTAAACGAACAACGATAAACACATACGATTTTGTGGATTTGATATAGAAATAGGCATAAGAAATTACCTAAGGGATGTGTCTGCGAGGCTTAACGAGCTTAAATTGGTGGACAGAAGCATACTCCTGGGGCATGAACTCAACAGAAGTAGGTGGCTTGTTCTTGAACGCAAGAATACTTTTCCTGTTCATGTTTTATACCTCCCTCAGCTGCTTCTAGTAGGCCTTCTTCGAAGGTGAGCTGGTAGCCGGGTCCTCCTCCCTCACTTTATGCTACTGATCTATACTGCCACACCAATCCCCAAATTGCAGCAGCCTGTATCAATTGAACAAAAAGTAAATTTTACTAAATTAAAAGTAAATGGAACTGATTTAAAGTAATTCACATAAACAAAAAGTCTCAAGTTGCATCACATCTTTAAAAGTAGATAAATAACACTAAAAAGTAAATGGAACTAATTTAAAAGTAAACAGCCAACTGCAAGCACATGCATCATGGGAAATTGCATTTTCTTCATCAGCATCTCGGTTCAAATTCCTAAATAACCTACACCATATGAAGTTGAGGTTGTAACTTGTAAGCTACGCACAACTCGAAGGCAATGGGAGATTCAATCAATTGTATTTGAACAGAGTCCTCCACCAACAATGTCGAAGGAAAAGAATAAGAAAACTTTGTAACACAAGTAATACTCGGTACACTTTTCAAATATAAGAGACTGAAACAAAAGGAAAAGGTTTGGTCTTGATGTTTGATAGATCAGCAGATCTTGGGGTTGAGAATATCAACATTTGAATGTCACACGGGGGTAGGTTAAATGTGTTGGGTAATGTTGTAAGAAAGCCACTTTGACTGCAGCAACTACGACAACTCTGAACCTAGTCCTTAGATAGATTCTAAGCCACCAACACTTAACAATCTGCAGTCACACTGATATTCGCCTGCTGCTAAGCAGAAACAAACCAAGCTCACAAAATGTACACTCCAAACTCAAGCCAGAAAAAAACAACTCCCAGCCACAAGCACTTACCTTTATCTTTGAGAAATTTTATCAACATCTCTAAACATTGCACTTTTTTAAGCTATGCAGGCCAAGCTTAGAACATACACAAAAAAGACCGGCAAAAACAAAAGCTGAACAGAAGCAGATCTGCAGCAGCACAACAGCACAGAACAACACAGAATACCATCTATTAATCAACCATTGCATTTCTATAATAGTCGTCATAAGAATTCAGAACCAGGAAACCAGCCTCACGAGTTTACTTCTGAGCATAATTGATTTACTATTACCAGTTTTTGATCTACTTTTTAAAATAAGAGAAAGGAATACTTTTAGAGAGATTCAGTTCACTTTTAGCGAGATTCAATTTACTTTTAGAGAGATTCAGTTTACTCCTGACAATAATTGTACTTTGATGACCTATGGAATTGAACTACACATAAAGAAAAATATCAAAACTCGGATAGCATGTATAAATAAGATTCAGAAGTACCTTAGACAACAAGAAAACGGTAACTATCAAATAATTAATGAATCAGATTATATTACGAATAAATTGGTTAAAGCAAGAAGAGTATTGAAATCTAGAAAACAAGCAACATTCCATGTACAACTACTAGTGCAAGTGATTGAAAATCCTACATTTCATAAGTGTTAAACTTAAAATCTTAAGTACAACAGGGGTAGAAGCAGAGGTAATTACCTGCTGAGAAGCTCTTGTTCACTAGAGAATGGAGACCACAGGATAATAGTAACTAAATTGATATGCCAATCATCAAGGGAACTGCGCAATATCTTTGTCCAAACTTTCCCTTTCTTCTCATAGTCAATATGTACACGAAAATAGAAAAATAAAAGTGGTCACCAATCAATCAAAAGTATTAAAATTCAGTAAACCAAGCTAAAATCAAGCGTAAAAAATCTCAAACAACTCAAAATTCATTCAGCATCATCTTACAATATTAGCACAAAATCGAGCTCCAAAACTAGAACATAATCGTGCTACAAAATTCAGAAAAAAAAACTGCTAAAATAACTCAAAAAATCAGAGAAAACTATCCTTCGCAGCGAATTGTTGAATAATATAAAAATATTTAGCTAAAAACTAAAGAAATTGCAAGTAATACCTGAGTTCGAGATCAATTTTGCAGATCCAAGTGAAAAATTTAGCGTCGACGAATTAGATTTTGGGCAAAATTGAGTAATACGTGAGTTCAAAATCGAAGCAAATTTATGGAATTTGAAGAACAAAGGCTTTCGAAGAGCCAGAAATCGCGTGTCCCTTTTCTGAGGAAGATAGAGAACTCTGACACACTTTGGAAAGTAGAGACTAGAGAGAGAAAGACGTGTTTGGGCGAATCAGATTTTGTGAGATTAGATCTCATCCATCCATTCCATCTAAATCCTACGATTCTTATAGTTTCTCATTATAAGATTGGTTCTCATCTTAAGGTAGGTTCTCACCAGAACCTGATCCTATATATATATATATATATATATATATATATATATATATATATATATATATATATATATATATATATATATATATATATATATATATATATATATATATATATATATATATATATATATATATATATATATATAAATGTTTTTATCAATTAAAAATATCTACTATTTTTAATTGGAGAGAAAATAATTTTTAACTTTAGTTGGGGAATTTAAATTGGGTTTTCCGAAAAGTAAAACGATTTTTAATTCAAGCTAGACCAATCCAGTTTTGATTTCAAATCCAAACATAATAATTAATGGCGCTGTGAGAGGGTCGGAAAAGACGTGTTTAGGGTCTCCTCTTTACTTTCCCTCATGGATATGACAAGCAATATTAAGTAAAATCTGATTAACTGTGTGCATTAGCCTTTTTTTACTAGACCATGGAGTCACCATTCAGTTTTCTACGACAATGAGGAAAACTGACAAAACCCGGATATTGTGATACATATAGAGTAGCAGCTTTTTAGGCTCAGGCTCGGGTATTTGACCACAATGGCCTTAGGTTCCCATATGATCCCTGGTGTGGAGATCGCTCAACGTACATCCAACTGAGCACAAATTGAGAGTTTGGGGGACATTTACTAATACAGGGAGTGTCGAGCATTAGCCCATGCGGCGGTCCTTACTAGTTCGATGTAACGAAGACGGGACATGCCTTATACTACATTACTAATGTTTATTGATTTTAATGCACAAGTATTAAGTAACAAACGTCTAGAGAATGATTTAAATTGATTGAAGACACCTAACAATAACCTGGATTGTCCAAAGAATATCTTGTTATGCGTAATAAATAGTCAGATTATGTTTAACAGATTTATAGGGCGATGAAAGCGATAAACAGAATACGACACGTTACCATATATCTTAGGCTATATTGCGGTTCTTAGAAACTAACCACTTGTCTTTACTAGCATTCCTTTTCCGCAACGTACTTCCCTTGACTTGACTAGACTCTTGGGTAGCTAGGATCCAGAACTTCCTCTAGGCTTGGGAATCTGTTATAATTCAGGCAACAGTTCGGTAGTAATGGGCAGATTCAGATATTATGCGGACAAAGTTTTTCTTAAGAAGAGTTAATACGACAGAATTGTTGTAAATCTCGGATGATTACAAATTCTTATAGATGCTTACGGATGCTTACAAATGCTTATTGATGCTTATGGAAGGCTTATTGAAGATTTAGGCTTAGGATTTGAACATGGGGATGATATCTGAGTTAGATTTTGTGCCTTTAATCCCGAGGTTTAAGGCCCTACTTATAGTAGAAAGTGCCTTGGGAGATAAATGTTCCAGCAGTTTAGAACCACCAAAACACACATGTGCGCAGGACTTTTCTTGCGCCCAACAACCCAACGCAAGAATTTTCTTGCACTGGAACACAAGCGTGGGAATATTTGATTTGGCGTGAATCTGAGATACTGAGTTTGTGGTTGGATTGGACTGAAACTTGGGCGTGAGAAAAATTATTGCGCGTGGATATGTGCATGACAATTTTGTTGCGTTGGACCTCACGCGCAAGAAATTTCTTGCGCGTGTATTTGTTATCCACGCGTTTTCCTTGGTTTATTCTGGTTTATTTCGAATTAAAATCTTTTATGCTTTTCAATCCTTTTAGGGGTCTAGTTGAAGTGAAACTCTTAATCTATCTCGGATGGTTACTATATGTAGCAGCTACTTAGGGTGGAAGATACAATAAATAGCAGTTACTATAAATGGAAATATGAGTCCGGGGAATGAGTCAGTCAGTCTTAGGACGTACGCAACTTGATTAGGAATGCCTAGGAAAGTGGATGTTTGTTTCATCAATGAACTTACCTCTTCTGGCTTGGGGTCAAATGTAGGCGTTTGAGCATGGGCTTGGGCGCAAGAAACTTTTTGCGAGCGTCGTCTTTAGAACTGAATTACTGGGATTTTCTTCGTCATTTTCGCATTTTCTCTCTCAACTTTATTTGCTGATTTTTTCTCAATTCTTGTTGATTTCTTCACCAAAATTTCTCACAAGTAATTCTAGATCACGTTTATGTAAGTAATTTCAAATTTATTGAGTTTTTGGCTTAATCTTGAGTAATATTTTGTGAGAAATGTATGCTCAAATTGATTTTGGGGATTTTTGATTTTGGCCTAATTTCTTGCAAGTGATTGCTTGAATTTGATGTTTGTGACATGTTTAAATGCTTGTTCATGTCATTTTTCGCAATATATCAATTTCCATTGATTTTTGGCTTGATTGAATTAGCCTCCAATTGTACCTACGAATTGATACTTGGGATGCAATGTATGTCCTTTTGGCTTGTTGCTTGCGTTATACATACTCTATAAGTGATATAAAATGTATGAATTTTGATTTGGAGTTGTTTGGGCGACTTTTACATGTAGGAGATTACTACTATTTTGAACTTAGTAGCATGTTCATACTTAGGGAAAAATATTGATTGACTCCATTTAATTAGAGTGTACTTGAAGCTTAGAATAATAGGTGCTATTCTGTTTGGTTAAGGTATTGTGCCTTAAAGTTTCCGTTTTATTGCGAAAATAGTATGTCGGATGAGTACCGTACGCTCCAGAGGACGAGGAGGGTCATTTGGGCTATGTAGCACAACCAAAGTCTCGAGAGACGTGGGCGACGCGTGCGTTGAGCCGAGAGGCTACGGTGCGCGGCGTGGTAAGACACATGCACCGCGACGGTCTACTTCATGACCCTCTACTTCACGACCTTCGACGTCTCGAGCTTCTACTGAAGGAAATAATGCTCTTGGTCCAAGTATGCATTTTATGATAAGTCTAATAAATGCGGTTCAGTATTAATTATGCAAGTTAATAATTCAGTGAGATCAAGTGAACTGAATGCCTAGCTAGAGGCCGCTTCAGTTCAAGTGGATTAATGATATTAATCCATAGCTTACTCTTGACTGAACCCGTAGGGTCACACAAATAGTACGTAAACGGATCAAGTATTTAATGGCATTGAATACTCTATCTAATACATATTCGGAATCAACGGATCTTTGTTTCAGTGGGAGCTGAGATCGTCAAAGGCAAGTAAATGAATACTCCGGAAACGATGATATTGCCGGAAACGGAAATATGGATAGTATCAGGAATATGAATATTATCCAAGTCGTAGATGTTGCCGGAAACGAAAACATGGTACGTATCGGAAAAAATTATCAGAATTCCTGAAATATTGCCGGAATCAGAAATATTGTCGGAAACGGAAATATTGTCAGAATCGGTAATATTATCGGAATCGGAAAATAATTCTGGAAACGAAAATATTAAATATTTGTTCGAGACGGAAATTAATTCCGGAATCGGAAATGTTAAATATTGTTCATATCGGAAATGAATTCCGGAATCGGGAAATTAATCGAAAGCGCGTCGTACGAATTAGCATCGGACGAGCTTGCTAGACGAAGGCCCAACACGAAGCCAGGTCCACGTCCAGCAAGGGAAACGCGCGCCACAACACACCAGCCCAAGGCTACGCCAGGCCCACCGCAAGGCAGGCCCAGCGCGCGCCCAAGGCTGCGGCAGCGTGTGGGCTTCGTGGCAGTGGGCTGCGAGTGCTCAGGATGCCTGCGCGCGCATGGCGCCCCTCGTGGGCTGCTGTGCGTGCGTGTGTGTTTGTGTTCACTTACGAAACCTAAAGCGTATAGGATTCGTTTGATGATTGAATTTCCTAATCCTAAAAGATATATTAATTAACTTAGAGTTCTGCTAGGATTCTAATTTAATTAATTCGTATCCTAGTAGGATTCGATTGCTTATTCCATAGCCTATAAATATGCGATCAAGGCTCATAATTTAGAACGCGTTTTGAAGTATTCAAAGGTAAGAATTTTGAGCAAAAATTCAGTCATACACTTTGCCCATAATAGCCGAAAATATTAGTACCTTAAGGGAGATTCTAGTTGGTCAATCTTAAGGCGGATCCGTACGTGCTGTGGACTTTCTACGGAGGGACGAAACTTGGAATCCTAAACACTTGTTCTTGTTCGGTTCGGGCGCAGCAAGGGAGGGCACGCTACAAAGAGTATGCATCCTAATTATGCTAATTGTTATGTGGCAATTAATTTGGAATCCTGGCGTTTATGGTTTTTCCGCATGATTTATATTCGTTTATATGTATAATAACCTAACAGTGGTATCACGAGCCTCTAATTAATTCCATAATAATTGCTTAACATGGTTAAATTTTTAGGGGAATACAGTTAAACATAATAATATGTGCGGAACAATCCCCAAAGCCAGGAAACATGTATAAAGCACAGATTAAGCAAACTTACATTCGAAGCGTGTTTTCCACAATAATATGTCAACGAACACGAACAAAGAACTCCACTTGTCGTTCCTCTACTTGGTTCACCGACACGTTCAGATCCGTCTTGATTATCGTAGCTTAGACAATCGATCAAGATACTTTGCCTTTTGGGATGAACACACTATGGAGGCACAGAGATAATTAGGGTTCTCTGTTTTCTCCTAGGGTTGTTTGTACTGTGTTAGGATTGTGCTAAGTTGGAAATTAGGTTATAAGGTTATTTACATAACCTTACTAACCGACCAAGCCTTGAGGCAAGGCCGGCTAGCAAGCCCCGCGTGAGACAAGCACATCGAGCTGGGCCATGGGCCTCGCTGCTGTGGCTGTGTCGCCGCTTCGGCCCGCGCGCACACGCGCAGCTCGCTCGGCCATGGGCCAGCGCTTCCGTGTTACCGTGGCCTTGCTTGCTTGCCTAGCGCGCGCCCATGGGCCTCGAGTGCTTCGTGCACTCGGCTCGTGGGCCGCTCTTCGTATTCGCGCTTATTTATTTCCGATATATTATTTATCGTTTCGTATACGACGAATCATCGTCGTACAATACGATTTATTCGTGTCGCCTAGCTTACGAATATTCGCGATACGATATACGATTCCGATGCAAGGTCGTATCGTATAATATGTTTCCAACTTAAATCCCGAAAGGCTATTAAATGAATTTCCGATTCATTTAATCCGGTGATCTGTTACGTGTCATTGGTGTGACCTTGTAGGTTCAGTCAAGAGTAAGTTGTGAGTTCAATATCCATTAGAACTCACTGATCGGAAGCATTGCTCCAGCTAGCTGTTCCGATCACTTGATCTCACTGAATTAATTGTTCGCAATTAATCTGAACTTTGGTATTTGACTTAATGCACCTTGGGTGAAGGACATATTTCCTTCAATCTCCCACTTGTCATTCAGACAAGTGTGCATCCACATTCCTTTGTCACTTAGTGTTACTTACTGAACATAAGGTAAGATCCAAGCCATCCTTATTAGGTCCATAAGTGTTTCTCGGATTACAGAGTTCAACTGTCAAACTTTTGCAGAAGGTTAAGCCTAACCATTCTGAGCACGACCATGCATTTTACAGTATCTAACTCTCCGAGAGGCCTTGTTACACAACAACACCATATCCTATCAAAGATAGGAGGACAATCCATTCTTGCAATCTATGAACACTCACTTTGATTCATAGTACGCCCAATAACTGCTTTTATAGCCTCCTTTTACGGTGCGACGTTTAGCTAGTATCAAAGCGAACTAATTCTCAAACGAGCAGACATAATCGCTCATGTTCTAAGGAACGGTTTCTAATCACCATTAATGAGAACTACCTATGACATGACTTTAATCTCTTAAAGAGTTCTCATGGTCAATCCGATACAAGATCCAATAAGTATCTATGCAAAAGATTCTGACATCCAGTCACTCTAGTTCAAGAAACAGAACTAAGTAATCTACTTGCAATCTAATCTTAATTAGTCATTGGTCGTCCACCTTTCAATGACCTGGATTAGGGATCCTTTGTGACTTCAATATTCAAGTTCACTTATGGGTGTTTCTTTGTCAAAGAATCCATCTTGACATCCCATTTGAATGATTTGAATCACATGGACTTATCATTTAATACTAAACCAAAATTAAATGAACTATGAAATATAATTTCATAAATGATAAATGTTTAAACCAAATGCTTACCAATTTGTGGGCCTCTAACCCAAAATCAAGCATTTAATGTTATACAGATATAGGCCTTTCACCCAATACTTAAAACATTCATGGAACTCAAACTTGATTCCACTTCTGCATATGAATGTTGTGTCTCATTCAATGCAGAGGTTTAGTTTATCATACTTTGCTATCCTTAGCATCTTTTCTATCGAAAGCCTTTCAATGTAAGATGAAAAGATCTTTGAATATGTTTATAGAGTGATCTAGTCTTTCCTTGCTGTTTAGGATGATAATCATATTCAAAATAGAAAATTATCCAGATAGCAGACTTGTGATCAACCTGAGTTCATTGAAGAACTCCCACTAAAAACAATTCCTTTTTCTTGCTTCTTAGGCAACGATGAATTCATTTCAATTATGTAGAATTTCAAATGATGCTTCCCTTTTGGAATACTCCAACCAGTTCACATAGATGTGGGAGATAGATCTTTCAATTGAGAACTTGGAAACTAATCATTGATTCAGTTTCCCATGCATCACATATGGTTTAGAACCTATGTAACCACCTTTTAATCACGACACCTAATTGCCCGTGTTTGTTTGTGGTTTGCCTAACAACAAGGTCTAACTTTTGCATAGGCAAATGCATGTAGCATCAAAACTTTAGTTATCTTCATTTCCTCTTATCAAGTGCTCATCCTACATCTCCAAATGTATTGGATGTTCTTGATACTGTTCCAATGATCTTTGATCCAGATCAATAGAGATTGGTATAAACTCGTCACGATCCAATGTTCACGAGTTATCTTGGCGATCTATATATCACATTATACATGATTGATTGTAATGCAAAAACCATTCGCATTTTAAAATCCATCCATGTAACTTTTAGCTTCATTCTGTTTCAAGAGACACTGAATCTTGCTAAAATCTTGGCATTGCCATGTGATATAAGGTGAAGGCTGAAGGAAATAATGCCCTTGGTCCAAGTATGCATTCTATGTTAAGTCTAATAAATGCGGTTCAGTATTAATTAACAAGTTAATAATTCAGTGAGATCAAGTGAGCTGAATGCCTAGCTAGAGGCCGCTTCAGTTCAAGTGGAATTAATGATATTAATCCACAGCTTACTCTTGACTGAACCCGTAGGGTCACACAAATAGTACGTAAACGGATCAAGTATTTAATAGCATTAAATACTCCATCTATGAATATTCGGAACCGACGGATCTTGGTTTCAGTGGGAGCTAAGATCGTCACAGGCAAGGAATGAATACTCCGGAAACGATGATATTGCCGGAAACGGAAATATGGATCGTATCGGAAATATAAATATTATCCAAGTCGTAGATGTTGCCGGAAACGGAAACATGGTACGTGTCGGAAAATATTATCGGAAATGGAAATATTGCCAGAATCGAAAAATAATTCCGGAAACGGAAATATTAAATATTTGTTCGAAACGGAAATTAATTCCGGAATCGGAAATATTAAATATTGTTCGTATCGGAAATGAATTCCGGAATCGGAAAATTTAATCGGAAGCGCATCGTACGAATAAGCATCGGACGAGGCCTGCCGGACGAGGCCCAGCACGAAGCCAGGCCATCGCCCAGCAAGCCAAGCGCGCCGCACAAACAGCCACGCCAGGCCCAGCGCAAGGCCAGGCCCAGCAGGCTGCGCGCAGGGCGCAGCGCGCACAGCGCGCACAGCACGCGCAGCGCACAGCACGCGCAGCGCGCAGCGCGCGCGGGCGCTGAGTGGGCTGCTGCTCGCGCGCACGCATGGGGCCCATCGTGGCTGCCGTGCGTGTGTGTGCAAGTGTTTGTGTTCGTGCACGTTTCCTAAAACATGCAGAGTTCGGTTAATGATTAAATTCCTAATTCTATTTGATAAATTAATTAAATTAGAGTTCTTGTAGGAATCTAGGTTTGATTAATTTGTATCTGAATAGGATTTCGATTCCCTTTCCATACCGCTATAAATATGAGGCTAGGGCTCACAATTTATAACACAAGTTTCAAAGTATTCAAAGTGAGTTTTGAGAGAAAATTCAGTCACACATTTGCCTATAAAGTGCCGAAAATAATAGTACCTTAAGGGCGATTCTAGTTGGTCAATCTTAAGGCGGATCCGGACGTGCTGTGGACTATCTACGGAGGGACGACACTTGGAGTCCTAAAGACTTGTTCTTGTTCGGTTCGGGCGCAGCTAGGGAAGGCACGCAACAAAGAGTATGCATCTAATCTATGCTAAATGATTATGTGTAAATAATATGTTTTCCTGGGTTTATGGTTTTTCCGCATGATTTATGAATTGTCATATGTATCATAACCTAACAGTGGTATCACGAGCCCCTTATTATTTTCATAATCTAAATTGCATGAACATGGTTAAATATTACAAATTTGCAAGAATTAAAAGGGGTGATTAATTTTCGTAATTGTTAATTAATTGCAAATTGCGTTTATTTAATTATACGTACGCAGTTTTTCGGCAGTTTCTTCGTTACTCATCCGAATTGATTGATTTTTGTGTCAATTCCGCATGTAAAAGGCATTCTAAAATTTTGACAAAAATAATAATTTTCTGCCGAACCCAGAATTCTCAAATTCGAAGCCTAACTATGACTTTTCGAAGGTTTTAGTTTTTCGAATGCAAAATTTCGTAAATTTAAGATGTTAAATTAAATATTTGCGATTCTTGTTGATAAATCTTGAATTTTTGATTGACCTACTGCATATGTTTAACAAGTTTGAATGCCTAGTCTTGTTAATTATGCAATCTAATTTGTAATTATGATTAATTTGTTGAAAATTAGAATAATTTAGAATTAATTTGATTTTCATAATTAATTGTAATTTAATTAGAAACCTATGATTAAAAACCACCATAAAAATTGTAAATTTACGATAAATTTTAAATTTTTATGACCTAGACTTGAATCCATAACAATCGGAAATCAATTGGATAATAAATTTTCGATTTTTCGCCCTAAAATTATGAAATTAATATTATTTATTAATTTGTCATTAATTTTAAATATAAATTTTAAATTTTTATGCGATTCGTTCATATAACTTGCACGCACGAAGCAATGGACGCTTCGTGTTACCCTTAAGGGGTGTTGTATAATGCGGGCATGCGACGACGAGCAAGGGAGCTCGTCGCCCATGCGGCACGAATGCAATGAGCAAGGGCGTAGTGCACGAGCACAAGGCAGCAGCCCTGCCTTGTGTCGTGTGCCACGACCAATGGACGAATGGGCATGGGCGTAGGGCGAGCCAAGGCAGTCGCGTGTGGGCGGCAAGCGAGCTGCGCCACAACGCGCGCTGCCTCGCACAAGAGCGCGCAGCCTCGCGCGCAGCGAGCGCAAGCTCGCGTGCCACGAGCGCTGCGCCTAGCATTGCTCGCGCGCACAGCGAGCGATGTCGCCCGCCCAGCGAGCGATGTCGCGCGCCCAGCGAGCGATGGCTCGCGCGCCCAGCGAGCGATGTCGCGCGCCCAGCGAGCGATGTCGCGCGCGCACTGCGAGCGATAGCCCGCGTGCGATGAGCGCTGGCGCGCGCAGCGAGCACCAATGCGTGCGGAGGCTTGCGATAGGGATGCAGCAGCTATGCGACGAGCGCATGGGCTGCGCGCACATGGCCAGCAATGGCTGTGTGCGTGCGGCCCATGGGCGTGCTACGCGTAGGGTGTTTGCGTTACGATTAGATCGTTTTGAATGTTTAATTTGAAAATTTCAGTTCACGTAATTTTAATTAATTTTAAAATTAATAATTTAAATTATTTTCTTGGATTTTAATTTTGAATATTATAATTATAATAAATGTTATTTATTCTAATTATTTTACTAAAATTAAAATCATGAATTAATTTAAATGCGACTGAAATTAAATTAAACTTTTTGGATTCAATTATAAATTTATATGAGCTTTAAATTTTAATTAAATTTGTATGTTTCCGGTTAGACTAGAAATACATTTTTATGTTTAAAATTGGTAAAGCATATGAATTTATTGGTTTAAGTGGGAGCGCTTTTTAGTCATAAACTCTTGATTAGGTCTACAAATCCTTAAGGTTAAAACAACTTGATTAGAATTAATAAGGACTGAATAATTGGTAGATTATTGGTGCCCTTGATTAATTGCTGCAAATGTTTACGTGATGCATAATGTGTTTTACTAACCAGCTATGTGGGCCATTCATGATAATGAATGGGTGAATGGTATATATTGTATATGTACTGTTTTGCAGGTTATGAAGTGACTAGTATGGCCAAATAGGATAGAAAATATGGTCTGCGTACCATTAATTTGAATGTAATTGGTCTAAAGTACCAAAGTTATTTTTCAATTCAAATATGGTCTGCGAACCATCAAATAGTTGTAATTAGTTATAGCTTATCCTATTTGAAGAAAATGGTGCCTCCCACGGAGATTTTCAAGACGAACTTTGAAGTCAAAGCTTCAAGATGAAGTCGGGCCATACTAGATCACAAATATCTTATGCATGTTTTAAGTTATTTATTGCTTTAAATATGTCTTAAAATGCATGAGATCAAAAGCTTGATTATGTTGCATGATTAAGGATTTTAGTTCACTTAAAATCTAACCAACATAGTAAGAGCCTTAAGTTCCAAACTTAAAAATTGAGTTAAAAGGTGTCATGCCAAAATATACACTTGCTTGGATATCCTTTACATCAATCTAGTAATAGTTTTCGCTCAGCGAGGTGTTACTTATTGGTCCTAAAGGGGCAAGGTACACAAATAATTGTGAGTACATGTTAGTTTTGGTGAAACTCAACGATATAAGTAAGGAGTCCTTTTATGTCGTGGCAAATTCGATAGGTTTACCTAATAAGTTCTTAGACGTACCTATCAACCAAGAATAGTTTCTAGACTATTAGCAAAAGGCTTTTGCTTACCTAAGATGTTCTAGGATTAAGTCGACAAACTGTGCTTAGTTCTTCAATGATTTTAGGATCTTGGAATCATTTTATTCACACCTGCCGGAACACATAAATTGAATAAAATGCTTAATAAACATTGAATTATGCATGTATGCTAGAATTTAAGTTTATTAAGAGAAACTGTGAATGGTTATTTATTTGTTTATTCTTTTCAATTGTAGTTTTTAATATGGCAAACAACAATTCATTCAACATTCGATCAATTCTCGAAAAGGAGAAGTTGAACGGGAAAAACTTCCTTGACTGGCAAAGGAACTTGCAAATAGTTCTTATGCAGGAAGAAAAGGAGTATGTCCTAGATGAGGCGATGCCCGAAGCTGCAGGCGACAGGGTCACTCAGGCAGCCCTCAATCGTTGGATTGATGCCAACAAGGATGTGAAATGTCTAATGCTCGCCACCATGAGTGCGGATCTGCAGAAAACGTTCATCAACTCAGATGCTTTCACAATCATCAGTGAGTTGAAGAACATGTTCCAAGATCTGGCTCGAGTCGAAAGATTCGAGACTCATAGGCAAATTCTTGAGACCAAGCTTAAGAAAGGCGAGCCCGTAAGTCCACATGTTCTCAAAATGATTGGACTCATTGAGAATATGAGTCGGCTGGATCAGCAATTTTCTCAGGAAATGGCTATAGACACCATCCTCCATTCTCTTCATAGCGGGTATGATCAGTTCAAACTGAACTACAGTATGAATAGTCTGGACAAAACGCTCACTGAGCTTCACGGTATGCTGAAGACCGCTGAAAAGACGCTCAAAAGTGATAAGCAGGATGTGCTTATGGTGCGTGGGGGCAAGTTCAAGAAATCTGGAAAGAAGAGGAATGCTAAGAAAGGTGGCAACAAAGCCAGCCCAACTAAGCAAACTGGCGCCAAATCTGCAAAGAGAAAGGTCAGTCAACCCACTTCTGAATCCGAATGCTTCTACTGCAAGAAGAAGGGGCATTGGAAGAGAGATTGCTTGAAGCTAAAGGAAGATCAGAAAAACGGAACAGTCGTTCCATCTTCAGGTATTTTCGTTATAGACTGTATACTTGCTAATTCAACTTCTTGGGTATTAGATACAGGTTGTGGCTCACACTTATGTTCCAATCCACAGGGACTAAGAAGAAGTAGAAAGTTAAGCAAGGGTGAAGTCGACCTACGAGTGGGAAATGGAGCACGGATTGCTGCATTAGCTGTAGGAACTTACTATTTGTCGTTGCCCTCCGGGCTAGTTTTGGAACTGGAAGAATGTTTCCATGTTCCAAGTCTTACTAAAAACATCATTTCAGTTTCTTGCTTAGATGCTAAGGGATTTTCCTTTATAATAAAAGACAATAGTTGTTCGTTTTATTTTAAAGAGATGTTTTATGGATCTGCTAGATTAGTCAATGGACTTTATTTATTAGATCACGACAAACAAGTATATAACATAAATACCAAAAAGGCCAAAAAGGATGATTCAGATCTCACCTATCTGTGGCATTGTCGATTAGGCCATATAAACTTGAAACGCTTAGAAAGACTTCAAAGAGAAGGAATTCTAGAACCATTTGACTTAGAGGATTATGGTAAATGCGAATCATGTTTACTTGGCAAAATGACAAAGCAACCTTTCTCTAAAGTTGGAGAAAGAGCAAATGAACTATTGGGTTTAATCCATACAGATGTATGTGGACCAATGAGTACAAATGCTAGAGGTGGTTTCAGCTACTTTATCACTTTCACTGATGACTTCAGTAGGTATGGTTATGTCTACCTAATGAAGCATAAGTCTGAATCCTTTGACAAATTCAAGGAATTTCAGAGTGAAGTAGAGAATCAATTAGGCAAGAAGATTAAGGCACTGCGGTCTGATAGAGGCGGTGAATATCTGAGCTATGAATTTGATGACCATCTGAAAGAATGTGGAATTCTATCAGAATTGACTCCTCCTGGAACACCACAATGGAACGGTGTGTCAGAACGGAGGAACAGAACCTTGCTAGACATGGTCAGGTCAATGATGGGTCAGGCCGAACTTCCATTAGAATTTTGGGGACATGCACTAAATACAACTGCACTCACTATAAATAGAGCTCCGTCTAAAGCTGTCGAAAAGACTCCATACGAATTATGGTTTGGAAAGCCTCCAAATGTGTCTTTTCTTAAGATTTGGGGATGTGAAGTATACGTCAAACGATTAATTTCAGACAAACTTCATCCAAAATCTGACAAATGTATCCTTGTGGGCTATCCAAAGGAAACAAAGGGGTATTACTTCTACAATACATCTGAGAACAAAGTGTTTGTTGCTCGAGATGGTGTCTTTTTGGAGAAAGATCACATTTCCAAAATGACAAGTGGGAGAAAAGTAGACCTCGAAGAAATTCGAGTCGAACAACAAACTCTAGAGAATGCTCAAGATGACATTCAGGATGAAACTCAGAGATCTTTAGAAGAATCTGGTGAGAATCATGGTCAATCTAGAAATGTTACCCCGCGTAGATCGCAAAGATATAGATCTCAACCGGAAAGGTACTTAGGTATTTTGACGAACGAGAGCTATGACGTTCTATTACTTGAAAGTGATGAACCTGCGACTTACAAGCAAGCTATGACGAGCCCTAGCTCCAAGCAATGGCAAGAAGCCATGCAATCTGAATTAGACTCCATGTCTGAAAACCAAGTATGGGATTTGGTCGATTTGCCAGATGGCTACCAAGCCATTGGAAGCAAATGGGTTTTCAAACTGAAAAAGGACAAGGATGGGAAACTTGAAGTTTTCAAACCTAGATTGGTTGCAAAAGGTTACAGGCAAGTCCACGGTGTGGATTACGATGAAACCTTTTCACCAGTTGCAATGCTAAAGTCTATTCGAATAATGTTAGCAATCGCTGCATATTACGATTACGAAATATGGCAGATGGATGTCAAAACTGCTTTCTTAAACGGCGTTTTAACAGAAACTGTGTTTATGACACAGCCTGAAGGTTTTGAGGATCCAAAGAATGCTAAAAAGGTATGCAAGCTAAAGAAGTCAATCTACGGATTGAAGCAGGCATCCAGGAGCTGGAATATACGTTTTGATGAAGCAGTCAGTGACTTTGGTTTCATCAAGAACGCGGACGAATCTTGTGTATACAAGAAGGTCAGTGGGAGCAAAATTGCTTTCCTAGTATTATATGTCGACGACATATTGCTTATCGGAAATGACATTCCTATGTTGAACTCTGTCAAGATTTGGCTTGGGAAATGTTTTTCGATGAAGGATCTAGGAGAAGCACAGTACATATTGGGCATCAAGATTTACAGAGATAGATCTAAAAGGATGATTGGACTTAGTCAAAGCACTTATATCAATAAGGTGCTTGATAGGTTCAAGATGGCGGACTCCAAGCGAGGCTACCTACCCATGTCTCATGGAATGACTCTAAGCAAGACTCAGTGCCCAAAAAAACACTTGATGAGCGTAGACGAATGAATGGGATTCCATATGCATCATTGATTGGTTCAATAATGTATGCTATGATATGTACACGCCCGGATGTTGCGTACGCACTCAGTGCTACGAGCAGATACCAGTCAGACCCAGGAGAGGCGCATTGGACTGCTGCCAAGAATATTCTGAAGTACCTGAAAAGGCGCAAAGATGACTTCCTGGTCTATGGTGGAGATGATGAATTAATTGTTAAAGGCTATACGGACGCAAGTTTCCAAACCGACAAAGATGATTTCAGATCACAGTCTGGGTTTGTCTTCTGCCTCAACGGAGGAGCAGTAAGCTGGAAAAGTGCTAAGCAAAGCACCATTGCGGATTCTACAACTGAAGCGGAGTACATTGCTGCACATGAAGCAGCAAAGGAAGCTATATGGCTAAGGAAGTTCATAGGAGAACTTGGTGTAGTCCCCTCCATTAAAGGACCAATAGCCCTGTATTGTGATAATAACGGAGCTATTGCACAGGCAAAAGAGCCTAGACACCACCAGAGAGTCAAGCATGTACTTCGTAGATTTCACCTTCTACGAGAGTTCGTTGAAAGAAAAGAAGTTGAGATAAGCAAATTTGGAACTGATGACAACATATCAGATCCATTAACTAAACCTCTGCCGCAGGCGAAGCACAACTCGCACACTGCAGCTATGGGAATCAAGCATATTGGAGAATGGCTTTGATGTCTCTGTTTAATGTTTTAAAGTTTTAGAGTTTAAATCTTTGTAAAACATTATTGGTTAATCATTCACAATAAATGAGAAGAATTCATTTTTCCATTTAATTTGTGGTTTATTAAATGATGAGTCCCTTCAATTTGACGATATATTCAAGATAGACTGTCAGGACCAGTCCTGTGACTAAGAAATGTCTATCAAGTGAACTTGAATGTCAAAGGTTGAAAATGGTCCCTAATCGGAGTTTTCTATAAAATTGGACGCATAGAAAACGTTAGACGATTAGAATGCAAGATGACTAGTAGTTCTGTTTCTTGAACTATGTGGACATGGCAATGTCATAATCATTTGCATAGATACTTACTTTGGGAAGACTAGTATCGGACGAGACCTATGAAACTTTACTGTAAGAGATGAAAGTCTTTCATAAGTAAATTTCATTAAATTATTAGACACTAAATCCTCAATACCTGAGTGATTTGAGATTACTTGTTTGAGAACTGGTTGCTTTGACGTTGACCAACCGTCGCACCGTAAAAGGAGGCTATAAAGGCAACGCTCAGGTAATCACCTATCAAACGAAGTCTAATCTCAAGATCGCAAGATTGGGATTGTCCTCCCATAAATCGGGATGAGATGCTTAAAAGTTGTACAAGGCCACTCGGAGAGCTAGAAACTGTGAAATGCATGGCCGTGCTCGGATGAATCATAGGCTATGATTATCTGTTTATTTGATCAGTTGAACTCTGAAACCGAGGAACACCTCTGGACATAATAAGGATGACAACTCTTACCTTATGTTCAAGAGCAAGCATCGAGCGACAAAGGAATTAGGAAATGCACACTTGTCCCTAAGGACAAGTGGGAGACTGAAGGAAATAATGCCCTTGGTCCAAGTATGCATTCTATGTTAAGTCTAATAAATGCGGTTCAGTATTAATTAACAAGTTAATAATTCAGTGAGATCAAGTGAGCTGAATGCCTAGCTAGAGGCCGCTTCAGTTCAAGTGGAATTAATGATATTAATCCACAGCTTACTCTTGACTGAACCCGTAGGGTCACACAAATAGTACGTAAACGGATCAAGTATTTAATAGCATTAAATACTCCATCTATGAATATTCGGAACCGGCGGATCTTGGTTTCAGTGGGAGCTAAGATCGTCACAGGCAAGGAATGAATACTCCGGAAACGATGATATTGCCGGAAACGGAAATATGGATCGTATCGGAGATATAAATATTATCCAAGTCGTAGATGTTGCCGGAAACGGAAACATGGTACGTGTCGGAAAATATTATCGGAAATGGAAATATTGCCAGAATCGGAAAATAATTCCGGAAACGGAAATATTAAATATTTGTTCGAAACGGAAATTAATTCCGGAATCGGAAATATTAAATATTGTTCGTATCGGAAATGAATTCCGGAATCGGAAAATTTAATCGGAAGCGCATCGTACGAATAAGCATCGGACGAGGCCTGCCGGACGAGGCCCAGCACGAAGCCAGACCATCGCCCAGCAAGCCAAGCGCGCCGCACAAACAGCCACGCCAGGCCCAGCGCAAGGCCAGGCCCAGCAGGCTGCGCGCAGCGCGCAGCGCGCACAGCGCGCACAGCACGCGCAGCGCGCAGCGCGCGCGGGCGCTGAGTGGGCTGCTGCTCGCGCGCACGCATGGGGCCCATCGTGGCTGCCGTGCGTGTGTGTGCAAGTGTTTGTGTTCGTGCACGTTTCCTAAAACATGCAGAGTTCGGTTAATGATTAAATTCCTAATTCTATTTGATAAATTAATTAAATTAGAGTTCTTGTAGGATTCTAGGTTTGATTAATTTGTATCTGAATAGGATTTCGATTCCCTTTCCATACCTCTATAAATATGAGGCTAGGGCTCACAATTTATAACACAAGTTTCAAAGTATTCAAAGTGAGTTTTGAGAGAAAATTCAGTCACACATTTGCCTATAAAGTGCCGAAAATAATAGTACCTTAAGGGCGATTCTAGTTGGTCAATCTTAAGGCGGATCCGGACGTGCTGTGGACTATCTACGGAGGGACGACACTTGGAGTCCTAAAGACTTGTTCTTGTTCGGTTCGGGCGCAGCTAGGGAAGGCACGCAACAAAGAATATGCATCTAATCTATGCTAAATGATTATGTGTAAATAATATGTTTTCCTGGGTTTATGGTTTTTCCGCATGATTTATGAATTGTCATATGTATCATAACCTAACAAAGGCACCTCTTCAAGGTCCTTCATTCTTAACTCTAGTGATAACAGCCTAGCTTTATACTTAGTTAAAGAATTCATAACTTAGACTTACTCATATGGGTTGAGAGTCTCTTTTGAGTCTCTCCATTGTGTTTGACTTAGTAATTACTTTTACAGAATCCAAACAACGCTTTAGATCCTATCCAATAGATCTTTAACCCAATATGTTCTAAGTTTCGCCATGGTTCTAATATTGAGAAATACTTTCAAATCTAATCATTTAGAATTTGAATGTCATTTTCAATAGAGAGATGTGTATCTCATATATAGAACCAATAAGCTTGACTTAGCTCCCACTAAACTCCTCATCTACAAGATGATCCATATTTTCTTAAAGCCATGATTACTCAATAGCCTTAAATAAAAATATGTTCCGATTCCCACTTGCATGCTTTAATCTACGAATTGACTTTTAAGCTTTCTCTTTTATCTAGCATACAAAACTTTTACATTGTGTGATGTACACAATTCCTTTCTACAAGTCCAATTGAGGAAGGTGTTTCGTATTCCAATTTCCATATTGCCATATGCAATGATTGCTAGATTTATCCAAAATAGTTCAAGCATTCCGACTTGGTGAAAAGGATTTCAACATTATCAACGCCGTGAAGTTGTTTACAATCTTTAACCACCAATCTAGCTTCTCTTTTGTATGTGTATACAATATCATCTTTGAATGTTTTGAAAACATCTTTGCAACCGATGGGAGTGAACCCCTTATGCAAATCAACGTTGTATGTTTTAGAAAACATGTTTGCAACTAATGGGAGTGAACCCTTTATGCAAATCAACGTTCTATGTTTAGAAAACATGTTTGAAACTAATGGGAGTGAACCCTTTATGCAAATCAACCAAATCATAGATTTGATTCTTCAAGATGAAGGTATTTTGGATGAAATGGCCTCAAACCATTTTGTATGGCCTCGAACCATACTTATGTTTCTGATGGCCTCAAACCATACTTGGGAATTTTTAATTCGTCGTAGCTAACCTGTAAGTCGTATGTTCTTGAAGCACTTTCCAAAGTCTTCATAGTTTTCGTTCCTCAAGATAACTATGTATCTATCTTGGTTGAATTCTATTCCTTATACGATTTACCTAGGTATTGAACATCAAACGTTAGTGTCTATAAATACATTACTCAAGTCCTTTGAGTTTTAGGATTCTCTTGAAGCACTTCCAAAGTCTTCTTGAAGCTCTTCCAAAGGCTTCTAAGTATGGAGCTTTTCCAAAGACTCCTAAGTATCCTACATTTGTTTGTTGCTTGACTCGAAGTCCATTCGAGGTCATTTTTCTCCCACTTGCCTTTTTGGAAATATGATGGTTTCCTAAAAGACATTATCTAGAGCAACAACCATATGTTCTCAGATTTGTGGTAGAATCAATACCTTTTGTTTCTATGAGTCGCTCATAAAGAAACATATATCTATACTTGAGTTTGTTTGATGTAAACACTAACTCCCACTGGGTTTGACAACCCTAGATATATATGTACTGAAAAGATGTACTGAACCAAAGTTCAATCCTTATGACATCTTATCCTTAGCTTTGACAACTTTGTTTAGTGTGAAAGTCACTTGAGAGTATCATTTAGAAACTATATAGGAAAATAGTCGTGATTATCGTTAATCGAAATAGATTTCGATTTCTCCATTTGGACATACCATATTCTTATGGAGCTTCGATTGTTATAATGCCATATAAACAATCTAGATAATCTTTCTTGGCTCATGCAAACATCACCTTGACCCGGCCTAGATGTTCCAAAATTCTTGCCAAGTTGATTTTATACCCTTTTGTGAATTACATTGAAGCATTTCACACATTTCACTTTGAGTAAATATAGCCATATTTTCTCAAATTCTTGTGAAATAGGTAAGTCATAAAATCCATCTTTGGCCCATGAACTTCATTGTCTAGAAACTTCTAATAATAGTCCATTTCTATGTCATGTTCAACAAGCAAGACCCATGTGTCTTAAATTAACCAACTTTCAAAAATCCATGCCATGGAATCTTAGAATGTTGACTTGTTGGTATGGTCGTATGACATTGCCAAAGATATGTGGAACACAAATCAAAATGTTTGATTTGAACCTTCTGAAGTTTGAGCGTGACGAGATTTGTTTGTTTATTAATCAATCATATGACTCAACCCTTAAATGACCATTTCATTCAAATAAACCCTCAACGAATGTTTTTGTTTACTTTGAATGAGAGTCTTTCCGTTGTCTAAACAGAAATTGATTATGATGATTAATGGAACATAATACCATTAAGTTCCAGCCTTTAGAAGGACTTTAATACAAACATGATGACCCTACAATTGATGTAGCAAAACTTTGCTTCATTTCCTTTTTGTAGGTCAATAACCAGACTTAGCTCCCGGATTTTGAGTTCTTAACAAGAGTTAGAACCTCAAGCGGTAATCTAATACCATGGAAGTTTATTTGCTAAGTCGTTTCTCTTTAACATAAACTTCAAGGTAGAAATTGAATCTTGAATTCATTTCTTTTGTTCCCCTTTCCTATCCTTTCTAGCACGTTTTCTTATAGTCCTAAAGATTTTACTCTTTAGTTGATCTTCTTACTTTGTTACGCTTACAAAGTCCCTTTCTTTTGTTGATCACTTTGAATGACAACATCCAATGAGTCTAATTCATTATCGAATCAAAAGAAAATTGGTTGTTAACCATTGGTTATACACGAGTCTTTAACTCAATACTTCATTATTCCAAAACTACCAAGTATTCTGAATATATGAGGTCCAATTGGTCTACCATTCAAATTCCAGTTTGAAAACAACCATGAAGATCACTATAAGAAAATAGCATTCAAGATACGCTCTCACTCTCCTTTCTTTTGAGAATCGCTTCTCAAAAATAGTTACCAATTGATCGAGGAAATATCGCAGTTCTATTGTCCGAACGCAATAAAGTTGAAGATTTACGATTCTACAAAATGAACTAGCAAAGAAAACATTTATCATACCTTAATAACTTGAAATAAAAGCATTCATGCAATCATCAAAGCTATTAAACATTTCATTGATGCAAAAAATAAAACATGGTCCAAAATGAATGAAACGATTCCAAGACCCCAAAAGTCCTAAATCCTTAAGCAGCTTTAGCATGTCTTAAGTAGTTTAAGATTTTAGGTAAGCAAAATCTATTGCTAGTAATCTCCAAATTACTCTTGGTTAATAAATGAATACCATAATTTATCCCATTGCCACAACATAATGCCATTGTTGTTTGAGTTGAAACCACAATCAACGTGCTCCTTTAGGACGCCTTACCACCTAAGTCAACTAAAATAGCACCTCGCTTTAGTGTAAACCTACTATCTTAGATCCCTAGATTTTTGTAAGTGCTTGATTTGGAAGGCAATTTTTAAACTCAATATTACTTGGACCAGTTGTTTCTATGTTGGTTCGATTATTTAGTGAACTTAAAACTAATCGATTCATAGGAAACAACCTGTTCATGCAAAGCATACATACATTCATACATTCACGCATAATATATATATATAGAAGTGCATAAATAAATGGAGATCTAGTATGGCCCAAAACATCTTGTCTTGAAGCATCCAATCTTCATCACCTCCTTGTTAGCTTGGCATCGTCTTGAATCTTCGTTCAAATGCTAACTTAAAGTTCTAAACTTAGAAATACTTGAAAATAATAAATTACATCAAAATTTCCATGGGACGCACCATATTTAAAACTTTACATTCAAAGATAGAACGGTGCGCAGACCGTATTTAACTATCCTAAATTGGCCATACTAGTCACTTGGAGTACCTGCATTACATAAAATATACATTCTATGCATTCACCCATTCGTGTGCTAAAACGAATGGCCCATGTAAATATGCAAGTATTTACGTGAATTAATTAAAATTCACGTTCACATAAACGCGTCCTAAAAGATTAATCAATTTCCAAATTATTAATCCTTAGACTTTATTCTAATTAAAATTGAATTTAATTAAAATAATGCGACCTACGAAAATAATTAAAATTAATTATTTCATTTTAATTTCATTTAGTGGCTCCCACTTAAACCAATAATTATTCCGGATAATTAATTATGAAATATTAAATTAAAACTCGCAGCCCGGCCCAAGCAAATAAAATATTAAATTAAATATCCCGTTAGCCCAAATTAATGCAAATATACGAAGCCCAACGAATTAAACAATTTTCAACGAAAAAGTCCGATTACGTAGTCGGGCTAGGCTTGCGCCCAGTCCTATGCCTTGCGTGAGGCCCAAGAGGTGCACGAGCAAGGCTCGCACACCCCAGGCCCCTCGCGCGCGCGCGTCCCCGCATCATCGCTGCCCCTGCGTGCGTGTTGTGCCTTCGTGTGTGTGCTGGACGTCGCATGGCTCGCGCCTTGCTTCGTCGCAGCCCCCGCAAGCAATGCTTTCCCCTTCCTTGCCCAGCGCGCACGAGGCACGCAGCACGCTTGCTGCTGCCCGTGTCGCTGCAGCTCGGCCAAAGCACATCAGCCCGTATGGCTCGACGAGCCATACGTCCACCATACTTGTGTTCGTGCTTGGTTCGTGATACGGACCAACTTAATTAAAATTAAATTTAATTTCACGAACTTGCATTAATTTTTATTTTTCAAAAAGTTACGATTTTTATTTTCGAAAAACAACGATTTTTAACGATTTAATAAATTCCAACGACAATCCAATTTTGTAAAATTATTAAATCAAGGGCTAACAATATTCAAACTTTTAAGAACGAACGAATCAACATTAAAGTTTGAACTTTTAATTAATAAAATCCGAAGCTTTAAATCGTTCATAAACAATTAAATTTCAGATTTTTAATAATTTGGTTTAAGTGCGATTAAAATTAACGAAACCATTCAAAATTTTAATCCAATAATTTTTAAAATTAGCCACTGACCCATGAAATTATACCCCTTTCCCAATTAACCGAATTATTAAACCAAAATTAATTAAAATTCAATTAGGGTTTCAAATTTTACGAATTGGGGAAAGGCAAAATTAGGGTTTATACTTATTGGAAAAATCTAAAATTTTTACCATAGATCAATAATATACCCAGAAAGATTGTGTCAAAATTTCAAGAAATTCCGAGTAGTTTAGGTCGACCTTTTAATTGAATTACTTCCCGACACTTTTAATTTTTAATGAAAAATTAACAAAAACGCCCAAAAAAATGATACTTTGAGGCCTGTTTTCGCAATTCTATTCTCATGAGTTGATCTTAGAAAATCGATTTCCATCAGATTAAGGTTTTAAAAATTGAAAAAGCGAATATTTTTTATTTCGGAACTGCCAACTACGCAATTTATCCAATAATTCGTAAAAATTCCGAAAAATCAACAAAATTTCCAAATTTTTCGACAGATGCAAAAACAATAATAATCATGCTAATTCATGCTTTGAATACATAACGCTCATGATACCACTGTAGGGAAATACAGTTAAACATAATAACATGTGCGGAACAATCCCCAAAGCCAGGAAACATGTATAAAGCACAGATTAAGCAAACTTACATTCGAAGCGTGTTTTCCACAATAATATGTCAACGAACACGAACAAAGAACTCCACTTGTCGTTCCTCTACTTGGTTCACCGACATGTTCAGATCCGTCTTGATTATCGTAGTTTAGACAATCGATCAAGATACTTTGTCTTTTGGGATGAACACACTATATATGGAGGCATAGAGAGAATTAGGGTTCTTTGTTTTCTCCTAGGGTTGTGTGTACTGTGTTATGATTGTGCTAAGTTGGAAATTAGGTTATAAGGTTATTTACATAACCTTACTAACCGACCAAGCCTTGAGGCAAGGCCGGCTAGCAAGCCCCGCGTGAGACAAGCACAACGAGTTGGGCCATGGGCCTCGCTGCTGTGGCTGTGTCGCTGCTTCGGCCCGCGCGCACACGCGCAGCTCGCTCGGCCATGGGCCAGCGCTGCCGTGTTGTCGTGGCCTTGCTTGCTTGCCTAGCGCGCGTGGGCCGCTCTTCGTATTCGCGATTAATATATTTCCGATATATTATTTATCGTTTCGTATACGACGAATCATCGTCGTACGATACGATTTATTCGTGTCGCCTAGCTTACGAATATTCGCGATACGATATACGATTCCGATGCAAGGTCGTATCGTATAATACGTTTCCAATATAAATCCCGAAAGCCTATTAAATGAATTTCCGATTCATTTAATACGGTGATCTGTTACGTGTCATTGGTGTGACCTTGTAGGTTCAGTCAAGAGTAAGTTGTGAGTTCAATATCCATTAGAACTCACTGATCGGAAGCATTGCTCCAGCTAGCTGTTCCGATCACTTGATCTCAGTGAATTAATTGTTCGCAATTAATCTGAACCTTGGTATTAGACTTAATGCACCTTGGGTGAAGGACATATTTCCTTAAAAAATTTACAAATTTGCAAAGAATTAAAAGGGGCGATTAATTTTCGTAATTGTTAATTAATCGCAAATTGCGTTTATTTAATTATATGTACGCAGTTTTTCTGCAGTTGCTTCGTTACTCAACGAAATCGAGTGATTTTTGTGTCAATTCCGAATGTAAAAGGCATTTTAAAATTTTGACAAAAATTCTAATTTTCGGCCGAACCCAGAATTCCCAAATTCGAAGCCTAACTATGACTTTTCCGAGGTTTTAGTTTTTCGAACGCAAATTTTTTAATTTTAAGATGTTAAATTAAATATTTGCGATTCTTGTTGTTAAATCTTGAATTTTTGATTGACCTACTGTATATGTTTAACAAATTTGAATGTCTAAGCTTGTTAAATATACAACCTAATTTGTAATTGTAATTAATTTGTTGAAATTCGAATAATTTAGAATTGATTTGATTTTCATAATTAATTAACGATTTAATTAGGTATCCATGATTAAAATCCACCATAAAAATTGTTAATTTATGATAAATTTTAAATTTTTATGACCTAGATTTGAATCCATGATAATCGAAAATTAATTGATTAATAAATTTTTGATTTTTCGCCCTAAAATTATGAAATTAATATGTTTTATTAATTTGTCATTAATTTTGAATTAAAAGTTTAAATTTTTATGAAATTCGCTCATGATTGTTGCACGCACAAAGCAAAGGACGCTACGTGTTACCCTTAAGGGGTGTTGTATAGTGCGGGCACGCGACGACGAGCAAGGGAGCTCGTCGCCCGTGCGGTACGAATGCAGCGAGCAACAATGCAATGGCGCGCGCACAAAGCAAGGTGATGGGCGTGTGTGCTGCGCATGGGCGATGGGCGATTGGCATTGGCGTGAGCCAGGCGAGCAGTCGCGTGTGGGCAGCGAGCGTGCTGCACCACAGCGCGCGCTGCCTCGCCCAGCGAAGCAAGCAGATGCGTCGAGTGAGGCAGGCTGCGCGTAGCGTGGCCTGGGCTGGCTGCGATGCGTGTGGCCTGCTCGTGTGATGCCGTGCGATCATTCAATGGGGCACGCATGCCTCATGACTCGATGGGGCTTGGGCGCAAGCCCAAGTGCCTCGTCTTGTTACGATTGATGCGCTTTGATTTTAATTTGAAAATTTTCAGTTCGGAAACGATTTTAATTAATTTTAAAATTCGTAATTTAAATTATTTTCTCGGAATTTAATTTTGAATAATCTAATTATTATAAATTTTAATTTATACTAATTATTTTACTAAAATTAAAATCTTGAATTAATTTAAATTCATTTAATTCAACTGAAAATAAATTAAATGGATTCAATTATGAATTTATATGATCTTTAAATTTTAATTAAATTGGTATGTTTCCGGTTAGACTAGGAAATACATTTTTATGTTTAAAATTAGTAAAGCATGTGAATTTATTGGTTTAAGTGGAAGCATTTTAGTCATAACTCTTGATTTGGTCTACATTCCTTTAAGGTTAAAACAACTTGATTATAATTAATAAGGACTGAATAATTGGTAGATTATTGGTGCCCTTGATTAATTGCTGCAAATATTTATGTGATGCATAACATGTTCTACTAACCAGCTATGTGGGCCATTCATGATAATGAATGGGTGAATGGTATATATTGTATATGTACTGTTTTGCAGGTAATTGAAAGTGACTAGTATGGCCCAAATAGGATAGAAAATATGGTCTGCGTACCATTAATTTGAATGTAATATTGGTCTAAAGTACCAAATTTTATTGCCTTTTAATATGGTCTGCGTACCATCAAATAGTTGTAATTAGTTTAATTATAGCTTATCCTATTTGAAGAAAATGGAGCCTCCCATGGAGAATTCAAGACGGAGTTTCCAATCCATTTTCAAGACGGACTTTGAAGTTGAAGCTTCAAGATGAAGTCGGGCCATACTAGATCACATTTATGTCTTATTCATGTTTTAAGTTATTATTGTTTTAAATATGTCTTAATTATGCATGAGATTATGGCTTGATTATGTTGCATGATTAAGGATTTTAGTTCACTTAAAATCTAACCAACATAGTAAGAGCCTCAAGTTCCAAACTTTAAAATTGAGTTAAAAGGTGCCATGCCAAAATAACACTTACTTGGATAACCTTTACATCAATCTTAATAATAGTTTTCCGCCATAGCGAGGTGTTACTTATTGATTCTAAAGGGGTAAGGTACACAAATAATTGTGAGTACATGTTAGTTTTGGTGAAACTCAACGATATAAGTAAGGAGTCCTTTTATGTCGTGGCAAATGCGATAGGTTTACCTAATAAGTCCTTAGACGTACCTATCAACCAAAAGTAGTTTCTAGACTATTAGCAAAGGCTTTGCTTACCTAAAATATTTTAGAATTGAGTCTATATACATAATGTGCTTAATTATTCAATGATTTAAGGATCTTGGAATCATTTTATTCACACCTGCCGGAACAATGAATTCGAATAAAATGCCAATGACTTGTTTAAATTGCATGATTGCTTTAATTTTCAAGTTATTACTCATGATAAATGTATAGACTTTGCATGCTTCAATGTATGTTTTAATTATTGTTTATAATTAAATATCTTGCACTGCAGTAAATCCTTTTAGAGAGGTAACAGTAAATTTCCTCGATTGGTAGTGAATCCAAGAACGATTCACGGAAATGAGAGAAAATGAGCAATTTAAAATGTACGTTTCTTTTAGCGACTTTTATGGTTGTTTTCAAGTATCAAAGTCGAATGGAAAACCGATTGGTGCTTGTGAATTCAAAATACAATGTAGTTTTGAGGTCATAAAGCATTGAGTTTAAACGCTCAGCTTTACCAATGGTTAACAACCCAATATCTTTGACCATTTAATTCTCGAATGAGTCTAGTCCCTAGACATTCGAATAGATCGATGCTTAGAGAACTTTAGAAGCTTCTGGTAAGATCATCTAGTTGAAGCAAAATATTCAACATAAAATGGTAAGAACTTTGCTGAAGTGACATTGTACATGTCTAAACAACGTATAAAAGTCAACACTAGAGAATTCAATTCTTAAGGCTATAAGAAAGGGTACAAGAAATAGGAAAACAAGGAACAAATGAAAGGAATTTACGATTCCGTTTCTACCTATAAGTTTATGTTTAAGAGAATTGACCTAGAAATCAAACTTCCTTAGTATCATATACCGCTTGAGGTTCTTACTTCGGTAATAACTCAAACAATGGAAGCTAGGATACACTATTGACCTACAAGTGAGAAAATGAAGCATGGCAATGCTACATTAGTTGTAGGGTCATCTAGTTTGTTTTAAGTCCTTTCAAAGGCTGGAAATTAATGGCTATTTTGTTCCATAATCAGCATACCTAAATTTATGTTTTCAAACACATAAAGACTCACATTCAAGAAAAACAAAAAAAATGTTTGTTTGTTTATTTGAATGAAATGGTCATTTACGGGTTGAGTCAATATGCTTGATTAAAACAAAAAACTCTTTAACAATAAGAACTTTATTAGGTTCAAATCAATCTCTTGATTTGAGTTCCACTATTCTTTGGCATTGTTGCTTAGACCATGTCAACAAGTTAACATTCAAAAGCTCTATTTTGATGGACTTTTGAAAGTTGATTGATTTCTAGATCAATTTAAGACACGCTAGTCTTACTGGTTGAAAGTAACAAAATATATGAACTATTGTTAGAAAGCCTAGACAATAGAGTTCAAAGCTAAAGAAATATTTTATGACTTTATTATTTCACCTAGATTTGAGTTAATATTGGTTTATTTTCTCAATGTGATATAAGTTTGAATCTGTTTGGCTAGTTCAAAGATTCAGAAGTATAAAATCCACTTGGCAAGAAATCATAAAGATCTAGGTTAGATCATGTTGATGATTACTTGAGACCAAGAATGATCATCAATGATTGTGTGTTGTAATTTCACGATCTAGCTCCATAACATATGGCATATCTAAGTTGGAATGATCGAAGTCAATTGGTACTTTATTCGATCAATGATGAATCATAAAGAATTTTCCTATAATTTCTAAAACAAAATGCTCAACTACCACCAAACTAAACCAAATTCGTCAAAGCTATTGAAAAGTAATTTCAGAATATCTTTTCATAATATATCTAAAGAGTTCCTAAACTCAGTGGGAGCTTAGTGTTTGTTATTCAACAAACTAAGACCCAAGTATAGATATATGTTTCATTGCGATTTATTCAAATGAGACACAAGGGTATTGTTTCTACCACGAATTTTTGAGAACATAATGTTTGTTTGCTCGAAATGATGTCCTTTTGGAGATTCGTTTCCAAAATGACAAGTGGGAGAAAATAGACCTCGCTGGTCAACTTTTAACATTAATAAATGTAAAATTGAAATCATAACAGTTTAATGAAATTGAAATACAAAATCGTATTATAAAAGTAAATTTGACTTAGGCATCTCAACTTATCTAGTTTATGATAATTTATCTAAACTCATTTAAATTTATCTGACATCACTATCGAACTGTTCGTTTGACTAATGTTTCATCTTTTCAGTTCATTTAGTTTGGCCCAACTTATGATTTAGACCTATTTTTTTAGCATTTTTGTTCATCTTGTCTCATTTCGGCTCATCTTGACTTAACGAACTCATCTTAGCTTAGAACAACAATTGAGCTCGACTCAGGGCCTTGATGGTCAAAGCTTAACATTTGCAAACATGAAATCGAAATCCCGACAACTAAATGGAAATAATATATTTAAATAAATCGTGTTAAATAAGTAAATTTGACTTAGATATCTCAACTTATATTAATTGATCATAACTTATCCGAACTCGTTTAAGTTTATCTAGCATCACATTCATCAATCATCACTACTTAACTGTTCGTTTTTTAATTAGATCAACTCATATGATTTGGACTTATTTTTCATCTTTTTAGTTCATCTAGATCTCGTCTCATCTTAGTTCGTCGATCTCATCATATCTTGACTTAGTGAAACGCACATCTCATCTCATCTCAAGTCAGCTCAGCCTCAGCTCAGCTTAAGGCCTTAAGGCGTCAAATATTTACGTTTACGTATGTAAAATTAAACTCGTAATGATCAAAGGAAACCAGAAGGGTATATTAAAAGAAATCGTATTATTTAAGTACATTTTGACTTAGATATTTTAACGTATCTAATTTATTATAACTATTTAAATGTATCTATCATCACTATTCAACTGTCTGTTTGGCATATTTCCCAATTTTCAGTTCATTTGAGCTTAGCTTGATTAACTGATTTGATTTAACTTATTTTTTAGCTTTCCAGTTCATCTTTTCTTGTCTCATTTCAGCTCAACACGGCTCAGGTCATTGCCTCAGTGGTCATTATTAGTTGACATCGTTATTGTATCATGTATGACATCATTGACAATTTAACACGAGGTCATTATTTTGAAAATAATCAGTACGAGTAGTTCACTAGTACTCTAATACTCCCTCCGTCCCTAAAAGATTGCCCCACGTGGCATTTGGATGCAAAATATTCACATGGGTTGTTAAAGTGAACCCTTGAGAGAGTGAAAAAGTTATTATATAAGGTATGAGCAATAAAAAGGGACTCCCAAAAATGAAATATGGGACAATTTTTTAGGAAAGGGGGTGTATTTAATTTTGGTAGTATAATACGGTCATACAAAGTACTCCCTCCGTCTCTTTATGTTTTTTACGTTTTCCTTTTCGGGTATTTCAAAATGTTCTTTACATTGCCTTTTATATTATCACATAAATGACTTAGTATTCTATCAAAATTTGTATCCAATTATTATTTTAACCAATTAAATTCATTGGGTCATTTAATCTCTCACACTTTTCCATTATGACATTAAATCTTTCTCATTTTTCAATATCAAAATTTTGATAAAAGTGAAAATATTATAAATAAACGTAATTTATCTTGTTTAAATAAACAAGTTGAGGAATCTCAATGCAAATTAATTAATCTTTAAAATGCGTGAAAAATACGAAACGTAAAAAACAAAAAGAGACGGAGGGAGTAGTATTTTAATTGATGTTTATCTATTAGGATAAGAAATTAAGAATATAAGATCAAAAGGTCTTGCGCGCACAAGGTGTACAATAAATTTATTGTACACCAAGATAACTTTTACCTATTTTTTTGTAACTTTAACCTAGTTTTGATTAACTTTTATATTAGTAAAAAAATGTAGATAGATAAACATTTTAAAGAGTTAAATGATTAATTTTATAAATTATTAGTGATTTTGAAGAAACAATTTTTATTAAAATGAAAAAATTTATCAATAAAAATTGGATAACTTTTACATATATAAGTTTAACTTTTAGACATTTTGAGTTAACTTTTACTTTGGTGTACAATATTTATTGTACAACCATTGTAAATAAGAATTTGTGTTACCACTTCCACTTTACCATTATCAAATTATCATTCATTTCTTTAGCTTCCGAGACTCTGAGTTCCGCCTTCCTGCTTTCCTAATGAACTCTCCATAACTCCATATTCCCATGATCTCAATTCTCAAACCATGATTTCATTTTCCAATCACCTTATATATTTAATTTATAACTCCCTAAATTCCAACATCTCAAACCTAAATCCTAAATTCCCAATATCAATCCCAAATGTGAAATTAATTTCTCAAAATCATCATGCAACAAGAAGATCTGAATAATCCTAACTTTCATTCTTCTACAGGTAGGTATATATGCAATTCATTTTTTTTCTTTCATCTACTTTCTAATCAACATAAGTTTGAATAAGATTAATATATATATATATATATATATTATTAGTAATAAAATAATAATGAATTTATCCTAACTTGGTATATATATTCAATTTTAGAAAGTACAGATGGAAATACAAATCAAAATTGACCAAGAGGCGAGGCGGCAATTTCCTTAGAGCGAGTACCGGGAAAGAGGAAGAGACCTTCATGGGTCTGGAAGCACTTTGATATTCATATTGATCAGAATTCTAAAAAGCCAATTGGAATTTGCAAGTACTATAAGTCTGCAAGTTATAATGCTTCCTCACGTTCTGGTACATCTAATTTTAGTAGACATTTAGAAACTTGTATCAATTATAAGAGTGCACATGAAAATGAAAATGAAAATGACAAGTCTGGAAAGCCAATTGATCAAAATGTCTACCGTAGTAGGCCATTAGCAGAGGCTATAATGATTAATGAGGCATGGGTATTCTTTTTCTTGGGTGGAACATGAAAATAATAGAAAAATCCATAAATATCTTAATGACAATGTTGAACCAATATCTAGAAATACTGCTAAAAGGATTTGGATTTGGATTTGGATTTGGATTTGCTTAGAGTTACATGTTGATTTAAAGGAGAAGATTAAGAGTGTCTTACTAGGGGTTCCTGGAAGAATATGTCTCACTTCTGATATATATATATATATCGGTTTTTTCATGAAATGCCCCCGAGGTTTGCAAAAACGCACCAAATACCCTCGCGTCTTTTGAATCACATAATATACCCCTATTTTTGCGTACTGTTCATGAGATGCACCTTTGAGTTAACGGCGTTAGTCTGCCGTTAGTCGTGTTTTACTATTTTACCCTTAATACGTATTTTTCGACATAAATTCCAAAAAAAAAAAAATATCTCAACTTCTTTCTCTTTCTCTTTCTCTCTCCTCTCCGATGTTCTTCCTCCTGCTCTCTGGTCGCCGGCGGCGTCCGACTCCTGCTCTCTGACCGTCGACGAAAGTCGATCCTCTCCTTCCCCTTTCCGACGTCCTTATTCGCCGCTGTCGAATTTGCCCGTCGTGAGGTTCCACTCTCTCCTTCTCTCCTTGACTAGATTGGAATTGCATTTATTGATTTGTGTTGAATGTTGTTGCCGTCATTGTTGTTGGTTTTTGTTGTTATTGTTTTCAATTTTCTGGTTGTTGTTGTTGGGAATTCATGGACTATTAGAGTAAATTTATTGTTTTTTTCGAATCAAAACATAATCCATTTGCTGCTATTTATTGATTTCAGTGTTGATTGTTGTTGTTTTTTCTTGCCATTGTTGTTGTTGCTGTCAATTTTCTGGTTGTTGTTGTTGTCGGTGGAAGTGATAGACTATTAGAGTAAATTGCTTCAAGTTCGTCTCATTGTTTAGTTGGTTGAAAATTCATCAATTTTCATTGAATTAATGTATTTAAGGAACGTTATTTGAGGAGAGTGAGAGAATTGTTTTTGGGTTTTCAACTATGGTTCCAAATTTGGAGTTTCGGTATTCTCATTTCTGTGAACAAGGGTTGAATTAGTTTTGTTCATGAAAAATTGCACTTCTTACGGTGACCTGTGATTCTGTAGCTCAGTAGATGACTGGGGGAGTGCAATTTCCATTATACACTGCTCTAGCTACACCCAAGGCTACTTTTTCTCCCCCAAATGAACAGGTAATAGCTGTAGGTTCATGGATGTATATGAGCACTCTTGAACCTTTGCTATATTCCTGAAGATGAAATAGTAGAGTTAGCTACTTGGCTTCACAACACATGTTTGATAAGGCTAAAAGTTGGGTTGTTAATTACATGTGTATGAGAAAATATGTTGATCGGACTGACTTTATAACTGATCAATATGCAAAGTTTAAAGAATAGTGGGTGGATATTGTTAAGTTCAATAAAGTTGAACCAATATGGAACTACCGAATTATTGAGACTAATTTTGATGATTCTTTGAGCTTGATTTCTCTTATGTTGCAAGAGAATATTTGTTTATATCAGAATAATACCTTCGTGAAAATTTTGTACAAGATAGAACCTGCTGTGAGGCTTTCAGTAGATGCTTGAGGTTGGTGCTAATGGTACTTTTTTGTGTGTTGCAGTGCCGCACCTGCTGCAAGAATGTGTATGACTAGTATGCATTTGTTTATGCATTTCTTTTCGCTCAGAAGGTTTCTTAGGTTCACGTTTCGCAGCCCAAGCTCGAAGAGGAGGTTCAAAGTGTTTGCTGGCAACATCAGGTGGAGGTAAATCTTGGCAAGTACAAGAAGACATTTCTCCCTAAGCAAAGAAGGCTTGTTGTAACAAGTGTTCCACAATGAATCAACCAGTTACCTATCAAGTTCCTCGAACAGTTGCATCAAGTTCAATTCAATCAATTTCTTATTGGATTTGTTGTTTGAGCATCTCAATTTTCTTTGATTATTACTTCTATTTCATGTTTTAGGTTTAACTTTTTGGTTGATTAATTTGATTAATTAGGTGAACGCTTTGTGGAAATTAAATTCTGCAGTTTAAAAGCATTTTGCGTATTTGGTGCAACTTAGTTTCAAAATAGGTGTATATTGTGCAATAAATTTATAAATAGGGGTATTCTGTGAATTATAAACACGACTTAACGGAGGACTAACGGAAGGTCGGTTTAGGGGTATTTGGTGCAAACTTGGGAAAAAATAGGGGTATATTATGTGATTCAAAAGACGCGAGGGTATATATATATATATATGGACTGCTTGTACTTCACGAGGTTATTTATGCATAACTGCCCATTATATTGACGAAAATTGGAAACTACAGAGTCAATTGCTTTGTTTTTCTCATTGTCCTCCTCCACATGGTGGGTATGAATTATCTCAACAAGTTACTAACATTATTGTAGATTGGGGTATTCAAAGTAAGATTTTCTCAATGAGTGTTGATAATGCAAGCAATATGGATAAAATGATATTTTATTTGAAACAAGGGGTACTAAGTGATCTCGTTTGTGGTGGTAAGCATTTTCACATTCGTTGTTGTGCTCATATCTTGAATTTAATTGTTAAAGATGGCTTAGATGTGATTCAAACTTGTGTATCTAAGGTTAGAGAAGCCATTAAATAGGTTGATGGATCACAAGCAAGGGTAGTAAAATTTTATGAGTGTGCAAAAAAGCTCTCAATACCTTTTACTTTTGGACTATGGTTGGATGTAGTTACAAGATGGAATTCGACTTATATTATGCTTGATAAAGCATTCAAATACCGTCATGCACTTAATCATTATTTTGGGGAAATTGATGGTGGTTGTAAGTATGTCCTAAGTTTTGGTGAATGGGCTAAGATTGAAAAGATATGCAATCTATTGGAACCTTTTTATGAAATAACCAACTTGTTTTCCGGGAGTGACTATCCGACTGCCAATTTGTATTTTCCTTGTGTTTGGAAGATACATTTGAGGTTATTGACAGGCTAAAGTCGTATCACCTAATCAAACATAACCTAAGTCCACTAGCTAGGTAGCAAGGGAAGTCAGGATCGAATCCACAGGGAAACAGGCGTTCGTTCTACTATCAATTAATTAATCTAGATATTGTGAACAAGAGTTGGTTGGTGATTTGTATGCTAAGACTACGAACGATAATTAAACGAGTATGAATCAATATATTAAGGAATCTAGGGCATAGGTTCACCAACAAATAACAATCCAGAACAATGAACAATCACGATAATCAACAAAGTAATTAATTAGACTAGCATGCTCTCTCAAGTCGATACTAATCATAGACTTAGAATTAACGGGCTCTCGCTACGTATTAACTCTAATTTCACCTATTGACACAAGCCTAAACATCAAATTGCATCTCTCGAATCTTAATTTGATATTGCATAACTACCACAATTAAACCTGCGCAAATCTAATTGCATAGTGAAATAAACCAATCAATAGGAATTAATTACAATGCCAACAATCACAATTATTCAATGTCCCTTCATATTAATCATGGATCCCCAAACCCTAGAAATTAGATTACTCAAGCATATTAACAATAAACAAAGCAATTAGCATGATTGAAAGCATAATTAAGGAAAAACAAAAGATTAAAATAAAGAACAATACCTAATTGAAGAACAATGGTAAAGGAAAGCTTGAATTTTGGATTGAAAATAAACTAAGTGTTTAGAACAAATTAGAGAGAAAAACTAAGCTTAGGGAAATAAAACTAAGTGTTTAATAATAGAATATGAGATAATAAGATACCCAACTAAAATAACTAAGGTCTATATTTATAGTTTGGCCATAAACATAAGGAAAAATCGGAAGAAAACCGCGAAAAAAAAAGGGCCCTGGGTTGTCGTCGCCCGGTCGGGCAGCCTTACGCCCGTCGGGCGACCAGCTCGTAACCCGCCCGTCGGGCGCAGGTCTGCCCGCCGGGCGAAGGGAGACATTCTGGAAATCATCGGCACGCGCCCGGTCGGGCAGCCATTCGCCCGCCGGGCGCGCGTACAAACTGCACGATCCTCTATCTTTAAAACGCCATATCTCCTTCATTATTCGCCGGAATTAGGCGAGTGACCACTCGTTGGAAAGCTATTGAAGTCTAGAATCCAACCCAATTAGAATCACTTCATTTGGAGTTGTAGAACGTAAGTTATGATCAAAAGAGTAGACGAGTGTCGGTTTTCTACTTCTATCACTATCCGCTTTGCTCGAAAACTCTTCCAACTCAATGTGTGTGCTCTCGAACGTACATAATCTCTTGTATTGATTCAAATGAGTAGGAAATGCACAAAAATATGTTAATTCCTACAATGATGAACCTGAAACTACAAACACACTACAAGGAGCACATTAGTACTAAAAATCGCTCCGAAGAGCTCATTTGAGATAAAAAAGTACTAAGGGACGGGGGTAAAAACAATATAAAATATGAACATATCAGTTATTGAGGGATAAACAATTTGGTGACCCTGATATTAGTCGTGCAGCAGTAGAGATGTTGGAAAAGTTCAACAAGTATTGGAGTGAATATGTTATGGTACTGGCATTTGGAGTTATATTTGATCCAAGATATAAGTGGGAATTTGTGGACTTTGCTTTAAAGAAGGTACATGGGGAAACAGAAGGAGAAAGGATGTCTAGTGAAGTACTAACCCACTTTGCTCAACTATATAGAGAATATGAAGACCCTACCATTGTTAGACATTCTAATTGGAGCGGTACTGGGGGCACACAATCTGTTGTTGATGATAATGATTCAGATATCGCGGTATGTATGAATTATAACCTTTTTTTAATGCAATACACATATATGTTATTGAGGAAATTAGTGAAATGTTAATCTATTGCTTTATTTTGATATATATTGTAGGAATTTGCATCTTATGATTACATTGATTCATCAAAGACTGAGATTGACGTGTATTTACGAGAGCAAAGAATGCCACTCTCATGTAAGACGGATGTGTTGAATTATTGGAGCGAAAATTCAGTTCGGTTCCCTGTACTTTCTTCCATGGCCAGAGATGTTTTATCTATTCCAATCACCACTGTTGCCTCGGAATCAACATTTAGTATGGGAGGGAGGATTTTAAACAAATGGAGAAGCTCTCTCAAATCAAAAAATGTAAATGCTTTAGTGACGTGTAAAAATTGGTTAACTGGATATGAAGGTAAGATACACAACTTATTTAATTATTTGACAATATCACATAGTTATGTTCTTATCTAGTTTTGTTTTCTCTAATTTGTGCTTTGTTTTTTTTTGCCAACACAGATATTGAAGAAGAAGGAGCATCCGTTAACATTCTAATTGATTCTGATGATGAAGAAGATACATAAGGCAGGATTTTGTTATCTTTAGATAAGAATCAGTTATAATATCTTTGTCTTCTCAAAGGCACTTTTTTTTAATATTTAGACTCTTAGTAGTTTTGTTGTTAGTTACTTGTTTTTAGATTTTTCTTAACGGAAATTTCATGAAATGCCCTCGAGTTTTGCCATAATTCACCAAACGCCCATCAAGTTTCAATAATTCATAAAATACCCCTCACAATTCGTACAAATACCCAACATACCCTTACTAATAACGGGCCGTTAGTCTGCCGTTAGCCAAGTTTCCAATTCACCCAAATGCCCCTATTCTGAAACTTATTTCACCAAATGCCCCTATTAGGAAACTTATTTCACCAAATGCCCCAAATTTAAATATAGCTATTCTGATGTTCCGGCGGCTAGTTTTTGTGTTTGAAAAGTGGTTCTTGGTCATGGTTGGCTATAAAAACCCCTTTGCTGAATGGTTCTTGTATTTTAGATGTTATTTTACTTTACTTTGCTAATTTCATAAGATTTGTGTCATGAGTTTTCTTTCAAAATCATCTTCCACACCCAATGAGTCCACATATATTAGGGTACCTAACAAATTTTGTTATTGTGGTAGGAATGGAGGTTGAAGTTTGGTAGGTACTCTAATATATGTGGACTCATTGGGTGTAGATGATGATTTTGAAAGAAAACTCATGACAAAAATCTTATGAAATTAGCAAAGCAAATCAAAATAACATCTAACTTACAAGAACCATTCAGCAAAGGGGCTTTTATAGTCAACCGTGACCAACAACTACCTTTCAAACACAAAAACTAGTCGCTGAAACATCAAAATAGCTATAGTTAAGTTTGGGGCATTTGGTGAAATAAGTTTCACAATAGGGGCATTTGGTGAAATAAGTTTCAGAATAGGGGCATTTGGGTGAATTGAAAACTTGGCTAACGACAGACTAACGGTCCGTTATTAGTAAGGGTATGTTGGGTATTTGTACGAATTGTGAGGGGTATTTTATGAATTATTGAAACTTGATGGGCGTTTGGTGAATTATGGAAAAACTCGAGGGCATTTCATGAAATATCCGTTTTCTTAATCTGGGTGTGATTAGGATCTAGAACTCACTCTTGTTAGTATTGTTACTTCCCCCAAAATCTTCTACTTCATTTTTATGTTGTTTTTCATTTTCATTTTATTTTATTAAGTTATGACTTATGTTTATGATTAATGAGAGTTGTTTATAATTTACATTTCTCAGAACTGATTGCCCCTTTCCTTTGTCTCTGCTTCCATTCATTTGATTTTCCTTTGATATATGACGAAAGGTGACAACAAAGAGAAATATGCTTCTTATCATCAATCTTCGTCAGAGTTGGTGATTCTTTTGGTCTTTTAGGAACTCTCTAAGAAACTTTTAGATAGCAGCAACAATGAATTTGATGATCAATAATGTAATTATGCATTTGAGCTTTTGAGGATGATATAATTTATGATATTTATCCTAAAAAAAGTCTTAGTATAAGATAAATCAACTACCACAAGACATTCCTAAGTCGTAACGTAGTTCATGTAATACAATAACCAACATGTTCTTTCAGACATTTAAACTAGTGTATTATGACTATAATCCCAGACGAAAAAGTCAAGAAACAACGAGGTTTTTTAATTTACTTAAAGTTCGAAAATCCATTTCTTTTTTATTTACTTAAAGTTTATATTTCAAATAGGTCGGGTCGGAGTTGGGAATTAGGTCGGTACGGATTATCGAATTACTTTGGGTCGGAGTTTTTCGGGTGTCGGGTAGGTTTTGGTTCAAATGTAGTCGGATTTCGGGCACTACAACTCGGGCTTTAATGGATCCGGGTCAAATTAATTATCGGGTATATTCGAGTTTCAGGTGGTATTCGGGCGGATCGGGTTCGTCACAGATAACACCATTTATATAACTTTTCGGTGTCGGACGGGTTAACAGTTGGTCGGGTCGGGTCGATTTCTCGGGTCGGGTCGGTTTTTGCCAGGTCTAGGGAAAATAATTTGGGAACCAACCTTTATTTCGATTTAGCCGCCCAAACTGATAATTTACTATTCAGTTACTATTACATACCGTTAACGTCCGTATACTCCATCCCAGTTAACGTTAGTAAACGTCAAGTTCACAGCATTACCGTGAGAATTACAATAATGCCCTTATTTTTTCAGCTATCTACAGAGCCATGCCCAAAGATTAACGTCTCTGGTTAATCCGTTGGATTGTTTTGGAATTTCTCATCTTTCTATATGCCCATTTAATCTCTTTCTATAAACCCCAATTTTCAACCAATTTTCTGGACATAATTACATAATTTGACAATTCTAAAGCTATGAAGTCAAGTAAAGGCAACAATTTGGAAGATGATGAAGAATATGATGAAGATTTCACTTCTAAGAAAGAGCCCTCTTCCTCTAACAAAGGTAATTCTTTCCTTTTTTATTTTTTTAAAGTACCCATTTCAAAAATTGTAGAAGCTAATGAAGTTTATAATTGTTAGGTTTTGATTTAGGGGAATTTAATTTCTTTGCATTTGATGTTTGTGTATTTGATTGAGCATTTTGGGTTGTAATTCGTTGATTATTGTGAAAAAATTGGCTTATTTTTTAGGTTTTCGCCATAAAATTAATTCGTTAATTGTGGAATTCAGATGCAAAGAACAATGATAAGGCAAGTGCAATGCGTTCAAAGCACTCGGTGACTGAGCAACGGCGTAGGAGCAAGATTAATGAGAGGTGTGTTAAATTAAATTCTGCCCTTAATTTTGTTTCGATTGATTTTAGCTTGTTCTATTTCATATTGTTGCTAATTGGCTTCTTGCTTTGGCCCTTTTTTTTTATTATTGATATGTGGAATTTAGGCATGGTGTGTCTTGAGGTGGGAGTCGTGTTTATCGAATTGATGATACTCTTGGTTTTTGTTTTCATAGTTCGGATCATATATGAGGGTATGTTCATGTGTAGATAGTTTTTTTGTGAGGGCCTTTTGATTTAGGATTACCATTTACCATGCCCTTGTTTATTTGTTGAAGAACTTGGTCATGAATTTTAATAAGGATAACTTATCTACCGTCTGCTAGTGTTTGGAGGAAACAGAAAGCTTAGTTCCATTTTGCAATGATTTTTCATCTTTGTAGTGTTCTTTCTATGAATTGACTTGGATGAAGCGAGTTAGAACCTAAAAATGACACGAAAGCATGTAACACTAGATAGAAGTGAACAAGGTAGTATGATCATTATAGATAACCACGAGAGCTAGATTCTTGGTTCATATAGTCAATTCCATTCTTTTGGGAACAAGGCTTTGGTCTTCTTGTTATTTGTTTTATACTATGTTCAAGGAGCTTTTTGGTGATCTTTTTTTAACTGAAAATTGAAGGAGAGGACAGAAGATCAAATATAATTGTCATTTGCTTGTGAACCTTAATTCAACTGAATAAGCTTCTGGGTTAGGGGTTTCTAGAATGCTACATGGCTATATGACTGGTTTCAGCTGTCAAAGAGTAGCCATGTTGAATGAATGGACCACTCTGAAGCTCCTCATTTCTGGGTAGGACCTTCTGGAGACTAACATGGTTATTGAAATCATTGGTATCCATTTCTTAAAGGCTTAAAGCCATAAAGTATTGAAATTGATCTGCTACACCACGTGGCAGGGGAATTTTCGTGCTAATAGATTCTTGGATCGTGGTCAAATGTCTGAGATTACAAGGGAAAGTCTTTTTTACCTTAGTTAGAAGTAGATGGGTTTTTTCGAAGGCACCATAGAATCAGAACCAGAAAAAAGGTGATCCAACCCAAAAATTTCCTGAAACTGCTCGGTAAAAGGGGTTCGGAACTTCGGATTATGATCTGATGACCTGTGGCCTAAACTTTACAAAACCTGATTGATAGGACAATCAGAAGTGGAACCCAGCCACGTTGCCTTGACCAATGTAAATGCACTTTCATTGGTTTGGTACATTAAATGAGTTCAAGTTTTTAAATTTTAAGCAGAGAACTGTTAGTATGTAGTTGCATATTTGGTCCTGAGATCAAGATATTTGAAATCAAGCATTTTCAGATGGGAAAATGATATCACCTGACAGTTTCGCGATCCAACCCAATTCACAGTTTTTGCCACCAGTTTGATAGGCTTATGTATTTATTAACACGGATCTAGAAGAAGAAAGTCTAAATATTGAGAGGGCTGGCTGGTTTATGATTGCTGGAGTTCACTAACATCAGTACCTTTTGTTGGACTCCCTGTACTTATTTGCAATTTACTGGTGTTTTGAAACACCTAAGAGAAATCAAAAGAAGATCAATGAAAAGAAAGAGATACAAGTACCCCAGAGAAGAATTTGGTAGTTCAATACTTCAATCATGTCTTGGGAATTGGGATGAGGCCGAGGTACTTTCGCGACAAAATTTGAAGCATCAAAAGCAAACAAAAGAGTGGACCTGTGGGCTTTCCCACTCCCCCACTGATTTTTTATTCAGGAGAAGGAAGTATACTTAACTCATTTTTCTGAGAGGTGCGCGTTAGGAGGGGGCAACGAGTAACTTTAAGTCTCATCTGTTTGGAAATTTCTTATTGAAGAAAATTAAAATTTATCAGCTTTGTTCATGTAAGAGAGTCTGATTAACTTTGCTCGCCAGGTAGGTTCAGATTGAAGGACAGGCACAACCAAGTATCTTCCTTTGGGATGGTAAATTTATATTGGCTAGGCTTGTGAGTCCTTTCACTATCCAGACCAGCATGACTAGCTGATGACATAAAAATAAAAACCCTATTTTCAAGCTCACTTATCAAATGCCAAAGTAGGATATCTGATAGTGCACAAAGTAATTGGTCTTTGAAGATTCCAAACAAGACAAACAATTAGAAGTGGAGGGAGTAGACAATATGTCCAGCATGGTAGAAATATAGTGAAGTGGAATTTCTAATATTAGGCAATATGTCCAGAAACTAAAAGTATGAATATTTTGGGAAGTCAATAGCGGTGAAGTCTCTATGATGATTAAAGATAGGGTTAAAGGGTATTGAGAAAGAGGGAAAGGAACAAGCTAAGAATTGAAAGTTTTACAGGTTTGTCAGCACTAGAAACCTACTATCTTTCATTATGAAGGGCTTCTAAAATCAATTCTTCTCTTAACTTATCTGATAAAAGTCATAAAACAAAGCAACAGAAAAGCCTTAATTCCCTAATGATTTGGGATCGGCTTACATGAACCATCATAAGGAACCATCCGCAAAACGTGAAGCAAAACTTATCTGATAATATAGATTTTTATTTTTTTTGTGGCAATTGATAATGACACATTTTTAATTGATACTTTATAGTATCTACTAAATGATGGAAATTAGAAGCTAATATTTTGGGATAGTGGAATGAAATGAAGACACTTTGACGAGTCCGGTTATGGGGTGTACTTGTGTGAGAGAAGAGCAAGTTGAAAGATTGTCCAGGTGAAAAGGCACAATACGTCCTTTGGCAGCTGTTGCTGGAGTTTATAGAAGTGAAAGAAGCTTGTTTATGAAGGAATCTTTTTTACATTATTAAAACTCTTGCGTTCAAGAGATCAGTGTTAATGAGATTTTATGCGAACAATGGTGTGAAGTTTTTGCATTGCTTTCTCCCGGGTTATGATCTTGTTCTGAATTGCTTGAGAAGAGTTTCGTATGTCGTCCCACTTTGTTACTCTGTTGTGTATAATACATGTTCATCGTATTGGTACAGTATTGCAAAGTTGATCTGACGTCTCTGTCTGGCTTGGGAATTTCTCTGTTTTTCCCTGACTTTCATCCTCGTCCCATCTAACCAAACCCAGTTTGGCAGATACTTAATTTCTGGATTCTTAGCAAGCTCTCTGTAAAGGATGAAGTTTTTTTATTTGTGTACAACTTTGGGTTCCATATCTTATGAACTTTTTGGTATATGCCTGATTTGTTAACTTTTGAAATATATGTATGACTGTGTGAGGCTGGAATTCATTGTACTTATCCTGGTGTTCTTCAATCGGCGCTGTTAGTTTTGAATGTAAATTAATCAAGGCCAAGTTGGTTTTGAGTGACTGTGTAAGTTTCCTGTTTATGTCATAGAGTGATACCATCAAGAAACTAATGCCATTTGATCTCATCCCTTGCAGATTTCAGATATTAAGAGATTTGATACCCCATGGTGATCTGAAAAGAGATACTGCCTCTTTTCTCTTGGAGGTACAAGCAATGTATTCAGCATTTTGTGCTTTATTACTCCTGCATTTTTCAGCTTTTCTTTTCTGATTTATTTAATTTTTTTTTAAAAAAACCAGGTAATAGAGTATGTTCAAATCTTGCAAGAAAAATTGCAAAAGTATGAAGGGCCATATCAAGGATGGAGCACGGAACCCACAAAACTGGTGCCCTGGGTAGGTTTTAGTACCATTTGTTTATGTTATGTCCAATTTTCTGATTGTTTCTGCTACTATTAAGCTTTGGTACTTCAAACTTTGATCAAGTCAACGGATCTTGTGTTTCTACTATTATTGTTTGTATTTGTAATGAACTGGAGATTGATGACATAATATAAAGGAAGAAGAAAATGGACTGATTAATGATATGAGAATAGCAGCAGAAAATAAAAGGGCATTCAAGCTTTCAAGGGGCCTCTCTCCCGACTAACAAACAAAAACAAATTAACTCTCAAACAATTTTCTCCAGAAATTCTCTCCCTAATCTTTCCTATTTATAGACTCTTATTCTGTCCTCAAACTGATTTTCCTCTTCTTGCTTCTTACGTCCCATATACCAGCTGCATTACAGTATGCTGACATTAGCATGATATTTGCAATTACGAGCAGCCATTATTTTCTATGCATGTTAATTATAATTGGATATTTGAGATACAATATTGATTTTAGTTGAATTCAATATATTTTTATAGTTGCCAAGATGATCTCCAGGTCATTAATAATTAACACAAAGATCCCAGTCAAGTCTGATTTACAAGTGACCAGTTGTAGCAAATGCATCAGTCAGTTACTGGAAATGTTCCATTTTTACCATTTTCCGGGAAGAATTCTGAATCTTTCTCGTTTCCTAGCTGGGGATCGGCAACTTATATGCACTGGGTAGTTTCATGCTTGAATTCCTTGTCATAATATGGGTGATTCATGTGTGCAATTAATGATACTTCCTACACGGTACACACCCATTGAAAATCTCCTTCAGGCTTTTCCTCTTTTTTATTGTTAGATTGAACTTTCAATCCCTGATTCCCTGGCATTGCCGGAACTTCTTTAGCGTTTTGGGAATGTGTATTGGAGGCTTAAACCTTATAAAACCTATCAAACCAAGTCTTTTCCAAAATTAAGTTTAGTATAGCTATAGCAGTAGGCTTAATAATACTAGTTTTATGCTTGTTTTTACGTGCTGATAGTTGCTATTCTTCTATGAAGTGGTCAGGTTTTGGCATTTTTGCGCTTATGTAGCTTATGGGAAGTTTTTATGTTGATACAGAGACACAATCATTGGCGTGTTCAAAGTATTCTTGGGCATCCTCAGACCGTAATAAAGAATAGTCCCAACTCTGCATCAACATTTTCAGGGCAATTTGATGAGAGGAGTTTCAGCTCAAATCCTAGTGTGACTGCCGATGGTCAGACTCGAGTAGATGCTGATTCTGGCCATGAAACCTTTAGAACTTTGGATCAGCAGTCGGAATTGGTTGAAAAGGCTGCAACTATGGCTATGCCCACACCATTTCCGTTGCACATGCCTGCTATTATTCAACATGATGGAGATGATCCCCATCTTTCCCAAAGACCAGCTTCAGATGTGCTATTATCCGCCCGCTGTCCCAATAGCTGTGATGATCAACAGGGGCAACATAAAATCGAAGGGGGCACTATTAATATCTCGAGTTCTTATTCTCATGGGTACGTACTATATGACTTTTCAACTTCCTTTATAAAAGGAGACTCGTTGATGGATTTTATAATTATTGATTGAAGCAGCATTAACACTATCATTATTTACCATATGTATACTAGTTATATCCTACTCTGTTGCTAGCTAATGTTTAGTCAAGTGCTGTTGGGAGTTCCTTCATAAACAACATTAGCACAACATGAAAAAAGAACTTAGTTCTATTGATTGAAGGAGCTAGTGTGTGGAGGGTAGAATAGACTAGCAATTGTAGGCTGTTTGGCATGATGATTTTGCTTGAAAATGTTTCATGTTCTGCCATACGTTTGAGTTAACCGTAGCAAAGTCCCAGTTGGTTGATGTTAGGAGGTAGGCTGCAAGAAACAGTTGAAAGGATAGATGATTAATGATTATGGATTTTAGGGATTATCCAGTTGCTATAAAAGAGGGAAAAGTAAATTAAACGGAAGAACTCCCCAATCATCAATCTTCACCGATGTATTCTTCATATACTTTTCTTTTTCTGGGTGCAATCAGCTATATGTAATTTTGACATTTAGTGGACTAGTTTTCTGATTCTGTGAGATAATAAAGTGAATCTTCAGATTCAGTTGCTGAATGAAGGCCGTGTGTTGGTGCAGGTTGTTGATGACATTAACACAAGCACTACAAAGTTCAGGTGTGGATCTGTCTGAGGCTAGCATTTCCATACAGGTTGATCTTGGGAAGCGAGCTAATAAGAGTCTAGTTCCTGGGATATCTGATGCTAATAAGGTAATTTGAGCCTCGTCTACTCTATATTAATCAGAATTGATTATTACTAAGGCTATATTCTATTCGAATTATTTGTCTGAACTTATCTGAACTATTGTATCTGATAAAAACTTATTTGAAAAACTTATTTTTTCTGAACTTATATTAGCTGAACTTATTTTATCTGAAAATAAGTCGAACAGGATAGAGCCTAAGTAGGCGAAAGAGGACAATATGTATCCAAACACTATCAGGGCAATGCATGTGTAATACTTTTGCTTAGTTTTTGTAATTTCCTCAATCGGTGTCAGGAAATGGAGAATTCAGCTTCCCGTGATCTGAATATGGGGCGTGTTGGAGACGGGAGTGGCATGGAGGAATTGGAGCAACCGCATAAAAAATTGAAATCGTAATTATGTAATTGAAAAATCGGGGATACGTTGTGATTTAGGCGTGTTCTTGCCAATCCTTCCTTGCCCTTTCCCGCTTAATATTTATCTATTTGTTGTATATGATGTGCCTGTCAATGGTGTTTTCTGTAACCAGTGGTCGGAGTATTTTTATAGAGGGGAAGTTTAACCACAAGTTTGACAAGGTTAAGAAGACTTGTGTAGATTCTTTCAACCATTCAGTGTGATTGCCTGTAATTAAATTGATACATATTTAAGTAGTTAGTCTTTTCTGGGGGATTACTCTTTTTCATTATTTTTCATCAAATTGGATTTTGGATTTTGGAGCTGGTCTTTCTGTGTGTATCTCGATGTTGATCTAATACTAAGGTGTTTTTAAACGAGTTTGAAGGTAATAATTTGATGTGGTTCATAACTTCATGCGTTGAATTCTTTTTACAAAAATGAAGGTAACTAAAGATGGTCGTGTGCCGGGCCGAGCTTCCGGCTGAGCCCGTGAGCCAGGCCCACACGGTTTCGTGCCAAGCTGGGCAGGGCTGAAAAGTTCAAAACATGGCCCATGGGCTTTTGTGCTGGGCCGGCCCATCGTGTCTAAGCCTAATTTTACTATATTTAGCGTGCTTTGTTGTGCCGTGTCTTTTCGTGCTTTTTTACCAAAAAAAATCGGCCCAGGCCCGGCCCACGATTTCGTGTTCGTGTCGGACCGTGCTTTTTTCGTGTCGGGTTGGGTCGAGCCTTGGCCCAGCCTACAGCCATCTAAGGTATCTTAGGCCACAAGATAACCAACTTATGGAGTAATATGTTGGCTCCATAACTGCATCTGTTGTCGTTAAAGAGAATACAAGTCTTGTAAACAAAAAATAAAAGGTTAGAATACGCCTTGAATTTGTCATGAATCTGTCAAACCTCTTAGCCCTTACCGTAGCGCCGCAATAAGCCAATAAGGGGATCTCGCTACCTGGCAGCAAGTCGGAGTCCAAGCACGACGCACTGGTTTAAGGGTTCGGGGATGCAACGTGGTCCCCGATGGAAAACTGGAAACGCCCCTTAATTTTACAGTACCTGGTATTATAAATTAGAGCTGTTTATTTTGGGTCTATTTTCTAGACTTTTCTGCTTTGTCTAGAGAGTACGTATAAACTCTATAGGTACTCCTCAAGATCAATAAAACTTTTTCTCCTCTGTCTGTGGACGTATGTAGCTAACATAACCACGTTAAATCCATGTATTCTTTATTTACGTTATTTATAATCTTCCTTGCTTTTGTTATATCAAAAATCATGTTCTACTATCACCCTACATGTTACGCACCCACTTTTTACCTAACTAGCTTATTTCAAAATATAATCCAAGATATCCAACAGTTTAATCCACTATATGGTAGGCAGTTTAAGTGTTTAACAAAAAACTAACGGCAGTTTAGACAATCCGAACGTGGATGTTAACTAGTTTAATTTATAAAATTCCGTATTCATTATTGACTTGTCATTCAACAACAACAACAACAACAAATTATAGGCAATCCGGGTGCGGCTATACCGGACTAGCCCACGGGAATGGCCATCAAGTTCATCAGTCTCTGACAGCTTGACCCGTTTCTTTAGGTATGTATATTTCCTTACATTACGGGTATGTGCATTATTTAAATACAAACTAGATTTAAAAAATAAAGATTAAATTCCCTATCACAAATAGTACAAGTGCCAATGGAGAATAGAAAATGGAATAAATTAACTCATTTTGTCTTTCATTTATGTGCCCCATGTACTAAAAATACTTTATTACGGAGTACTTGTTTTGTCCCTTAATATTTGTACTGTTTTGACTTTTTGCACTATTTATATAATTCACTTTGATCCTATTTTATATTATATAAAAACAAATGTTAGTATATAATATATTGTTGGCTTCATCTTAATATATATTTTCAAAATATTAATGTTTTTATAATACGTAGTTAAATATATTGTTGGTCAAAGTTGCGTATTGGCATGCGTGTCCAGTCAAAATAATGCGAGTATTAAGAGACAGAGGGAGTAACGATTGGTTATGTGAAAGTATAAACAGAAAAAAATGATGGATTAAATGTATTTTTGATATTTTTTTCCTCTATACAAAAGTAAAAATTCATCCTCATAAGAGCATAGTTATCAAACACCTTGGTTTTGGTCTTCAACCTAATAAAATATATTATTTTTTCATTTCTCTCTCCCCAACACCAAACTCAACACCAACAACATTTAACAACATTTATCAAACACCAAAATATCATCTTTCTCCTATATCATCCATACCCCACCTACATTTATATCTCATGATATTGTTATGAATAAGTATATAAACAAATTATTAATGACATAATTAATCGTTATTAATTAAGTTAGTGACATATTAATTTTTTATTAATTAAATTTTATAATCGGCTAATAAATATTTAATTAAAAAATACTTAAAAATTAAACTAAGTAAAACTTCACTTGTTAAGGTATATAATTGAATGTGAATAAGTTTGTAAAGTTGGATATGTTTGGGAATTTTGGATATTTTTGGACGATTGAGGATTGTTATTTCTCATAGAAAATGAGTTGTTATCCATTGTTTAAGCTTTTGTTAACAACACATAAAAATAAATAAGAGGGAAGAAAATGAAGATTTTTTTTGTGATTTAAGGTGGATCAATATTGGTGTCTATTTATAGAGCACAAAAAATTAAAGACATTTATAATTTATTTTTATTTTTTTGAGTTGTAATTAATTTTATAGGCATTGTAAAATTGCAATAGGTTTATATTTTTAACACAACAAATCTATGTCATAAATCACATTGCAATTTGAAAAAAAAAAATAGAAAACCAATGATTTTGGTCCCCATATGACACATGTCAATCTTTCCAAGCAATATTTTGGTTTTCCATTTGGTGTTCATGAACACCAAAATTTTTTTGGTTTCAATCTCTCTCTAACTTTCTCACTCATCTCTCTACCTCTTTTAATATTTTTTTTTATTCACTTATCTCTCCTAAACACCAAACCAAGGTGTTTGATAACTATGGTCTAAGCGTTTATGCCCTTATAATGATAGCCTGATAGGACAATCTTTTAAAGACGGACTAAAAAAGATAGAGAATATGGGACAATAAACCTTAAACTGGAAGGGGGGTTTCAAGTTTCAATGAATCTATGACGTGGTAATAAATGATTGATGACTCCTTATAATTAATGTCTTGTTTTTTTGGGTTAGTGTCTCGGTACATCGAACTTCCATGAATCAATCAACTATAGGGGTGTCAAATCGGATCAACGGATTGGGTTTGGGTCCGATTCATCGGATTTGGGTTGAAACGGATCGGATTGGAACGGATTAATTTGGCTAACGGGTCGGATCGGATCGGATTGAAAACTTAACGGACCGGATCGGGTCGGAGTTTTTATTCACGGATTCATATCGGATCGGGTTGTAAACGGGTCGGATTGTAGTCGGTTTGGGTCGGATCGGATTGGAATACGACGGATTGTTAACGGGTTTAGTCGGACTATAACGGGTTCGGGTTCATGTCGGTCGGATTCATATCGGATCGAATTCATTTCGGGTCGGATTCATATCGGATCGGATTCATTTCGGATCGGATTCATATCGGATCGGATTAATCGGTAACAGACTAAAACGGGTTGGATTGAAACTAATTTAGCCTGGTTACATTGGATTCAGTTTTATATTGGTTCGGGTAATTATCGGATCGGGTTATTTGGTAGCGGGTTGGAATTTGGTTCAGTTTAGTTCCAAATTATATATTATCATATCGATGACTTAATTAGGGGACGAAAATAATAACTAACTTTTAAAAGTAATAAGAATTTAAGATTAGTAATATAAGTTATTGAATATATTATTATATCGATGGTTGGAATTAGTTCGGATTAAACAGGTCACGGATTAAAAACGGATCGGATTAAAAACGGATCGGATTAAACGGGTCACGGGTTGAAACGAGTCGGATTAAACGGGTCATAGATTAAAAATGGATCGGATTAAACGGATATTCCTCGGGTTGGAACGGATTCGGATTGAAACGGATCGGATCATAAACGGGTTTCGGATCGCTTCGGATCGGATTAAATGGATCCGGATTGTCACGGATCGGTCTGTTAACGGATTCAGATCTTAATCGGATCAATACTAACGGGTTGGGTCGGATTCGGGTTGAATATAATCGGATCGGATCGGATTTCGGATTTTAACTCGCGGGTTCTAAACGGTTCGGATTCTAAACGGTCGGACAAACCCATCGGGTTCACTGGGTCGGATTGAGAATTGACACCCCTAATCAACTATGGTGTATGGGTAGGTGTTATGGAGTATGATTCTCTTCAGATTTGTTGTCTTTGGAACGTGGTACCCAATTTATTTTTTAGTTTGCTAGTGTATCATTTAGTTTAGGTATTTACTATTTAGCCTTCTTTTGGAATGAAATCAATGGGAACAATACCACTCGTGGGAAAAAAATTCCCTATAAGAAAGTGTAACGAATTGATTAGAAACTTTGATTGATCCATATGTTATATTGAAAAAGATGTTGAGGCATTCATTCAGAGACTGGAAGGAATGGGAGAGTAATATTTAACTAAAAGTATAACTATTTGGTAAGAAGTTGATCTTATAAATAAAACCGTCATATATAAAGATTTGTATGTAATATAGTAGATGTAATTAGTAAGGAATTTCTTGTTTTATTATGGGTCCATTGATTAAATTATGATGGCGGATCGGGTTGGTTAATGATCATAGGGTTGATGGTCAATGATCATAGGGTTGATGGGTTGGGTTCATATGTCCGATATATCTATGCGATCCACTAATGATTGTATTAGTTCCATCCGGCAACTCCAAATTCTGATTAATGATGTTGGATATCAACCCAAGTCCCACATCAGAAGATGATGTAAAAATTATATAGCATATAAGTGTTCACATTCTCCTGTTAGTATGAGGCATTTTGAAAAGGAGCCCAAAACAAATTCGATCGTGCTTTGCCCAAAACAAATAATATCATACTAATGTGGAGTCGTGGTGATGTGCGACCCGACAAGGTGGATAGTCAGGCCCAACAAATGGATTAAAGAAACGTAAATTAATCATTTGCTAACCATTGGAGCATAAATTAGCTAGACAATAAAATAGCTTGAAATCTTATGTGGCATAACAAGCTAATTGTCAAACTAGCTTACCATTAGAGATGCTCTTATATAAAATAAAATTAAAAGGACGATAAATTTGAGCTACACGTGGCTACATAACAGTGACAGTAAAGGATTAAAATAATACAATCACGTGACAACATCACGTGCGGTATTGGATTTAGTATTGACCAGGCAAGTGGGAGCAAAAACGCTGACTCAACCCTTATCTACAAATGACAACCTCCCACGTCTTCAAATCTTCAACCACGGTTACTACTCACTAAATTCCCTCAAAACCACATGCTCCCTTATTCTCTACTGCATTTCTGCTCCCCCTTCTTAGCATAAACTCTTACTCAAGTTTTCTAAAAATTATTATTTTTAATTTATTCTCATGGTTAAAAAGTTTCAAAACATTCTAGTGGCTTATCATCAAATAAACTTCAAAAAAGTTCAATCACCACTGAGTTTAATCATGTTGGAACATGTGATATAAGTTTAAAAAATTGTTTTGATCTTAAAAGTCATATAAGTTCAGTTAAAATACGTTCATATAAGTTCAGTTAAAATACGTTCATATAAGTTCAAGTGATATATTATAAGTTTGATTAAGTGAATATAGGAAACGCATGTGAATTCTCTTTTTTAGGGAGGAAAGACTAAACTTTGTGGGAGTGATATGAACCCCCGAACTAACATGATAGAGAGCCTCATTCGGATATATAGGTAAACTTGAAAGCAATAAATTTCCCATTACAAACCTTAATTGGGATTTTAATCTCATGAATCTTTGATTTTGCAAACTAGAGTCAATAGCCAAAAGTAACCTTTAAATCCAAGCAATCTTTCCACATACTATGGCCTGTCGTGCTCATATCGGGCTCGTGCCGAATTTCTAAATCGATGTCCATGAACGACTTATGGGCCATATGACGAGCCCATTTTGTGTTTACCCCGAACAACCCCCGTATTGGCCCGAGTCTAGAAAGATATGCTTTCATTTATTCATCAATTAGTATTTGGGTCGGCACATGCTATCCCCCGTGAATTACGTGAATAACAATTAATTATCATATCTTTATGCAAGAAATCATGATTGAATATTTTCATAAAATAGTTTTTCTTTGTTATATGAACAATAATTTTGAAAGGAAAATATCTAAGATGCCATTACTCATTGGATAAGACTTTAGTGTTGAAACCATATTTCTAACTTTTTGAATGAAAGTAGATTGATGACATGCATGTTATGAAGAAGAGCATCACGTAACGTGTAAACTATATTATGAACGCTTTTTAATATAAGCATAAATCTACACTAGAGCAAAGCCTAGGATCGTTATGTTTAAGTTCATATAAGTTAATTCAATCAAACTTAGTTGAACCATATAGAGCCGTAATTTACGACTATGTTCTACTCACCTTATTTCCTTATTTTAAGTGTAACAAAAATAAGATAATTAAGATAAAATAAATATCAATATTTTGAGATAAAATTATACTACAAGTGAAAATCAGATGAATTAAACGGTATGTGTCTAATACGAGTAGAAGAACTAGACATTGATATTATTGATTATTGATCATGAGGAGCACTACAGTACTACACTAGACAACTGGGACCCACTCATGATTCCACTCTTCTGTAGATCTTCAGCCCCATACTTACAATATGGGGGTAATTTCGTCATACACAAACTTTCCTCTATCCAAGGGGCAAAATTTGACCACTAGCAAAGGCCATAGTACTATAGTAGCCCCTAGAATTTTGCAAGATCAAAATCCAACAGGGTCGGGTATTTACCCTTGTGGGCCTGTGGGCCTATGGCCCATTTATCAGGGCTGTAAAAGATCTGCTAAATCAAAATCCTATATAATGGGCATGTTTTCACCTTGTTGCCTGGAAACTTCCTCTCCCCAAACAGAAAATATATCCACTATTTTTTGTCACAAAATCAGAATATCTCAACCCTCTTTTTCTTGTTTTGGGAAGGAATAAAATAACCAATCACCTTTTTTTTTCTGACTTTAAACAACAAAGTGTAAGCATATTTGGTCAAGTCTTGACAAGATTAAAGATCTTTTGAGTGAAAATAAGTGAAAGTAAAGTGGAGATAATATCGACTGAAATTCATCTGTCCTAAACTTTTAATATATAGATTTATATTAGTCCTGAACTTATGTTAACTTATTAGACATGATCTACAAGAAAATAAATAATCTAACCTAGACAATTTATTAGTGAATGCAAAATTCTTCCATTAATTATTCAAAATTGTACAGACAATACATAATAGGTACGAAGTATAACACGGTAAAAGTTCAGGTTGTAATTGCATAGTAAAAATGTTGAAAGACAAATACTTATACTTATACGGTGCACAAGATAGTACGTGACGCATGACAGTTAGAAGGGATCAAAGTGCAAAAATATCTCTTGAACATTACATTCGTCCAAGGTTGAATTATTTATACGAAGTATATGTTATCTGGAGTTATAATCTTATCATGATAGTGGTACGAGATATTATTGAAGATAATTGTAAATAGTCCATTTGTTATCCAAATATAGCATCATTTGCACGTTGCCACTATTAACCGTGGTGCTACGTTTAGGGACGAAGGAAGTACAATACAAGGAAATCAATATTCGTGTGACATATGTCCATGCACCACATGAGCATAATAAAACTACGACCCAACATTAGCACGAAGAAATCACATACCTACACAAGCACGAAGCTCTGGGCCTAGGCTGGGGTAGACCTGTACTTCTTGGTTGGGGGGGGGGGGGGGGAATACGACACGGTAAAACATGTTAAATTGATTAAAATTAGACATAGGCACAACAAAAGAAGCCGGTTATGGATTGTGCTGGGCCGCCCTTTTAAAATTCTCAACCAAACATGGCCCAACACAAAACAAGATAGCTTGACGTGAGTCTGTCACGATCATGCCCAAGACACACAGACTCGTCATGGCCAAGGGAATCTTTATCTGTACCCGGACTCTATTCTCTTCATCTGGTCTTGTCTGATCTAAATATTTATGTAAGTATTTTTTTTAATTCGATATGATATTTTTAGTTTAATCTAATAATTTATACCATCATACGTAATAACAAATAAAGTGAAAAGAACAAAGCCGTGGTCGTATTCAGAATTAAGACTAGTGGTGACTTAACAGTAAAATCCGAAAACACCCCTAAAATAGTAAAATCCCTAAAATGACGGTGACCCAATCCACGTCTAAACCCAAAAAAACCTCTAATTAACATTTCTCTCTCCTAATCACTCAACCCTCTCTTTAAAATCCAATCACCCACCTTCCATTCTTCTCCCCCCAAATCCAACGGCTCACATTCCTCATTCTAGACCCTTCTTAAACACCTTCCTCTCTCTCTATCTCTCTCCTTCTTTCTTTTTAGTGATTCCTTAACCATGGTTGAGTTAGCTAAACCCTTCTGAGCTTTTAGCGGTCCAGTGTTAATAACTACTCCCCCCAGTTCATTCTTTGGGGGCTATAGAGAGAGATAACGCGCAGAGATTGATAGATAATATAGAGAGAGAACAGAAATTCCGAAGCTCAAATTCATGAATCTTTGATTTAATCAATCATTATTTTCATCCTTTTTCTTGAATTTACAATCCAGTTTGATTTTTCCCTGTCTGGAAATTTCTTTACTTGGAAGTTGGATTTTTGTTTTCCAGATCTCTCTTAATATAAGGTCAGTTCATTCTGTTTATACAGCTCCTTCATTATGTTATTGTCAATGCCAACTTTTGTTGTTGTTAATTTTGTTGTTGAATTTGTTGTGTGTTTTCGATCCAGATATTTGTTTGACTCCGTGTTTATATTTAGGTTAAAATACAAACTTTTAATTTTTCTTGATTGATTGGAATCTTTGGAGTGTTTAAGAATTAGTAGTTTCAGATAAAGGAAACTTATTGACTTATTTTACGTTATTACGAATTCAAGATCAGTACTATTAGTATTAATGGTTTGAGTCAATTTTTTTTGAGGTGGTTTTCGGGTCGTGTTAGTGATTGACAGCTCTAGGTTTAGTAGTGTTGGATCTGCTTATGCTGAAATGAAGCTCGCAGTTTAATTTATATTTAGGTTAAAGGAATGTTTTTGTGGTGTCGAATATTGATTTGTGTTATCCTTTAATTTACAGATAATCGGAGTACTATTAAGAATCTTACTGAGTACGATGGGTTTCTGAGTTTTTCAGTGTAACGATTCTGCTGAAATTTCAAGATTCATTTGGTGTTTGATACTAAGAAGGAGGTGATTTAGGGTTTTGAAGGGTGTTAAATTAAATTAATGATCTTGGACCTCCTGTGCCATCTGAGTAGTTTTTCTGTTGACGGATTAGGGTTTAGGGTGCTAGCTTGAGAGAGGAGGCAGGGCTCTCTTTGACCATGTCTAAGGTAAACAGCCCTGTTCAGACCCAAGTCCCAGTTGGGATTTTCAAGAATCCATTGTCGAGTTCTGGGGATTTCCATGGAAGAGTTTCTGCAACTGGTAGGAGACGCGTGTTTGTGCAGATGGATACTGGGTGTGTGTTAGGGATGGAGCTGGATCGGAGTGATAATGTTCATACTATAAAGAGAAGGCTTCAGATTGCACTCAATGTTCCAACAGACGAGAGCTCCTTATCTTATGGAGATATGGTGTTGAAGAATGACCTTGATGCTATTCGACATGATTCACCACTCCTTTTGACGAGGAGCAATATGCACCGAAGCTCATCCACCCCGTGTCTCTCTCCAAGAGGTGAGGATCTCCAGCAAAAGGATAGAAGTGGTCCGATCGAGTTGTTGGGACGGTCGGACCGGTTTGTGATTACGAAACAGATGGTTAAGGACATTGCTAAGGCTATAAAGAAGGGTGTTGATCCGATGCCTGTGAACGGTGGGCTTGGCGGTGCTTACTACTTTAGGAATGTTAGGGGTGAGAGTGTTGCTATTGTGAAACCCACTGATGAAGAGCCTTTTGCACCGAACAACCCGAAAGGGTTCGTGGGTAGGGCTCTTGGGCAACCGGGTCTGAAGAGGTCTGTCCGTGTAGGGGAGACAGGTGTTAGAGAAGTGGCTGCTTATCTTCTTGATCACCAGCATTTTGCAGGTGTACCTGCCACGGCTTTGGTGAAGATCACTCACTCTATCTTCAATGTCAATGATGGGGTGAATGGTAACAAACCTCACAAGAAGAAACTGGTTAGCAAGATTGCTTCTTGCCAACAATTCATTCCACATGATTTTGATGCTAGTGACCATGGAACTTCAAGCTTTCCTGTCTCATCTGTGCATAGGATTGGGATCCTGGACATTAGGATTTTTAACACCGATAGGCATGCTGGCAATCTACTTGTCAGGAAGCTTGACGGTGTGGGGAGATTTGGTCAAGTTGAGCTCATTCCCATTGACCATGGTCTTTGTCTCCCAGAAAGTTTCGAGGATCCGTATTTTGAATGGATCCACTGGCCTCAAGCTTCGATCCCGTTTTCCGAGGATGAGCTTGCTTATATCGAGAGCCTAGATCCAGATAAAGACTGTGAGATGCTCCGCTCCGAGCTTCCTATGATCCGTGACGCATGTCTTCGTATTTTGGTGCTCTGCACCATTTTCCTCAAGGAAGCTGCCGCCTTTGGTCTGTGTCTCGCTGAGATTGGTGAGATGATGAGCAGGGAATTCCGTAGTGGAGAGGAGGAGCCTAGTGAACTCGAGCTAGTGTGCGTTGAAGTGAGGAAGCTGGTTGAAGAAAGGGAGTTATTTGTCCCGGAATCTGAAGCCGGTGAAGACGAATTTCTGTTCGACATTGATTATGAGGATCCTGAATGGGACAACACTCCAAAAATGGGAAATGGAGATGATTATTTCAGCAGATCATCACCAGTATTTGGTGTAAATGGCAGAAACCCTCTCTCAAAGCTCGAGGAAAGTCTCGAAGAAGAAGAGGAAAGTGAAGATGGGGAGAAAGATGGGGAGTTGGAGGAGGAGAAGGGTGGTTTTAGAATGCTACCTGTTCCTCAAAAGTACCCATCAATGTCAATGATATCAATGTCCCTCAAAAATACCAGTTTAGGTGAAAAGATTCAGAAATTTCCAGGGATGAAAACTGAACATGGTGGTTATTCATCCTCTGGACATAGGAGTGCAAATGAGCAGCTCCCTGCAAGTGCAAGCTTTGTGAAGGTAGTTGACATGAATGAGGAAGAGTGGGCATTCTTTCTTGAGAAGTTCCAGGAGTTGCTTCGCCCAGCATTTGCTGAGCGGAAGGCTGTCACTCTTGGGCAGAGACAGAGACAGAGGCTCGGAACTTCTTGCCAGTTTTGAGGTAGAGAAATACTTACTTAAACAGGTTTAAGAGAAGAGGGTTTAGCTGGTTGAGAGGAAATAAGGTTTTGTAGGCGGTTGCGACAGAGGAGGGGTCGATAGGATTAAGTAGTGGTGGTGGTGGTGGGGTTGTGGTGGTGGTGGGAGCGGAGGCAGCAGTTTGGTGAAGTGCTGTAAATATTCTTTGAAGGCAGGCCGGGCGGGCGGGTACTGGTTCAGTGAAGTGGTGGCTGCCATGTCTGTCTTAGCAGGATTTGTTTGTATTTTTTTGTTCTCTTCTTTAGAAAAGCTTTGAAGCTTTTTTTTTCTTTTTAGATTTTTCTTTTCACTCTTTTGTGGGCTTGTTGATAAATAATTTTGTAGAAAATGAGAAGTCCTTCAGGAAAAAAAAAGAAAATAGAAATGATTGTATATATACTACCACTGAGACTGTTGTTTCTTGTGAATTTCTCCATCCCAATTTTTGTTATCCTCTTTTATTCCTCAGTACATCTTTCTTTAGTAATTGGTGGAAATTCCTTCTTTATACAATTATTGGATATAGTTAACACCCTGCAGTATATTGTATATGTTCTTGTAGAGTTGGTTACTGCAGCAAGAGTTGCTGAGAACTTCAAAGTCTGATAGTTGGTTCCTGCAGCAAGAATACCAGAGAAGACTTCATACTTTCATAGTCTGATATCTGAACTCTGAAGTCTGGTATCTGTTGTTTTTTCTTTCACTTTTTGTGGGTTTGTTGTTAAATAATTTTGTAGAAAATGAGAAGTCCTTTCAAAAAAAGAAAGAAAGAATAGAAATGAATGTATATATACTACCACTGAGACTGTTGTTTCTTGTGAATTTCTCCATTCCACTTTTTTTTATCCTCTTTCTATTTCTCTGATATCTTGTGTGGACTTGTGGAGTACATCTTTCTTTATTAATTAGTGGAATTTGTATGTTGATCTAATTATTGGATGTAATTAAATTACACACTGCAGTATCTTGTTTAGGTTTCCTGCAACAAGAGTTGCTGAGAAGACTTCATAGTCTGATATCTGAACTCTGAAGTCTGGTATCTGTTATTTAAATTCATGATCACACCATTTCTGGTTGCAGGTCAGAACTAAAGATGGCTGTGGGACGGCCCGACCCGACCTGACCCTGCTCGAAAAAAGCTCGGTCTGGCACAAGCACGAAAAAAGCCCGGCCCGACACGAGCATGAAGTCGTGCGCGCATGGGACGTATTTTTGTTGGAAAAAAGCATGACAAGAAACGGCACGATAACGCACGCTAAACTCATTAAAATTAGGTTTATGCTTGGCGGCCCGACAGCTAGGGCATGGGCCCGGTTTTGAACTTTTCAGCCCGGCCTGATGCAGAGTGGACCTGGCTTGGATCCGGCCCATTTAGGCCCATAACCCGTGGACTCGGCCCGAAGCCCGACCCGGCCATCTGTAGTCAAAACTAGATGTGCTTATCAGGGTGTAGGATGGAAATCGCAGCAGTTGAAGGGCGGAAAATGATCATCCGAACTGGTGTGAAAGAGGTAAATCATCTTCTTTCTTTCTGTTGGTTTTTAATGAAGAACTGGGTGTAGGCCACTATTTTTAAGGATCACTATCATTGCAAAATTCAATTCCAATTGTAACAAACTTGCTTTTCTGCAGATGTGGATGAATTAGCTTTTTCCTTATCCTGTCAATTCGCTTTTCCTTTCCATTGAAATTATATAATTAGGATGAAAATGACCTGTGCCATGTTCATTACAGAGTACATGTCAATTATGTCATGGTGGGTTTAGATTTCACCAAAAAAGATGAACATTAATTAATATTCATAATTTAATATATCAGGTTGGTTTTTGCTGACATTATAAGCAAGAAAATTATGTCAAGCAACAGCAAATCCAAATTTGGCCTTTCAGTATTCTTTTGGTGCAGTCAAAATAGTGAAGTGTTATGTATGGCTACATAATTGCCTTTTCCATATGATCTGTGGGCTAAATAATAAAGTACGGGATTTGTTCTGTTCAACGTATTTCAGGAGAAATGAGTCTAGGAAACATAGGCTTGTCCAGTATAGTTGATATCTAAAGTAAGTTATGATAAGTTTTAATAAGTTGTTCACTTAAATTTAGATAAATTAGGATAAGTAGAAATTAGGTGAATAAAATGTACTCTAATGATTTTGGATTAGGCAAGGAAAGAGAAAGGACATGCGGAATAAGAGACAGTTTGTGATAAGTTTTAATAAGTTATGTTAAGTTTTAATACTCCCTCCGTCTCTTTTTGTTTTTTACGTTGGTATTTTGCACGCATTTTAACGACTAATTAATGTGCATTGAGATTCTTCTAAGTTTTTCGTGTAAACAGAAAAATTACTTTTATTTATAATGTTTTCACTATTATCAAAATTCTGATATTGGGAAATGAGAAAAAGTTAATGTCTTTATGGAAAAATGTGAGAGATTAAATGACCCAATGGATTTAATTGGTTAATATAATAATTGGCACAAATTTTGATAAAATATTAAATCATTTATGTGATAATATAAAAAGAAATGTAAAGAACATTTTGAAACACCCAAAAAAGAAAACGTAAAAAACAAAAAGAGACGGAGAGAGTAAGTTTTAATAAGTTGTTCAGTTAAGTTTAGATAAATTAGGATAAGATAAGTAGAAATTAGGTGAATATAACGTACTTCAATGATTTTGGATTAGGCAAGGGAAGAGAAAGGACACGAGGAATAAGAGACAGACAGTTTATCAAGAAAGAAAAAGCGTTTTACCACCTTGTTGTCCCATTTTATGGAGTTATTATCTAAACAAAAGAAGAGATTTTATGGGTGGGTTATCCTTTCTTGTCCCTTCTTATCAACCATTATGGTCAAATGACATGATTAAGATTTAAGACTTTGTTTTAACTTTTAAGGAACTGAGATATACTATTATAGACCACGTTTGAAGAATTTAATTTCCATGGGTCCAAATTAGGAGCTTTTGAGTAAATCAAACACTAACTTGTAAGTTGTAACTTTAAATTATTCTCGAAAAGTAAATACGATAAAGAAATGACCTAGCGTGTACTCTGTATCATCTTAAAGACTATAAAGGATGAGTCGGATGACATTAGGCTCCGGACTTTTAATTTTATAAGATGAAAAACTCCAATCGTTAAAGCAAAGAATAATAGTCAATTTGGCGCAATAACAATGTCTTGATAAGTAAAAGAGGTAAAAGAAACGAAGTTTTTGCTAATTATAGTTTCTAGATCATCTATATTTAATAATAGAAATCTCATACGAAATATGAAATGGTTTGCTGTAAATCACGAGTAATGATTTATAGTTATAATAATGACTGTTTAAGGCAGATTTCATGCGCAGATTTCACGCAATAATGCGTAAAATGTAAAGTGACACACATCCAAGATTCAACACTAAACAATGAAGTATTATTATAGAGAAAGAGTAGTGTATCATACAATTTGTGTTAAACCTAAAACGGATAAACATGCATTTTTGGTGAAGATCTAAATTCCCATCTACCTCATAATCGATATTCAATCATCATCAAAGAAGCAAGTAGTTAAAAGAAAACAAGAAGAATATTGGTAATATGGCCCATCAACGTGGCACCCTAATCTTTTTACAGTACTAGTTTGTGTGTTTTTTTTAATTGTATTTGCAAGTTGCAGGCTTGCTGCTTGGAGTAGGCCCGAGCCCGGTGGGCCCGGGAGAATGCACTTTATTGAAATATTGGGATTCAAGATAAAATGATGGGCTATTTAGCCTGTTAGTGTAAGGTGTCCACTTACTGGACCATGGTCTTGTCTAATTGCAATGAGTACTTCCAAAGTCCCAAGTTTGACACTTTTGATTGTGTTAAAAATCAAAAGTTTTTCATATTGAGGTTTACCTGATTATTGATACGAATTTAACAATATTTTTCGGTACTATAATTGGTGTGATATTTAAAGAACAAAGTATGAGGTGTTTTGAATAAGTCGTACCATTTCGACTGATGTATGGACTAGTTGATAAGGAATACTCCTTAGTTAAGTTTTTCGATGTAAATTTTGTTGTGTGGCATATTAGTAGTTGATAGTTGAGGTTTTTTTACTATGTGTTTGTTAGTGTTGGCCCCCGATCACCCACCTTGTCGAGTCACACGCCACTACGACTTCACATTAGTATGATATGGTACACGTTGGGTCTAACTCGCATTGTTTTGGGCTACTCCCCAAAAGGCCTCATACTATTTGGATAAAGTAAACACTTATATGCTAGACACCTTTTACCTACGCTTTCAATGTGGGACTTGGATTGATATCCCAACAGTTAGATATGTAATCGGTCAAGTCTTTTTTCTGTATTGTCCCAACACGAGATTACGTTGCTGAGTTCAATGTTACCTCCTCTAATCACTTTCTAAATATCGTGTCATAAAGGTTTTTTGCAAGTTAAAGAAATGAGGAAGTATTTTCTAACACAAATGTTTAGTAACACAAATACTGTAATTTTGTAACAAATATTTACAAATTTGCCTTTGACACACGAAGTATACAATTTCGTATGTCCGATTTTGCTTTGGTATTTTCGTAATTTTGTCCCCTTTTGGTAGTTTCTTTTTCTCCACGTATGATCCTCGGTAATGAAACCCTTTGAAAAATTGCCGCGAGTTCAACAAGCTTCCTTAAACCCTAAACCCCCAAACCCCTTCTCCTCCGCCATCATTTGACGCCCCAACCACCGCCCAAAACCCCTTCTCCTCCTCTTTCTCTCTCTCCGTCGCCAGCATTTTTCACCACCACCGCCCAAAACCTTCAAAACCAATGATTGCTTCTCTACACCATAGAAAAAACCCTGGAGCTTACCAATTCCCATGCTTTATCGTCTCCGCCCATGTAGACTCCGCCGCCTTCCTCTCCTCCTCTCTAAACCCTTCACTTCCACTTCCGCCGCCTTAATTTCCGACGACACTCCCCCTGTCACCACCGAAACCCCAATCTCAAACCCCAGTGATACAATCCGCGATATTCTTCACAAATTAAGAAAATTCGGTCTCAATCAATTCGTCACTGGCGGTTATTTTCACGGCACTTTTGCTTCTAAGTTGGATTCAGACACTGTTGATCAGATTATTGATAAATTGAGTGTTGAAAGCCCGGAATCAGCTGTAGGATTTTATTCCCTTTTGAAGAGTGATTATGGATTTCAACCTTCGACAAAATGTGTGTTTGTTGTGGCTCATATTCTTGCTGAGATGCGGCGGGTTTGGGATTTGCAGGATGTTATCAAGGAGATTGTAGCTCAGGAAGGTCAGCATTTTAGAGTAATTCGTTATTTTTGGATTGTTTAGCTTGTTTGTTTGATGAATGAATATCTTTTTGCAGAAATAGTTGAGAACTTTGCAGCTATTAGCTATTAAATATTTGAATAACTCGTTTGTTTGGACAATTTCTTGTACCTTGACAGCATATGAAACATGAAAGATTTTCAATTCTGTATTTATAGCTAACTGCATTTCTATCAATATCTATATAAACATAGTTTGCTGTCTTTGAACGATTCAAAACCTCTATCCTAAAACTGCAAATTCAGCTTTAGATGAATCTGCATCATATTTTTCTGTAAGCAGCTCTGTGGTCAAGGTAATAATTGGAAAAAAGAAAACCATCAAGGTACATAATGCGAGTGAAACATTGTTAATTATCTGTTTGACCAAAGCTCTAATTGAAGAGTCTAGCGTTCAATAACTCCCGTTCTCACCATATTCAATAAAGAGTCACTGCCATGGTAGTTCTCTATATCAGTCATGAGTTGCAATTTGCATGAGCTAGTCAATTCATCCTGCCACTGTCGATGAGATATTTGAATCAGAATCTATAAATAAGCTGTAAACTTCACTCTTGGTGAAAATTTACAAGCGAAGATCAGTTGGTCTCCACTCCATTGGATTGACCTTCACACAAAAAATACATCACAGTGAAACATGGGAATTATAGAGTCCGTCTTTCTGCACACCCTCCTCGTAGCCACACGCAATGTCTTCTCAGAAAATGAATAGATACACTTATAGTATTTACATTAAAAGAATTCACGCATCAAATATCTTTATGACATTTGGAACTGTTTTTCAGAAAGTCTTTTCAGACTCCACCTCCCTTCCAATAGTCTTTCTTTGGAATTTGACTTAACGGGAACCTGTGAGGCATTTCTACCCTTGTAGTAATAATTAATTCACTTGAACTGCAATTTATCCCTCTTCCAAGCCAAGTTATATAACCGTATAAAGGAGTCGCATTATTCTTCCTACAGAGGAGGGTTCCGTTGGGCTGTACTTTTAATATTTCCCAATGATTTTGCTTACTTCTACCTTTACATCTATTTTAATAATTACTTTCCTTTCAAAAATGTTTTTTACGAGTCTTGAGGAAACAATCTCTCTACTGGATGTCTGGATCCCATTTGTTATATTCTTAGAGATAAGGCTGCTTACACTAAACATCCCAGACCTTCCATCAGCCTTAGTTTTAAAAAGCGCGCTTTTTTGCGCTTAAAGCTCGGAAGCTCAGAAGCTCACACCAAAACGCTTCTACCAGCTGAAGCCCAGCGACATACAAGAAGCGTGCGCTTCCTAGCGCTTCGGTGCTTCTGCGCTTCCTAGCGCTTTTGCGCTTCTTGTAGTCTAGGCACTTCAGACCCTTCTTTTTTATAAAAAATAAAGCCACGTGACTCTAATCTTCTTTTTTTAAAGTATCACGTGATTTCTTTTTTTAAAAAAGTGAATATTTGGGAAGTTTTTGAAAATCCTAGTGCAATTTTCTCAATTAGCCGGATTTCTCTAGCCTTCTCGCAAGATTTCTCCCGTCGGATTCTGAATTTTTCTTCCATCGTTTTGATTTCTCTATTTTTTTTTCATCTTTTCTTTCCATATTTTCTCCATATGTTCTGAACTTTTGAAATTTTATTATTTCTTTCTGGGTGCGCTTCGCCTACGAAAAGCGTGCGCTTTCGCTTTGCGCTTTGCGCTTAAGCTCCAGGGCCCTTTGGCGCTTCAGTGCGCTTCGCGCTTTTTAAAACTAAGCCATCAGCAACATCAATATTAGGTTTTTATTATCTTTACAACTGATCCATCAGCTTATGGTACTTCTTTTTGTTAGTATCTTCTTAGACAATTGTCTTATGAATCTCATGTGCTGTTTACGGGTAATTTGTGGTGTGATTAGGATCAGGCTCTGCACCTTTTCTATGTGATCTACTTGATAACAGCTTCAGAGACTGGAATTCGACTTTTCTTGTCTGGGATATGGTGGCCTTTTGTTATTCAAGATTGGAGATGGTACATGATGCACTTGTTATTTTAGCAAAGATGAAGATCCTGAATTTGCAACCGTCAATATACACCTATAATAGTATGTTGCAAAACCTGAAACACACTGATATTATATGGAATATATACGATGAAATTAAATCCAGAGATATTTCACATAGCAGATATACAAATCCCATTTTTATAGATGGACTTTGCAGGCAGTCAATGCTTCACGAAGCAGTAAGATTTTGGCGGGAGACTGAAGGAAAGGAGACTGGGGTTTCTATTGTTTCACTCAACACCCTTATGTCAAGTTTTTGCAGAGTGGGCCTTGTTGACGTTGCAAAGTCTTTCTTTAGTATGATGCTAAAGTCTGGCATTCTCCCTGATATATACAGCTATAATATTCTTATTAGTGGATTATGTATGGCGGGAGCTATAGAAGAAGCTTTGAATTTTGCAGATGACATGGAGAAGAATGGTGTTGATCCTGATATTGTGACTTATAATACTCTTATCCAAGGGTTTAACCGTCTTGGCTTGGTAGGCGAGGTTGAGAAGATCATTCAGAAAATGATGATCAAGGGTTTGAAGCCCGATAATGCTACTTATAAGGTATTGGCATGTGGATATTGCCAGGGTGGCAACTTGGGTGAAGCACTTAATCTGCTACATAAGATGACTCTTCAGGGCATTCCACCAAGTATTATTCCTTACACTGTTGTGCTTGACGGTCTGTGTAAGATGGGGCATTTCGACAAGGTAATCAAATTGCTTGATGTCGTTGATGAGATGGAAGACCTAGGACTAAAACCAGATTCAGTTTTTTACTCTGTTATTATACAATGTCTTTGTAAGATAGGAGAAGTGGATAGAGCTATACAACTCTGCAGTGAGATGCACTCAAGAAGAATCTTCCCGAGTTTGGTCTGTCATGGAGCAATTCTCTCGAAGCTATGTAACGAGGGGATGCTGCATGAGGCAAGAATGTACTTTGATGCCCTGTCGGAATGTTATTTAGCTTTCAATGTTGTTCTGTATAATATAATGATTGATGGATGTGTGAAGTTTGGTAATAATGGAGCTGCTGTACAGTTATACATGCAACTATTGGAAAAAGGTATTAAGCCAACAATAATCACATTTAACTCTTTGATTCATGGTTTTTGTAGAAGCGGAAAACTAGGGGTAGCTAGAAAGTGGTTTGAGACAATTAAGGTCCACGGACTTGTACCGAATGCTGTAACTTACACCACCCTTATGGATGGGTACTGTAAAGATGAAAATACTACTGCCATGCTTGAGTTGTTCCAGGAGATGATGGCAGAAAATGTGGACCCAACACATATCACTTACACTGTCCTAATCAAAGGTCTCTGCAACGAAAGGAGATGGCAAGAATCTTTTCAAGTACTTGCAAATATGTACAGCAAGGATCTAAAACCAGATCAAGTAACTTACAATACCATTATCCAATGTCTTTGTAGAGCGAAGAACTTGAAAGGAGCATTATGGCTACATGATGAGATGATAAAGGAAAATATTCAACCTAGTTCGGTCACTTATAATATTCTCCTGAATGGCCTCTGTTTATACAGTGATTTGAAGGTTGCAGACAATCTAATGCGTTTTCTTCAACATCAGCAGATTAGTTTGTCAAAGGTTGCTTACATGACGTTGATAAAAGCACATTGTGTCAAGGGAGATACATCTGCAGCAATTATAATTTTTCATTGCATGCTGCATAAGGGTTATCAAGTCTCCATCAAAGATTTTAGTGCTATCATAAATAGATTGTGCAAAAGGGGTTTCATAACCGAAGCAAAACTTTTTCTATGCATTATGTTATATGAAGGAATTTCACCTGATAAGGTTCTTTTTGAGATGCTGGTTCAGACCTTTCTTTAATTTGTTCCATAAGAAGCGATGTTTTGTTTGCTCCTTTCTCTGAGAACATTGAGATGGTGTTTGCAATGAGTGTCATGTCAGGTATGCATTTAGAACTTGGATTTAGTGTTCCTGTTTTTATTTCTAGGTTTGGTACACATATTTTACAATTTGCTTAATGGAAATCGCTGGCATGATTGTCTGATTTTTCTTTCTCTAATTTTATTTTATTGTTATTATAGAGGGCTGTGTAGTATCTTTTACAAGTTTGCTTTTGAATTTAATGTGCTCTGAAAATGTTTTCAATTAATCATGGGTTGAATGCTGATACACAGACCACATAGCTCTGTTGGATAAATTGACAAGAAATATGTTTGCCTCAGTGGCAATGAACAGCTTATTTATGAAAAGTTTTTATTCATGACAAAAACTATTCACGTGTTCTATATACTAAGAGCCATGATGAACTGGCATTTATGAATTGTTTCTATGCTTTTATACAAGATGCTGTAGGAAAGATGCTGTATAGTGGTTTCAATTTCTGGCATTACTGATTCTGCAGTAGGGATATTGCTTGGATTTCGACACTGTAATTAGCTGTTTTCTTTCGTTTTTGTTATGGCCTTGTCAAGGCCTGCTGGGTATTTTTTGTAACTCCCCTTGGCAACTTAGGGTCCTGCTTAGCAGATTCGTTTGTTCCAATGGTGAAGATTGGCTAAATTGCTTGAAATTTTTATAGATATAAAATTCTTTTATTACCAAAAAACATAATAATAATCTGTCACTATTGATTTGGCTTCCCTATAGTGCCCTAGTTCCTAGAAGTTTGGTCTAGGGACACCTTGTAGAGTGTAGGGGGTGAATTGTGTTGATTGGTGAGCTTATCTTTTGTACTCTTGGTGATTACTAACAAGAGACTCATTATCTCATGTGGACTAAGCTATAGACTTCTTATTGGCGGTCAAAGTCTCATTATTACTCTCTTATAGCATATTAAAATTATATATGTTACTTTGCAGCATTTAAATCATTAAGCCTAATCTTGTGACTTGTGAACTTTGTGAGGCAATCTAAATCTTTGTCTGGTCATCATACAGGGGAATAACTTCGCCTGCAAGACTGATTTTGTTCAAGATATGAATGTATATGCCAGCTTTGAGAACACAAAGAATGAATGAACTTCTCGTTGAAAGTATTCTTCTTGTTGTTTTTGGGACGAGGTCGACAGCTCTTTGCAGCTGGAGCAAGTGCATAACTGCATATGTTGGAAAATGCGGAATGTGTTTTATAATTAGCAGGCTGTTATTGGTTATGGTTATGGTTACAATAACTACGATCATGTCCAGACTGATGCCATGATTTCTGGAGCCCTTAAGTGTTCAAGTCGAACCTTGGCTCTCTGCTAAATATAGGTAACAAAGTAGGCAAATTCTACTAAGATTTTGGATTGCCGTCTACACTGTGACTGTCACTTCTTGACTTTTTTTTAGTCATGCTGCAAAACTATCAATCTAGGATCCTTATACTTTGGGTGCTTGCTGGAATTTCTTTAATCCTGTCAATGTCATCAACTCCATGGAAGCTGTTGTGATCACTTAAATATGATGCTCTGATGATATCTAAATGTAGAATAATTGCATCAGGCTTCTTCAGCCCTTTTAGGCCTTGTTATTAGGACTGAGTCTTAAGATTGCATACTCGTACGGTCATAATGTCAGCCAGAGATTGCTACCTGGGTTTTGGCATAAATATAATGGTTGCTTGAATATGAGTGATGTCCTACACTACCCAGCAAGTCGTATTTTTGAACTTCCCTCAACCCTGTTCTCTCTTTCTCTCTCTTTTTTTTACCTCAATGGTTTCAAGTTTTTTTAATAAATTTACTTCCCCTTCCCTTCCACCTTCTTAAGAGAAATTACCTGGTTTTGGAAGGATTCGTCTCTTATCTCATCCTTTGTTTCTGCCCACAATGTATGCTTTGTGAAGTTCCCACTCATCTGGTAAAATATTCATATTCAGATTTTGATCTTACTCAATGTCAAAAGGAGCTAAATGTTTATTGTGTAGAACAAAACAGAAGGTGAGGCCCAACTGAGATTCTGGGCCTCACCTTACCTCTGCAATCGATCTCATTGAACTGCACTTCGATCCTAGATTTTAGAAAGAGTTGTCTGCAGGCTATTGTGCTCTTTAACATGCACGTTATCCATGTCTTACTCTTGATAGATGAGTTGTCTCTTGCATGTATGACTGACATTTCTCAACAGTCCAGTTTTCTCTTTCGACTTGTTTATAGCACGTCGTATGGCATATGATTTTGTCAGCCCAGGTTACTACTGGCGGGCGGGAAGGGGCGGGAGTTCAGCATTGTTGGTTCTTTTATTTACCCGAATGACATCTCAAAAATTTATCTCTAGATAATGTGGATATCATGCATATTCTTGGGCTATTCCGAATGTTTGATGGCTTGCAAAATTTTGGAGTGATATGGATTACTTTGACTTGCCTGTGAAATATGGTGAAGTTATCTGATTTCACTTGCAATAGCATGCCATGGAGTTTTGCAGTTAACTGACCTATTGTTGGTCTTAAATTTTCCCTGTCTTGATTATTTGTAAAGTATATCACGAGCTTACTTCGTAGAGAAGTTGAAGGGTGTTTACAAATGTGTTTGTTGATACTTTGATAGTCTTGATTCTAGAACTCTGGCTATGTTGTTTGTCACATCATTTTAGAGGATCACCTACACAAGATACTATAGGAAAGATGCTGTATAGTGGTTTCAATTTCTGGCATTACTGATTCAGCAGTAGGGATAGTGCTTGGATTTAAACAGTCAACACTGTAATTAGCGGTTTTCTTTCGTTGTTGTTATGGCCTTGTTAAGGCCTGCTAGGTTTTTTGTAACTCCCCTTGGCAACTTAGGGTCCTGCCTAGCAGATTCGTTTGTTCCTAAGGTGGAGATAGGTTCTAAATTGCTTGAGTTTTGATAGATATTAAATTATTTTATTACAAAAAATAATAATAGTCTGTCACTATTGAGTTAGCTTCCCTATAGTGCCCTAGTTCCTTCCCAGAAGTTTGGTCTAGGGACACCTTGTAGAGTGTAGGGGGTGAATTGTAGTTTATTGGTGAACTTATCTTTTGTACTCTTGGTAATTATTAACAAAAGACTCATTATCTCATGTGGACTAAGCTATAGACTCTTATTGGCGGTCAAAGGCTCATTATTACTCTCTACTCACTAGCCAAGGTTTGACACAATTTATAGGAATGTGGGTTATATTTCTGTATGAAAATGTAGACGAAGTGACAAGGGATAAAATTCTACTATTTATTCCATATATAGTTTAGGTAGAATCTGATAACTAAGTAAGGGTGATGTAAGAAATTAAGAACCGATATGTAGGCTCAAGTGAGAAGGGTAAGAAGGCTTGTCTACCATTGAATCTGTTGAACTCTGATGTCTCTTATTATACCTGTTTCACTTGGGGCAGTATTGTAAATGAGGAAGTTTGCTTGAATGAAAAAAGGACTAAGTAGGATACGAGGAAAGCAACCAGATACTGTAGTTTTCTTCATTTCCGAAAATGTCTTTCTATCGACCTTGTAGAATGGCGCTCAATTCCTAGATTTAACTTTTTAATTTGTTCACCTCTTTAATCTGATAACTTTGGTTGTTGTTGAAATCTGATGAAATAAAACACTTTTACTTGAACTTTCTTATATGATGATGTGTGATGGTAGTGGCGCAAAGGACTAAAGAGATTGCAGGGTTAGCATCAATATTTTGTTAGCAGTGAGCCAGCGAATGCTACACTAGTCCTGATAGTTTTTCGGATGAGTGGGTTTATGTCTTGTTTGATTTTAGTTGTAACTTTTTTAGTTTTATAAGAGAATGTAAAATGACTATTAGATGCTAGATATTTTGGCTTAAATTCTTCTTACCTTAACATTGTCTTTCTCATGGGATCCCAAGACTACTCAGTGACTCACTTCTCTTCTTTGTATTACCCTTCTCATGTGACCCCAACTCCCAACACTACTACGACTGACCTTGTTGTAATGAACTGATGTAAGGGGAGGGCACTCTAGGTAGTATCATAGTTATGGTAGCTTGGGCAATAAGCTAAGGAGCTTGCCACTATATATAGAGCGTATTAGTGAGAAAATATCATGTTGATATTGATTAACATTTTGTTGAGCTTTTAATAGTTCATTGGGAGAGAATCAAGCCTCTCGAAAGCTTGAATATCGGTTACTTTTCTGTAATTTCCGTTTTGTTAATCAAAATCTTCCTTTTCTTCCTTACGATCTGCATATTTGATGTCTAAGTTTTGTTAATTCATAACACTTGTATTGAGTGATTCATTTTAACTTCCTGACAGGCTTCACAGTAATATGCTGAATGATGTAGTGCTTCAGGGAGCCTGAACACGAATGACATCAATATTAGTGGCTACTCTCCAAGGAGCTTGAGTGTGAATGTCTTCAGTTATCGTTTATTTACCAATGTGTAAGTTGGTGTGCATATTTTCTTGTCATTGTGGTTGTCTCTGACCCCTTTTATCTACTTTTCTTTTAAAAAATTGGATGCGTTATCTTCATGCCTTGAAATTGTGCTGTGTGTAATAAAAATTGTGTTAAAATATCTATTTCAGAACTGGCATCATTTTGGTATATTATACTAAGTATATAATATGAATTTGGGTAGAGTATATCAGTTGATTTCTGAAGGGAAAGACTAATCAAATTCTAACTAACAGAATCATATAAATGTCTCGTCACCGTTTATATTCTCAACCCCAAAGGAAAGTTTATTGTTGGAGGAAGAAGGTAAGATTAGGGACTTGTTTGGTAAATAACTTTTAGCAAGCTTTTTGATAGGATATTTCCTTTTAGCTTATTGATATGGTCATATGATCAAGCTGCCACAAAAATATTTGTTTTGGTTTATTAAAAGCTGGCTTTTTTCTTCTTCCAAAAACGAAAATCTAGTTGTTGTATAAGGTCCTGGATGGGAATCAAGTAGTCTTTGAGGTAGATATGGAAAATGCAGTAAAAGTGCCTCTCTTTGTGAAATTGAATATAAATAAATGAGAATCCAAGTTGATGTTGATGAAAAAATATATTTTTTTGATGCTTGATGATTTAATTTGCAGATCCTATAGAAGTTAGTCATCCCTCTGTGGAACAAGCTGCCCCAGGAGAAAGAAAGTTAGGATCTGAACAGTTTAATGAAGTTGCAGATGACAGGTAAAAATACAATCATAGATTCATAGAAAATGTTGATGCTATAATCATATCGACGAAAACAAATTGTTTCAAAATTGAATTTGTTGAACCATTGTAACTGTTGCTCACTATAGTTGGGTGGAAGATGCTCCCTTAATAGATCCAAGTCCATGGCCTGTTTAAATTGAAGTGAATTTTGTTAGGAGTTATGATGGAGGATTATACGTCGTCATACATTGATAGTGCGCTTTACCCTCCATCCATTAAATAAAAAATGTTCTTGTATCTAGTTTAGGGAGGGACAAAATGTAATTTATTTACTTTTTTCGCCCTCCATTAAATAAATCAATTGAATATGATTTTTATTTTCAAATGAAGAAGCACATAGGAAGGCTTTGTGCCTCACTTTCATGTTAACTGTTTTATTTATAGTCTTATACACATCAGGTATGTTCACATAACGGAAATTCAGTCATTCTCAGCTTGTATTGTTGTTTTTAATTTTGAACATGCCTGAAAACTTCACATTTGAATACGTTTACAGATCAACAGATGTGTCTTCTAATCTAATCTTGAATTCTACATCAACCCTGCAATTCTGCACCAGCTGCTAACGCAGTTGTTTATATTTATGCTTATGATTCTTCTTATAAATAAATAATAAAGCCTTATTATTCTGCTAATACTTGATTTTTTGAGAGATTTATAACTTGTGACACATTATTGTTGCAGAAATTTGCCTCCTTTTCAAGTTTTTGATACTCCAAGTTGGGTCGATTTTTCCTCCAAGGCCAGCTGCTGAACTTCCACCAGCTTTCACTGCCTCCGATGCCTCCAAGGTTAAGCCCAACTTGGCCCATCTAATTCCGTTCTGGCTCGTTGAACAGGTCTAGCCCTCACCTTCTGAGGTATATCTCGACCACGTGACTTGTTGATTCGACCCAATGCATTCGAGTCAGGCACCATGTGTTCTCCTTCACAAAGTTTCAGTGCCAGCTCTGTATACTCTGCTAAAAGTTTGGCATTTGACAAACTGATCAGCCTCCATTGGCCAAGCCAACAGCACCACCCTAAAGGCCCGGCCCGACACAAAAATCCCGGTCAGTGGCCTGGCCACAATTTGAACTATTCGACCCGGCATGTTGCAGAATGGGCTTGGGTGGGCCTGGCCTGGACCACATCCATCTTTACACCACCCCCAGCCATTACATTACACTCTGCAACAATGAGTTCCACCCGCACAGTGACTCACGAACCCACCTACTGCTTTGTGGTGCAGTGTCTCTCACTTGTGGGACCCAACCTCTTTGCACCATGCGCCGATCAGAGGCCCGCTTGTCAAACCCATCTGGGACCTGTTGACTGGACCTGGACTTGACCACCCATATGAACTGAGTCTTCCTTCGCTCCAAAGCTGAAGCCATACATACCCTAATTTTGAGGTTCTGTAAGCAGCTTTTTGACTTCCAAAACAGACATATAACACTCTACAATCAGGGCATGTATCATATCAAGCCAGTTAGCACTCCAAATTGGTTAATTGATAGTTTAATACTACCAATTAGGCACCACAAAGGTCAACTACACAGTCCCAAATGAGGTTGGAGAGGCGGCAAGCTGTGATGTGTTGATAAACACATCACAGTGGTACGCTGGTACTTTCACATCACATAACATGGGTACGGTATATAATTGTTTAAATTTTTTAAACCATTATTCTTATTTATATAGCATTGTTTGTTTTATATACCATACTTGTCCCAAATAGGCTAATACAAAGTCCTAATAATTTGACTTTATTTCCTCCATTTTTGGTTACTTTCATCTCAAAGTTGTTTCAACCTTGAAACACTGTATTCTTGGACTTGTAGTCCGTATATGTTGTGACATTAGCGTACCATTTTGTGTAATTAAAGTTGATTAAAAAGTTAAAAGTCCACAGTTTCAACACTGTTTCCAAACAATGTCTACCCGATGCTGCAGGTTGACTAATTTTATTAACATCTCCCTTTTACACTTGGTTTCATTAGTTGTCGAGTTCATATCCGACGCTTTTTTTTATTTATACTATATGAGGTAGCGGTAAAAAATGAGGGTCTGTGTATCACATATTTACCTGTCATAGCTTTTTCCCCGTTTATAATTTATAAAATGGCCATTTCATAACTAATGTTTGATACAAGTTAAAATAAATTAAAATCAACCAATAAATTTAAAAGTAATTTAATATTTAGTGTCAACTTTTTAGTAAGATCGTCTTATCGAAAATCTTAACATAGGAATCATACAATATCGTAAATGATAATCATTGCCTTTGTGCCACTGACTTTTTAATCTATGCAGTTTGACTTTCATGCTTGAAAACACGAAGCTTTAACTATAAAAATACCATTAATATATTAAGTTATAAATAAATAAAAAATTATAAAAAGTTAATATAATATTTTGAGAATAACCTAACAAAATCTCACCTAACAATGTAAATAAGTAGACTAATTATTTGTTTGGTTGCAAACAATGGACAAACCACGGGAGGGCAAGCCGTACACAATGAAGACAATATTTTGACATGTTGACATATCTCACGCAAAGATGTTACGCTCATCTGCTTTTTTATTTAATTTTTAGGGGGACAAATCACGTCTTTTAAAAAAAAATCATCTCTCCATTTTTTTTAACCAATGAAGAAATAATACTTCCTGACCCTTAATACTCGATCTGTTTTGACTTTTTGCACTATTCACATAATTCACTTTAATCCTATTTTATTTCTAGTATATATATGAAAACAAATATTAGTATATAATATATTGTTGGCTTTATCTTAACATATATTTTCAAAATATTATTATTTTTATAAGTTTTTATAATATTTAGTTAAAGAAATTAGTGGTCAAAGTTATACATTGGCAAACAAGTTCGATCAAAATAGGTCGAGTATTAAGAGACGGAGAAAGTACTTTACCTATTTCTTTATAACTACAACACCCATTTTTGACACGTAATAAGAAAAAATTAGAGAAAGTAAATGGACAAACTAACTAAAACTATTTTACCATGGATAGGAGGGAAGGGCTAGGATGTTAAGGTTTTATTTTATTTGTAAGTACTTTATCCGCTTATCTTCTATAATCACTTTCTTGAATGTGTGTCAAAAAGGTATGACCCTATTAGACAATTAGTTGTAAGCTGATTTAACTAGCGGTTAGTTGTTAGGTTTTTCGGATAATCTGTTAGTTGTTAGTTGTTATATTAGTTTGTTTGACTAACTGGTTGAATTAACTGTTTGTGTAAAGCGTTTGTTACATTAATTGTTAGTTTTTTAATGTGCAAAATGATCATTAAGAATATTGACATAATATGATGTAAGTTGGTAAGGGTTTTAATTTTAAACATTAATAGGACAACATTGTCACTTTACAACCACTTCCTCAAACCTCTAATATGAAAAAGCTCTTATATTGAGCGTTTTGAAAATAGGTTTTTCATGCCAAAACTCTTTTACAAACCTCTCATTAACGTTTTAAAATGGTCAAACTCTAATTCATATCAAAAAACACTATTTTCTCCAAACTTCGCATAGCCAAACACACCATTTGTATGTTAGATAATGCCTTGAATCGGTCATAGCCTAGTTGTATTCTGTAATCTGTAATCATCAAGATCAATAAAACTTTTCTCCCCTCTGCCTGTGGACGTAGATAACACGTTGTTAGTGAATCACGTTAAATTTTCTGCGGTCTTCATTACATTATTTATTCTTTCTTTCTTTGCATCCGCTATAACATCGTAAGTATAAAGAATCAGTAAAATACATGTATGAACTAAAACGCTCATGATTATGCTGGGCGGTGTCGAATAAAATCGGCAAACCCAAGTTCTCGTGAAGTGCATGGCGGCAGACAAGCGCAAAGCACCAATGCCTTTCGTTTTACGTTATGTAATCTTCTTCACACTAATCAATTTACCACCTAGTTACTCCTAGTAGTTAATTAACTACTCTAAAGTAAACTAATGGTAGTACTATTGTTGTACTTTATCTATTTTTAGTTAATTAATGTTTTATTTTCTTGTCTTTTTATATTGACTAGATTAGATCCCGTGTACGCATGAATTTTGATTATTTTTTTCACAAAATATTTAACTGAATATCTTCCAAATTACTGCATAGTTATAACATTTTTAACATACTCGTTTAAATTTATTCATCTAATATGTATATTTAAAATGCTAATAGGGTAATTTGACCAAAATATAGAGTGATATATTTTTCATTATTAATATAGCGTTTTGACTAAAATATTACAAATTTAGAATAATTATTATTACATCGTATCTATTATTGCCATAATTTATAAACTAAATTTTGTTTCTATACATAAATAGTTTATATAAAAGTTAGAGAATAAAAATAAAATAAAACAGATACATTTTTTGGGAAAGTGATTTTTGGTGGGAAAAAATCTCATCATGAATTGACATGTGTCATTCCTGGTGTCTCTTTTAGTATATAGTAATATATAGTAATAAGATTATTTATTTTTCTAAAACAATTTAGAACATTAACGAGCTAAACATGAGGTTGTTCAAATTTGACTCGTTTCTCTAACGAACTTTAATTCTCTTATTCGAGATTGCTTATTAACGTACTTAGCAAACGAGTTTTGTCCGAGTTCGGACCTCTAGTTAACATTCGTTGAACAAATTACTACTAGGTCAACAATTAAAAATAATGACATTTGCATTAAAACTAATTTTTTGTGCCCAATTTATTCATGAACGTAAGTATAAATGTTAAGAAATTGATTTTAACGCACTTTATATCCAAGGTTATTTAATGAGAAACTAATTTTAACAAAAATTTTTGTGATTAAAGAATAAAGTATTGATAATAATATATTTGGCACTTTATGCATGAAGCTTGGTTAAAAGCATGTGTGAATGTTGTAATTACCAATATATAGATCAAAGAAAATCACGAGTTTGATGGATTCTATGTACATATAACGGAGCAAAAGGACTCCAACGGAGGAAGCCGGTGCACTTGAAGTGGGGGCATAGAATGACAGATCGACTTCCCATTTCCGACACATGTTATTATATGTTATTCGTCCTCCCTCTATTATTAGTAGCAGGGTCGGTTTTGAGGCGGTGCGGGGTGAGCGACGGAACAAGACCCCAAATTTTAATTTTGTATATAGTGTAAATAGTCTCCTTATTAAACATAAAAACTAAGTTGGAGCATTGGTTAAGGCACTGGGCTATAAAAGAAAAGATCATTGGTTTGATTCTCCTTACAATGAAATTTGTTTTGCTTGACTGTTACAGCTGTACTTTCCTATTTTTGTTTTTTTATTTTTTCGGAAATTTCATTCACTTATGGTTTTTCGCATTTCCGGATATTACGATGCTCCAATTTCCTTCAGTTGTCGTTCATTGTTCCCCAAACCAAATTCTTCAATTAAATTTGATTCATTCTTCTCCCAATTTTTTTAAGTGATTTCATTAACAAAAATTTGGTTATGTTTATTATTTCGACAAATTTAGATAAGGGATGGTGTTTCGTTTGATAAAAATTGGATTTTTTATTTATTAAAGTAATGAATTGAGGACCCATTTTGAGAAATTGCACAGGGCCCCATTATTATAGCCCCGGCACTGATTAGTAGCTAGTAAAACTGTTACAACTAGTGTAAATCTAGGACTGTATGCAAGATCGGTCAAAACTCGTTTGCTAAGATAATAATATAAAAAATTGAATAAAAAACTTAAGCTAGCTAGGGAAAACGAGCCAGCTCGATCGAACGGCTTCATGTTATTACTCGTCCTCCCTCGATTATTAGTAAGTAAATAGTTGCAACTTGCAACTAGTGTAAATTAAGGTTGCAAGCTCGGTCAAAACTCATTTGAAAAGTTAATAAAATAAATTGAATAAAATATTTAAGTTCGTTAGGAAAACGAGCCAACTCGATCGAACAACTTCATGTTACTCGTCCTCCCTCTATTATAAGTACTCTGTAGTAACTTGTTCAACTAATGTACAACCAGAGGTGCAAGCTCGGTCAAAACTCATTTAGTAATTAAAAAACAATTTTGAAAAAAAAATTAACTTCGTTAGGAAACCACGAGTTGACCTAATAGTTAAGACCGAAATTTTTATGTATTACGGATAGGTCACATGTTCAAATCCCCTCACCATTATTATTTGCATCAACTTAATTGGAGTATGTACAGAAAAGAAGCATTGGATCTTGGCAACAATTAGTTTGACTCCTAGAAAAAATACAAGTAATTTGCTACATTGAATCAAACAATATTTTTAAAAAATTAGCCTAGGTTTTAACAATTTTAGGACCTCTATAAATTTCTTCTTGTAATATTCAATACTACTATTAGTTACGTATTATATATTCTTCACCATAATAAAGTGGTTGAAAGAACAAACATACCCATTTTTTCTCTACAAACAAAGAATGATGCATAATGTTTGGTCTCCTTGTTTACTTTCACTACTTCTCATCTTCTTCTTCATCGCCTCCACGGCCACAACCACGACCACGACCACGACCTCTTTCTCTCACCATGGTACATATACATATCGCCGTTATATACTCCGTACTTGGTTTTTTTTTACCGATTAGGGCTTATTTTTACTATTCTTTTAACCGATTAATTAGGGCGTATATTTACTAACTTATTGTTATACGTACTTGGTATAATTTGTTCCACATATATATACTTCGTATATAACTAAATTCTACTTGAAAGTAATGTTTAGGATGAAAATAATATGGCTAAAACTCTAAAAGGCGCATAATTAATCACTACGTTTTTCATATTATTCAGTTTTTTTAATCTCTATTCTATAAAGGAAGACTGAATATATTATGGATCAACATATATATATCCACCACTTTACTTTTATTTTTTTAATTATACATATTTTTATTTTCTTTAAAAATCCTTTGTTGGCTGACTGGCTCTATTGATCTCCATTGATTAGATGGACATGCATCCAGAACAGATGATATTAATAAGTCTTCTAAAGCAAAGGTACGAATTCAATTACCCTTATCACAATATAGTGATTTTAACCTACTACTGCGTATATGTATGTAACAATTTATCTTACTATTATGAAATACTGCAATAGCGTTAATTAATTTATTTATTTATTTACTTGCACTACAAGAAATTGTACTATTAACGACGGGAAATCCCGTCGCGAAAGGCCGATAATCGTTGATTAACGACGGGATTTCCTGTCGCGAACCCGTCATAAAAGGGGGCCGTCGTTAATAGAAATCCCGTCGTAAATCCGTCGTAAACCTGTCGTAAAAGAAATTTGCGACGGTTATTCCCGTCATTGTTTGTTTTTAGGCCCGTCGCAAAAGACTTTTGCGACGGGATTTTTGACCCGTCGTAATTAGGTTGTCGTTAAAGATACAAATTCTTGTAGTGTTGTGGTGGAAATCTTGCAACTTTTATGATTAATTAAAGTGAATTTCATAAATAATGCAATGTTTCCCTTTAATTCAAGTACATAATTTATTTTATTTTATTTTAACAATGCAAATACTCAATCAACATACTCTTACTAAAAGGGGTATCTTACTACTCCGTGTCAACTTATAATTAAGTTTCAATAGTATCTCACATTTTGCCCTAAAATTTGAAGACTTGTACATTTCTAAATGTTGCAATATTTTTGGAATCGGAGAAAATATATATATTACATTACCTGTGTGTCTTGCATGACGTAATTTAAGATATATTATTAACATGCTTCTTTTAGGTGACACCAATGCTAGCTAAGGCCGCAGAGGCGTTAAAGAGGATGAATAATGCAAAAAGACAAACTTCACTAAAAAAGTCGTTTTCAAAGGACAATGTTGTTGTTACTAGATGCGACTATAACAATGTAGCAAAGGTTTCATCAAAATCAATACCTACATTAGTAAATGAAGCTTCAATCACTAAAGAAAGATGTCAAAAGATCGGCAGAAAACTTATACCAGGACAACAAGATATGGATGCTTTTGTAACTTATGCTGATTATCGTGGACCGCAGCGCCATCCACCAAAGAACAACTAAGGAAAACTAAGAAGTAATTATGTAATACGGAGTAGTAACTACTCGATACCTTGTGACTTGGAGGTCACAAGTTCAAGCCCCATCAACTGCAAATGCTTGGGAGTGGCTCAAGCGATGACCTGTGGAGCTGGGCTGGTTAACCTGTGCTAGGTGCTGGTTCAGTAGGGTCCCTTCTTCTTACCTTAAAAAAAAAAAAAAAAAAAACTACTCGATACAAGTTTATATACGTATTATTTTTCTTTTGGAGTACGGAGTAGTAACTACTCGATAGTCGATACAAATCTATATACGTATTATTTTTCTTTTGGGTTTTTTTTTTTTTTTTGACATCGATTTTTTCTTTTGTTAGTTGCAACTTTTGGTGTTGTATACCCCAAAAAAAGAAGGGGAAATAATATATATTGCACTCTTTATTTTTATTTATATTTTTTTTGTACTAGTTTTATCTTTTGTAATACTTCCTCTGTCCCTTAATACTCGCACCGTTTTAACTGGACACGCTTGTCAATGCACAACTTTGACCACCAATATCTTTAACTACATATTATAAAAACTTATAAAATATTAATATTTTGAAAATATATATTGAGATGTAGCCAACAATATATTATATATTAACATATGTTTTCATATACTATAAATAAAATAGAGTCAAAGCGAATTATGTGAATAATGCAAAAAGTCAAAACGGTGCGAGTATTAAGGGACAGAGGGAGTATTATACTTTCTCCGTATTTTAATACTCGCAACATTTGGACTTTTGCCACTATTCATATAATCTACTTTGACTATTCTTAATGCTTTTTATATAAGATAAAACATAGTCATGTGGGATCTTGTTAGATTCGTCTCAATGTGTATTTTCAAAATATTAACTTTTTATAATTTTTGCATAAAGAGAATTTAAGATATAAATGATCAAAGTTGTGCATTGGCATGCGTGAAACTAACAAACGTTGCGAGTATTAAAAAACGGAGGAAGTATTATTTGTACGTGCATTTGTTTAAAAGTTCAGTTCATATGTTTAATTTAGAAATCATGTTAGTCTATGTCAAGATTGAGAACGAATTTGAAAACAATACCTAAACTATGTTTAATTTAAATTTTCTTAAACATAAAATTGAAATACATTTTACTAATGGTTACATAGAAAATGAAGCTTTTGGTAGAACTTTTTTCCCTTTTAGTTAGCAATATTGTACCAAGTATTTACTCCATAATTGTTTTCAATGTACATTATATCTTAATTTAGCACTTAAGATTGCGATTATTGGCCTATTATTATGTTGAATAACTAATAAAATATGGTGTTTAAAGACATAAAAGGATGTAAATTAGCTCAAGAGTGCTAAAATGAAGGGGAGTCATGAATTAAGGCAAGAGTAGGAAAGAGAAAATGAGATTAGGGAGAAAAACAATTAAGTTAAACAAAATGAAGGAAATTAATTAAGAGACAGAACGATTAGATCCTTTTTTGTAGGAAGGAGAGACTAATTGAAGGATTATGTCTTCCTTTCTATCATGCCATCGACCTTCCACTCCAATTTTTGCTTCTCTTTCTTCTGATTTTCCTTTTCTAATTACTCTCTTCCTTCAGGTTCTCTCTCTACCTCTCTCGATCTCTATCTCGAGATCATATCGTATAATATTATTTTTATGTAATATTAGTTCTACAGTCGAATTTTATCTTCAGAGATAAATCACGATAAAATATGATCATACTAGATTGAATTAATTAATTAATTAAGATTTCTGGTTGAAGATATGACATTTGATTCACACATTGAGAATCTATTGTTGTATATCATTAGTAATTATTACAATGTTAAATGGTGCACCTAAGGTTATCTAAAATGGTGCACTTAATTGGTTAAGTGCACAATGTGTGTATAATCTCAAATTCATGCATGTTAGGAGCACATGTTAAAAATGATGCACCAACTTTAGTTTGGATATTCTTTACATAATCTAACATCTTAAAATAATAAGACAGTTATAATATCAATGAGATCTTGGTCTATTGGTTTAGATTAAGTTCTGCGTATGATACATTTCAAGTTCAAATCTCCTGCCCTCGTTTATTAATTTGTATTGTCCTTGTGACTCATTCGCCTCAAGAAACGTAATCCGATTTCTAATCCTTTGATTTACAATTTTTTGTTTTTGTTAATTTTTTGTTTGTTGGTTAATAATCATTAATTAGGGCTTGGGAAGAATTAGAGGCGAGCAAAAGGAGGAGAGCCAAAGGGGTAAAGATTCTTAAACAAAAGCTTTTTTTCATGTTGAAGTAAATAGTTATAATTGGAAAGAAAGAAAAGCTAGGAGGCCGGTGAAAATGGCGGACGACGAATCATCACCTTCACCTGATCAATCACCACCGTCAGGATCATCATCATCGTCATCACCAGATTCATCACCACCACCACCACCACCAACTCCTTCATCCTCCCCGCCACCGCCAGTGCCACCCTCATCACCACCTCCGTCTCCTCCGGCGCCAACCGAAGACTCATCTCCATCTCCACCACCCCCGTCAGAGGAACCACCATCGCCACCAACAGAGAAATCACCATCGCCGCCATCGCCACCCACAGAGAAATCACCATCGCCGCCTCCTAAAAAAGATAATAATAATAGTGGTAAGGACAATGACAAAAAACCTCCACCAATTGATCGTAACGGCGGTGGCGAGCCGCCTAAGGATATCCCGTCGCAACCTCGGCCGCCGATAGAACAACTAGCTCCACCGGCACCGCTCGGTTCGTCGGCTGAATCACCATCCCCTTCCTTAACCGATGGAGGCTCCGCTCCTAAAGGGCCGTCGAAATCGAATAATGACGGTGGTATCATAACCGGAGTGGTGGTGGTTAGTGGCCTCTTGCTTTTTCTAATGGCTGTTTGTGTAGTGTGCTTAAGAAAGAAGAAGAAAAAGAGTGAAGGTATACCCTCTTATGGTTGGGATGGTGCTTCTAAAAAATCTCAAGGTACGTAACCATTATTTTAAGTTTTTAGTTTTATAATTTACTATTCCAAAAATATAATATTGTGTTTGGCAATCAGTTGTTAGTTGTTATGTAGTATTAGTTGGTTTGATTGAATTACTAGTTGTTTGTATAAAGTGTTTGGTAAACTAGATGTTAGATGTATAACTTGTAATGATATTTAAGGACACTGAAAAAGTGATGTACGTTGGTATGGGTTTACAATTTTAGACAATGAATGCAAAAAATTCAAATAGCTTTTATCCTAAAATTCTTTTTCAAACATCTCATAACTAAACACTTATATTAGTTTTTTTTTAAAAAATGATCGTCAAACCTTTAGTTTGCAGGCCTCGAAAGCTCCTTTTCTCTAAAACTCTCATAACTAAACACACACCGAGACAACGAAAAGTTACATTACTACATTTTACCACGTCACTTCATTATAACAAGCATGGTTGAATTTCATTCTAAAAACAATTGGTATTGTGGAATTGCCCATCAAATTTTATTATATCTCGGTCATTTCTTCTTCAATGTGGGACAACTATTGATCCCAACACACATGTGAATTTCCCTTAACGATGATTCATTTTATTGCTATCATAACTTTGATTTCAGGTAACAATCAATATTGGCAATCATCTCCTCATGACCACCACGCAGTCAAGATCCCACCACCTTCCGGCGGAGGCGGTTGGGGACATCCAAATGGTACAACTAGCGACGAAAGCGGACATGGCCCAAATGCGGCGGCGATGGCGGCGTCAATACCAACATCTCCAAGTCTAACACTGGGTTTTAACAAGAGCACCTTCACCTACGGCGAGCTAGCGGCGGCGACGAACGGGTTCGATAGGTCGAGGATGTTAGGGCAAGGTGGTTTCGGATACGTACACAAGGGTATTTTACCTAACGGAAAAGAGATCGCCGTTAAAAGCCTTAAAACTGGTAGTGGACAAGGAGAGAGAGAATTTTCGGCGGAAGTTGAGATTATTAGTCGTGTTCATCATCGACATCTTGTATCCTTGGTGGGTTATTGTATTGCTGGTGGACAACGGATGTTGGTCTATGAGTTTGTTCCTAATGACACTTTGGAATTCCACCTCCATAGTATGTTCTTTTATTCTCTAATTTTTAAACATATACTATTTTACATGTAGGTTGATATAGTGGGTCCGTGTAGAGACCGTGGCCAGGCTAGGTCGGGCTTCGGGTAGAGCCCACGTGTCGTGTGTCTAAACGGGTCGGGCCCACGACATGCCCACGTTGTATCGTATTGGGCTGGGCCAAAAAGTTCAAAATAAGGCTCGGTCCAAGCCCACGGGATTTCATGTCGGGTCGGGCAGACCCGTAGTGCCTAAGGCTAATTTTACTAAACTTAGTGTGCTTTGTCGTGTTGGGTCGAGTCGTATCGTGCTTTGTCCTGCTTTTTCCAAAAAATTAAGGCTCAAATCCGGCCCACGGCCCACGACTTCGTGTTCATGCCGTGCCGTGCTTTTTTCGTGCTTGTGTCGGGTCGTGCTATCTTTGTGCCGGTCGGGTCGGGCTTCGGGTTGCCCCGGCCCACAAACATCTTTAAGTCCGTGAGGAGGTAGATAGAGACATTACAGAAAACTTACCATTTAAGGTATAAATGAGTAAAACTGATTATCAGACACGTTAGCCCATTGAGTAAAGGGTTGATATAGTGGGCCTGAGAGGAGGTAGATAGAGACATTACAGAAAACTTACCATTTGAGGTATAAATGAGTAGACCTGAATATCAGTCAGGTTAGTCCATTGGGTAAAGGGTAAAGGGTAAAGGGTTAAGGGTCAACTTTAAATGACTTTTATTGAATCGGGTCATTAGTGTATAAAGCCTTACTGGACACTTAGACATGGTCGATTATGGGTTAGAATATTAACCCAATAAGTTAGAAAATAAAATAGATAACGTAAAAATAAACATGTGAATGGATTATTAATTACATGGATTGTCTATTGACTCTCGTTCTATCTTTTTTTTCTTCCTAATTTATTGGCCAGTCAATTATCAACCCGCTATTGACCTTTGACCTGCATCGACCTGCCCCACTATTGACCTTTGACCCGCATCGACCAACCCGCTTTGACCCTTTAAAAAGTGACCCACTAATAATTGTGGCGATCCTGACCCAATCCGTCCGATAACTAAATCCAATTGCGAGAGTAGAGATAAAAACTAGGTCTTCCATATCGAGTTTGTTTAGGTCATATTAATACATACTAGCATGGTATTTACTTGGTTTTTTTTTTTTTTTTTTTGAGAAATGGTATTTACTTGCTTAGTTTCTTATACATTAATGTTGATTCAATTTCAGAAAAAGGTGAATTGGATTTTCCAACTAGGCTTCGCATTGCACTTGGATCGGCTAAAGGGCTTGGTTATCTTCATGAAGATTGTATGTTCTATCAATTTTTCTTTATGTGTTGTCCCTATATTTTGTTTTTATCATGGTGCATTTACCAACTAAGCTTATAAGTTATAAAGTTCCTTTACTTAAAATACTTTCACCTTAAAAATTGTTTTGGTGTGTTTCTAATGGTACATTTACGGATTTACCAGGTCACCCAAGAATCATCCATCGTGACATCAAAGCTTCTAATATTTTGTTGGATGAAAACTATGAGGCCATGGTACATTCTTCAATCTACTTTTCTCGTCATCCTTATATGTTGCGAACTTGTGTATGCGACAAGGTAATTTTTTGACATTCTTTTGTCAACTTGGTATCGATTTAGGTTGCTGACTTTGGACTAGCTAAGCTTACCTCTGATACAAACACCCACGTCTCTACTCGTGTGATGGGAACTTTTGGGTGAGTACGTGATGATCTCCTAATTGTTTTACTCGTCGAAAAACTTCTAAAAATTTAATAAGTTCTTTTAAAATTTTGATTCAAAGACCAAATTAAAGTCAACCACTTCACATAAAAGTTATAGAAATCATCATTTGGAGAAGAAACATCTTGGTCATTTAAACTTCCTTAACGATAGAGCAATTTTGGTACAAAATTCTAAAAGATATTAGAATTTCCACAATACACCATATTTTACCAAAAATCTCAATCTACCGTTCATGTCACCAAAAAAAATCGACTTAAAAAAACAGTACAAAACTACTAATTCAATTAGTGGCTAATGTAGGTAAACCGCTAAGTGAATTAACGGTTTTGGTTTAAATGACCGATTGAAACGATGGTTTTGGGTTAAGCAAGCCGCCGATTGAAAAATGGCAGTTTTGTTCTCAAGTAAACCTCCGCCAACTGAAATGGCGGTTTTTTTTCTCAAGCAAACCGCAATTAAATTGGCGGTTTAAAAATTAATTGGGAAAAAATAAAATATTTTTTCAAAAGACATGTTAACGTGGACGGTACATTGGAATTTTTTGTAGATATTTGGCTCCAGAGTATGCTTCAAGTGGCAAGCTAACAGAAAAGTCGGATGTTTTCTCATATGGTGTCATGTTGCTAGAAATTATAACTGGACGTCGACCAGTTGACCCTCACATGAAGTACATGGAAGATAGCTTGGTTGATTGGGTATTTCACGCAACTAATGTTTTATACTTCTATCTGTTCATTTTTACTCGCAACGTTTGTCACTTTTACGCATGACAATATACAGCTTTGATATTAACATCTTTAATTCTCTTTAAGAAAAAATTATAAAAAGCTAAAATTTTGAAAATACATATTAAGACGAATCTAACAAGATCCCACATGGCTATGTTTTAACTTACGTATAAATCACCAACAATAATCAAAATACTCCGTATAATATATGAATAGTGTAGAATTAACAAATTGCGAGTATTAGAAATCGGAGGAAGTACATGATACAATAAGTTTAGTCGTCCCAAATTATATAGATTTGATAACTTAATTGACGACTAAAACTATTGAATCGATCATGACTGTACTTATCATAAACTTCATGATGTTTTGTTTAGGGCCGAGCAAAACTATCTGAAAAACCAAAAACCCGAAACTCAAACCGATATCCGATCCAAAAAAGTGGGTACCCGAACCGATAACCGACATGGTTATCGGTTCGGGTACCCGATCCGATATGGTTATCGGTCGGGTACTCGATTCGAAATTTGGTAATTGGATATGGTTACGGATATCATTTTATAAATAACGGGTATTCGCAAACGATCCGATAAGCCATTTTTTAAGTTTTTCCAAATTTAAATTTTTTCCCAAGAGCTCAAAGTCCTATATGTTACGTAATAATCAATGTATAATTCGAGTAAATTCTAATTTCATTAGTAATGTAGTCAAAAAATCTTGTGTTAATTGTTGGTATTTAGTGTTGAATGATATTACAATAATCTAGTTATAAAATCTATTTTTTCTAATTGGATATCATAACGGATACCCCATATCTGATCCGAAAGTTTGGGTAACCGAACTTAACGGTTTGATTCATGGATATCAATTTTAGCCTTATTAGTTATCGGTTACCTGATCCGATAATGTTATTGTCGGGTACCCGACCCATTCTCACCCCTAGTTTTGTTCATGATCCACAGTCCAGGCCGCTCCTAACAAAAGCCTTGGAAACTGGGAACTACCATGAGTTTGTTGATCCACGTTTGGAGGGAAACTATGACCCGAGTTTAATGAAACGAATGGTAGCTTGTGCTGCTGCATCCATTCGCCATTCTGCTAAGAGGCGTCCTAAAATGAGCCAGGTTTGTACAATTAGTTACATAGTTTTTCTTAAATTCTTTTAAATTGACATATATACTAATTCCGTTCAAAATGATCTTTACACTTTACCGTTTTAGTTTTTTTTCATACCAAAAGCTTTTGTGTAAGAGTGTAAGACAGCCTAACGGTTAGACCACTTTTTTGATACTAACTAAACTAGTATACAACATAACTAAAAGTAATAAAATCATAACTAATTGAATAACAAAATAGTTAAGGTATAAAGATAAATAGTTAAATTTATGAGTCGAATAGTTATTATTTTTTAACAAACTTATTAGTAGTATTAACTAAAACTCATAAAATCTTAACTAATTGATCTCATTGTTTAACTAATCAGTTTCATGGTTTAACTAATCAGTTTCATTAGGTGACATCAAAGTGGTCTAACCGTTAGGTTGTCTTTCCTGAAAGTGTGTAGTTTCATAATGATCTTTACACTTTGCTTTATTTTATTTTTAGACATGAAAAATTACTACCTTACCCTTCCTATCCCCACAATATTTACAATTTCCCACTCACTTTCTCTGACTTTATTCATATTTTTTTTCCTTACATACACCCATGTTTTTACACATTTCACTTACTTCTATCTTAATATTTGTGCAAATAGTAACTGTAAAAAATCTTTATAAAACAGAGATAGTATAATATCTGATGTAATAAAAAAATATAAAATGCAGATTGTTCGAGCATTGGAAGGAGATGTCTCACTTGAAGACCTAAATAGTGAAGGTGGAAAGATAGGGCAAAACTCAATGTTAAGCTCATCAGAGGGCTCAGATTATGATTCTCGTGCATATAGTAAAGATCTAAAGAGGTTCAGACAAATGGCATTGGCAACTCAAGATTTTGCAAGCAGTGAATATGGAGCAACCACTAGCGAATACGGGTTGAACCCGTCTAGTAGCTCAAGCGACAATTCAAAAGAGATGAAAAGCAAACATATACCCTAAAAATGTTTTAACTAGACTAATTAATTTATTGCATGAATTGGATTATGGTACACATTCTAATTGTTTTTTTAATCATATAGAGATTAATCCATTGTTTTTCTCACAAAATCTCATGCATCCTAGCTAGTAGCTACATATTCGATCTTCTCGAAATTGGGCGAAAGAGATATAAAACGCTACTCGGCTATGTTATACTCCTAAGTACCATTTAATAAAAACTTCTACTAATTGGTAAAGAATGAGCGTTCATGTATATGTGTTTTCCACCTTTTAAGCCATAGAATGGATTTGTACGTATTACTCAATACATGATTTTATGTACTTTTTATTCTTCAAAAAAAATGAATAGTAACACTCATACATAAATATGCTTTCATATGGTCAATACTTGTTAAATTCCATTCATACTATGCTCGTGGGAATAATTTTAAGAAAGCAAGCGATTGAAGAAGCTTTTTTTGGTTTTTTTTTTCCCTAATGTGATTAAACATGGTAACCATGGGCCATGCCCATCAATTAAACTTATTGAAAAAAATATAGTGGAGATCAATCCATTGTTTTTCTCACAAAATCTCATGCATCCTAGCTAGTAGCTACATATTCTTCTCGAAATCGGACGAAAGAGATATAAAACGCTACTTGGCTCTGCTATATTCTTAAGTACCATTTAACAAAAGGCTATAACTTCTACTAATTGGTAAAGAATGAGCGTTCATGTATGTGTGTTTTCCACCTTTTAAGCCATATAATGGATTTGTACGTATTACTCGATACATGATTTTATGTACTTTTTATTCTTCGAAAAAATGAATACTTGTGAAAAAATGAATACACTCATACATAAATATGCTTTCATATGGTCAATACTTGTGAAATTCCATTCATACATATGCTCGTGGGAATAATTTTAAGAAAGTAAGCGATTGAAGAAGTTTTTTTAATTTTTTTATCCTAATGTGATTAAACATTGGTAACCATGGGCCATGCCCATCAATTAAACTTATTAAAAAAAAATATAGTGAGAAAGATTGTACCATTGAGCTTAAAGATGACACTTCCTCTGTTTTCTATTACTTTTACCATTTTTTTTAACGAAAGTTGTATATTACTTTCACCATTTCATTATATGGTATATTTTTACACGCTTTTTGGTGCATTCACACACTAAACCAATACTCTATCCTTACTCACTTTTACCCTAATCTCTTCCCCCTCTTTTGTTTGTTTCATATGGACAATTTTGGTATTTATAATTTTTCTTAATCTTTGCGCGCAACCAAATGGTACAAGTATAAAAAAAACTGGAGGAAGCTAGTATGAGAAACCATAAAATATCATCAAAAAGGTTTTTGATTAAAAGCATTTTGAATTATTTCGAAGAAAGTTTATATAATTTCAGATAAATAAGTTCTAATAAGTTCAAGCAAACGCAAGATATGTTTGTTTCAATTTTTTTAAAACTTATTTCAATTTATTTCAGAAAAATAAGTACGTTCAAAATATAAGTTCATACTGCCGCCGTTTCAAAATGATCTCTACACTTTCCGTTTTACTCCGTTTTATAATTTTCTTTACAATGTGTTTTATTCTATTTTTTTGATATGAAAAATTTAACATCTTACCCCTCTTACCTTAAAAGGCCACAACATTTACAACTTTCCAATAAATTTCACTTTTTTTTCTTACACCCACCCACCCATATTTTTACATATCTACTTTACTTTTATCCATATTTTATTATATTCATCCACTTTTTACACACTTTTCTTATTTTATCTTAATATTTGTGCAAATAACCGTAAAGATCAGTTTTAACGGAGGTAGTATAAGTTTAGATAACTTCAGTTAAACAAAAATAAGTTTATTATATACAATTTAAACATACAAATAAGCTGTTTGTCAACAAAAATAAATTCAAATAAGTTAAATTTAGTCAAATTTAGTTGAATCAAACAAAGTCTTGTATTTGAAGTTCAGATAAATCTCTATTATATAAGTGAAGAGTTGAGGTTACTTTAGTAAATCCACTTTTGGTGTCCCTCTTGGATTACTAAAATACCCTCCACACTTATAGAATAGAGAATATAATTACAATCTACCCAATAAGAAAAGCCCAAAGAAACATTTTAATTAATATAGCCCCATAAATAAATTCTTACCATTTTAATCAATTTATTTATATGCGTTCGAATATATCTAACTTATATATTTCTTATATTCGTATGCATCGCATTTATATTATCCAACAAGTTGAATAATCCGTCTTCATACTTGGGCCTTTGAGTCCATTAAAGTGGTAAATACTGGGCCAAATAATCCATCCATTTCCAAAACCGACTCAATCGGACTTAAAAAATGACCGGGTATTAATTCAAGTAGTCCGACTCCAACAAATATTTTTCGTCTGTATAAATCTGCGAGCCTAAACCCTTTCCCGGTCCCGGCTTTCCTCTTTTGTTCTCTGGTTTTTCACTGTCCCTTTTCTTCCGATTTTCCGGCAATCTGATGCATTCTTTTCTCTCTCCTCTCAATTCGATTTTCCTCTGAAATTAATCCCCCCAAAAGAAAATCAAGAACCCTAACCCTAGTTTTGTGAGACGTCTTCCGACATGGGAGACAACGACGCCTTCTTGCGTAGCCAGAATGCCGCCGTTCAGGGTCGTACCAAAGCGCAGAATCGTGCTAATGTTCTTCAGCTTAAAATGGTAAGATTTAGGGCTTTGATTTTGCTTAATCAAAAGTTTTTTGTATACATCTTTTATTTTTGTTTTTAATCTCGCTTTTATTTAGGGTTTGTCTGAATCAGCTGATAGTGTTAAATTCTTTGATTTTTGAGATTGTGTTATCGGGATTTTTGTTATCAATTTGTACTTGTGCTGTGCTTTGAGCCTAATTTTGTAGATGTGACTTCACGAGCTGGAAAAAATCGAGTTTTAGATGTTACTTGTACAGTTCTGTAGATATGATAGTTTAGTGTAGTAGTTTAACTTTTTCTTTTGTTGTTGTTGTTGTTGTTGTTGTTGTTGTTGTTGTTGTTGTTGTCATGGGTCGGGGAGTGCTGTGGATTATTGTATGATCATGCAGCGTTTGAGATTTCCTTGATTATTTGCAATTGCAAAATTGACATCAATGATGTTACTTGTACAGTTATGTAGATATGATAGTTTAGTGTGTTAGTTTAACTTTTTTTTTTTTTTGTTGTTGTCATGGGGCGGGGAGTGCTGTGGATTATTGTATGATTATGCAGCGTTTCAGATTTTCTTCATTATTTGCAATTGTGAAATTGACAACAATTGAATTGAATTGTGTGAAAATTTTCTTGCAGATTGGACAGTCTCATCCGACTGGTCTGACTCCTAACTTACTGAAGCTTTTCGAGCCTCGACCTCCATTGGAGTATAAGCCACCACCGGAGAAGAGAAAATGCCCTCCTTATATGGGTAACATGCTTTTTTGATTGATTTTATTAGCTTTGTGTTGTATTGCAATGACAAGCAATAAGAGTTTTTCTTTTTCTTTTTTAACCAATGTAAATTTATTTTCGATGCAGGGATGGGGCAATATGTGAATCTATTTCCTGACCCTGAGGATCCTGAGTATGCCCCACCGGTCAAAGAAGGCGAAACTCCGGTATGTTTCCCTTGACTGTGCATGCCTTTCGAAATGCTTTGAGACTTAACATCTAGTGTTAACATCGGTTTGTATTTTTAATTTGGATACAGAAGCACTGTTTTTACTTTCATTGTTCATTTTTCCTTTATGTTTGCTTTGATGCATAGTCAATAGCTCTATCTATACTTGTTTTGTTGTATTAAATTCTTTGAAAGGTTGTAATTTACAATAGTCTGACATCAGACAACTAAAGCTGATGGGGGCGGGAACTCTTTGATCCAGATGATTATATTTGTTGTTTGGCTACTCTCCCTTGATCTCATGTGGTTTAAATGACATCTTTGTGATTTATCCATTCTTGTAATCCATTTATGGGATATCCTTTCATGTAATCTATGCAGATTTTTAGAAGTATTATAAGATTTCCTGTTATTGTGCCAACGAAGTTCGATAGGGATTGGAAGTTTGGCACATAGATGAGATTAGGTGTTGAAGAAGGGGATTCATTATGTGCTTAGGGTGTATAAATCTTGTTGGGACTTTGACCTTCTTTTGCGTTAAACCTTTTTAGTTGATGTTGTCAATTAGTACTTGTTCATATACCCTTCTCCACGATCAGTGGAGATCTTCTTTTTAATGTCAATCATAGCTGTTTGTTTCTGTAAAAGTTATTTATGTGTTAGTTGCTGAGCAGAATGAATGCTATGCCTTTTATGTTGGCCTTGTTGAACTTTTTCTATCAGCATTTCAAGTGTTGTGCTTGTTCATTCTCGCCATTTTTATCTGATAATCTTTTACAAGCGGGTGGAAGTTTTTTTGGCAGAAACGAGTTGAACTTTAATGGTTTATATTTGCATGTTCTATTAGTTTGTCTGACTACTTCTGTATCTCTATGTTTTTCCTCCTTGAGAAGACCCAAAGGAGGGCCAGAGTTCACCAATTACGCCTGGAGAAGGGTGCTGCTAAGGCTGTAGAAGAGCTAGAGAAATGTGATACCCTTTCCTAGTTTCTGTCCTTTTCTTATGTATCTTTTTTCTTTTCATTTAAGTGAAAGTTCACATTTTTTGCATTGCAGATGATCCACAAAGTGACGCAAATGCCACTGAAGACCCGTACAAGACACTATTTGTTGCTAGGCTGGTAAGCCTCATCATCCACTTGAGTGTTCTTTTCCATTCAATCATCTTTAAACGTTTACAAGCATTACCACTTATGAAGTATGGTGTGGTAAATTAGAACAGGGAAACTTCATTTCTCCAAAAAAAGGATTACAGAAACATATGCATATATGTTGATTGAAAAAATAGTAATTATTTTAATTACTGTATTTTTAGTACTCGACTCTTTATGAGTTTAACATAAGAATATCCCTATTATTCTTATTGAAAATGATTATTGTTGCTTAGGAAGTAGGAACTGACCTGGAAAAAAATACTCCCTCCATCTCGTTTTACTTGCCCTGCTTTGACCAAAAAACTCCCACAAAAATTGGTCAAATGGAGCAAAGTAAAATGAGAGACAGAAAGAGTATCAATAATTTCATGGTTGGTTTGACGATTATTACCTGATTCACTAGTATGAGTACGAGTTTGCATTTCGCTCAATGCACTACCAGATTTGCTAAGGACAATAATTTACCATTTTCATGTTATAATTCATTTTTTCGGTTACCGGTTCATGGGGTGATTAAAGAATTAGGTAAAACCGAGTCTGACTAATATGCCCAGTCCTTGAAGACAATATCACTCTCCACCGACTTTCTCTTCCTGTTGAATATATGATATCTCTTGCTCTTATCTCATGCAATGATCAACATAGCCACATAGGGGAGGGGAGTGTGTGTGTGGGGTGGGCTGGGGGTAAATAAAATTCATGCGAAGCTTGTAGGTTTTTACTTTTCTAGCCCATTCGAACTATTTCGGTTAGGCCCTTGAAATAAGTAACGTTTTGATTTAATTTTATCATGACCTATTTTAGACGTTTCTGGAGATGTGACATTTTCTAACAAGCAGACTCTTTTACTCAGGAAAGCCAAAACTCAGGGTTTCCAAGTTTCCAACCTCTTTAGGTGTTGCTTAGCTTACCACTATAGTCAGTTTTGACAGTTGCCCTTTTAGATAGATAAAGAAACTTTCAGTTTAAAGTCTCCTTTTTTTTAAATCATTTATTATCCACTATGTCCATTCTCATCTTGATGGATTTAGTGAATGGTAAAATATTTTTAATTCTTAGTTGCTTGTATTGTAATCTCATTAACTTTGTGTTGTTTTTTAAATAATGTTTGTCTACAGAAATGGCATATTTCATTTTTTTATCTGCTATTGAATTTAATCCTTGCTTAGATGAGTTGCTTCATTTTTTCGATGAGTTGCTTCATTTTAAGTGTCTACATCTATTTCCAGCAGCTTGTGTAATTCACTTGTGCATTCCATGCCTATCTCAAACACTGTTTCACTTGTGCATTCCATGCCTTTCTCAAACACTGTTTTCTTTCTTTTCGTTTAGGGTACCACGCTAAGGTCGTGATTCAAAGAGCTATGGGTTCTTAAGCTTTTTATTTCCTGTATAGTTTACAACGTCACAAGGACTATATAGTCGGATTTAGAAATTTTCATGTGTTGAAGTTTTGTAAATTGTCAATGCGAAGAGCATCTATTTTTATCTATGGTGTGACAGAGCTGAGTAGTTTATTTGCTTTTTTTTATGCAGAGTTATGAGACCTCAGAGAGCAGGCTGAAAAGGGAGTTTGAAACGTATGGGCCCATAAAGCGGGTAGGTATTTATAACCATTCCCTTGGGGAATCAGGTTCTTGCGTTTTATCTTCGGTAAGAGGTTACTTGTGTTGATGACGGTTCCTCCTCCGCCTGCTCTTTGTTTTGTCCTTGTGGCAATTGACAAAGTATAAAAGTTTTTCAATCATTTTGCTGGAATGATTTTCAGCTTGGTTTTAAATCTTTTTAGAGTCATTAATGGTTTTTGTAAATGAGGTATTCCATTTCTGCTAATAAAAATTTCATTGGTTATACTTCTTCCTTCCCCTAATTATTGCACCATGTAGAGTTTTTCTCTCCCCAACGCATGACTGCCACTTAATATTTTGAATTATGTACAAGTAAAGATTATAAAAAAAATATGTTTAGAAAATATATGTTGACACAAATCTAACAAGTTCTTAGATGACTACACTTTTTCTTACATGTAAATCACAAAAGATGGTCAAAGGTCATAGTATAAATAGTGTAAAAGCCCACATGGTGTGATATTTGGGGAACGGAGGAAGTGTGTTTTTTGCAACAAAAAAGTTATTGGGATAGAATCTCTCTGGCCTTCGTGGTAGAAGTTGGATTTTCTTTAGGTTTTAAAAAATAATAATACATAAACAGGTAATGACCCCATCTTGTTTGTGCTTCACACTCAATATCTTTAGCTTTGATTCCAAAATGGGGGGGGGGGGGTTGAGGATTTTGTGTTGCATCATGGTGGAATATTATGAAGGTTCAAGCACATTTAAGTGATGGGTAGGTACGATGTTCATTGTTGCCGGAAATATTTCTTATTTTGGTAATTATCCGTGTTCATTTTGTACTGATAATTGGAAGAAGGGAAAAGTGTTCCCAGTGACTGTAGACTCAGCCAAGATTTTGTTCAGAATTCTTTCTAGTTTTGAGGTGCTAATGCTGGTAAGGCGAGTTTGTTTGAGATGCTTGATATCCAAAAAATATTTGCTAGGTTTCATCATGCTTTACATTCCTGATTCAATAATGTTGCATCCTGCATGAAGTGAAATATTGTGTTGTATATTATTCATCAAGATAATACTTCCTCTGTTTTTCTTTTAATTACACCATTTGGGTTTGAGCACAAAGCTTAAGAAAAATAGTAAATATCAAAATTGCCCATGTGATAACAAACAAAAGAGAGAAAAAAAAGTTAGGTAACAATGGTAAATGTGAAATGTGAGTAAGCCTGGTAAGGGTAAAGTGGGGATTTGGTGTGTGAGCATGTGAAAACATACCATAAATGGAAATGTTGCAATTAATATACAACTTCCATAAAAGGCAAATGGTGATTTAAAGAAAAAACAGAGGAAGTATCATTCATCTTGACATGAAAGGGTTATTGAAAAGGCATTTATCCCTTGTAATATAAACTTGTGTTAATTTCCTGTCTTCTGCTTGACAAAGTTGGTAATTGAGGGTTAAGTCTAAATGTTCGTTTTGTCTTCTGGGTGCAATTAGATTCAAGTCCGCCTGTAATTTCTTGTTAGATAATATAACTTGTTCCTATGGTTATTGGTTTTATTGTAAATGGCTGTTGATCCTTGGTGGCAAAGCTGAAATAGTAAGTTGTGCGGTGCTAAAGGCGCTTTTCATTTCGGAACCTATAGCACAGGTATCTTTGGTTGGCAACCTCGTAAAACAATAGGTCTGTCTTGCATATGCTTTGACAAACAGTGTTCCTTTGCCTTAGATTTGGGTGGTTTCTCGAAGTTTGTTATATGCCTTCAGTTCTAGCGCCTAGGTATTGACACTACCTGAGTATGAAGGCCCATGCATGGTCTTTGAGTAAAGTTCATGGAGAGCTGGTGTGATATGTCAACCCTATGGTAATCCATTATTCCTTTTTTATGTTCGGTTTTGAATTTAAAGCTGATACTTCATCCTCCATGGCGAAGCTGGAATAGTAAGTTGAGATACATCTACTGTGCCTCTGTGACTTTCTTTTTACAAGCTACAAAAGGAGACAGCTCCCACACTTTAGCTGCACTCGGTAAAAAAAATCGGGAGTACAATTTCTCTCTCTTTTTTCAAATTTCACTACATGCAATTCTTTACTAAGCTCTTTTGTTCATCCAAAGGCCACCGAATTACTCAAAACCTCTCAGCCGTCAAGTAAGGATCCTGGTATTTCTAATTCTAAACACTTTTTATTCTATATTGAAAGTTTCCCTGGTAAGGGGGTTAGTTATCTATAAATTTCCCTGGTAAGGGGATTAGTTGGTTCAAGGGCTGGTAAATTGGCACTCACATCAGTGTTTCTACAACTCAATGGCGGGTCGTCTCACATGTGGAGCTTTATTGATTAAAGGTGCGCGGCATAGTGCCTGGCTGCCGTACCATCAAGGAATTCACTTATAGTAGATTGTTAGCTATGTTGCTTTGGATGATAAGCAAATGTTCTTGAATTTATCTAGCATGTTTCTTTTTGTCTGTTATTTTCTTGTCCCTATAGTTCTTTTCTCATTGTGTCTTTCAGGTCAAAATGGTCTACGACAAGGAGACAAACAAACCTAGAGGCTATGCTTTTATAGAATTTTCGCATACAAGGGACATGAAAGGTTTGTTTGCTATACTGCTGTTATTCCAGTGATGGATTGGGTTATAGTTTTCTTTAACTTTGCTTAAGTGACATGTCTTATGCAACCGCAGCTGCATATAAACAAGCTGATGGAAGGAAAATTGATGGAAGGAGGGTTCTGGTGGATGTTGAGCGTGGAAGAACTGTTCCTAACTGGCGACCTCGGAGATTGGGTGGTGGACTAGGAACAACTAGAGTTGGAGGTGAAGATGTCAATCAGAATAATTCTACGAGGTAAATGACGTTGTTGATATATTGTGAGAGTGCATATATATATATATATATATATATATATATATATATATATATATATATATATATATATATATATATATATATATATATATATATATATATATATATGTTGGCTTTATTTTGTATAATTTCATGTCTGGAACATAAATACATGTTTAAGCCTTACTTCCTGGTGTAAAAAGACGTTTTCGGGTTTATCAAGATTTGTTCCACCTCGGAAGTGCATTTCCATTTTAATTTTCTTTTTTATGAAAGTTATATATATGCTTAATTTCTTAAAAGAGTAGCAAGAACCAGAGGAAGGTTGAGGAGGGATTTCTATGCTTGATTTGAGGGGTCAGATGTACAATCTGCGCTTAAGAAATTATGACACTTTGCTTTGGCGATCAGATGAGCTTTTACAGACACTATTTGCTGGGTTATTGGTCAAGGAATCTGCTTAGTACACTAGAAAGATCAATATAACATGTATACCTTCGGAGATGATTTAGTTCTACAGTGATCTTGTAAAGATTGGTTCATGTTATTATTTTTGTTTGAATATATTATGTAGCCTCTACTTCCAATTTTGGTTGCTTACTGTCTGAGCTCTTGTTTATACTTTTGCAGTAGTAATATTTTTCAGTGGTTGAAAACCTGTTTTTGTTCTTTCTCAGGGAGCCACAAGCTGGAGGGCCTCGATCAGAGGAGCCCAGAATACGAGAGGATAGGTAATTGCATTAATTCTGTATCTGATTTAATTGTCCCTTTTGTAGCTTGCTCTGCCACAGGGTAATATTTGCTTGAACAGTTTGGGTAATGGAATGATAACGCTTTGTTGCTTTGGATAGACGACGAGCATGTGGAATTCATTCATGTTAATCTACTAATACGTTCTCTCCTTTTACTCGCAAGTGTTGCTGTGGCAAATTTTCTTCTCCTTATCTATGTTGTACAGAATTGGAAAGGTAGAATGGAAACAAAATTTCATACAATGAGGAAATATGCAACACAGAACCGTACCAACAAATCAAACATCTTGCTTAGAATTCTAATATTTTGTTTTTTGGCTGATAAAAAAATGTACATTGAATCAGACCAGCTATTATGAGGGCATTTCTGGTTCAACTGGCCTGTTGTCTTAGCAACCTATTAAAATGAAGCTATGATAGTTGGTTTGTGTAAAGAGTTTTTTAGAACGAAAGGTCCTTTTGTGATTAAAGGTCTCCTGGCTCCTGATGTGTGGGGGTGGATTTGCTTTTCTTATGCCCATTGTTACCTAATTCTTTAATTACCCCACGAACTGCATACCGAAAAAGCGAATTATAATATGAAAATGGTACAATTTTGGTCTAATTTAGGAAATTAGGTAGCAAATTGCGTACCCTAGCCCAGTATCATACTAGCGAATCAGGTAACAGTGCTTATGCCCATGAAAACACTTCCCCTAGAGTTTCCAGGTTTCAGAAACAGGAAATGTGATATTGTGTTTCTGTGGATTAAAACTAATTTATTCCTTTTTACTTTTAATTTACTCTTTATTGATATTAAATTCATGGTCAATTTTCCAGAGAAAAATCTCGAGAAAGGGGAAGAGAGAAAGAAAGGGAGCGTGAAAAATCTCGTGAGAGATCCCATGACAAGCCAAGAGATCGCGAGCACAGAGAGGGTAGACACCACAGAGACCGTGACAGAACCAGAGACAAGGAGAGGGACAGAGATCATGGCCGTGAGCGTGATCGTACACGTGATCGTGATAGAGGCAAAGATCGTAGTCGTGACTATGATCGAGATAGGGATCATGGACGCTCCCGTGATAGGCATCGTGATAGGGACCGTGATTATGAAACGGGTGAAGCGGACCAGGACCGTGGGCATTCCCGTGATAGGGATTATGAGTATGATCACATGGATGCAAAACATGACCGTAGCAGCAGCAGGCATGGTGAAAAAGAGAGAAGTTATGATCATCATGCTGGTGCTGCTGATGAGGATCGAGGGTGGTATGATGCTGATAACGGGCACAACAAGCGTTCTGAAACGGAGCACGATGATGACCATTACGGGCATCAACAAGGAAGGGGACAATATGATAAGGATGATCTGGGTGGTGATAATGATCGTTATAATCAATATGCTAATGAGAGTGGTCCTACGGATGAAGATAAATACAGTTATGACCGAGAAACCTGAAGAAGTTGAAGTGACCATAAACTCGAGAAGGATGGGAAGATTTTGGGTGAAATTTTCATTTTCGGACCTTTTTCGTTGATTGCTGAAAGATTTTTTAAGCTCTTCTGGTGATTATCATCTGCAGGTTGAAGATTAGGACATTTTGTTTGTTGGGAGGTATTATTGTATTGGGACTAATTAGGTATGAATCTTTTCACATATAACAATTTCTGTTTTCATTATGTCCTTTTGGTTGGGCATGCTCTTGCTTGTAATTGGTATTGCCTCTGGTATGACCCTCAGCATGTCATTCTGTATTAGTTTTGCATCCCTTTCAAAACTGTAGACAATTGGGGTTTATGTCAAAATGTATTCTCTTGCTAATGGTAGACTTCTGTTTCAGCTCTTGCCAATTTGCTATAGTACAAATTTAATGTACTTCCATTTCAAGGATTTTGTGTTTTCAACAAAATTAATGATCTAAAATCACAAGTACTCAATTTTGTTGAAGTAATATGAGATGTTTAATACATATATTGATGTTTTCCACACTAATTCAAAACTGTTCAAAGCCAACTACAGGAATTTTGGGAATTTTAATTCTCAATATGTTCAGAAAGCAATTGTTAGGTTCGATTGGCGGCTCCTCCTCATCCCAGTGCTGGGCCGCTCGAAGCTCTACCAAGCTTTGAAAACAACTTGTTTGTTCTTATTCATCTCAAATGAAAATGACCCTGTTTTGCATGAAATTGCCTGAGATGACCTCTATTCCGGGTTACCCATGACCCGCCTGTACCAGCATGATCTATGGGTGAACTGGATCCAAAAGTGTGTTGTGTGCGGGTTAAAATTTTGCTCTAAGAACCTTTAGTCAAACACGATCGAATGCATATTTAAATTTTTCTCCTTTAAAAGGAAAGACACTTAGACCCGCTCCCAACTAAAGATGGATGTTGGTTGGGTTGGGCCAAGTATTAAGTTGTGGGTCATGGGCTGGGCATAGGTCACATTTTTCGGAAAAGCTCGATAAAGTGCGCTAAAATTAGGCTTTGGCACGACGGTAAGACACAATAGCCCGTAGGGATGGGTCCTGTATTGAACCTTTCAGCCCGGCCCGTCACCATGCAGAGTGGGACTGGCATGGCTAGGTTCGTTTGCCTCGTGGCTTTGGCCCGACTCACAACCATTTTTACTCCCAACCCGACCCAACTCGACATACAATCTGGCCATCGTAGGGTTGTTAAATCGTGTCATCGATTGTTTAGTGCTTATGGATTAGGTATATCGCTTTGGGTGAAATTGGATAATGTTTTGTGCTGATCATTGTGCTCATTCGGTTTGAATATTTGAATTTTTTCCTTAAAGTCATTTCGATATTTTAAGATGTCAAATCAATTTTTGACAGCCTCGCAGCCAACCATAATCCGATCCAAGTCATGTCACCCCCACACATAACCAAACCGGTCTTGGATCCCAACCAAGCCTTTATCCAACCCGGCCCGGTCCAGTCTAGACCCGGCGCAGTCTCCAAGACACCTCTACTTAGCAATATGTACTACACTACTACTACTCCATAGCATGAAATTTCTTAGCATTTGCTTGACGATTTACGCTTCCTCAATTTGTCGAAGCAGTCCAATAATATGCAAGTGTAATCATGGTCTGCAAAACTTGTAGTTCACTTATCAAAGTTACGTCACAGAGAAGAAATGCACGAAAAAAGAGTAAAGTTGTCATTTTTTGTTGTGAAATTTCGTTGGAACTTCTTATATTCATACATACTCAAGGAGGAATTAAGCAAGCAAGCTTCCAAGAAATTTCGTTGACAGTTAAAACGTCTTAGTATAACTCTATTTCCTAGTATAACCCTATTTCCTCCCCAATAACAATTACCAAATTAGGCTAAAGGGTTAACCCACATCTTTCTATTTTTAAATTTATTAGCCCAATTCAAACCGTGTAGATTTGTTGGTAAGTCCAAAGTGTATGCTTCAAGTCTTAATAAATATTGTTTTTTATGTCAAGGTCTTGAGGGGTAACTCGTGACAACTTGAAATGTTTGGAATTCAGCGAGTTTTAATATTAGTATAGATATCGATAGTTATTGCCTTGCTTCGTTTCTGAACCCTTTACGAGTGTTATTCTCGTATTAATTACTAATTAAAATATTTTCGTACTGATTAAGATTAATTATTGTGAATTTTTCTGAACATTAAAACACAATATGTTTAAGAGTCAAAATTCTCTATCCCACAATTTGCGTACCACTTATATATGTACCTTTTTTTATGCAAAACAAGAGGTAAGCCTCGAAAGGAAAAAACCTAAAACAACAAATACTACGGAGGAATAAAACGTACGTGGCATAGCCTCCCCTACAATATCATCTTGTAAAATACGACCTAAGTTTACGGGAGGACTTGAATCAACTCAATTTTGTTGTTTGTAACACCTTGGTTGGCCAATCAATCTGCGGCCCACTTATATGTCACTTCTTCTCATTGGTTAATACTTGTAATTAGTCAACCACTTTTATTTTCATATCTAAAATTATACTAATTTAACCATTGGAATAATTGACACACAAGTACTCCGTAGTATATGGATTGTGAGACGGAAGATTCAGAATCACCGATCAAATAATCCGTCTTCATTAAAAAGTGAATTTAACCCTTGTTTTTTTTTAATGAACAAAAAATAATAATAACCTAGTACACTTATCCGAACAAAACCTAGTACTACTTGCTAGGAGGGCCGTTTATTGAGAAAGACAACAATGAATGTGCACAAATTGCAATCCTATAAGACAAAAAACACACTGAAAAATGAAAGCTAAGCAGTGGAGTTAACAATTCATCCAGAGAAAGAGAGTGAGGGTGTCTATAAATACAACCAAGTAACGAAAATGCAAAGTACAGATTGAAAAACACCAAAGCTTATTTTAAAAATCGAGAGAAAAACGTGTGTTTTAAGTCTAACTTCTTTTTGGCTAAGTAATGGCTAACTTCAAGGAGATTAACCAAAGAAATGTTGTAGCATGTTTTTTGATATGTTTGATCATCATCCTGGTTCTTCTGAATAATGTTGTCAATGGCGAAAGACCCTTAAAAGAGAAGAGTCAGAATCATCCTGCAATTAGTATAGTTGATCAGGAACAAGTAGGCATTGTTACAAAGATGTATCATTTCTTGTGGAAAGCTGGGAAATCTACCTACAAACCTGTTTGGCCTGTATGTCTTTCTATCTGTATTACACTCAAACTGCTCTTAATTGTGTTCTTAATTCTGATGTGTTTAGCCTGTAGTTCTGTATATTTTACACTCAATTACTCAAAGTGTTCTTTTTTTGCGTCCTCTGTTAGGCTCCGTTTGGTTTGGAGTAAAAGGTTTACACTGCAAAATGTTTTTTCCATGAAAACGTTTTACACCCTACCAAACGGAGCCATTAAACTCTAGGCTGTTCTCTTTTCTCGTCTTCTGTTAGTCTTGTCAGAAAGATTTACTCTGTTGTCACTCTGATGTGTCTTTATTCTGATGTGTTTGACCTAGACATGATCACCATGAACCCGGCCCGAAAAATTACAGGGTTTGGACAGAATTTTAGGCCCCGCCCCCCGGCCCAATTTTTTATTTTTTGGGTGAGTTTTGGGCAACTCAAAATTGCATTCCTAGTTATAAATTTGGCCCTGCACGAAAGCCATATATTGTTGCCCCGAAATAGCGGGTTTTGGGCAGAAACTTTTGACCTGAAGTTTAGCCCGTCCCAGCCCGACTCAGTGGGCAGATTTTAAGTATGGCCCGACCCGAACCCATCCCGGCATGCAATTTGATCCGGGCAGATTTAGTGCATTTCTGTCTGTCTGTCTTACACTCTGCTGTTCTTTTTTTCTCGTCTTCTGTCAGTTTTCAGACAGATTTATTCTGATGTCTTTTTTCCTGTTTGCTGTTAAAAACACAGGAAATGGAGTTTGGTTGGAGGGTCGTGGTAGGATCATGCATAGGCTTCCTCGGTGCAGCCCTTGGAAGTGTTGGTGGTGTTGGAGGTGGCGGGATATTCGTCCCAATGCTTACTTTGATCATTGGTTTTGATCCCAAATCATCCACTGCTATTTCTAAATGTGGGTTATTCCTAATTAAGTATACTTTCCATACAACATTATTCATCTTCTGCTTGTTTGATATTGTATAGATTGAATTAAATTTGTAATTATTGTAAACTGTTTGAGGTTGTTGCAGGTATGATAATGGGAGCAGCTGCATCAACTGTGTACTGTAATCTGAGTCAAAGACATCCAACATTGGATATGCCTCTCATAGACTATGATTTGGCTGTATTAATACAACCTATGCTTATGCTTGGAATCAGTATTGGAGTTACCTTCAATGTTGTTTTTGCTGATTGGATGGTCACTGTACTTCTCATCATTCTTTTCTTAGGTACCTTATAATAAGCATACATACATTTCCCTCAAAAAAACAACATACATTCTAACATTTCTGAATCCTGAAACTATAATTTCATTCAAGTTTTAACAAGGTAGTTTTTTTATCAAGCTTTGACATTGATTTGCTTAATTATGATGGGCAGTTACATCGATAAAAGCTATACTTAAAGGGGTTGATACATGGAAGAAAGAGTCAAGGATGAATAAGGTACTTATTCTAGCCTAGCCTCTCCTGTTTTGGTCTGATTTTTCTAGTTTCTGGTTTGGTTTGGTCTGGTCTGCTCTGGTCTGATATGGTCTGACTTTTGACGAGTAGGAATTAGGAAAGATGTTTAATTGTGTACTGCTATCTACACTTCTTACTGATGAGTTTGTTAACTTTGTGCAATATTACAGGTAGTAGCCATATTGCCTAAGACAGAAGGTGAGCTTAAATCTTTCAACCTGTAAATATGTCACAAGAAGTCAAGAACTTAAAATGCAACAATATATATACTTTCAACCTCTAAATATGTCACAAGATATGTCACTTTATATATATACTTTTACACTTATAATTCAACATGCAAATATGTCACAAGATATGTTACAATATATATACTATATACTTTTACACTTATAATTCAACAATATTAGTATATACTTTCAACCTGTAAATATGTCACAAGAACTCATAATTCAACAATATATATACGCACTTATCATATCTGAAACAGAAAGTTTCATGTATCAGTATCTGCAGAGGAGTCTGGTGGAGACTACAAGCCATTAGCCAGTGGACCTCCTTCTCGCCCTGCACACGATGCTAAGGTCTGTTTTTCACACGAAAACTACAGCATAATTATATGAAATCAGTAAATCAGTCTTAAACTAATTAATCTTTTTTGATGCATGATAATTAGGTTCCTATGTTGTCCAATATTTACTGGAAAGAGCTATCATTGCTTTCATTTGTTTGGGTTGGTTTTCTTGCTATTCAGATCATCAAGGTACGCGAATTCTATTAACAATAATTAAGGATTTTTTAAAACTTGATTAACATAAATGATTAACAGAAGTTCCTTCTTCTTTGCAGAGGTATACAGTGACCTGCTCCTTACAGTATTGGCTTCTGGATTCATTGCAGGTAAGACTTAAAAATTCCTAGACATAAACTTCCTGGATTCATTCACTATTTGAAACTGAAAACTGACAGTGATACTGAATGGACCCTTAATTATAGAGGGTTGTGACAATGTGATTATTATTTCCCGACCAATAAGGGAGTACTCTAAAGTATAAACACTACTTCATACCACAAAAATCTAATGAGAATTAACATAATTACTATACGTATGACAGTTTTTATATGTAATGATTCAAAATCAACATGATTACTATAATTTAGTATGAAAGTTTTTATGTAAGGATTCAAAATCAACATGATTGCTATACGTATGACAATTAACTTTGGGGAGTGCAGGTACCGATAGCAGTATCAGTTTCGCTATTTGAAGGAGTATGCTTATATAGAGGGACTAAGGTTATTGCATCCAAGGGAAAGGAAGTGACAAATTTGAAGGTGCATCAAATCTTCTTCTACTGTTTATGTGGTGTAATTGCTGGTATGGTTGGTGGTTTACTTGGGCTAGGCGGCGGTTTCATCATGGGCCCTCTCTTTCTTGAACTTGGTATTCCTCCCCAGGTATGATACAACTATAATAAGTCTCTTATTGTTAGTCTCTTATTGTTATGATAAGTGTCAAAACTGGCTCGGCCCAACTAATATAGAGGTCGTGTGCTATAGTTTAATAAAAGGCCCCTATAAATTTCAATTTTGTTTTCAATAAGTGATTGTTGGCACAATAATGGGAAATTGGGCCATGTAAACAAGATAAGTGAGAAAAAAGTATAGGAGAGTTTGTTGTCAAGTAAATCAGCTCATATTCCTTACACATGCAAAACTGTAAAGTTTTATTTGGATATTTTTTTTATTCAAACTTTACCATCTTTTGGGGCCCTTTTTAAAATGGGGTGATGTTATGTATATCACTTTGGACATGTTAAGGATCGGGCCTGTGTCAAGACTAATTTGGAACTGAGGGAGTAATTATTGAGTGACTATATGGTATGCAGGTAGCAAGTGCAACATCAACATTCTCAATGATATTCTCTTCATCTATGTCAGTGGTGCAATACTACATCCTTAAGCGTTTCCCCGTTCCTTATGGTAAAATTTACACTAGCTACTCTATATTATGTAGTGTAGTATAAACTTTGTGCATCTGGTCTGGTTTGGTCTGATTTGATCTGAGCTGATATGTATGAACCATTTTCTTGTACCTTTTTGCAGCGGCTTATTTCGTGTTGGTGTCAACACTAGCTGCCTTAGCTGGTCAGCATGTTGTAAGGAGAGTTATAGCAATGCTAGGCAGAGCTTCAATTATCATCTTTATCCTTGCATCAACTATTCTTATCAGTGCAATCACCCTAGGTAAAGTTTTATAATCATCCCATTATTTTCCTGTTTTGCCACACCTATTGTTGTTTCTGCCTTTGTTTCTCTAAGATATTGTTCTTCTGAGTTGAACTAAACTGAACGGGATGATATTAAACTGAACTAAACAGAAAATTAAGTCATGAAACTGAAAATAAACCAAAAAGAACAGGGCCCAGTTTTGACCGGTCTACTTACTTCTGTCACTTTTTATAATGTTGTTAGAGTATTTTTATTAAATCTTAACAGTTGCATTTTCTTTAACGGTATAGGTGGAGTGGGAGTAATGAACATGATACACAAGCTGCAGAACCACGAGTACATGGGATTTGAGAATTTCTGTCATCGTTAAAATCATATATAGTTTTTTTAAAATATTTATATTCCACCTCAATATGTATTAGGTACTTCAATTGTGTATTTTTTAGGCGATAAATTTCGTCAATTTGTAAGGTCTCAATTCATTATTAATTGTATTTGAGAATTGATCATAAACGTCTAAAGACAAGACGATGTTTCTCTATGGGATGCTCCATGAAATGTTTTGTACGTTAGTAGTATCAATGTGTTTTTTTTTACTCCGTATTACTTTTACGTTGTCTTGTAAAGTACGAGTAATTGTTTTTTTTTTCCGGTAAAGTACGAGTAATTGTTTGCACCCTTAAGTTTATTCGTTACCAGCTAAGAGAGGAAAATGCAAGGGGCGTAACTCGTAAGACAATTCTAAATCCAAAACGACTTTGATCACAATTCTTTTAATTTGAATTCGTGCATAATTTTTTTTAATAAATCATAAGTTACAAACTTATGGACACAATATAGACACCAAACATTTGATATTAATGGTACATACAGACAAAACAACATTTGCTTCTGTAGTGAAATAAGGATCGGAGTAGTTATAAAGAGCACTCATGTACACGAAAACTTATATAAGTCGTATCGTTGTATCCTTGAGCTCTAATGAAATTCGAAAATGATAAAGGTCGCAACCTGCGACCTTTAAGCCGTGTCACAATGATGACATGGCATGCTTATGTGTCATGGTTTAAATTGGAAATTAAAGCATTTAACTTATATAACCTATTATACATGTGTACGGGGTGTCCTACCGGCACCACCTGGTACCGGCAGAACTCCCCGTATGTAAACTTAACCTGCAGGTAACCTGGTCATCTTAGGTAAATATCCTCTACCGGCATTTCTGCAAGACAGCCTACCGGCATTATCATGAAGACAACCAACCAAGGGTCACTATCAACAGGTCGCTATCTAACCACAAGGGACCTACCAGATCGTACCCTTGGATTGGTCTATATAAGGAGCACCTCATTTATTGCTATGAGGTACACAAACACTTAAACACACTTCTTTCCTACTCCCTAATCATCTCTTAATCTCTCAGTAATCTTACTTAAGCATCGGAGGGGATCCTCGAACCACCCCCGAGGCTAGTTAATCCATTCTGTTGTGCAGATATCAACCGGCAATCTCGACAGGAATCCAGTATCCCACAGTCAGCTGTTCTCATTCCACACCCGGAACAACATGTTTTATAAAAAGGTAGGAAAATCTTAATATTCTAATTTGTTTCCTTCTTTATGCCGAATACCTTATTTATATATTTTCATAGTAAAAATATTCACAAATTCTTATTTACAAGGGTTGTACAATAATTATTGTACACCGTAGTAAAAGTTAACTCAAAATGCTTAAAAGTTATGCTTATATATGTAAAAGTTATCTATTTTATAATGATAATTTTTTTTTATTTTAATAAAACTTATTTCTTCAAAATCACTAATAATGTATACAATTAATCATTTAATCCTTTAAAATGTTTATCCATCAACTTTTTTTTACTAATATAAAAGTTAATAAAAACTAGGTTAAAGTTACAAAAAATGGGTTAAAGTTATCTTGGTGTACAATAAATTTATTGTACACCTTGTGCACGCAAGATCTTTTGAAAAATATTAGATTGATAGTAAAAATATTCTGATGATGCATAGCCTACGTGGCGCGTATATGTACCAATTAAACTCCGACACGTAAGATTGCGACAACTAAATATTGTCGCAACTTGCGACCTTTATCATCACCCAATGAAATTTGTTAAAGAAATATAACAATTCTGGCAATTGGTATGCAACCTTTACGAGTATGAAAATGAGAAGGTTAAACATTTGAATGAATAACAAAGATCGAAGAGAATGAAAAGAAAAGAGAGATGGATGTCTAAGGGAGAAAATGATTTCATGAAAACATTTTGGAAGACCAAATGCTTGATGTTAGGAGAGAGAAAATCTATCATATTGTATGGAGAACTTGTTCTTATTACATCAACACGAGATAAAAAAAACAACTAGGAGTAGCATAGTAGTGTTAGATATTGTGAAAACTCCTTGAATTGGAGTGTATTTCATTGATCATATTTATGGTGTTATAATAGTCCTAATTGTATTAGAAACCTAATGTGACTAGAATCGTACAATTTGTATCCTAAGAGAATTCTATTCTCTATCACACCCCCACAGTCGTAGCGGGAGGAGAGTGTACGCTAAGACTGGATTTGAATTCCATAAATAGTTGTCGCGATAGGCCCTTTGTGAAAATGTATGCAAACTGATACCTAGTAGGAACATGAAGGACTCGGACCTGTCCCAACGCCACCTTTTCTCGAACAAAATGAATATCCAATTCGACGTGCTTTGTTCGTTGGTGTTGAACGGGATTGCTAGATAAATAAATTGCGCTGACATTATCACAATAGACGATAGTGGCTTGCTGCAAGGGACAATGGAGTTCAAGTAGCAAGTTTCGAAGCCAACATGCTTCACCGACGACATTCGCGACACCCCTATACTCCGCTTCGACGCTTGACCTGGATAAAGTAGCCTGACGCTTTGAAGACCAAGAAATAAGATTGTCTCCAAGGAAACAACAATAACCGGAAGTCGATCGACGGGTGTCGGGACATCCTCCCCAATCTGCATCAGTGTATGTAATCAAACGTTTCAGAGCTGAAGGATATAAATGTAACCCATGATCAATGGTACCCTGAATGTAACGCAAAATACAATTTGTATCCTAAGAGAATTCTATTCTCTATCAAGTAGCATATTGTACATTTGTACTTAACAAAGGTAGTAACTAAATTATGGGCAAAATAGTCTTTTATAATTTTATATTTTCAAACCTTGAACCAAAAAGTTGCCAAGTAAAGCTTTTCAAAAGTTGAGGTTTGAGATCAAAACTCCTTTCACTAAACACAATTTTAGAAGTTTTATCCAGTCGAATCTCTAAAAATAACCGAACCTTTAAATTTTAAAACAATTTTCGTAGAAAATGTTTAAAGATGTTAAAATTCCTAAAACACGTCCATTTTAAACATAATTATCAATCTATCGTCTACGTCAACCAGCAAATTTCAAAATTTGTTTTACATATTGGTAAGTACAAAAGTGACAATTCAATTGGCGGTTTATAAATTATGTGGTGGACATTATTCTGTTCACTTGCTATACACTATAAAAACCAAGGGAAACCACCAATTAAATTGACGGTTTGGTTAGAGACCACCAGTTCAATTGACTGTTCATTATTAAATTTGGATTTTTTATTTATTTTTCTAAGAAAATTAATGACGCAAACGAAAAATTGAGAATTATATTAAAAAAAGAAGTATTTTAGAATTTTGACATCTTTATTCATTTTTTATGGAAATTATTCGAATTTTCCCAAAAACTTCTTTCATCAAACAAGGACCAAGAATACCCCAAGAATATGTCTTCCTATGTTAAAAAGGCAAGGGCAAAAGTGTCAGACCAAAGTTGGATTTCCCGCCCAAGATGCATGGGCCAACTCATTAAATTATCAGACAAAACTGTATTTCCCTTAATTTTTAAATTATATTTTATTTTTTAAATTCTTTCTAACTACTCCGTACTGTCCCTCCACTTCCACACTTCACTCTTCACCATTTTTTCCTCTTCCAATTTGCCCTCTCCACATTCTCCCTTGCTTTGAGAAAAGCGGCAACCTTCCATTTTCTCTCCCCTCAAGGTTCTCTCAATTCTTCCATTTTGTCATTTTTCCTGAGAATTTTCTACTATAATTCTCGCATTTCGAAGTTTTCAAATGGTGTTTGAAATTGCTTAAACCCTATGTTTTTGTTTTTACTGGGTTTAGCAATTGTGTACAATTTTCGATATCTGTTCATATTTCGGTCTTATTGATGCTCACATTTATTTGAATTTTGAAAGTTTTTTTGGTTCAATTTGCAGGTTTTGGTTTCCGTGGAGATTAGGGTTTGACTAATGGCAGAGGAAAATGAGACGAAAGTTGTTGATCCGCCCATTGATTCGCCTACTTCTGTTCTCGAAGATGAGGTATACTTCTTCATTTTCTCTGTCTATTTTTTTTTCAAGTTTAAAATTGTTACTCCGATTTTTTTTGGACAAGGGATAGGTTAGTATTAGTGTGTTCTTTTCCTTTAGATTTACAATATGTTCATTTGATAATTGTTAATTTGTTTCGGCTTTCTGATTGTAATGCGGTGTTTTTGAAGTTGGATGTTTCTATTGTGAATGGTTTGTTTGTTGAAATAACTTATTGCAATTATCTGGGGTACTTGTTTAATAGTTTTGTTTCTAAGGTCTGTTTGGTTCAACTGAATTTGACTGAAATTCGCTTATCTGAACTTATTTGTGTGTTAAGTTGTTTGAACCTTCTTTTGCTGAACTTATCTGTACTTATTTTTGCTGGAGTAACTTAAAATAAGTTGAAACAAACAGACCCTAAGCTATTTCCTCCGTAATACTCCATATTTCTGTACTCAACTGTCGCATATTCGATGAAAATCGAGGTTTTCTTGTATACTGTTGAATTGCTTGTTCAATTGTCAATTAGACTTTATGTCGTTTTTTGTTCTCGACTGATAGAATGAAAACCTCTTTTACTTTTTGAGTTTTGTTTTTGAGCACTTGGTTGTAATCTTGTAGATGTGGGCTTTGGTAGCTAGTTACTAGATTTGAACATTTCCATTGCTTTTAGCCGTTTAGTTCTTTGATTATTAGTACCACAATTAACATAGTTTTGTACTTTGTGAACGTACAGGATATAGTGAAAGAAGAAGCTGAAGTCAATGATTTGCTCATTGAAGCGAAAAATGGAGATGCTATTCTTATATCGAAAGAAATGGCAGAGGAAGAAGAGAAGCTGCTTGAATTGAGAATGAAGGAAGAAATTGCTGAGCAGGAAAGATTGGCGGCTAATGCAGCCAATCTTAACGAGTCTCAGTTTTCCAAGTTAGATGAACTTTTAAACCAGACACAGCTCTACTCAGAGTTCTTGTTGGAAAAGATGGATGACATTACATTAGTATGTGCTTAGTTTTTTTTAATTGAACCTTATTTTTTCCGTATGTGAAAATATGCCGATTCTATGATGTATGTGCCTAACTACTGTAGGATCGAGTAGAGGAACAAGAAGACGAAGAAGAACCCAAACCCAACAAGGGGAAAAAGAGGGGACGAGGTGCAAAGAAGAAAGCTGCCCAATACAATGATGTGAGAACTTTACTTTTTTCTTGAATAGGAGCAACATTGTAGCATTTTCTGATAGTTCTACATTTTAATCTTACAAATTAGTAAAACATGGGAGTGTGATTCGTTTATTGAAAGATGATGCTTATTCGTTACTTCGATCGGATTCCTCTTATCTTTTTGGTAGCAAGATTTGAAGTCTTTTGTTTATAACAAATACAAGTACCAATGTTCTATATTACCTGCTGGGAGATGGTGAAATTCTTTTTTGCTATTAGGTACTTCTTTGTTATAACCTTCAAAGGTTTATTTTGACTTATTTACTTCATCTGCTACTTATTTGAATCCTTTGTCAGAGTATCGGGTGAATTTCAAGTGAGTATGATTTTATTTGGTGTAAACATATTTTTTGATACTGCTGGCTGCTCAGTTTAAGTTTCATATGTGATAATCTTGTATGTTTATGGTATAATTGCTCTGACATATTTGCAGAAGAAAGCAAAAAGAGCAGTTGCAGCAATGATTACGAGATCCAAAGAAGGTACAGTTGCTGAAGATTCCGATCTTACAGAGGAAGAGAGAGTTGCGAAAGAGCAGTCTCAGCTTGTACCCCTGTTGACTGGTGGGCAGCTAAAAAGTTACCAGATCAAAGGGGTTAAGTGGATGATATCTCTCTGGCAAAATGGTCTAAATGGAATCCTAGCTGATCAAATGGGGCTTGGTAAGACAATTCAAACCATTGGTTTTCTTGCTCATCTAAAAGGGGAAGGTTTGCATGGGCCTTATATGGTGATTGCTCCTCTCTCTACTCTGTCAAACTGGATGAATGAAATCAATAGGTAAGTAATGACTACTATTGTCATGTTAAGTTTCTTACTTAGTTTCTCAAACACAATGCCATTTTTCTTTTTCAAATTTCAGGTTTACACCATCAATGAAAGCTATAATATATCATGGTAATCCGAAAGAGAGGAATCAGATACGCCTGAAACATATGCCCAAAAGCATTGGTCCGAATTTCCCTATAGTTATTACTTCTTATGAGGTAGCTCTTAATGATGCCCGGAAACACTTGAAGAGTTACAAGTGGAAACATGTTATTGTTGACGAGGTAAAGTTTTAATGTACTGGTTATCTCATTGGTTGGTCCTTTTGCATTCTCTGTCCAGTAGACCAGTACCTTTTCTTTTTAGACGGCTTACTCCAATGGTGGTTGTATGCTCAATAGGGCCATCGACTGAAAAATTCAAACTGCAAATTGTTTAAAGAGTTGAAGCGTTTGCCTATTGAGAACAAGCTTCTATTGACTGGAACACCGTTGCAGAACAACTTGGCCGAGTTGTGGTCATTGTTGAATTTCATTTTGCCCGACATATTCTCATCTCACGAAGAATTTGAGTCATGGTTTGTACTTTCTTAACCCTTTGAGATTGTTACTTCAGTTGTTTACCAATAGTACAATATATTTTTGAAATGCTGCCAGCTCACAGTTAAAAAATTACAAGAAGTTTTTGATCATCAATGAGTCTACTTCCGTAATCTTTTCCTTTGATATCAGCTTCTTGTTTTACCTTAGTTTTATAAATAGTGATGGAAGTATTTGAACATAAGTTTTGAAGCTGACTCAAACTTTTTACTCACTCCTGAATGGCTGGGTGAATTCTATTCTCATGGCTATGATTACTAAGTTTAAAAGTTTTACATGTGACTATGGGAGTTTTGAATCATACTTTGTACCAAGTAATGGATTAAATGTCGATGCTTGGTTTACTACAGCGTACATCCTCGCTTCCTGAGTCCCTGAACGTCTAAATTTACAACTATGCTGTTCCAATATAATTTCTTTTATTTATTCAGTTATTTTGATATCCATCATAACTTCTGCAGGTAATAATACACCAACACCTTCTATTGTGATGGAAGTTCTTGTTGTGTAATTCACTTTTAGTAGTATATTTTGTATATTATGATATTGATTAAGATTTTGTGGAGGTTGAACAAAAGGAATAAATGAGATAATTCTTTGTGTTACATAAATGTTGTGCTTTTTTGTAATTATGGTGTGGGCGTTATTTGCAGGTTTGACCTGTCTGGGAAGCGTAGCAATGAAGTGGAGAAAGAGGAAGTAGAAGAGAAAAAGAGGGTTCAGGCATGCATTTTAGCAATGTTATTCCATTGTTGCAAATTATATTAGACTACTCCCTTTTGTGATCCTTACAAACAACAAAATTCTCTTTTGTGATATATTGAATGTGTATCTTGTAATTAGGTGGTGGCCAAGCTACATGCCATATTGCGTCCGTTTCTCCTTCGTAGAATGAAGGCTGATGTTGAACAATCACTCCCTGGCAAAAAGGAGATTATTTTATATGCCACCATGACAGAGCATCAGAAGAACTTTCAGGACCACCTAGTCAATCGAACTTTGGAAAATCATTTAGTGGAGAATGTAAGCTTAGGTAAGGAATTCGTTTTTATGCTGGTTCTTGTCCGCGCTAATTCGCAAACTTGCAGCTCCGCAGAAGTCTCTCTCTTCTTTTATAATTTATATCTTTCTCTATTTCTCTCTGTCCCTTAAAGATCTCCCCAATTCACATAAATGGATGTTCCTCTTAGATTGCCCCATACCTATTATAGTAACATTTTCCACTTGCCAATTCATGTGCCCCCCCCCCCCCCCCCCAACTCCTTTTCATCAAATCGAGGCAATTAGTAGGAAAAACTGAAAAGTAAGAAAAAGGCAAGGAATTCTTCTTCTCTCTCCCACTAAGCCTCTAAATAAAGTAGGAAAAAGACAAAGAATCTTCTCTCTCCAACCCATGTGTACCAACTGTACCCCAACGTTGTCTTCCCCTTCATAAAGTGAAAATTTTCTATGGGGAGATCTTCGAGGGACAAAGGGAGTATAAGTTATTCGTTCAACTCGATCATTTCTATGTTACCATTAATATATATGTAGATGTTGTTGATGTGTATTATGTGCTGTTTGCTTATCTCTGAATTTTGGCATACCAGTATAAAGCTTTGGTTGACAATTCAGATTATTGACACTGAGAATCAAACTTAGTGCTTTGAGTGTTACATCTTCTCTTTGGTAGTGTTTAATTACTTTCCATTGTTGTGAATGTACTAGCTTATCTAGGCACCAGGGAAAAGAAAGAGATGGTGTATAAGGTTGCATCTTGACTAATTATAAGATTATTAGCATAATTGATGGATTGGTGGCTGTTGGAAGTGGCCAGAACTGGGCATCAGAGGTAATGAAGTGTTATGGTAGGGAAGTCCATGGGCCGTAATTTCATAAATTAGCTGAAATGGAAGTATCAGTTATTCGTTACTGAATTAGTTTTCATCTAGGGATTCTGAAGGATTTAGTGTTTATGTGCGGTTCAGAAATTTTGAATCGAAATCATGCAATCACACCTCACAAGTTATCTGTAGCACCTAATTAGACCTGTATTCATAGATAATTGTTTATAATTTTGTTTCAGGCATTTATGCTTTGTATTTAAAGTTAGTTATTGTCTGATAAGTGATAACAAGGACAATGTCATGTTGCCCATTTCTGAATTTATGTAGGCTGTGCAATTTCACTGATGTAAGCCTCTATATGCTGTAAGTAACAATAAAGTGATGTAGATCACAGTGCTCTGCTCCCTATCCTCTTGTGCTGACTGATTATTTTAAAAGTGCAGGTGGTGTACCACGTGGTTTGAGAGGAAAGCTTAACAATCTAATGATTCAACTCCGGAAAAATTGCAATCATCCAGATCTCTTGGAATCTGCTTTTGATGGATCGTGTGAGTGCCTGAGATGGCCCAATCTGAAAATCTGCTCCTTAGTTTCTCTTCTTTTATGATTTTGGTTTTCTCCTTGTGGCAGACTTTTATCCTCCTGTAGAACAAATAGTTGGACAGTGTGGCAAATTCCAGTTGCTGGAGAGGTTGTTGACTAAACTCTTTGCGCGAAAACACAAGGCAAGTATTTGAAGTTAAATCTGTAAACTAGGCATACCTTAGTTAGTAACGCATGCTTTTGTCTTTAAGCTTTCTCTAATCCAGTTAATTTCTATCAGGTTCTGATATTCTCTCAGTGGACCAAAATTCTTGACATAATGGATTACTACTTCAGTGAGAAGGGACTTAAGGTTTGCAGAATTGATGGCAGTGTAAAACTTGAAGAAAGGAGGAGGCAGGTTGGTGCTTGTCAGCCTGCACTAAAATCTGTTAATCGTGTTTATGTCTTCATGTTATTTCCATGGCTTTGTGTTGTTTTCCAAAAGCTTCCCTCTAGTTCGGTTTTTTTGAAATTGTCTTTCCTATTGACATGGAGAACTTCTTATGCATTTACAGATCAATGAATTTAATGATGTAGATAGCGACTTTAGAATATTTCTTCTCAGTACGAGGGCTGGAGGTTTAGGCATAAACCTTACTGCTGCCGACACTTGTGTTCTTTATGACAGTGACTGGGTAATTTTTCTCTACTGTTCTATGATTTTGAGATTTTCCTTCTCACCATAATTCTATACTTATTCACGGGAATTGCAATTACTTGCCACTTTGCCAGAACCCTCAAATGGATCTCCAGGCAATGGATCGTTGCCACAGGATTGGTCAAACTAAGCCTGTTCATGTTTACAGGCTTGCCACTGCACAGTCTGTTGAGGTACTTTCCTGGTTATATTGGGTTTGTTCTTGTGATACAGACTTCTATGCCTTATGGTTTTCTTGAAGAACATTGGATTCTTTCCTCAGGGTCGTATGCTGAAAAGGGCTTTCAGTAAGCTGAGGCTTGAACATGTTGTCATTGGAAAGGGGCAGTTTAAGGCAGAGAGGACATTGAATAACATTATGGAGGTACTTTATTGTGATTTCTTATCTATGCCTTGCAGCCAGAAATTTTGATAAAATATGTAAAGAATTATTTGTTCTGTGTGGTAGAATGGAGAATAGTTTTTGCTATGTGTTTGTCATTTACAACACAGAATGATTAGGATTGTGAAATATGTTTCGTTTTACCTGTCAATGACGGGGAAATAATTCAAATCAAATGCTTTAACCCAAGCATGAAAATTAAAACCAGTTATAGAGTTTTGTATCATGTTCAACTGGAAAACTGTTTATTTGAATATCTCAAATTGTACCAATCTTCCTTCCTACCGAATAGACCTTAGCAACACAGCACATTTCCTTGCAGGTCTTGGCTCTTTAACTCTTCCGTGTGGATTCCACATTATGTCAAAGATATAAATTCAATATATCTACGAATACCTGTATTTTGGGGGGAAGGGGTTGGGTGTAGTTGTTTTGCTCCACTTGCTCTGTTCCAGTTTCATTTCTCATGACTGGTAAACAACATGTTGCCCTTTCTTGGTTATATTATTCGGCGAATTCTCTTAGGTATCTTTTGCGTTCGGCTTTGCCATTTCTCATAGGTCTCAGTTTCCTGATTTACAGTAACATAGCAAAGTGCCTTGCATTTTTGTACAACTATCATGTCTCTTTTTCACATATTCTCACAAGTCTGCTTGATACTGGCAACTATTTTGGTGTATAGACTATAGACCAATATCAAAACCCGTGTGTTCTACTTCCTCATTGGTTTATCATATTGTCAATAGCCTCATATCAACTATTTCTATTTCTTTATGTGTTTGATGTGTCGTCATTGGTTGCTGCATGTTCACTGGAGAAGTTACATTGGTTGTTGGCTTTTCATTGTGTATGAAATAACCTTTCATTATACTAACTAAATTGTGTATGAAACAGCTAGTAAAGCCAACTGCTAACTTTACCAAACACATTTCTATGAAGTCTACAAACAACTAACATAAAAAGCCAACCCAAACAACCAATCAAACAAGCCAAGTAAAAACACCTTTAATATCAAGGAAAACAAGTACATTGTTGATTGCTTGCTTTTACATTGATAAAAAAATGTTGATGTCCGTTTACAGGAGGAGGATCTGCTGGAACTTCTCCAAGAAGAAGAAGATGACGAAGATAAGATGGTGCAGACCGAAATCAGCGATGAAGACATGGAAAAGGTGCTTGATCGTACCGACTTGCTTGTTGCATCAGGCGCAGCTTATGAAGATGCGAAGAAGGCTGAGAAGTTTGTGCTTCCTCTTAAAGGGCCCGGATGGGAGGTGGTTATACCAACCGCAACAGGTGGTGTCTTATCCACTCTCAACAGCTAATTGCCTAATTCTACTCTTTACCAGTGAACATGGATGGCCACGTGTGAATTTTGGGTGGATTTTGTGTTTATGCACCGTGGGGAATAGACCTGTTCAACGGGCCAGGTTAGGGCCGGGTCAGAATTAAATGGGTCAGGCTGGGCCTAGCCTATGATTTTTGTGTTTATGCACACTGGGGAATATAGCTTTTGCTCCTTTCATTTTGTTTCATTGGCAGTTAAAAAAGAGTAGGAAAAGGAAAGGAAAGGAAAAGCCATTTAGAAAGGAAGCTGCTTTTGTAAATTTTGTTGTACTTCAGCTCACTCGGCTAGTTGGTTGTGTAGTTTTGGTGCTGTGTTCCAACTTTTGTTATCTACAAAGTATTAGATGAATGAATTGATAGTTTAAGGAGCAGTTGATCAGTAAAATGCAGGTGTATGAGAATGAAATGTAACGGTTAGGTTAGTTTACTGGTGGTTGAATTTTGTCATTTCAGATTTTCAGCCTCGAAATGAAGCTTGTCGAAAATTGAATAGCCAAATGAAATACAGCTGAAATGGTAAGTTAAAATTCACTAGCACTTCTATTAGAAGAGAGGCAATTCAGGGAGCGACACTTGTTAGCTCCATATCGATTTGCCTCTCTTTTACTATAGTACTACGTATATAGATAGATAGATGAGATTGAATATAGAAAAGAAGCTTGTTGGAAATGGAATAGGCAAATGAAATACAGCTGAAATGGTAAGTTAAAATTCACAAGCTTCTCAATGATAGTACAACTTTTATTACAAGAGAGGTAAATCAGAGAGCAACACTTGTTAGCTCCTTATCGATTTGCCTCTCTTTTACTATAGTACTACGTTATAGATAGATAGATGAGATTGTATATAAAATGGAAGCTAGTCGGAAATTGAATAGGCAAATGAAATGCAGTTGAAATGGTAAACTAAAATTCAATGGTTTCTGAACGATAGTTGGAACTTTTATGATAAGAGAAACAAATCAAAGAGCGATAGTTGTTAGCTCAGCATTGATTTGCCTCTCTTTTACTATACGTCTATACCCCTTGTTACCTTTGCACCCATTTGCCTCTCTTTTACTATAGTACTACGTACTTCCTCCGTTCCGCAAATGATGCATCATTTCTATTTTCACGTATCCCAACATGATTCTTTGATCCTTAATATCTCTAATTGCGTGTAAGTAAAATTATAAAAAATTGATATTTGAAATCCTCACATTGATACAAATTTAACAAGATCTCACTTGACTATGTTTGATTTTACATAATGTGAAAAAATAATTGCCAAAATTAGTTAATGAATAGTGTCCAAAAGAGAAACGATGCATATATTTCGGAACGGAGAAAATATATAAATAAATGAGATTGCATAAAATAATAAGATTGTCTTGTCATAAATAAATATAAATACATAATACATTTCATTATATTGTTTAGTGGAAGAAAAAAGAGCAAGAAAAAATTCAGTGTGAGAACGACCTGTATTATCTAGGTTTCAGGGTCTCGCTTTTTTTATAGTTACAGATAAGATAATTAAATTTACGTACAATAAAAAATAAAAAAAAAAAAAAAAGAAGAAGAAAAAAAAGAAGAAAAAAAAGAATTAATGGACTCATCATCGTTACCATTTACATCACCATGCATTGAAACATTCTTCTCAATTTACCCTTTACGTTAGCATGCGATCATAGATAATCGTGCTAAGAGAGCGGTTGCATGTTCTTGGACAACCTTCCATGCGTAAGTAACATGGTGGATTTCAGTAAGTGTAGCTCCAACCGCAAAACGGATCATGAATATACCATCAACAAGTGAGTGAGTCATGTAAATCTTCCCATCCGAGTTAACCGATTCAAGCAACTCGGTGTTAATCTCGTTTAACGTTTCCTCTTCTAGAAACTTTTGTCCAGAACATTCTAGAACAGCCGACCCCGAAAGTCGGAAACAAACGAGAGCGAAACTCCGAGGAACAACTATCTCAAATCTCGTATCTTTAACCACCATCTTCTCGAAGTAGATAGCCATGCCCACGTGGCTACGTAGGAAGTTACGAAGAAAGTCAACGCCGTAACTTCGAATAACCATCCACATTTTAAGTGACCTGAAACGACGACTTAGGGTCAACTGCCAGTCTTTATAGTCAACGACTTGGTTTGTGTCGGTTGCTTTGTTTTTCAGGTATTCCGGGTTAGTGGATAAACACCGAACAAGTGCATTCGGATCTTTCACAAAAAGGCAACAACAATCTAACGTTGTTAAGAACCATTTGTGTGCGTTAAAACTGAAGGAGTCAGCTTTTTCAACGCCGTCAATCATGTGACGGAGCTCCGGGCAGATACAACCGTTTCCGGCGTAAGCTGCGTCTACATGAACCCACATGTTGTACTCCTTTGCAACGTCGCAAAGCGGGCCCACCGCGTCTACCGCCGCAGTAGAGGTTGTCCCCACGGTGGCGACAAGGAAAAGAGGGATCAACCCGGCGTTGACGTCAGCTTCAATGGTGGCTCTTAGAGAATCTCCCCTTAATGAAAAAGCGTTAGCCTTTGTAGTTTTGATAGTACGGAAGTTTGCCGGCGAAATTCCGGCGATTTTAGCGGACTTGAAAAAAGAACAATGGGTTTGATCCGACCCGTACACGACAAGCTTGTTGATGTTATGTCTCCCAATTTTATCCAAAAGACCATCACGCGCCGCCGTTATGGTGGTTAAGATGGCTTCACAGGTGGTTCCCATCATAACACCGCCGCCTCCGCCGCTGAAGGTGAAGCTTTTAGGTAAACTTAGCATCTCAGCTAACCAATCCATGACAATACTTTCGAGCTCAGTTGAAGCAGGTGAAGAAATCCAGTTGAACCCCACAACGTTAAACCCAGAAGCTAGAGTTTCTCCAAGTAACCCAGCTGTACTCCCACTACTTGGGAAATAAGCAAAGTAATTCGGGCTTTGCCAATGGGTTAACCCGGGAACGATATCGGTTTGGATATCGGCAAGGATGGTTTCCATGGATACCGGGTCGTTTGGGGCGGATACGGGGAGCTTCTTGCGGAGATAACCCGCTTCGACTTGGCTTCGGACCGGGTATTTCTCAATGCTTTTGTAGTATTCAGCAAGGAAGTCGATAACCATGTATCCTTGTTTCCTGAACTCTTCTGGGTCTAATGGGTTGTTGTTCATGTTCATCATTGGGGTGCTGGATTCTAGGCTCTTGATGTCTAGGGAACCCATTTTTTTGCTTTTAAGTAATGAGAATTGGAAAATGGAATAAGGTATACTTAACTCCTGTTACAAAAAAACTGAGTAAAAGTTTTGTTGTCGTACAATAAATTTATTGGGTTTCAGTTTGTTTTCAAATTTTGGGAAATGGACTAAGAATTGGGTTTCAATTTGCTTTCAAATGAGGGTACAAGTGAAAAAGGAGGATGCTAGTACAAATCAATTTAGTTATGAAAGAGAAGTGGAAAATGGAGTAAGGTTTATGAAAAAAGAATGGAAAACGAAGGAAATGATTTGGTGATGAAGAAAAAGAAGAGAAGAAGAGGAATATATAAGTGGAGGGGATTGGTGAGTGATAGAAGATTGAATTCATACATTCATATATGGTGGATTAAGAGTAGACACGTTATAAATTTGATGAAAATGGAGTAATACAAAGTTGAAAGTAGGTGAGAATTTGGTCATGGAAGGAACTTTGATGGGGTTGGTGAAGTGCTTACCAAGAGTCAAAAGTGGGGGTTGGTTACTCTTAATCATCCCCCTCTTTCTCTTATCCGAGTTACCTTTTCTTATTCCTTTATCCCTTACCCATGTGTACCAACTGTACCCCAACGTTGTCTTCCCCTTCATAAAGTGAAAATTTTCTGTGGGGAGATCTTCGAGGGACGAAGGGAGTATAAGTTATTCGTTCAACTCGATCATTTCTATGATACCATTAATATATATGTAGATGTTGTTGATGTGTATTATGTGTTGTTTGCTTATCTCTGAATTTTGGCATACCAGTATAAAGCTTTGGTTGACAATTCAGATTATTGACACTGAGAATCAAACTTAGTGCTTTGAGTGTTACATCTTCTCTTTGGTAGTGTTTAATTACTCTCCATTGTTGTGAATGTACTAGCTTATCTAGGCACCAGGGAAAAGAAAGAGCTGGTGTATAAGGTTGCATCTTGACTAATTATAAGATTATTAGCATAATTGATGGATTGGTGGCTGTTGGAAGTGGCCAGAACTGGGCATCAGAGGTAATGAAGTGTTATGGTAGGGAAGTCCATGGGCCGTAATTTCATAAATTAGCTGAAATGGAAGTATCAGTTATTCGTTACTGAATTAGTTTTCATCTAGGGATTCTGAAGGATTTAGTGTTTATGTGCGGTTCAGAAATTTTGAATCGAAATCATGCAATCACACCTCACAAGTTATCTGTAGCACCTAATTAGACCTGTATTCATAGATAATTGTTTATAATTTTGTTTCAGGCATTTATGCTTTGTATTTAAAGTTAGTTATTGTCTGATAAGTGATAACAAGGACAATGTCATGTTGCCCATTTCTGAATTTATGTAGGCTGTGCAATTTCACTGATGTAAGCCTCTATATGCTGTAAGTAACAATAAAGTGATGTAGATCACAGTGCTCTGCTCCCTATCCTCTTGTGCTGACTGATTATTTTAAAAGTGCAGGTGGTGTACCACGTGGTTTGAGAGGAAAGCTTAACAATCTAATGATTCAACTCCGGAAAAATTGCAATCATCCAGATCTCTTGGAATCTGCTTTTGATGGATCGTGTGAGTGCCTGAGATGGCCCAATCTGAAAATCTGCTCCTTAGTTTCTCTTCTTTTATGATTTTGGTTTTCTCCTTGTGGCAGACTTTTATCCTCCTGTAGAACAAATAGTTGGACAGTGTGGCAAATTCCAGTTGCTGGAGAGGTTGTTGACTAAACTCTTTGCGCGAAAACACAAGGCAAGTATTTGAAGTTAAATCTGTAAACTAGGCATACCTTAGTGAGTAACGCATGCTTTTGTCTTTAAGCTTTCTCTAATCCAGTTAATTTCTATCAGGTTCTGATATTCTCTCAGTGGACCAAAATTCTTGACATAATGGATTACTACTTCAGTGAGAAGGGACTTAAGGTTTGCAGAATTGATGGCAGTGTAAAACTTGAAGAAAGGAGGAGGCAGGTTGGTGCTTGTCAGCCTGCACTAAAATCTGTTAATCGTGTTTATGTCTTCATGTTATTTCCATGGCTTTGTGTTGTTTTCCAAAAGCTTCCCTCTAGTTCGGTTTTTTTGAAATTGTCTTTCCTATTGACATGGAGAACTTCTTATGCATTTACAGATCAATGAATTTAATGATGTAGATAGCGACTTTAGAATATTTCTTCTCAGTACGAGGGCTGGAGGTTTAGGCATAAACCTTACTGCTGCCGACACTTGTGTTCTTTATGACAGTGACTGGGTAATTTTTCTCTACTGTTCTATGATTTTGAGATTTTCCTTCTCACCATAATTCTATACTTATTCACGGGAATTGCAATTACTTGCCACTTTGCCAGAACCCTCAAATGGATCTCCAGGCAATGGATCGTTGCCACAGGATTGGTCAAACTAAGCCTGTTCATGTTTACAGGCTTGCCACTGCACAGTCTGTTGAGGTACTTTCCTGGTTATATTGGGTTTGTTCTTGTGATACAGACTTCTATGCCTTATGGTTTTCTTGAAGAACATTGGATTCTTTCCTCAGGGTCGTATGCTGAAAAGGGCTTTTAGTAAGCTGAGGCTTGAACATGTTGTCATTGGCAAGGGGCAGTTTAAGGCAGAGAGGACATTGAATAACATTATGGAGGTACTTTAATGTGATTTCTTATCTATGCCTTGCAGCCAGAAATTTTGATAAAATATGTAAAGAATTATTTGTTCTGTGTGGTAGAATGGAGAATAGTTTTTGCTACGTGTTTGTCATTTTCAACACAGAATGATTAGGATTGTGAAATATGTTTCGTTTTACCTGTCAATGACGGGGAAATAATTCAAATCAAATGCTTTAACCCAAGCATGAAAATTAAAACCAGTTATAGAGTTTTGTATCATGTTCAACTGGAAAACTGTTTATTTGAATATCTCAAATTGTACCAATCTTCCTTCCTACCGAATAGACCTTAGCAACACAGCACATTTCCTTGCAGGTCTTGGCTCTTTAACTCTTCCGTGTGGATTCCACATTATGTCAAAGATATAAATTCAATATATCTACGAATACCTGTATTTTGGGGGGAAGGGGTTGGGTGTAGTTGTTTTGCTCCACTTGCTCTGTTCCAGTTTCATTTCTCATGACTGGTAAACAACATGTTGCCCTTTCTTGGTTATATTATTCGGCGAATTCTCTTAGGTATCTTTTGCGTTCGGCTTTGCCATTTCTCATAGGTCTCAGTTTCCTGATTTACAGTAACATAGCAAAGTGCCTTGCATTTTTGTACAACTATCATGTCTCTTTTTCACATATTCTCACAAGTCTGCTTGATACTGGCAACTATTTTGGTGTATAGACTATAGACCAATATCAAAACCCGTGTGTTCTACTTCCTCATTGGTTTATCATATTGTCAATAGCCTCATATCAACTATTTCTATTTCTTTATGTGTTTGATGTGTCGTCATTGGTTGCTGCATGTTCACTGGAGAAGTTACATTGGTTGTTGGCTTTTCATTGTGTATGAAATAACCTTTCATTATACTAACTAAATTGTGTATGAAACAGCTAGTAAAGCCAACTGCTAACTTTACCAAACACATTTCTATGAAGTCTACAAACAACTAACATAAAAAGCCAACCCAAACAACCAATCAAACAAGCCAAGTAAAAACACCTTTAATATCAAGGAAAACAAGTACATTGTTGATTGCTTGCTTTTACATTGATAAAAAAATGTTGATGTCCGTTTACAGGAGGAGGATCTGCTGGAACTTCTCCAAGAAGAAGAAGATGACGAAGATAAGATGGTGCAGACCGAAATCAGCGATGAAGACATGGAAAAGGTGCTTGATCGTACCGACTTGCTTGTTGCATCAGGCGCAGCTTATGAAGATGCGAAGAAGGCTGAGAAGTTTGTGCTTCCTCTTAAAGGGCCCGGATGGGAGGTGGTTATACCAACCGCAACAGGTGGTGTCTTATCCACTCTCAACAGCTAATTGCCTAATTCTACTCTTTACCAGTGAACATGGATGGCCACGTGTGAATTTTGGGTGGATTTTGTGTTTATGCACCGTGGGGAATAGACCTGTTCAACGGGCCAGGTTAGGGCCGGGTCAGAATTAAATGGGTCAGGCTGGGCCTAGCCTATGATTTTTGTGTTTATGCACACTGGGGAATATAGCTTTTGCTCCTTTCATTTTGTTTCATTGGCAGTTAAAAAAGAGTAGGAAAAGGAAAGGAAAGGAAAAGCCATTTAGAAAGGAAGCTGCTTTTGTAAATTTTGTTGTACTTCAGCTCACTCGGCTAGTTGGTTGTGTAGTTTTGGTGCTGTGTTCCAACTTTTGTTATCTACAAAGTATTAGATGAATGAATTGATAGTTTAAGGAGCAGTTGATCAGTAAAATGCAGGTGTATGAGAATGAAATGTAACGGTTAGGTTAGTTTACTGGTGGTTGAATTTTGTCATTTCAGATTTTCAGCCTCGAAATGAAGCTTGTCGAAAATTGAATAGCCAAATGAAATACAGCTGAAATGGTAAGTTAAAATTCACTAGCACTTCTATTAGAAGAGAGGCAATTCAGGGAGCGACACTTGTTAGCTCCATATCGATTTGCCTCTCTTTTACTATAGTACTACGTATATAGATAGATAGATGAGATTGAATATAGAAAAGAAGCTTGTTGGAAATGGAATAGGCAAATGAAATACAGCTGAAATGGTAAGTTAAAATTCACAAGCTTCTCAATGATAGTACAACTTTTATTACAAGAGAGGTAAATCAGAGAGCAACACTTGTTAGCTCCTTATCGATTTGCCTCTCTTTTACTATAGTACTACGTTATAGATAGATAGATGAGATTGTATATAAAATGGAAGCTAGTCGGAAATTGAATAGGCAAATGAAATGCAGTTGAAATGGTAAACTAAAATTCAATGGTTTCTGAACGATAGTTGGAACTTTTATGATAAGAGAAACAAATCAAAGAGCGATAGTTGTTAGCTCAGCATTGATTTGCCTCTCTTTTACTATACGTCTATACCCCTTGTTACCTTTGCACCCATTTGCCTCTCTTTTACTATAGTACTACGTACTTCCTCCGTTCCGCAAATGATGCATCATTTCTATTTTCACGTATCCCAACATGATTCTTTGATCCTTAATATCTCTAATTGCGTGTAAGTAAAATTATAAAAAATTGATATTTGAAATCCTCACATTGATACAAATTTAACAAGATCTCACTTGACTATGTTTGATTTTACATAATGTGAAAAAATAATTGCCAAAATTAGTTAATGAATAGTGTCCAAAAGAGAAACGATGCATATATTTCGGAACGGAGAAAATATATAAATAAATGAGATTGCATAAAATAATAAGATTGTCTTGTCATAAATAAATATAAATACATAATACATTTCATTATATTGTTTAGTGGAAGAAAAAAGAGCAAGAAAAAATTCAGTGTGAGAACGACCTGTATTATCTAGGTTTCAGGGTCTCGCTTTTTTTATAGTTACAGATAAGATAATTAAATTTACGTACAATAAAAAATAAAAAAAAAAAAAAAAGAAGAAGAAAAAAAAAGAAGAAAAAAAAGAATTAATGGACTCATCATCGTTACCATTTACATCACCATGCATTGAAACATTCTTCTCAATTTACCCTTTACGTTAGCATGCGATCATAGATAATCGTGCTAAGAGAGCGGTTGCATGTTCTTGGACAACCTTCCATGCGTAAGTAACATGGTGGATTTCAGTAAGTGTAGCTCCAACCGCAAAACGGATCATGAATATACCATCAACAAGTGAGTGAGTCATGTAAATCTTCCCATCCGAGTTAACCGATTCAAGCAACTCGGTGTTAATCTCGTTTAACGTTTCCTCTTCTAGAAACTTTTGTCCAGAACATTCTAGAACAGCCGACCCCGAAAGTCGGAAACAAACGAGAGCGAAACTCCGAGGAACAACTATCTCAAATCTCGTATCTTTAACCACCATCTTCTCGAAGTAGATAGCCATGCCCACGTGGCTACGTAGGAAGTTACGAAGAAAGTCAACGCCGTAACTTCGAATAACCATCCACATTTTAAGTGACCTGAAACGACGACTTAGGGTCAACTGCCAGTCTTTATAGTCAACGACTTGGTTTGTGTCGGTTGCTTTGTTTTTCAGGTATTCCGGGTTAGTGGATAAACACCGAACAAGTGCATTCGGATCTTTCACAAAAAGGCAACAACAATCTAACGTTGTTAAGAACCATTTGTGTGCGTTAAAACTGAAGGAGTCAGCTTTTTCAACGCCGTCAATCATGTGACGGAGCTCCGGGCAGATACAACCGTTTCCGGCGTAAGCTGCGTCTACATGAACCCACATGTTGTACTCCTTTGCAACGTCGCAAAGCGGGCCCACCGCGTCTACCGCCGCAGTAGAGGTTGTCCCCACGGTGGCGACAAGGAAAAGAGGGATCAACCCGGCGTTGACGTCAGCTTCAATGGTGGCTCTTAGAGAATCTCCCCTTAATGAAAAAGCGTTAGCCTTTGTAGTTTTGATAGTACGGAAGTTTGCCGGCGAAATTCCGGCGATTTTAGCGGACTTGAAAAAAGAACAATGGGTTTGATCCGACCCGTACACGACAAGCTTGTTGATGTTATGTCTCCCAATTTTATCCAAAAGACCATCACGCGCCGCCGTTATGGTGGTTAAGATGGCTTCACAGGTGGTTCCCATCATAACACCGCCGCCTCCGCCGCTGAAGGTGAAGCTTTTAGGTAAACTTAGCATCTCAGCTAACCAATCCATGACAATACTTTCGAGCTCAGTTGAAGCAGGTGAAGAAATCCAGTTGAACCCCACAACGTTAAACCCAGAAGCTAGAGTTTCTCCAAGTAACCCAGCTGTACTCCCACTACTTGGGAAATAAGCAAAGTAATTCGGGCTTTGCCAATGGGTTAACCCGGGAACGATATCGGTTTGGATATCGGCAAGGATGGTTTCCATGGATACCGGGTCGTTTGGGGCGGATACGGGGAGCTTCTTGCGGAGATAACCCGCTTCGACTTGGCTTCGGACCGGGTATTTCTCAATGCTTTTGTAGTATTCAGCAAGGAAGTCGATAACCATGTATCCTTGTTTCCTGAACTCTTCTGGGTCTAATGGGTTGTTGTTCATGTTCATCATTGGGGTGCTGGATTCTAGGCTCTTGATGTCTAGGGAACCCATTTTTTTGCTTTTAAGTAATGAGAATTGGAAAATGGAATAAGGTATACTTAACTCCTGTTACAAAAAAACTGAGTAAAAGTTTTGTTGTCGTACAATAAATTTATTGGGTTTCAGTTTGTTTTCAAATTTTGGGAAATGGACTAAGAATTGGGTTTCAATTTGCTTTCAAATGAGGGTACAAGTGAAAAAGGAGGATGCTAGTACAAATCAATTTAGTTATGAAAGAGAAGTGGAAAATGGAGTAAGGTTTATGAAAAAAGAATGGAAAACGAAGGAAATGATTTGGTGATGAAGAAAAAGAAGAGAAGAAGAGGAATATATAAGTGGAGGGGATTGGTGAGTGATAGAAGATTGAATTCATACATTCATATATGGTGGATTAAGAGTAGACACGTTATAAATTTGATGAAAATGGAGTAATACAAAGTTGAAAGTAGGTGAGAATTTGGTCATGGAAGGAACTTTGATGGGGTTGGTGAAGTGCTTACCAAGAGTCAAAAGTGGGGGTTGGTTACTCTTAATCATCCCCCTCTTTCTCTTATCCGAGTTACCTTTTCTTATTCCTTTATCCCTTACCCATGTGTACCAACTGTACCCCAACGTTGTCTTCCCCTTCATAAAGTGAAAATTTTCTGTGGGGAGATCTTCGAGGGACGAAGGGAGTATAAGTTATTCGTTCAACTCGATCATTTCTATGATACCATTAATATATATGTAGATGTTGTTGATGTGTATTATGTGTTGTTTGCTTATCTCTGAATTTTGGCATACCAGTATAAAGCTTTGGTTGACAATTCAGATTATTGACACTGAGAATCAAACTTAGTGCTTTGAGTGTTACATCTTCTCTTTGGTAGTGTTTAATTACTCTCCATTGTTGTGAATGTACTAGCTTATCTAGGCACCAGGGAAAAGAAAGAGCTGGTGTATAAGGTTGCATCTTGACTAATTATAAGATTATTAGCATAATTGATGGATTGGTGGCTGTTGGAAGTGGCCAGAACTGGGCATCAGAGGTAATGAAGTGTTATGGTAGGGAAGTCCATGGGCCGTAATTTCATAAATTAGCTGAAATGGAAGTATCAGTTATTCGTTACTGAATTAGTTTTCATCTAGGGATTCTGAAGGATTTAGTGTTTATGTGCGGTTCAGAAATTTTGAATCGAAATCATGCAATCACACCTCACAAGTTATCTGTAGCACCTAATTAGACCTGTATTCATAGATAATTGTTTATAATTTTGTTTCAGGCATTTATGCTTTGTATTTAAAGTTAGTTATTGTCTGATAAGTGATAACAAGGACAATGTCATGTTGCCCATTTCTGAATTTATGTAGGCTGTGCAATTTCACTGATGTAAGCCTCTATATGCTGTAAGTAACAATAAAGTGATGTAGATCACAGTGCTCTGCTCCCTATCCTCTTGTGCTGACTGATTATTTTAAAAGTGCAGGTGGTGTACCACGTGGTTTGAGAGGAAAGCTTAACAATCTAATGATTCAACTCCGGAAAAATTGCAATCATCCAGATCTCTTGGAATCTGCTTTTGATGGATCGTGTGAGTGCCTGAGATGGCCCAATCTGAAAATCTGCTCCTTAGTTTCTCTTCTTTTATGATTTTGGTTTTCTCCTTGTGGCAGACTTTTATCCTCCTGTAGAACAAATAGTTGGACAGTGTGGCAAATTCCAGTTGCTGGAGAGGTTGTTGACTAAACTCTTTGCGCGAAAACACAAGGCAAGTATTTGAAGTTAAATCTGTAAACTAGGCATACCTTAGTGAGTAACGCATGCTTTTGTCTTTAAGCTTTCTCTAATCCAGTTAATTTCTATCAGGTTCTGATATTCTCTCAGTGGACCAAAATTCTTGACATAATGGATTACTACTTCAGTGAGAAGGGACTTAAGGTTTGCAGAATTGATGGCAGTGTAAAACTTGAAGAAAGGAGGAGGCAGGTTGGTGCTTGTCAGCCTGCACTAAAATCTGTTAATCGTGTTTATGTCTTCATGTTATTTCCATGGCTTTGTGTTGTTTTCCAAAAGCTTCCCTCTAGTTCGGTTTTTTTGAAATTGTCTTTCCTATTGACATGGAGAACTTCTTATGCATTTACAGATCAATGAATTTAATGATGTAGATAGCGACTTTAGAATATTTCTTCTCAGTACGAGGGCTGGAGGTTTAGGCATAAACCTTACTGCTGCCGACACTTGTGTTCTTTATGACAGTGACTGGGTAATTTTTCTCTACTGTTCTATGATTTTGAGATTTTCCTTCTCACCATAATTCTATACTTATTCACGGGAATTGCAATTACTTGCCACTTTGCCAGAACCCTCAAATGGATCTCCAGGCAATGGATCGTTGCCACAGGATTGGTCAAACTAAGCCTGTTCATGTTTACAGGCTTGCCACTGCACAGTCTGTTGAGGTACTTTCCTGGTTATATTGGCTTTGTTCTTGTGATACAGACTTCTATGCCTTATGGTTTTCTTGAAGAACATTGGATTCTTTCCTCAGGGTCGTATGCTGAAAAGGGCTTTTAGTAAGCTGAGGCTTGAACATGTTGTCATTGGCAAGGGGCAGTTTAAGGCAGAGAGGACATTGAATAACATTATGGAGGTACTTTAATGTGATTTCTTATCTATGCCTTGCAGCCAGAAATTTTGATAAAATATGTAAAGAATTATTTGTTCTGTGTGGTAGAATGGAGAATAGTTTTTGCTACGTGTTTGTCATTTTCAACACAGAATGATTAGGATTGTGAAATATGTTTCGTTTTACCTGTCAATGACGGGGAAATAATTCAAATCAAATGCTTTAACCCAAGCATGAAAATTAAAACCAGTTATAGAGTTTTGTATCATGTTCAACTGGAAAACTGTTTATTTGAATATCTCAAATTGTACCAATCTTCCTTCCTACCGAATAGACCTTAGCAACACAGCACATTTCCTTGCAGGTCTTGGCTCTTTAACTCTTCCGTGTGGATTCCACATTATGTCAAAGATATAAATTCAATATATCTACGAATACCTGTATTTTGGGGGGAAGGGGTTGGGTGTAGTTGTTTTGCTCCACTTGCTCTGTTCCAGTTTCATTTCTCATGACTGGTAAACAACATGTTGCCCTTTCTTGGTTATATTATTCGGCGAATTCTCTTAGGTATCTTTTGCGTTCGGCTTTGCCATTTCTCATAGGTCTCAGTTTCCTGATTTACAGTAACATAGCAAAGTGCCTTGCATTTTTGTACAACTATCATGTCTCTTTTTCACATATTCTCACAAGTCTGCTTGATACTGGCAACTATTTTGGTGTATAGACTATAGACCAATATCAAAACCCGTGTGTTCTACTTCCTCATTGGTTTATCATATTGTCAATAGCCTCATATCAACTATTTCTATTTCTTTATGTGTTTGATGTGTCGTCATTGGTTGCTGCATGTTCACTGGAGAAGTTACATTGGTTGTTGGCTTTTCATTGTGTATGAAATAACCTTTCATTATACTAACTAAATTGTGTATGAAACAGCTAGTAAAGCCAACTGCTAACTTTACCAAACACATTTCTATGAAGTCTACAAACAACTAACATAAAAAGCCAACCCAAACAACCAATCAAACAAGCCAAGTAAAAACACCTTTAATATCAAGGAAAACAAGTACATTGTTAATTGCTTGCTTTTACATTGATAGAAAAATGTTGACGTCCGTTTACAGGAGGAGGATCTGCTGGAACTTCTCCAAGAGGAAGAAGATGACGAAGATAAGATGGTGCAGACAGAAATCAGCGATGAAGACATGGAGAAAGTGCTTGATCGCACCGACTTGCTTGTTGCATCAGGCGCAGATGATGAAGATGCCAAGGCTGAGAAGTTTGTGCTTCCTCTCAAAGGGCCCGGATGGGAGGTGGTTATCCCAACTGCAACAGGTGGTGTCTTATCCACTCTCAACAGCTAATTGCCTAATTCTACTCTTGACCAATGAACATGGGCACTCCTCGTACATTTTATTAGGAAATGGTCCCCATGTGTGAATTTTTTGGGTGGATTTTGTGTTTATGCAGTGGGGAATATACCTGTTCAATGGGCCGGGTTAGGGCCGGGCCTAGCCTATGATTTTTGTGTTATGCATACTGGGGAATATAGCTTCTGTTCCTTTCATTTTGTTTCATTGGCAGTAAAAGAGAGTGGGAAAAGGAAAGGAAAGGCCATTGAGAAAGGAAGCTGCTTTTGTAAATTTTGTTGTTCTTCATCTCACTCGGCTAGTTGGCTGTGTAGTTTTGGTGCTGTGTTCCAACTTTTATTATCTACAAGTATTAGATGAATGAATTGATAGTTTAAGGAGCAGTTTACACTGGGCCTAGTCTATTGTTTTTGTGTTTATGCAGTGGGGATTAGACCTGCTCAACGGGCCGGGCCGGGCCTATGATTTTTGTGTTTATGCGCTCTGGGCCGTGCCTATGATTTTGAGTTTATGCAGTGGGAATAGACCAGTTCTGCAGGCCGGGCCAGAATTAAATGGGATAGGCTGGCCCTAGCCTGTGACTTTGTGTTTATGCACAATGGAGGTAGACATGTTCAATGGGCCGGGTTAGGACTGGGCTATAGTTGAACGGGCTGGGCCGGCCTAGAATATGATTTTTGTGTTTATGCACACTGGGGAATATAGCTTCTGGTCCTTTCATTTTGTTTCATTGGCAGTTAAAAGGGAGTAGGAAAAAGGAAAGGAAAAGCCATTGAGAAAGGAAGCTGCTTTTGTAAATTTTGTCGTCAGCTCACACACTTGGCTAGTTAGTTGTGTAGTTTTGGTGCTGTGTTCCAACTTTTGTTATCTACAAGTATCTAGATGAATGAATTGATAGTTTTAAGGAGCAGTTGATCAGTAAAATGCAGGTATATGAGAATGAGATGTAACGGTTATGTTAGTTTATTGGTGGTTGAATTTTGTCATTTCAGCCTCGAAATGAAGCTTGTCAAAAATTGTAGCCAAATGAAGTACATCTGAAATGGCAAGTTAAAATTCACTAGCTTCTCAATACACTACAAGAATTATAAGCAAGGGGGGCGATTTTTCCTAAAAGAAGAAGGCGGCCAAAAATTTTCCCTAATAGAACCGATCAAACACATCAACAACAAATTGCCTTCCTTGGTATTGACAACAAGGGCGATATTATAAGGCGCCTTCTTTGATATTAACAAAGAGGGCGAAGTAATGAAGTCGCCTTCTTATTTGAAGTACGGGGTAACAACCTGGTCGATATTAGGGAGTGCCTTGTTTGAGAATAACAAAGAGGGCGACATTTTCCTCGTCGTATTTGTGGAGAAGAAAATAAGAAATAAATCGGCAGGTTATTCTCGAGCTTCTGATTTCCTCCTTATTCTTCTCCTGATTTTTATTCAAATTTATTTCAGTTCTCCAATTTTCTCCTAATTAACATCGATCTGATTCAATCGGTTTCGTTTTTTTCTGTAAATTTGTTGGAACCCTAGAAATCAACGTGTTCTAAATTCCTCTCTGATGATATGAATCTCTTTCTTTCTCCCTAAAATTAATTATGTTGAAAGCAAGTATTATCAATCGATTGTGTTTAGCGAATTTCTCGCTCAAATTTCATGAATTTTACTCCGGATTTTGATTTTGTCGTTGTTTTGTTGCTAAATATAGCCTTAATTTTGTATATTCAGAAATACGTACAAATTTATGAATCAATTTGTGGTATTAGGTTAATTATCTCGAAATTCGATTTAATTTGAATTGCTTGAATATTTGATCGAATTGCTTGAAGATTAGTTCGAATTTTTTGCAGATCATGCTTGACGATTAGATTAAAGTGGTCGGAGATTTGATCGAATTTTTCAAATTTCGGCAATAGGATTGAAGACTATTTGACGAGCTCTTCATCTTGGCCTGCAGTTTGTTAGAATCGGTATTTTTCCTTCTCTCTAATCCCAATTTTACAGTTGTGCTTCTGTTTGAATCAATTCGATAAAAGTTTTCTTTTGTCTGGAAATCATTTTTGAGTTTCATGTTTGAGTAGTTTTCTTGTAATTGGTTGCTTTTCTGTGAAATATAGCTAAGCCTCCATTAATTAAAGCTAGAAATGGTTCTGGTGCAAAACTTTTGAAGCTATAAATGGAAATGTATGATTAGGCGGTGATGATTGATCATGATTTAGAAGGATTTCCCGATGGTTGATCTGAACTAGGAAATTTTGTCGCGTATTAGAATAGCTGCATAGTCCCATTGTGGAGAAAAAATGTTATGTCCTTTGATTCTTACTTGTTTGTTAGTATGGTGCCTAAAAAGTTCATATTATGAGTTGTTTTTCTGATGGCATTAACTACTCATTTTAGTAAACAATTCTTTGACTTGAAATATCAAAGATTTCTTACTGATGTTTCATCCACCTGACGCAGCTAATCGATTATTTAGCTTATCTTGTGCTTGAGGTAAGCAAAACCATACATATATATCCTCTAAAGAAAAATAAAACCTCACTACAAAAACAGTCTATTCTGAATCCTAGTATATCCAAGTCTATTGTCTAGTAGTAAAAATTCAACCAGTTCTGATCATTTTGAATTAGGTCTAACCCATTCTGCTTATTAGGGTGATCTTCAGTTTTGGTTGAAAGGTCGAACCCATTCTGCTAGCTAACTGTTGTTTCTGCTAACTGCTAACTGCTAACTGCTAACTGCTAACTGCTGCTGCATTAACTTAATTGCCTGCTGGGAACAACCTCTTAAGTCTTAACACTAAGGGAAATAACATAGCAACATACAGAGTACATTTTTACCTAATACTGTCTAAAAAGCAAGAACAATTACCTCTCTGGCGAGAAAAATAGACACTAAGCTTGTAGTCTAACCAAAATAGTATTTCCTAACAACACTAGATTCTCAAAGTAAGATATCCATTGCATAATTGAGCATGAAATATATTGATGTTCCTGAAGGTTTAATTCTTGTATCTCATATGTTTGTTTATTGCTCTCTTAGTTCTTAACTTCTTACCATTCATAGAATTTCCAGCAAAGACTTCTGGTTTACCTCTATAGATTTGGGGATTAGCGCATACTGATCATTAGCTCCTAATAAGTTGACTGTTCATTGATGTGCAGTGGCCTTTTATATGATTATCTTTTGGGGTTTAAGAACTTTTCTCATCCCTGTCTTGCACATATCTGTCTAAGTGTAAGCTCTAAACTCTGCTTGACCTAAAACAAATTACTCCAAGAGTTCTTAGTTGTAATTGATTTTGTTTCCCCTTAAATTGTTGTTGCCTCGTGTCTAAATTGCTAACTGCTGCTACATTAACTGCCGGTGCTGCTAAGTGCTAACTGCTAACTTCTGTTGCTGCTAACTGCTACTGCATTAACTTGCTGCTAATAGGTCAGAAAATTCCTGGCGAAGAGCTGTTTATTTTATCTTTACCAGCTGTGAAGATTGAAGATTTCTTTCTACAGTCCTGATTTAGAAATAGAATCATTTGTTTTGGTTTCCAGTTATGATATTTGTTTATCACAGCTCATATTATTTTGCTGTTATTCATTCATGACCTAATAATGCTCTTGCTTATGACCATCTTATTTTTATACATGGTTTTTTTTGTTTTGGTATGAACTTATGATTATTATGACTTATAAGCAACATGGAAACATATCAACGTTTGCATCCTTTTACCTCTAAAAATAGTAAAGATTACTTGTTATTCATCTTCAAAATCTTCTCTTGAACTACTCTTGCCTTTGGTAGGGCGACTGTTATGATGAACTTTGTCTTTCAGCTCACTGTGCTAGTTTAACTATCTGATAGCTGACACAACTGTTATGTAGGCGGATCCTGCAAAGGCTTTAAATATCACATCGATACCTATATAGGTGCACTGCTTGTCACCATGCAATCTCTTTTTTCTCGTGCTCCATTTCTACGGTATTTGATCTGGATTTTTTTTTACAAGGATCATCATCACAGGAGCAATTTCCCTATTTTGGCCCTTGCTGGTAATCAAGACTTAATCTGTCCTCCTGAAGCTATATACGGTATAATATACAGTAGTTCTTACTCGTATCGCATATTTGAATCTCTCGTAGTATAATGCTATTATCCCTAAAACTTAATTCACGCTATTTCAATACGATGTAACAGAACAGTCAAGGTGATCCATGAGGATAAAATTACATTCAAAGTATTAGTTAACATTGCTTAAAGAAGGATCATCATCACAGTAGTTCTGTTGCTGCCAAGAAGGTGTATCCATGTATCATCCGTTTTATGTACTATAAACATTGCTTCAATGGGATGATTGTATTGATTAATAATTCCTACTCAATAGATAAGTAACACTAACCTATTAGCTCAAATGGGAGAGCATTGTGCAAATGCACAAGGATGTGGGTTCGAATTCCATATAGGTTAATTTATTTGATGTATTAGTTAACATTTAAAAAATATACATATAAATAAAAAAGAAAAATAGAACAAGGAGGGCGAAAAAAAAAGGGGGCCTTCCTTGATTCAATCAAAGAGAGCGCAGGAGAATCAAGAAGGGCGGAAAAAAGAAGCGTCTTCCTTAAAATAATCAAATAGGGCGGAAAAAAAAGTTGCCCTGTCTAATTTCAATCAAGCTTAGAGCCTAACAGGGCGGCGGGAGGGCGATTTATAAATCGCCCTGGTAGCCTAAAAGGGCGATATTCATATCAAAGAGGGCGAAAAATATCGCCCTCTTTGGTCTTATATGTTGTAGTGATAATAGTACAACTTCTATTAGAAGAGAGGCAATTCAGATAGCGATCTTGTTAGCTCCATATCGATTTGCCTCTCTTTTTACTATAGTACTACGTATATAGATGGATAGATAGATAGATGAGATTGTATATAGAAATGAAGCTTGTCGGAAATTGAATAAGCAAATGAAATACATCTGAATTCACTACCTTCTCAATGATAGTACAACTTCTATTAGAAGAGAGGCAATTCAGAGAGTGACACTTGTTAGCTCCATATCGATTTGCCTCTCTTTTACTATAGTACTACGTATATAGACAGGTAAATGAGATTGTATATAGAAAGGAAGCTTGTCGGAAATTGAATAGGCAAATGAAATACAGCTGAAATGGTAAGTTAAAATTCACTAGCTTCTCAATGATAGTACAACTTTTGTTACAAGAGAGGTAAATCAGAGAGCAACACTTGTTAGCTTCTTATCGATTTGCCTCTCTTTTACTATAGTACTACGTTATAGATAGATAGATGAGATTGAATATAAAATGGAAGCTAGTCGGAAATTGAATAGGCAAATGAAATGCAGTTGAAATGGTAAACTAAAATTCAATGGCTTCTCAACGATAGTTGGAACTTTTATGATAAGAGAAGCAAATCAAAGAGCGATAGTTGTTAGCTCAGCGTTGATTTGCCTCTCTTTTACTATACGTCTATACCCTTGTTACCTTTGCACCCATTTGCCTCTCTTTTACTATAGTACTACGTGAAGGAAATAATGCCCTTGGTCCAAGTATGCATTCTATGTTAAGTCTAATAAATGCGGTTCAGTATTAATTAACAAGTTAATAATTCAGTGAGATCAAGTGAGCTGAATGCCTAGCTAGAGGCCGCTTCAGTTCAAGTGGAATTAATGATATTAATCCACAGCTTACTCTTGACTGAACCCGTAGGGTCACACAAATAGTACGTAAACGGATCAAGTATTTAATGGCATTAAATACTCCATCTATGAATATTCGGAACCGACGGATCTTGGTTTCAGTGGGAGCTAAGATCGTCACAGGCAAGAAATGAATACTCCGGAAACGATGATATTGCCGGAAACGGAAATATGGATCGTATCGGAAATATGAATATTATCCAAGTCGTAGATGTTGCCGGAAACGGAAACATGGTACGTATCGGAAAATATTATTGGAAATGGAAATATTACCAGAATCGGAAATATTGCCGGAAACGGAAATATTGTCAGAATCGGAAATATTACCGGAATCGGAAAATAATTCCGGAAACGGAAATATTAAATATTGTTCGTATCGGAAATAGATTCCGGAAATGGAAATTTAAACGGAAGCGTATCGTACGAATTAGCATCGGACGAGGCTTGCCGGACGAAGGCCCAGCACGAAGCTGGGGCCATCGCCCAGCAAGCATGCGCGCCACAAGCCCAGCCAAGGCAGCGCCCAGGCCTACCGCAAGGCAGGCCCAGCGCGCGCCAAGGGCCACGGATGCGTGGGCCGTGCTGCGCGGGGCTGCTGCTCGCACGCGCATGGGCAGCCCTTGTGGCTGCCGTGTGTGTGTGAGTTTGTGCTCATGCGTGATTCCTGAATCTACAAGAGTCAGTGTATGATTAAATTTCTATTCCTAATTGGATAAATTAATTAAATAGAATTCATGTAGGATTCTAATTTCAATTAATTCGTATCCTACTAGGATTACGATTCCTTTTCCATAACTCTATAAATAAAGGCCTAGGGGTCATAATTTATACACAAGTTTCAAAGTATTCAAAAGTGAGTTTTTGAGAGAAAATTAAAACACACATCTTGCTCATAAAGTGCCGAAATTTTCTAGTACCTTAAGGGCGATTCTAGTTGGTCAATCTTAAGGCGGATCCGGACGTGCTGTGGACTATCTACGGAGGGACGACACTTGGAGTCCTAAAAGACTTGTTCTTGTTCGGTTCGGGCGCAGCTAGGGAGGGCACGCAACAAAGAGTATGCATCTAAATTATGCTATATGATTATGTGTAAATAATATGTTGTCCTGGGTTAATGGTTGTTTCCGCATGATCTATGTAATGTCATATGTATCATAACCTAACAGTGGTATCAGAGCCCCTTATTATTTTCATAATCTAAATTGCATGAACATGGTTAAATATTACAAATTTGCAAGAATTAAAAGGGGTGATTAATTTTCGTAATTGTTAATTAATTGCAAATTGCGTTTATTTAATTATACGTACGCAGTTTTTCGGCAGTTTCTTCATTACTCATCCGAATTGAGTGATTTTTGTGTCAATTCCGCATGTAAAAGGCATTCTAAAATTTTGACAAAAATAGTATTTTTCTGCTGAACCCAGAATTCTCAAATTCGAAGCCTAACTATGACTTTTCGAAGGTTTTAGTTTTTCGAATGCAAAATTTCGTAAATTTAAGATGTTAAATTAAATATTTGCGATTCTTGTTGATAAATCTTGAATTTTTGATTGACCTACTGCATATGTTTAACAAGTTTGAATGCCTAGTCTTGTTAATTATGCAATCTAATTTGTAATTATGATTAATTTGTTGAAAATTAGAATAATTTAGAATTAATTTGATTTTCATAATTAATTGTAATTTAATTAGAAACCTATGATTAAAAACCACCATAAAAATTGTAAATTTACGATAAATTTTAAATTTTTATGACCTAGACTTGAATCCATAACAATCGGAAATCAATTGGATAATAAATTTTCGATTTTTCGCCCTAAAATTATGAAATTAATAATATTTATTAATTTGTCATTAATTTTAAATATAAATTTTAAATTTTTATGCGATTCGTTCATATAACTTGCACGCACGAAGCAATGGACGCTTCGTGTTACCCTTAAGGGGTGTTGTATAATGCGGGCATGCGACGACGAGCAAGGGAGCTCGTCGCCCGTGCGGCACGAATGCAATGAGCAAGGGCGTAGTGCACGAGCACAAGGCAGCAGCCCTGCCTTGTGTCGTGTGCCACGAGCAATGAACAAATGGGCATGGGCGAGGGGCGAGCCAAGGCAGTCGCGTGTGGGCAGCAAGCGAGCTGCGCCACAACGCGCGCTGCCTCGCACAAGTGCGCGCAGCCTCGCGCGCAGCGAGCGCAAGCTCGCGTGCCACGAGTGCTGCGCCCAGCACTACTCGCGCGCACAGCGCGCGATGTCGCTCGCCCAGCGAGCGATGTCGCGCCCCAGCGAGCGATGGCTCGCGCGCACAGCGCGCGATGTCGCCCGCCCAGCGAGCGATGTCGCGCCCCAGCGAGCGATGGCTCGCGCGCACAGCGAGCGAGCCAGCGCGCCCAGCGAGCGATGTCGCGCGCCCAGCGAGCGATCTCGCGCGCGCGCACTGCGAGCGATAGCTCGCGTGCGATGGGGCGCTGTGCGGAGGCTTGCGATAGGACAGCAGCAGCTATGCGACGAGCGCATGGGGTGCGCGCACATGGCCAGCAATGGCTGTGTGCGTACGGCCCATGGGCGTGCAACGCGTAGGGTGTTTGCGTTACGATTAGATCGTTTTGAATGTTTAATTTGAAAATTTCAGTTCACGTAATTTTAATTAATTTTAAAATTAATAATTTGAATTAATTTCTTGGATTTTAATTTTGAATATTATAATTATAATAAATGGAATTTATTCTAATTATTTTACTAAAATTAAAATCATGAATTAATTTAAATGCGACTGAAATTAAATTAAATTTTTGGATTCAATTATAAATTTATATGAGCTTTAAATTTTAATTAAATTTGTATGTTTCCGGTTAGACTAGAAATACAATTTTATGTTTAAAATTAGTAAAGCATATGAATTTATTGGTTTAAGTGGGAGCGCTTTTTAGTCATAAACTCTTGATTAGGTCTACAAATCCTTAAGGTTAAAACAACTTGATTAGAATTAATAAGGACTGAATAATTGGTAGATTATTGGTGCCCTTGATTAATTGCTGCAAATGTTTACGTGATGCATAATGTGTTTTACTAACCAGCTATGTGGGCCATTCATGATAATGAATGGGTGAATGGTATATATTGTATATGTACTGTTTTGCAGGTTATGAAGTGACTAGTATGGCCCAAATAGATAGAAAATATGGTCTGCGTACCATTAATTTGAATGTAATTGGTCTAAAGCACCAAAGTTATTTTTCAATTCAAATATGGTCTGCGAACCATCAAATAGTTGTAATTAGTTATAGCTTATCCTATTTGAAGAAAATGGTGCCTCCCACGGAGATTTTCAAGACGGACTTTGAAGTCAAAGCTTCAAGATGAAGTCGGGCCATACTAGATCACAAATATCTTATGCATGTTTTAAGTTATTTATTGTTTTAAATATGTCTTAAAATGCATGAGATCAAAAGCTTGATTATGTTGCATGATTAAGGATTTTAGTTCACTTAAAATCTAACCAACATAGTAAGAGCCTTAAGTTCCAAACTTAAAAAAATTGAGTTATAAGGTGCCATGCCAAAATATACACTTGCTTGGATATCCTTTACATCAATCTAGTAATAGTTTTCGCTCAGCGAGGTGTTACTTATTGGTCCTAAAGGGGCAAGGTACACAAATAATTGTGAGTACATGTTAGTTTTGGTGAAACTCAACGATATAAGTAAGGAGTCCTTTTATGTCGTGGCAAAATCGATAGGTTTTCCTAATAAGTTCTTAGACGTACCTATCAACCAAGAGTAGTTTCTAGACTATTAGCAAAAGGCTTTTGCTTACCTAAAATGTTTTAGAATTGAGTCGACAAACTGTGCTTAATTCTTCAATGGTTTTAGGATCTTGGAATCATTTTATTCACACCTGCCGGAACAATAAAATCGAATAAAATGCTAATAACTTGTTTGAATTGCATGGTTGCTTTAATTTCAAGTTATTATTCATGATAAATGTTTAGACTTTGCATGCTTCAATGTATGTTTTAATTATTGTTTATAATTAAATATCTTGCACTGCAATAAATCCTTTTAGAAAGGTAACAGTAAATTTCCTCGATTGGTAGTGAATCCAAGAACGATTCACGGAAAAGAGAGAAAGTGAGCAATTTAAAATGTACGTTTCTTATATCGACTTTTATGGTTGTTTTCGAATATCAAAATCGAATGGCAAACCAATTGGTGCTTGTGAATTCAAAATACACTGTAGTTTTGAGATCATAAAGCATTGAGTCTAATACGCTCAGCTTTACCAATGGTTAACAACCTAATATCTTTGTCCATTTAATTCTCGAATGAGTCTAGTCCCTAGACATTCGAATAGATCGATACTTAGAGAACTTTAGAAGCTACTGGTAAGATCATCTAGTTGAAACTTAATATTCAACATAAATTAAATGTAAAGAACCTTGTTGGTGACATTGGACATGTCTAACAAAGTATAAAAGTCAACACTAAAGAATTCAATTCTTAAGACTATAAGAAAGGGTACAAGAAATAGGAAAACGAGGAACAAATGAAAGGAATTTACGATTCCGTTTCTACCTAAAAGTTAATGTTTAAAGAGAAGTGACCTAGCAATCAAACTTCCTTGGTATCATATACCGCTTGAGGTTCTTACTTCGGTAATAACTCAAACAATGGAAGCTAGGATACACTAATGACCTACAAGTGGGAAATGAAGCATGGCAATGCTACATTAGTTGTAGGGTCATCTAGTTTGTTTTAAGTCCTTTCAAAGGCTGGAACTTAATGGCTATTTTGTTCCATAATCAGCATACCTAAATTTCTGCTTCAAACACAGAAAGACTCACATTCAGAAGAACAAAAACAATGCTTGTTTGTTTGTTTATTTGAATGAAATGGTCAATTACTGGTTGAGTCAATATGCTTGATTAAAACAAACAACTCTTTAAAGAACTTTACTAGGTTCAAATCAAACCCTTGATTTGAGTTCCATTAAATCTTTGGCATTGTTGCTTAGACCATATCAACAAGTTAACATTCATAAGCTCTATTTTGATGGACTTTTGAAAGTTGGTTGATTTCTAGATCAACTTAAGACAAGCTAGTCTTACTTGTTGAAAGTAACAAAGAATATGAACTATTGTTAGAACGCCTAGACGATAGAGTTCAAAGCTAAAGAAAGGTTTTATGACTTTATTATTTCACATGGATTTGAGTGAATATAGGTTTATTTACTCAAATGTGATATAAGTTGAATCTGTTTGGCTAGTTCAAAGATTCAGAAGTATAAAATCCACTTGGCAAGAAATCATAAAGATCTAGGTTAGATCATGTTGATGATTACTTGAGACCAAATATGATCATCAATGATTGTGTGTTGTAATTTCACAATCTAGGTCCATAAGATATGGCATATCGTAGTTGGAATAATCGAAGTCAATTAGTACTTGATTCGATCAATGATGAATCATAAAGACTTTTCCTATAATTTCTAAAACAAAATGCTCAACTACCACCAAACTAAACCAAATTCGTCAAAGCTATTGAAAAGTAATTTCAGGATATCTTTTCAATTATATATATCTAAAGAGTTGCTAAACTCAGTGGGAGCTTAGTGTTTGTTATTCAACAAACTAAGGACCAAGTCTAGATATATGTTTCATTGTGATTTATTCAAATGAGACACAAGGGTATTGTTTCTACCACGAATTTTTGAGAACATAATGTTTGTTTGCTCGAAATAATGTCCTTTTGGAGATTCGTTTCCAAAATGACAAGTGGGAGAAAATAGACCTCGAAAGTCTTCGAGGCGAACAACAAACATAAACGAACATTCCGGAGGCTTTTCGAAGTGCTTCAGAAAAACCGAACTTATTCTTTAAGGACTTTAGAAGTGGCTTTAAAGAATAGACATCTCTTAGAAGACTTTACAAGTGCTTCAAGGAGAACAGAATATTCAAAGGACTTTCAAGTGGCTATTGATATTCTATTGTTTGATGTTCTATACCCAAGTAGGCATAGAATTCAAGTCACTGAAACTATGAGATTCTTCTATTAGATAGTGAAGAAACATAGAGATCAGGTCAATGAAACTATGAGATTCTTCTATTAAATAGTGAAGAAACCTACAACTTGCAGTCAAACTATTATCATATAGATTAATGAGTTTGTGACTTGTAAGAAAGCTATGACGAAATATAGATTCCCTAAAATGGTTAGAGGCCATATATAGACTATATGTTTAAATGGTTAGAGGCCATAAAACATACTCAATGTTTTGATGACAAAATTAAAATTTTGTTGATTTGCAAGAATAGTTTCACATCTATTGGTTGCAAGTTTGTTTTAAGGATAAAAACCATCAAACATGAATTGTGTTCACACACAAAGCTAGATTAGTTGCTAAAAGTTACAAGCAAATTCACGATGTGGATTGTGTTGAAACCTCATGCAAAATCGTAATGCTTCAAGTCTATAATTCAAGCAATGATTGCATATTGGTAAATATGGCAATTGGATGACAAAAGTATTCCTCAATCAAATGTTGGAATAAACTATGTACATGGCATGTCATAGGATTTGTGGATCCAAATAAATGCTTGAAAAGGAAAGCTAGCTTATAAAATCTAAGTACAGATTTAAGCAAGCAATTGGGAATTGGAACTGTATTTTAAGTGAAGCTAATAAGCATTTTAGTTTCATAAAATATACATGATTCTTATAGATGTATAAGAAGTTTAGTGGGAGTACATAAAAACTTATTTGGTCCTATGTGTATCACACACATATCTCTCTATTGTGAAATAACATTCAAATGCTAATGACTTAGATTTGAAATTATTCATCAATGATGGACCATGGCGAAACTTAGTACATATTGGGTATTAAGATCTATTTACAAAGATCTTATAATATTGTTTTAGATTAAGTAATGGCATTTACTAAATCAAACACGAAAGTCTCCATTGGAGATATTCGACCCATGTAAATAAATCTAAGTAAAGAATGTTTGAACTATGTATAAGCATTTACTAAGTTAAACATCAAAGAATCTAAATGAGATTCTTAACCTATATTATGTGTCAAAGAATTTAGCTGGATCCAGTATCTACTAAAATTGAATGAGCTAAAGTTACATGAATAGAATTCAATTGGGAATTATTCTGCAAAAGAATTTATCATGTATGATATAATATGAGGATCGCCAAAAACGTATCGTATGACTTTAGGCATGACGAACATATACCAATCTCTATTGATCTAAGTGAAGATCAACTAGATTGAGATCAAGAATACTTATGGTACTTGAAAAGGTACACAGGAATAGTTCTTGATTCAAGGAAATAAAGATACGCTAAATATTGATGCTACACGCATAAACACTGGCAAAGGATCAAGCAAGACCCTTTGGAGTTAACCATTGATAAGGACGAGCTATAGAGCATCGTGTTTTGAAATGGCAACATGGATTGGAGACCATGAGTTGTTGCGTGGGAAATTAAAATAATAATTTCTATGTTCTAAGATATAGTTGGAGAGTCTTCCACATATCTATGAACTGCTTGGATAGGTAAATCCAAACAAAGCATCACTAGCAACCTATACAGTTGAAGTAAAAGTAATTATTGCCTAAGAAGCAATAAAACAGGGTTGTTTAAAGTTCTTCACTGAACTTGGGTAGATCACCTATCTGCTGGCTTGATGGTTCTTCATTGAAAAATGCGTAGAACCACTCTTGAAGCAAGAAAAACGTCTGCTAACTTGATGGTTCTTCATTGCAAAGTGAGTAAAACCACCATCAAAGTAAGAAAGACTAGATCACATAATAAACAAACTCGAAAAGATCTTATCATCATATCTCGAAGAACATTCGATGAAAAGGATATTAAGATTGGCAAAGCATGATAACTAAACCTATGCAACAAGTGAGAAGCAACACTCACATTGTAGCACTGGAAATCAAGCATAGCTTTGAATTCCATGAATTGTTTTAGAAGATGGGTTTGAGGCCCATGGTTATAAAACATTGGGGTTGAACGTTTATCATATATGAAATGTATTTTCATATTCCATTTAATCTTGGTTTAGTATTAAATGATGAGTCCCTTCAAATTTGACGATATATTCAAGATAGACTGTCAGGACCAGTCCTGTGACTAAGAAATGTCTATCAAGTGAACTTGAATGTCAAAGGTTGAAAATGGTCCCTAATCGGAGTTTTCTATAAAATTGGACGCATAGAAAACGTTAGACGATTAGAATGCAAGATGACTAGTAGTTCTGTTTCTTGAACTATGTGAACATGGCAATGTCATAATCATTTGCATAGATACTTACTTTGGGAAGACTAGTATCGGACAAGACCTATGAAACTTTACTGTAAGAGATGAAAATCTGTCATGAGTAAATTTCATTAAATTATTAGACACTAAATCCTCAATACCTGAGTGATTTGAGATTACTTGTTTGAGAACTGGTTGCTTTGACGTTGACCAACCGTCGCACCGTAAAAGGAGGCTATAAAGGCAACGCTCAGGTAATCACCTATCAAACGAAGTCTAATCTCAAGATCGCAAGATTGGGATTGTCCTCCCATAAATCGGGATGAGATGCTTAAAAGTTGTACAAGGCCACTCGGAGAGCTAGAAACTGTGAAATGCATGGCCGTGCTCGGATGAATCATAGGCTATGATTATCTGTTTATTTGATCAGTTGAACTCTGAAACCGAGGAACACCTCTGGACATAATAAGGATGACAACTCTTACCTTATGTTCAAGAGCAAGCATCGAGCGACAAAGGAATTAGGAAATGCACACTTGTCCCTAAGGACAAGTGGGAGACTGAAGGAAATAATGCCCTTGGTCCAAGTATGCATTCTATGTTAAGTCTAATAAATGCGGTTCAGTATTAATTAACAAGTTAATAATTCAGTGAGATCAAGTGAGCTGAATGCCTAGCTAGAGGCCGCTTCAGTTCAAGTGGAATTAATGATATTAATCCACAGCTTACTCTTGACTGAACCCGTAGGGTCACACAAATAGTACGTAAACGGATCAAGTATTTAATGGCATTAAATACTCCATCTATGAATATTCGGAACCGACGGATCTTGGTTTCAGTGGGAGCTAAGATCGTCACAGGCAAGAAATGAATACTCCGGAAACGATGATATTGCCGGAAACGGAAATATGGATCGTATCGGAAATATGAATATTATCCAAGTCGTAGATGTTGCCGGAAACGGAAACATGGTACGTATCGGAAAATATTATTGGAAATGGAAATATTACCAGAATCGGAAATATTGCCGGAAACGGAAATATTGTCAGAATCGGAAATATTACCGGAATCGGAAAATAATTCCGGAAACGGAAATATTAAATATTGTTCGTATCGGAAATAGATTCCGGAAATGGAAATTTAAACGGAAGCGTATCGTACGAATTAGCATCGGACGAGGCTTGCCGGACGAAGGCCCAGCACGAAGCTGGGGCCATCGCCCAGCAAGCATGCGCGCCACAAGCCCAGCCAAGGCAGCGCCCAGGCCTACCGCAAGGCAGGCCCAGCGCGCGCCAAGGGCCACGGATGCGTGGGCCGTGCTGCGCGGGGCTGCTGCTCGCACGCGCATGGGCAGCCCTTGTGGCTGCCGTGTGTGTGTGAGTTTGTGCTCATGCGTGATTCCTGAATCTACAAGAGTCAGTGTATGATTAAATTTCTATTCCTAATTGGATAAATTAATTAAATAGAATTCATGTAGGATTCTAATTTCAATTAATTCGTATCCTACTAGGATTACGATTCCTTTTCCATAACTCTATAAATAAAGGCCTAGGGGTCATAATTTATACACAAGTTTCAAAGTATTCAAAAGTGAGTTTTTGAGAGAAAATTAAAACACACATCTTGCTCATAAAGTGCCGAAATTTTCTAGTACCTTAAGGGCGATTCTAGTTGGTCAATCTTAAGGCGGATCCGGACGTGCTGTGGACTATCTACGGAGGGACGACACTTGGAGTCCTAAAAGACTTGTTCTTGTTCGGTTCGGGCGCAGCTAGGGAGGGCACGCAACAAAGAGTATGCATCTAAATTATGCTATATGATTATGTGTAAATAATATGTTGTCCTGGGTTAATGGTTGTTTCCGCATGATCTATGTAATGTCATATGTATCATAACCTAACACTACGTACTTCCTCCGTTCCGCAAATGATGCATTTCACGTATCCCAACATGATTCTGTGATCCTTAATATCTCTAATTGCGTGTAAGTAAAAATTATAAAAAATTGATATTTGAAATCCTCACATTGATACAAATTTAACAAGATCTCACTTGACTATGTTTGTTTTTACATAATGTGAAAAAATAATTGCCAAAATTAGTTAATGAATAGTGTCCAAAAGAGAAACGGGATACATTTATTGCGGAACGGAGAAAATGTGTAAATAAATGAGATTGCGTAAAATAATAAGATTTTCTTGTCATAAATAAATATAAATACATAATACATTTCATTATATTGTTTAGTGGAAGAAAAAAGAGCAAGAAAAAAAATTCAGTGTGAGAACGACCTGTATCCTCTCCTCTAGGTTTCAGGGTCTCGCTTTTTTTATAGTTATAGATAAGATAATTAAATTTACGTGCAATAAAAAAAAGAAAAAAAAGAATTAATGGACTCATCATCGTTACCATTTACATCACCATGCATTGAAACATTCTTCTTAAATTACCCTTTACGTTAGCATGCGATCATAGATAATCGTGCTAAGAGAGCGGTTGCATGTTCTTGAACAACCTTCCATGCATAAGTAACATGGTGAATTTCAGTAAGTGTAGCTCCAACCGCAAAACGGATCATGAATATACCATCAACAAGTGAGTGAGTCATGTAAATCCTCCCATCCGAGTTAACCGATTCAAGCAACTCGGTATTAATCTCGTTTAACGTTTCCTCTTCTAGAAACTTCTGTCCAGAACATTCTAGAACAGCCGATGCCGAAAGTCGGAAACAAACGAGAGCGAAACTCCGAGGAACAACGATCTCAAACCTCGTATCTTTAACCACCATCTTCTCGAAGTAGATAGCCATGTCCACGTGGCTACGTAGGAAGTTACGAAGAAAGTCAACGCCGTAACTTCGAATAACCATCCACATTTTAAGTGACCGGAACCGACGACTTAGGGTCAACTGCCAGTCTTTGTAGTCAACGACTTGGTTTGTGTCGGTTGCTTTGTTTTTGAGGTATTCCGGGTTAGTGGATAAACACCGAACAAGTGCATTCGGATCCTTAACGAAAAGGCAGCAACAATCTAACGTTGTTAAGAACCATTTATGTGCGTTAAAGCTGAAAGAGTCAGCTTTTTCAACGCCGTCAATCATGTGACGGAGCTCCGGGCAAATACACCCGTTTCCGGCGTAAGCCGCATCTACATGGACCCACATATTGTACTCCTTCGCAACGTCGCAAAGCGGGCCCACGGCGTCTACCGCCGCAGTGGAGGTTGTCCCCACGGTGGCGACAACGAAAAGTGGGATTAACCCGGCGTTGACGTCAGCTTCAATGGTGGCTCTTAGAGAATATCCCCTTAATGAAAAAGCGTTAGCCTTTGTAGTTTTGATAGTACGAAAGTTTGCCGGCGAAATTCCGGCGATTTTAGCGGACTTGAAGAAGGAGCAATGAGTTTGGTCGGACCCGTATACGACAAGCTTGTTGATGTTATGACGACCAATCTTATCCAAAAGACTGTCACGCGCCGCCGTTATGGTGGTTAAAATAGCTTCACAGGTGGTCCCCATCATAACACCGCCACCGCCGCCGCTAAAGGTGAAGCTTTTTGGTAAACTTAGCATTTCAGCTAACCAATCCATGACAATACTTTCGAGCTCAGTTGAAGCAGGTGAAGATATCCAGTTGAACCCCACAACGTTAAACCCAGAAGCTAAAGTTTCTCCAAGTAACCCAGCTGTACTCCCACTACTCGGGAAATAAGCGAAATAATTCGGGCTTTGCCAATGGGTTAACCCGGGAACGATATCGGTTTGGATATCGGCAAGGATGGTTTCCATGGATACCGGGTCGTTTGGGGCGGATACGGGTAGCCTTTTGCGGAGATAACCCGCTTCGACTTGGCTTCGGACCGGGTATTTCTCGATGCTTTTGTAGTATTCAGCAAGGAAGTCGATAACCATGTATCCTTGTTTCCTGAACTCTTCTGGGTCTAATGGGTTGTTGTTCATGTTCATCATTGGGGTGGTGGATTCTAGGCTCTTGATGTCTAGGGAACCCATTTTTTTGCTTTTTAGTAATGAGAAGTGGAAAATGGAATAAGGTTTACGAAAAACTGAGTAAAAATTTTGCTGGTGTACAGTAAATTTATTGGTTTTCAAATTTTGGGAAATTGACTAAGAATTGGGTTTCAATTTGCTTTCAAATGAGGGTACAAATGAAAAAGAAGGATGCTAGTACAAATCAATTTAGTTATGAAAGAGAAGTGGAAAATGGAGCAAGGTTTATGAAAAAAGAATGGAAAACGAAGGAAATGATTTGGTGATGAAGAAAAAGAAGAGAAGAAGAGGAATATATAAGTGGAGGGGATTGGTGAGTGATAGAAGATTGAATTCATACATTCATATATGGTGGATTAAGAGTAGACACGTTATAAAGTTGATGAAAATGGAGTAATACAAAGTTGAAAGTAGGTGAGAATTTGGTCATGGAAGGAACTTTGATGGGGGTTGGTGAAGTGCTTACCAAGAGTCAAAAGTGGGGGTTGGCCGTTGGTGAAGTGCTTACCAAGAGTCAAAAGTTCTTTGTTACCTTGTTTTGTTACCTAATGGCTAGCTAATGCTACGTATAATATACCATATTATTTTGGGTGAATACAATATGCAATATTACAGTAAAATTAGGAGAAGAGAATGAAGGAAGTTAGTGACATGTGCAGGAGTATAGTGGCCTAGTGGGTATAAATAAACATGCAGATTAATACCAAATATCAATGAAATGATGTTGCTGATACAAATTTCGTTTAAAAAGCAGAATTTCAGCTACTGAAATGTAAACGTTAGTCTTGATAACGTTTAGAAATCAGTCCATCTATCTACCTTATATTTTATTTCAGGTATTTACCAAACACTTTTAATCATTTAAGATGACTTATAATATTAGCACCTATTGATTTAAGGTGACTGAAAGTGCTTCCCAAACAGAGCCTTCATTATCCCCCTCTTTCTCTTATCCGAGTTACCTTTTCTTTTTCCTTTGTCCCTTACCGGTTGTTGGACCGTACGTGGTCCCCTGTGATATCGGCTAAATGAAATTAGCAAATAAGTATAGCGATGAGGAAAACAAAATCGGTAAAAGGAACTTAGCAAGAAAATGTAACAATTAAACAAGTATTACATGATTCATCAATAACTACGTGAATATGTTAGGTTGAATGGAGTATATATGTATAAGAAAAAGAGAACGAAAAGCAAAATAAAGAAATAGCAAAACATGGAAGCAATGATGTTTGAACCATAGATGATTTGCATCACCAATATAGAGCTTCTAAAGGAAAGCATTGGAAAATTTCCAGTGAATATCATAGATTTCTCACCTATATCACTATTGATAAGTATAATACTACATCGTTCCAATTTTATTAGATATCTCCGCATAGACTGATTTAAACACATGTATTGTGTTTTTAATGTCAAAGTTTTGTGTTTTTTAAAAAAGTTTCTTACTTATTGGTAATACAACAATCGTAATGACCTCATTATGATTGCATCTTTTTAAATGTGTTTTCTTCACCTTAAAAGCGGGAGAAATTAATTCAGCGATGAAGATTTTTGCGGTGTCGCAGCAGATGTCCGTTCTACATCTACAATCAATTGAATATGATTTGATTCAATATCAAAATTACAACAGATTAAAAGACCCCCTCATTAAAGGTTGTATCAAACAACGATGTGTTAGAGGGTATACAAGATGTTCGATGCGCGATGATCGTAGTTTTGCAGAAAACGAATTTTATTTGATTCGATTTATTATGTATTTGATAGATTCATATTTCTTTTGTAGATGTCGTATGACTATTTATTAATGAATTAATTTTAATTTAAAAAAAAAAATCAATCATATCACTAACCTAGGTCCAAATGTCCAATAACTAGTTCGGTTTAGTAATTTAAGTAGTTTAACAAGCTACATTAACAGAAAATTTATTATTGTTTTGCTTCACTTGTTCTTGTTTCGGTTTCTATTTCATGACTGGTAAAGACCATGTTGCCCTTTCTTGGCTATATTATTAAGCTAATTCCCTTGGGTGTCTTTTTCGTTTTGCTTTGCCATTTCTCATAGGATCTTTTACCAAATTAGATAATTAGACAATTGTATTTACCAAAATAGCTATTTTTGAATTTTAATTCTCAAACTAGCCATAATTTTGACTTTTAATCAAAAATCAATGAACCGATTTTGGTTTGAGTTTGTTTTTTAAAATTGTGAACCGGTTTGGTTTAGGTTTTTTTTAATGATGAATTGGGTTGGGATTATTTTTGTTTTGGGTTTGCAGTTTTTATATTTTTTTTAGGGTCTTACGTACTGTCATTGCTACTACGGAGTCCTCCCAGTCGACCATCGGCATTCCTAAACCCTAATGTTATCACTGAAGATTCCGGCTAAGAGGAAAAAATGACATGTAATTTATTTATTTATTTTTATAGGACCCCATTTTAATTTCATGCACATCTGAGGCTCAATTTTATTCAAATGTACTCAATTTTCTCAATTTTGATTAATTACCGAGAATCTATTTCTGGCTACAAATTTTATAAAACATCTGGACATTTGCTAATCGTGTTTGGAGTCAGATTTTTTTTTTTTTTTAATATTGTTTCTCTTCTATTTCGGGCTGATTTAAATTCTGAAAATTGATTCACTTGCGTTTTTACTGCCATTACAAAAATCTCTGGACTTAACGCTTGTTCTTGCGAATTAACCTGCTATATGTTGGAAGAAAGCTATAACTCCCTTCGTTTGGTCTAATGCCACTGTCCAAGTTCATTCTTATGTTTGTAATGTATTTCTTTTTTAAGTATATTATACTCGCAAGTCCTTCTCTCTTTAAATTGTTCCATAGTTTGTGATTTACGTTGAGTATACTTTGCAGCTAGTATCAAAATATATGGTTCATCTAAAGAAAAAGAATTCAAAAATAAAAACCACTACTTGCTTGTCACTTATAGTGGGGGGGAAAAAATCAAACCAAACCGGTTCACTATAAATAAATAAAAAACCAAACCGGTTTAATGATTTGGTCATGGGAGGAACTTTGATGGGGTTGGTGAAGTGCTTACCAAGAGTCAAAAGTGGGGGTTGGTTACTCTTAATTATCCCCCTCTTTCTCTTATCCGAGTTACCTTTTCTTTTCCTTTATCCCTTATCGGTTGTTGGACCGTACGTGGTCTCCTGTAATGTCGGCTAAAAGAAATTAGCAAATAAGTATAGCGATGAGGAAAACAAAATCGGTAAAAGGAACTTAGCAAAAAAATGTAACAATTAAACAAGTATTACATGATTCATCAATAACTACGTGAATATATTAGGTTGAATGGTGTATAGCTTAGAAGTTAGCATGCTATAATATTCTATATATGTATAAGAAAAAGAGAACGAAAAGCAAAGTAAAGAAATAGCAAAACACGGAAGCAATGATGTTTGAACCATAGATGACTTGCAACACTAATATAGAGCTTCTTAAGGAAAGCATTGGAAAATTTCCAGTGAAATATCATAGATTTCTCACCTATATCGCTATTAATTAGTATAATACTGTATCTTTCCAATTTTATTAGACATCTCCGCAGAGACCGATAAATATAATACTTTAAAATTTAAACACATGTATTTTAAAAGTTTGGGATCCTTAAAGTTTTAATGTCAAAGTTTTGTGTTTTTTAAAAAAGTTTCTTACTTGTTGGTAATAAAACAATCGTAATGACCTCATTATGATTGCATCTTTTTAAAATGTGTTTTCTTTACCTTAAAAGCAGAAGTTTTACGTCAGATAATTTCAATCATATCACTAACCTACGTCCAAATGTCCAATAAGCTAGTTCGGTTTAGTAAGTTTAACAAGCTACAGTACATTAAAAGAAAATTTATTATTGTTTTGCTTCGCTTGTTCTTGTTTCGGATTCTTTTTCATGACTGGTAAAGACCATATTGCCCTTTCTTGGCTATATTATTCAGCTAATTCTCTTGGATTTCTTTTTCGTTTGGCCTTGCCATTTCTCATAGAGTCATAGGTCTTGTTCCGGTTGTGAACTTGGAACAGGAAAGAGTTGACTTGTCTCTGACACTTGATGCTGACTGTATCTTGCATAATGGAACTGTTAACTAGCCTCGGGGGTGATCCTAGAATTACCCCTCCGATGCTTAAGTCAGCTTATGCTGATAGCTCAGCTCTGTAATAAATGCTTATGAGAATGATTGGGTGAGATTGCGTACATTTGGCATTGGTGGGGGTCCATATTTATAGACGGGTCGCTTGTACGGAGGACCCGGGTTACTACCCTTCGGTCCCGGATCCTCCATTTAGGATCCGAGAGATAGGTGCTGACAGTGAAAGGCCGACTGCATGTAGTATACATCAGATACCGACTGCAGTCTTGGTCTTCCTTTGCCTATTTTGTATCCTTATTTCTGATATGGGATATCCTACCGGCATGCCGGTAAGGCTTCCCGTAAAACTAGCCCCCTCAGAGTGATTACAGTTGTTTTAGCGGTTGTAATTATATTGCTCTGACAAAAAGGATGCCCCATACAGGTCTAATTTTCTTAATTTATAGTGACATAACATGAACAACCCCTTGGACAAGTAGCTAGCATGTCCTTTTTCACATATTCTCACAAAATCAGTGATGAAGGCATGGACAAAGTGCTTAATATAATCACCCGATCAATTATACCAAGAATTTGATCAGTACGTAAAATGCATGAATACGAGAATGAAACGTAACGATTAATTTACTAGTCGTTGAATTGTTTCATTTCAGCCTCAAAGGAAGCCTGCCAAAAATTGAATAGCTAAATAAAAAATAGTTGAAATACAAGTTAAAATTCACCAGCTTTGCAATGCTACTTGTACTTCGAATCTTAAATGCAGTAGCGGATCCAGAAATTTGAGATAGTGGGGTCACTATTTAAAAATTGACGAAACTTTCACTAAAATTATTTATTTTTTTAAAAAAAATTGAAATTTTAACTATAAAAAAAAAAAAAAAAAAAAAAAAAAAAATCAAGTGGGGTCAAGGACCCCACTGAGGGCACCGTGGCTCCGCCACTGCTTAAATGCGCCTAATAAATACAGTTTTGACGGTTAAATACTTACAAATGTTTAGTACGGAGTATTTACTAATACTCCCTCCGTCCCTTAATACTCGCACCGGTTTGACCGGTGCGGAGTTTAAGACATTTGAATTGACTTATTAATTTAATTGGTGTTTGTTGATAGTGGGGTATTTTTTTAATATTGTTAGTGGGAAATGTGTAAGGGGTGGGGAGGGGTGAGTGAGGGGTGGGGAGGGGTGAGTGAGGGGTGATGATTTTTAAATGATATTTTTGTAGGGAATAGGGGTGTAGGTGGGGTAGTAGGTAAGTGTGAGAAATAATATATAATATTGATAAAGATTTCCATTTATAAAAGCGGTGCAAGTATTAAGGGACGACCCGAAAAGAAAAGCGGTGCAAGTATTAAGGGACGGAGGGAGTACGTATATCATATATGTATTCATGAAATATTCAATGAAGGTGAAATACTACTGGAAAACATAGTGTTACCTTTTAACACAAAGTCACAAAAACATAGTGTTTGCTCCTCCAAAAAAAAGAGAATTTAAATACCACGTACGTATTAAGGGACGGAGGGAGTACGTATATCATATATGTATTCATGAAATATTCAATGAAGGTGAAATACTACTGGAAAACATAGTGTTACCTTTTAACACAAAGTCACAAAAACATAGTGTTTGCTCCTCCAAAAAAAAGAGAATTTAAATACCACGTACGTACGTTATTTTAAGAAATTGGTGGGAAAACAAAAAAGATTCCGTTGCCGGGAATCGAACCCGGGTCTCCTGGGTGAAAGCCAGATATCCTAACCGCTGGACGACAACGGAAAGCTACTAACTTAAAATCAGGTTATAGTATTTGTGTGGTGTATACGGACTAGACCTGTCAAACTGGTCGGTTGGGTCGAGTTGTAAAAAAACGTTTTCGGGTTCGGGTTAAATCGGGTCGGTCACTTTCGGGTTTGGATTTACAAATGCTTGTTCAAGACCCAGAACTTTCGGGTTCGGGTCGACCCAACGGGTTGAGAAATTTTAAAACACGTATTATATTTTCATTAATTTAGGTAATTAATATACCAAATACGGGCACAAAATTACAAATTTTCCTACACGGGTTTATATTTAGTCAAATTCAACCATAAACTGACGTATAATTCAAACTAAAATCATATTACACCCAACAATAATAAAAACAACGTATTTACTGTGCTTAAAATTACTCATAATCTCATTTATTACTACAAATACAATGATTTTCAATCGGTCGGGTTTTGACCCATTACTTTTCGGATTGTTCGGGTTCGAATAAAATCGGATTATGGGTAAAAAAATCTTGTTCAAGACCCGATATTTTTGGATCGGGTTCGAATCGGTTTTCGGGTCACGTTGATTTTTATCAGGTCTATGTATACCTGTCTACTTGCCTAGTGATGTCTCTTACAATAATATATTGTACAAGGGAACATTGTTCCTTCCCTCAAAAAAAAAAGGGAACATTGTTCCATCATACTAACAGGATTGGAAGTACGTTGACCATCTTTGACGGAAAATTTTGTACAAGACAATCTCACAACAAGCCAACAATTTATGGTGAGTTCTTTTTAGAAAAAGAAAAACACACACACAGAGATTGAGGTTATTTTGAGGTAGTTTCTTACATTAACGACTTCTTAATTATTGTTAACAATCCCACCAAGACTAATAAATTTATACTACCTCGGTTTCACAATACATGCAGAATTTCTTTTTACACGTATTTCAATACATTTCTTGAGACATTAATATCTCTAAATACGTATAAATAAAAATTATATTAAAAAAATGATATTTTAAATCTTCGGATTGATATGAATTTAACAAGATATTAGTTGACTGTGTTTTTTCTTACATAATGGTAAAAGATAAACTGTTCAAATTGATTACTAAATATTGCCCAAATGAGAAATGATATATTTAAAACGGAGGTAGTATTAATTTGTGTGTGGCCAAGTTCAATAACAAGTAGATGGGCGGATTAGTGTTAACGTATAATTGAAATTAAGACTTGAACCCTACACCCATGTTCTTTTGGCAACTTGGCTTAGCACTAAAGCATATACGTGCAAAATGACTCCATTTATTGTTTTGGTTAAGTTCATTTTTATTGGGCTGAATTCGTAATGTTTTTAGGCCAGGTAATTTAAGGTTTTGTTTTCTTCATCTGGTCTGATTTGATCTGAATATTTTATGTGAATTCTTTTTGCCTTTTTGGTCTAATCTGATTTAGTCTAAGTTTTTCAAAAGTTAAAATAATCTTATTTTAACAAAAGTAAGTAATATCTCGTAAGTAATAAGAATGAAATGAATAGAGTATATACAACTAAGTCGATAACCAATTCACAAAATCACTTAACTTTTCATGTAGATGGTAGGGTTGTACTTAGGAGTAGTAGGAGATCAAGTGGGTGTAGAAACTTGTACAGTAAAATATGTGATATTTTTCTAACTTTTAATATCAATCACTTAATTCCTCAAGGTGATGCACTTGGTCTAATATATCCTTAATTTCCCTAGTAATTCCTCAAGTTGACCTTTCAATTAATTCACTCATTTCTGCCGGAGACATCCGGTATGGGGCTTTCGAGATAGGTGCAGTTCCGGGTATTAGGTCTACGGTAAAGTCGATTGGTCGATTGGGCGGCATCCCCGGGATCTCCTCCGGAAACACGTCTAAGAACTCATTTACCACAACAATGTCCTCTGGTTGCTCTTTCATCACATATTCTAAGTCTCTTACGTTGCATAAGAAAACAGGGTTCCCTTTATTTATCAACTTCACGAGCTCCATTGCCGTGATTATCCCTACACTTCTAGGTTTCCCAAAACAGTTGGAGCGCAAAATTAACACATTACGTAGATGGGCCAAGTTCAATAAAAAGTAGATGGGCCGATTAATGTTAACGTACAATTGAAATTAAGATTTGAAGGAACCCTACACCCATGTTCTTTTGGCGGCTTAGCGCTAAAGGCTAAACGTGCAAAATGACTCCATTTATTGTTTTGGTTAAGTTCATTTTTATTGGACATGATTCGTAATGTTTGTAAGCCAGGTAATAATTTTAGGTTTTGTTCTCTTCATCTGGTCTGATTTGATCAGAATATTTTATGTGAGTCTTTTATGCCTTTTTTGGTCTAATCCGAGTCTAAGTTTTTCAAAAGCTAAAATAATCTTATTTTAACAAAAATAGTAATATCTCGTAAGTAATAATAATGAGATGAAGAGAGTATATACAGCTAAGTCGATAACCAATTCACAAAGTCATTTAACTTTTCATGTAGATGGTAGGGTTGTACTTAGGGGTAGTAGGAGATCAAGTGGGTGTGGAAACGTGTACGGTTAAACGTGTGATATTTTTCTAACTTTTAATATCAATCACTTAACTTTATTGTACTATGCAATAATTAAACTTAGCATGCAGACGATAGTAAATTAGAGCGCAAAATTAACACATTACGTGGATGGGCCAAGTTCAATAAAAAGTAGATGGGCCGATTAATGTTAACGTACAATTGAAATTAAGATTTGAAGGAACCCTACACCCATGTTCTTTTGCAGCTTAGCACTAAAGGCTAAACGTGCAAAATGAGTCCATTTATTGTTTTGGTTAAGTTCATTTTTATTGGGCATGATTCGTAATGTTTGTAAGCCAGGTAATTTAAGGTTTTGTTCTCTTCATCTGGTTTGATTTGATTAGAATATTTTATGTGAGTCCTTTATGCCTTTCTTGGTCTAATATGAGTCTAAGTTTTTCAAAAGCTAAAATTATCTTATTTTAACAAAAATAAGTAATATCTCGTAAGTAATAAGAATGAGATGATACAGCTAAGTCGATAACCAATTCACAAAGTCACTTAACTTTTCATGTAGATGGTAGGGTGAGTAGGAGATCAAGTGGGTGTGGTCCGTGTGGAAACTTGTACAGTAAAACATGTGATATTTTACTAACTTTCAGTATCAATCACTTAATTTTATTGTACTATGTAAAAATTAAACGTAGCATGCGGACGATGGTAAGTTGAAGCGCAAAGTTAAGACATTACGTTAAATTTTCAAAGTCATTCAATGCTACTTTCTCTATCCTTTTTGTTTAGTTTTTTTTTTTCCTTCTCCAGATGTCCCTTTGAGATTGCACCATACCCTTAAATGGCAAGTTATCTCACTTGTACGTTCACTCACTCTCTATCCCACTTGTACGTCCCTTTGAGATTGCACCATACCCTTAAATGGCAAGTTATCCCACTTGTACATTCACTCTCTATCCCTCTCTCTCTTCATTGAACCACTTTGCTATCCTATGTGCATTATTTACACTCAATTCTTAATGAAGTGAACTTTCTTCCATTGAACAATAAAAAAGAGACAGAGATAATACATCATTTTCTCTCTAGAGCTGGAATATGCCAGGCCAGCACATGAGATGTTCAAGCCAGAGAGATACAATAATAACATATTTTCTGCATCAGATCCTGCTACATATGCGTAAAAGATTAGGGGTAATTGCGTTAAAAACAATCAAATTAGGGCAGGAAGTTTGTGTAGAAGTGTTAACACTCAATACTAGAAACTCTTCATCATAGTCTAAATGAACAGTAAAATTACAGATTTTACAGCAGATCAAAAGTTTCTAACACTTTCTATAACAACTAATTACAATTAACAAGTACCAATTAGGGGTGGTGTGAGTGGTTACGAGCCTCTTGCAGTTGCTCCTCAACCAAGGTCTCAGGTTTACCTTGGGTATGGAAAAAACTCCTCGTCTGGAAGGGATGCTTCTCATCGAGGTACCCATACAAGCTTCCGCGGGAAACTAGGGGAACTCCTCGTAATAGAACCAAAAAAAAGAAAAACAATTAACGAGTGAATCATGAGTCAAATCCTAGTTATTCATCAACACAATTTGAGGCTCCCAAATAAGTCTGTTTCTTGTGCTATACTTTAGCCTTAATTTCTGAGAATTCCCCATTGATTTTTCTGCTGCAACTCTGAAGCTTCATCCCTCTGCAATTTCTTAGAGTTAAACGGGTAATCCGGAAATATCTCCGCCTCTTACTGCACGCAGGACGCCTGCATCTACTGTAGTCAGTACTTGGGGTATTGACATGCCACCAGAGATGACAATTTCTGCCCCAAAGTTTATGAAACAAATTAGAACAATATGGTCTTATACTCTGATAACTCCAACTACATAATCTTGCATGAACATGAAACTAAGGAATTTTTTTTGTCATTTAACACCTTAAAAAAAACCCAGTTTTTGTAACTTAGCGCCTTACTTAATTTTTATTATATTTTTAAACACTTTAAAAAACAAAAAAAAATATAAATAGACACCACTTAACGATTTTTGTTAGAAAAAAAATGTTGGTTTTTAAGTCTATGCTATAGTTCCAAACAATAAGGAGTTGCCATCAAATCATGCTTGGGGAACAATATCATACACCTTAAAAAAAAAACTGTTTTTGTAATTTAGCACCACTTGACGATTTCCATTAGAGAAATCGTTGGTTTTTAAGTCTATGATATAGTTCCAAAACAATAAGGAGTTGTCTACCATCAAATCATGCCTTGGAAACAATAGCATAGTTAAAAAACAACGTTTTTCCTGACTAAAATCGTTAAGTACGTGGTGTTGATTCCTATTTTTTTTTTTTTTTTAAGGTATTTAAATATAATAAAAATTAAGTAAGATGTTAAGTTACAAAAATTGGTTTTTTCAAGGTGTTATAATTATGTTTCTTGGATCTTACCTATGCCCTCACGGACCGAGAGATTAGGCCTCAAAATATCTTTCGAGCTTACAAGAAACATGTCACCCAAGTACAAGTGATTTGTCGGTACATAAACACAGAAAAGTTCCTCTTCACCCGTGTGGCTATGGAGAGTGACAGTAGACGTGATAAATGCTAGTGCGTATTCTCCTACGCGAGGATGTTTTACCAGAGCCACTTCCTTAAAAGCTCGCGAGTTCTGATCTGAAAATGATGATGACCATTGTCAAAGATCAAGTCCATGTTCATGTGATTTTACTGTAAAATTACAGGAAAACTATATATACCTGGTGAAATTGCTGCACTAATTTGTTTGGAAGCAGAGTATATATAGCTAACAAGGGGCATTTTCTTGATAAACCACTCCCCCAATTGGAGAATAGAGGCTCCCAACCATGATGACATAATCACTCCCACCAAGAAGATGAATGTAATAGAGGTTACAAAGCCGAGACCTATAAAGTTTCGCAATAATAATCAATTAATTAATCATGTACTGTAATTCGTATTCCATATGAAGTTAACATCAGAAAAACACTAGTCTACGTATGTGAGCTCGAGCTATCATATTCTAGTTAACAAGCTTGAATTTCAATCATTCCAAACAAATCTTTGAGCCAACTTTGAAAATTTATTTGGCAGCTTAGGCTCCGTTTGGTTTGGTGTAAAACATTTTCATTGCAAAATGATTTTCCATGGAAAACATTTTCCAAGGGAAAACACAGTTCCAAACTAGTTTTCCTTTGTTTGGTTTTTTAAAAGAAAATGGGAAAAGATGGGGAAAATTGAGGGGAAAGAAGGGAGAGGGGGGTAAGGAGGAAAGGTGGAAAAGTGGTTTTCCTCCCTTTCAAATGGAAAAAGGTTTTTCCACGTTTGAGGGAGTTGTGGAAAATTGTTTTACATCTCTTGTCAAACCAAACAACGTAAAATGATTGGAAAGGGAAAAATCGTTTTCCATGAAAACGTTTTACACCCTACCAAATGGAGCTTTAAGGTATCTCTACTGTAAAGTACTCAGTTGATATTTATAGGATTTAATGAAATTCAATAACAAAGTGTTGCCAAATATCCTAGCTTAACAGATTATTAGCAACTAGCCTAAGGGTTTCGCTGCAAAGGGAATTAAAAGTGAACGGCTGAGAGTTTAAGCATAATAACAACAATCACCTCAATTTACATACGGAGCATGATACAAGATTAACAACAGTCAAGTAAGTGAAATGATCTCACATGGAAACATAAGTATAGTGCAGAAATGGAAATAGTATAGTGAAACTAACCAAATATGTTTATCCCAAGATGAGCATAAATCGGTGAGAAGAATCCATCAACGAAATGAATAAACCACCAAGTGAAGTAAAAAGTGATGGCTATAGGAAGCAGGATCACACTGAAAAAGGAACCATATACCAGAAAGAAAAATATATTAGGACCAAATTAATGCTGCCTTGATTCTGAAGTTTGCTCCGATATTGATTATCTGAAGCGTATAAAACGTTTGCGACAACAGTTGGCAATCTTGGCATAATTATCACACATAGAGAGGGTGGAAAATACTCCTTTTGGTAAACAGAATAGTGCTAAATTTACATATTGAGATTTCCCCCTCTTTTAACTTCATAAAAACTTGATCAAATTTGCATGAAAACCAAAACAAGAGCAAAAAAAAACAGATCACTCTGCAGCAATTAGCATTATGAAGAAACAAAATCATGTATTATAGTCTCCTTTAACATAGACTAGCATCAAACATAAGGACCATATACTATGTTATATACTGGTATTTATATTCATGTACATAGAAAATGTTCAAAGGAATTTCAAGAAAGTTATAACAGTTCATTAAATTACAATGAAGATCCTACCTAGTAGGGCGCTAGGGGACTATATATATAGAAGGAAAAAAAGGCTTATCGATTGATCTAATGTGATCATACATACTATAAATCAAGGATATGTTTGTTTTCCAAGATAATTTAGCATGCTTTAGAGACCTTTGGAAAGGAAAAAAAAGTTAAAGATCTTCTCGATTGAAAAGAACACTCCTACCTTTCCATTTCAAACTATACATTGAGGATTTGCACTTTGCAGCGTGGCATGGGGAATTAGAGTGAAATAGTGGAGGGAAAATCCGGAAAAGGAATAGGTATAATTTTCTTTCAAGATCTTCCTACTATGTTCCTTCGTGTAAGACTATTACACTTTGTTTGGATAACAGGGAATGGAGAGAAATAGAAGGAAGGAAAAGGGAGCGGAGGGATACAATCATACAAGTTCCCTTGTTTTGATAGAAGGTTGGGGAAAGTAAGTAAGGGAGAGGGAGGGATGTTCACTAACAATGTGTTAGCTACGTCCATAGGCATAGGAGAGGAAAGTTTATTGATCTTGAGGAGTACAGATTACAAAAATACAACAAAGTTATAACCTAGAAAGTTTATATAGTATTCTCTAGACAGATGCGGAAAAGCCCAAAAAATAGGTCCAAAACAGATAATCTTAGTGTAAAATAACAGATACCGTAAGGGGCTTGACCGATTCAAGACATATTCTAACACCTTTTTTCTTCCTATCCAAACACTGTTAAGAGTGAACAATTTATTGATCTTGAATGTCTAATGCATGCTATTAGTCAAGGTTAGAATGCCATATAAAGTTTCTCAATCTCCTACAAATTGGGTCTACTATGTATATCTAATTCTCCTGCATTACTAAGATTTGAAGAGTAACTCACCCAAGTAAGTGAAACAACTACTAGTATATGTTTAAAAGTTTAAAACACGCATTACTAAGAATTCAAGGCCGAAAACATATAAAAATGTACAAACATAGAAGGAACACTAAAGATGAAGCAAAGCAATTCACCTTCCAGACATAAACTTCTTTGAAGTCCAGCGCCGAATGACTTTGCAACATGCCTATACAATCAACATTGCCCGATATCAGATACTTCCTCCGCTCCATAATGATATTCCAATTTCATTGTTTCACGTTGCCAGTGCACATTTTATATTATATTTATTTCTAATTACACAATATAAAAAATGATAAAAGTTTTATATTCTTAAAGACAATCAAACAAGACCCTACATGAATATGTTTTTTATCGTATATTAGTAAAATTTAGAGGATTGGTGTCAAATATCTAAACTGGACCATCATTATGGAACAAATGGAGTATATCACTTCCTCTGTTCTTTTTTATATATGACATAATTATTTAAGCAAGTTTGCCCATGCACGATTTCAAACATTAACATCTTCAGTTATGGATAAAAAATATAAAAAGTTGATATTTAAAAAATATTTATTGACACGAATCTAATAAGACACCACACAACTACGTAAATAACAAAATGAAATCAAAGGAGCATGTGAATAGTGTAAAAAACTCAATTGTGTCACGTAAATAAGAAATGAGTAAGTATTAATCATGCATATGATAACTTCACACCAATTTCCAAAAATGATGAACACAATGAACATGAACAATAGGAAATAAACGAAAACCTAAGCATGCAAAATCGAGTGGCAAACACATAATTCAAACAATTCGATCACAAAATTATCTATTAAATCAAGAAATTTATCAATTCTATATGTAAAGAGAAACAATGGGTATCAATAATTGCGCAAATATGAACGAAAAAAGGCCGAAAAATAAAAATAAAATAAAGAGTTAGAAAAAGGGAGAGGACCTCTTTGGGTGGGGCAGTGTGATGATAAGAAACAGGGGATGAAGAAGGAGAAGGGGTTGAAGGTTTAGAGATTTCAATGGCGGACACCAATGGCGGAATACTGACAGGGATGAGTAGCTCTAGATCTCTGTCTCTTTCTCTTGTTCCCATTTTTTTTGTTTTTTTCAGAGGAGTTCGTTATGTGAGCTCACAATGGAAGGTATATGGCGCGTGTAATAATGGATTGATGGCGGGTAGGTATTATTTCGCGGGTTTTTCATAGGGCTTTGGTGGGTATTGGGTGGGTATTGTCACGTCGGTGTCAAATTGGGTCATCGGTTGATTACGAGTTTGAGATAATCGAATAATGTAGTTATACGGGACCATTATGCTTATCAGCTTATGCGGATTTGATGTATGGGTTTTTCTGGTCACTTCGATTTTTGTCAAAAATCAGTTGGATCGGGTCAGTTTTTAACAGCCATTCTAATAAAAAAAAAAACCATACTCGTTATGGCCCATGGGTAATGAGCAAGAGTACGTTCTTTTCATTGCATAAACTTATTTGAACTTAACTTATTGGAACTGGTAAGAACTTATTGATCTTATTAGACTTGATTGGACCTGGTTGGATTATGATGATGATAATAATAATAATAATAATAACAATGAAAAATATTAGATGTGATTGAAACTTATTGAACTTTTAGGCCTTGTTGAACTTATTAGACCTTATTAACCCGATAAAACCTGATTGAACTTACATAAACTTATTGGACTCGAGTTTAAAAAAAATGGAATAGGAGATTGAAGGCAAACATCCCATGATCCAATCAACAAACATCAGATAAAACCCTAAATATGTACAATAACATAGATTTAAGAAAATACCGTTCAATTAAGTCATAAGCCATTCTCAATTCTACGTTCATCTTACACCAAGGAGAAATGTTTTTTCTAATATACCACCCGATCAACTTAGTTTCCACAATAATATTGTCCATAATTCTTCCGAGAATAAATCACATTGAAACTTACCGACAAGTTAGCTTCTTCAATTAATATTTAGAGTCTAGCAAAATAACTTTAGAAATTATTTTACTCTACATATAATAAGGTACAATAAAACTATAGGCCTAAAATCCTTAACATGTGATCACTAGTACTTCCCTTTATATGTGTTCATTTAGTAAATTGGTAACATTTGATATAGCGTGCACACAAAAGAAATTCAGAAGTGCGGACTCATTTTATAAAATTGACCCAAATGAGCCGAACAAAAGATTTCCCAAAAATATTTATATTTCCCGCTTCTCCTCCTTCCTATTCTCTGGTTCTCTGTTTTTCCCGCTTCTCCTCCTTCCCCTCCCTGGTTCTCTGCTCCTTCTCCTTCTCCTTCTATACTTTCGCGAAATTCAACAGTCCCTTCATCTTCTCTACTTTCGCGAAATTCAACACTCACAGCAGACACCGCACGACTAGCGCCGCCGCCGCTGCTGTTCCCCCAACCGCCAAACGCTTCATCTTCCCGCCACGTCGCCGCTGCTGTTCCCCCACCGCCGAATTCTTCCTCTTCTCGTCGCCGCCGCAGCACACACGCGTCGCTCTTCCTTATCGCTAAACAAAACCCTAAAAAATCACCAAACCCTAGATATTTTTGCAATTGCTTCAATTAAGAATGCCTAATTTGTCAAGGCTTTTCGATTGCGTGCTCGTTTTGCTTCTACCTTCTTCCAGATCGAACTAATCCAGGTTTGTTCTTCGATTTTTTTATTTTCGTTTTTTTTTTGCGATTCGTGTTTCTGATCTGATGCTTTGCATTGAAAAAGTTCGATTCTAGTGCTTTGTTGTGTAATTATTGTTGATTTCTCTTAGCTTTTGATTTTTTTTATTGTTCGAATTGCGTTGTGTTCACTGGTGATGTATGCCGGGTTCTGATGGTTTGATTTTGGAATTTGTTGATGATTTTGGAAACAGATACCTCAGTGACAATCACATTGGGGGTACCAGTCTTGCCAATTTATCTTCCCATTGTGAGGACCTTGTATGTGTTATTTTTGTTGTTGTTGCTATTCTTAGTAAAATATTACGAGCAATTTTACTGTTTGCTAAACCTATGGCATCATTTATCTACTATCTCAGGTTCTTTTCTGATAATCAGTTCACTGGAGCCTGGAGGCACTTATGACTTGTCTGTATTAAGTCAATTGATAGACTGTAAGCCTTACTTGATTTTTTTTTTCCTTTCACTGTAGTTAGTTGTGTTAGGCAGTTTTAGTTGTGACATTTCTTCTAAATCATTGTTTGCTACCTTATTCAGGTCGTTAAACAAGAATAACCTGAGTGAATCAGTTAGCTGAATACTTGTTTATTTAGGGGAATTATTTTGCGCAATTGGGTGTTAGGTTATAGAATTAAATGAAATTAATTGCTTCTAAATTGGGTTTTAAATTTCTTTGTTTTTTGATTGAGGTTTTCTGGCTTGTTTTATCTTCAATGTAATTAAATTCGAACTTATTGTAAGGCGTACGATGGTGATTGTGGCAATTTTCAGTATTCATCTTTGGGTTGTAGAGTTGTAAGTATGTCAACTGTTGGAAATGTATGCGTTTATATTATTGATTAGGGCATGAGTCATCATCTGCTACTTTGGTCTTAAGTTCTGACTTATTATTATTTTGTAAATTCTAGGTTTTGCTAGCAGTTGTCTATGTGTTCTTCTTCTAGAATGCTGAGAGTTGTGTTCATCTTATTACTGATTCTCAGTCTTTGTAATTTTTTATGTGAGGCTCCTTATTGTTGATGGTAGGTGTTCTTCTGTTTTGGTCTTTATATACGTTCATTCCCAGAACTTGTTCAGCTTATTCTGGTTTCTGATACGAGTAAAGTAGACGCATGTGCTGTTTCCTACTTAGTAGTGTGACTGTGAGTATTCTGAAGGAGTGGACAGTAATCTCAAAAGTCATCCAACATTTCACCAGTTTATATTTCCTGTAAACTTGCACAAACATTTAACCAAAAGTGAAATACTCCCGTCCATCACTTGTAAAAGTATACATCTACAATATTTCTCGCATTGAACTTACATTTTAGTCAGTATTCCTCTCTATTTTTTCTCTAGCTTGTCCCCTTTTACCCTAATTATTGTTTAAGCTCGCTCTGCTTCATTTTCTTGTTGATGATTTGTTTGTGTCTCTGAACTCTTCTCTGAAATAACGCAGAAATTTTCTGATCTGTTATTGTGTCGCGGAAGTGTCAAGGAATTTTTTTTGAGCCATGGAGGAAGTTATTGAAAAACAAGGGGTGTGAATTTCGTAGAGGCAGAGGAGTTACAGATTTCTTCTTCAGTGAAGAAACAGGTTGTGTTTCAGAAGTACTGGGTGGGAATGACAGAATAAAAGCTGATGCAGTGATCTTGGCTGTGGGTATCTCCAGCCTTCAGGAAATCATACAAAGAAGGTCTGTTATTTATTTCCATCGTTCGTGCTCAGATTTATGTGCTGAATATTTTTAGTAGGATTTCTATGCACTTAAATTATCATTCCAGATATATCTGGGTGATATTCTATTTGAAGGGAGTACATATCCCGTTTATGGTTTAACTGCGAATCACAAGTTTTTGTTCTTCAAATTGTCTAACATATGCTTAATCCTTTTGCAAGTTGACTGTCATATCATTCTCTTCAGTTACTGCCTTTTTTTTGTCAAGTTTTGCAGTGCTATTTGTTTAACTGGATCCTTCTTTTGTTTAATTTTCTCAGCTCAGCATTATGTACTAGGGAGGAGTTTCAGAAAGTTTTGAACTTGGCCTGCATTTATACGCTTTCTGTTAAGCTTCATCTTTATCGAAAGGTGCAAGCAACAATAATTCTACTGTGTTTGAGGAGCCTACAATATAAACTTAATTCACAGAGACTGATCTTTTCTGAAATTCTATCAGATTAACATCCTGAACGCATGCAACGCTTGCTCGGGATTTGATGCATTAAGTGGGTGGACTTTCTACAACTTGAATGCTATCTACCAGGAACATGAAAATGATGAAACAACAATCTTACGGGCTGACTTTGTAAGTATACAACGTAGATTACTTACCCACATTTTTAGCAGATAAATCTTCAAAATACTAGTGTTAAAAGGAGCATTTTAACTCAGTAACTAGTGTTTTGTATTATAATTCTTTCATGATTGAAGGAATTCTGAAAAATAGGAACTTGTTGTTAGATAGTACTTTCTTACATATTGTTTCCCAAAGTCAACTTGGTAATGCACAAGTAACAAGTTTGCCAAAGTGACCAAAAAAAGGAAGAAAATGTGTTACAACAACTCAAATAGACAACAACCAAATGTGCATAACTAGACCAAACTAGGTGAGATTGAGTCTTAAAATCATAAGACTAAGAATATTAAACATGAATAGGTTCATTATTTGAAAGTTAGGAGCGAAATAAGCCATTTTAGTCAAAATATGAACTATAATGAACAAATTAGCCTTAAATGTTCATAACTTGATCAAAGTAGGTGAAAATGAGTCATAAAAACATTAAAATATGTCTAATAAACATGTAAAGGGTTTAAAATACTTATCTAAGTTCATTAGTTGAAAGATGGGACAAAAACAAGCCATTTTAGTCAAAATGTGACCTATAATGATCAAACAAGCCTTAAATGTGCGTAACTCGACCAAAGTAGGTGAGAATGAGTCTTTGAAACATAAAATTAAGTTTATTAAACATGTAAAGGGTATAAAATACTTATTTAAGTTCATTAGTTGAAAGTTAGGAGCGAAATAAGCCATTTTAGTCAAAATCTGAACTATAATCAAAACATACTACTCAACAAACAATGATATGAAGATGGAGAAACTGATTTTGTACGGCAAACCAATCAAATAGGCGGATTTTAACTTTTAAGTAACATAAATCTCATTATGTTCTGGTTGTGTGTTAGGTTCCATTGCATGGTTGTTGTTGATAATAGACAAAGGTATATGCCTTTGCCGGAAGATAGGATGCCCGGAGACCTTATTTCTCCGGCAAACTACACATATTCACACATACTTTGCCAAATCCCTTCTCATACTCGTAGATAGGTCTTTACCTCTCCCGAATGCCCCCCAATAGGAGATTCATGTAACTCGTACAACAAGGATGGAATAACAGACACGTTTCTGGGAATTACTATTTGATTCTTGTAGGCAGACGCTCCCCTTTCAATTCGAACTCCTCCTTAGTCTCTCCTAGTGCCAGTTCTTCTTTTATGCTCTTGATCAATGAGTCATCGACAATCTCAATCTCCTTCTCGAGAGCATCCCATACAACCCCTCTAGAGGACTACAAGGATCCCAACTCCACTTCCCCTTGCTGTTTTGTGCAAAAGAGCATCTGCAACCTTGTTTGACGATCCGAGCTAATATTGCACTTTAAAATCGAACTCCATTAATTTGCTCACCCACTTTTGATAATCGTTCCCTATTTCTCATTGTTGCGTGATGAACCTCAAACTTTGTTGATTAGTACGGACCAAAAAATGTCTACCTAGAAGGTTATGCTTCATCTCAGAATAGCCAAATACACAACCATAAGTTCCTTCTCATACATAGATATTGGGCTGCATTGGCACTGCTCCAATCCCAAACTTGAGGCGTCAATCTCTACCGCGAACTGTTTCTGGAAATTAGGCATCGCCAGTATAGGCACCGAGCACATTGCTGCTTTAGCTTCTCAAAAGCCTCAATGCTTTCTCTGACCAACCAAATGCATCCTTTTTGAGTTGTTCCATGAAAGGATGGACTATTTGAGCGTACTTGGTTATAAAGTTTCGATAATAGCTTGTAAGCCCTAAGAATCCGTGTAAGTCTTTAAGATTCCTTGGAATTACCCATTCAAGCATTGCCTGAATCCCACCCCTTCCCTCGAAACTACATGACCCAAATAAGCAACCTTCTTTCTCCCAAACTCACACTTCTTCAAATTGGCGTATTTATGCTCCTTCAACATTCTTAAAACCACACCCAGATGCTCATATGCTCTTTTTCGTACTATATACAAGAATGTCATCAAAAAATACAAGCACGAATGTTCGAAGGAAGGGTTTGAATACCTCATGCATCAGTGACTGGAAAGTTGTTAGGGGCATTCGTCAAACCAAACAGCATGACCAGAAACTTGTAGTGTCCCTCGTGAGTGCGTAAAGCAATCTTGTGAGTATCCTCTGCCTTCCCGTATTCGGTGATACCCTACCTTCAAGTCAAGTTTGGAAAAAATACAGTAGCTCCGGGCAATTCATCCGACAACTTATCAATAAAAGGGATTGGATATTTATTAGGTACTATGTCTTGGTTTAAGACTTGTTAATCCACACAAAACACCATGCACCGTCTTTTTTTTATGAGTAATACGGGGTTTGAAAACGGACTGGTAGACGGTCGTATGAACCCTGCTGCTAGCATCTCTTTGATTAATTGCTTTATCTCATCTTTTTGATATTGTGGGTAACGGTAAGGTCGGGTACCTATCGGGTTGCTGCCGCCTTGAGCACGATAGACGGATAGAGTGCTCATGACTCCTCATTGACCACCGGGGGTCATCTCGATACCTTCTGAAATTCTTCAAGCAGTCCCTTAACAAATACCGGGCTTCCTTCTGCTTCCCCTGCCTTCTCTGTTTACGTCTGGTTCAGCTTTAACCACAAGCCCCCTTTTTCCTTCCAAAGAGTTCGCATCATTGCTTTTAATCTATGAAGCGCGGGTACGACTCTTTCATGAGGTATCTGTACCGGGTACCTCTCGGGTACGGGTACCTCATGGATACGTACCGGATACTAGGGGTGGCAATCAGGTCGGGTTGGGTCGGGTTCGTGTTCGGGTTAGTATTAAACGGGTCAGAAACCTTCAACCCGAACCTGATCTGTTTAAGTAAACAGGTTGAGAATCTAAACCCTAACCTCATCTGTTTCTAATCGGGTCAACCCGAATTGATCTGTTCAACCTGATTTTTTTTAACCTTGAATTTTTACAAATATATTAACCCATTTAAAATTGGCGATTTCGGGTTAACCCGAACCCATTTAACATATTGTTCCATATCTGGAGTAGCATGGCATCAAAGAATTTGATAAGGAAAAAATTGAGAAAATAATGCTAATCCTAATTAAGAATGCAAATGATAGATATTAAAGTTATATATTACAACTAACTGAACCCAAAATATAATTTAATCTACACAAATTACAGCAAATAAGATATGTAATGTAAAATATCACTCAAATTCTACTGTTGATGGTACTTGTGAGTTGTGATGAGCACATGCAATTTTCCTCCAACTAATTAATCATCTTTGCTGCAAAACACGAACAACAACAAACAGTTAGATTTTGATAGTTTTGGAAAGTAAAACAAAAATATAAGAAAATAATTAATTGTAACCATCAAAATCTACAAAATAATTCAATCAAGATCAACACAAAAATAAACGAAATTACTGTAAAATCAAGATCTACAAAATAATTCTCATACAAAGAGATAAATCAACAAAATTACAATAAAAGAAACATATATACAAGAATTTCTCTAAAATCCACATGTAAACCATGAATTTACTCTAAATCAACATAGAGCTCCCTTTAATCTTCATTTAGATTTTATTAAGTGTAGGCTTATAGGTATATAAACTAATTTGTCTATTTTCTGTAAGGCCCAATTTTTCGTTCCCAACCCAGGAAAGGTATATGTCTTTTTCTTTGTTTTAAATTTTGATGTCAAAGTGGTATCCTGCCAGATTTTGGGCACTATTGATTTATTTAGGCTGGAGTGCTGGACTCACCATATTGTATTTATTTTTCTTTATCCCCCCCCCCCCCCCCCCCCCCCCCGCGTCTCATTTTGGATTAAGGTGAATTTTGCCCTTTCATTTATCATTGTTTATCACTTAATCCTTAACCCACAGCTTCATAGTGGAAGTTATGGTCCCAGGGAGCTACAATTATTTTCTTTAAGGATAGTGGTTAATAATTGTTTTACTTCTGTGTTGCGGAGCTGTCATACATTATCATATGCAATGAGTCAGACAGGTTTTCACAAATGTGCCACTTCATGAAGTGGCTTAAGGTTGTCTTTGTTCTAAGTCAGATCAGATTTCTCATTCAACAACTATTCTTAAGATGAAAGGAATGTTATTGGGCTTGAGGTTGAATCAATGAAATCTATAGAAGTATGTAGTTTTAGGCTTTTAGCACTACAACGATCACCCAGGATCCAGCTGTTGGTCTGTTTCTAGAGTTTGTGATACCCTTCGGATTTGATGGCACTAGCTTTTAACATCAGATGCAGATATTAAAACTTGATTTGCATGAGAATGTTGAAAATTTAACATGCCTTTATGAGTCAGATCATATGATGTATGATATTAATATCAGTACTACTTTTAACCAAATTTAGCTGTTTTTTTTGTTAGTATAGATTGCGCAAAGATAGTACCAGTTTTTCAGATGGAGGGAGCATAATAGAACCAATGATTAAGTTGTCACAGTTGTTTGTGGACTTATTTGAAGGACCCTTAATTAAATACATATTCTAGAATTTTGTTTTTCCACGTCAATTACATGTTGGATATTCTTCACACATGTGTATGGAGTCTATGGACACTTAACACTTCATTCTAAATCAATAGCAAGCAATTTTTTTTATACCCTTATCTGACTGTAATATCCAGTTCCATGGAACCTAGAAATGAGTTGTGCTTCCACTGAATTCGACTGCGTAGGTATTTCATCATATTTGGTTGTTGTAGTAAGAACTTTACCCACCTCTTATTTTTGGGTTTGACGTTGGCATTTACAAGATGATGGTGTCAACCTAACAGAAAGGAATATTTCACCGTACTTTAAAAATTCTTCTTGCTTATAGTGAAATAGTTTACGAAATGTTTTTATTGAGAGTCTACGGAATACACTCTTTCTATCTTTGTGAATGTGGAGTCAAGACTCTACGTATGTTCGAAGGCCTTGCATCATTGTATGATTGCAGTTCCTTACTCCAGATTCTTGTTGCTGATTCCTGTTCTAGTCTAGCAACTCGAGTCTTGTGTGGTTGACTGGTTGTTGGATTGGAAATAAAGTAGGAACTTACTAGCATAGCTCTTTTTAGGTAAATATTGATCTTCCATCTCCCCTGTAGGTACCCATATCAACAATGGAGGTCACTGGCTCAAGAATTGGAACTGGATGCCGCCTATTGACAAAGGTACATTGGCCATAAAGGAGGTGAAAAGAATAAATACATTTGGAGGCTTTTCAAAGACATCCTCAATTTTCTATTATCCTACCCAGTGTATAAAAAGGCGTGAAAAAGACGCGCCTAGGCTCTAAGGCGCAAGGGGTTTGGAGCCATCGCCTTTTATTGTCTGGGCGAGGCGATTTTGATGAGGCGCACCTTGAGGCGCAAAAAGGCGCACCTCCTGAGGCACACACCATTTTTTCACACTTTTTTTAACTTTTTATCAGGGCGCCTCACTTCAATGAGGCACGCCTAAGGCGCTGAGAACTCCAAATCGCCTTGGTACGCCTTGAGCCTTTTTATACATTGATCCTACCAAAAGTGAAAGTCATTTTAGGCCTGAGTTTCTTGCCATCTGTCTGTTGCTTTTTACAAGCTTTTTAACTGTAAAAATTACTTTTGGGAAGCTTATCTATCGTAAAACTTTCAGAAGCTTGTTCTCTAAGTTTCATCGTGTTAGATCAATTGTTTGCCCTTTGCATGTACAGATGATTGAAATTTGAATATGTGTGTCGGTTACGGAGGAAACATGTCTTACTTTTATTGTGTTAAGCTATCTACTATACTGTAATGTCTATAATGCTTCTCATTTGTAGATAATGATGCAATAGTTATCAATACTGGCTAGAACACTTTCCATTTTTGTTTATGCTTTTTATTTACGGTTTTAGGGCTACTTGTCATAGGACATACCAACATTTGGGTTACTCTGCAGCTCAAAAGTGCCGAAATTTCTTGTCAATTTAATACTCAGCCACTAACTCTTGATTGATTTACAATAACTTACTTGCTAATATTAATATACAGTGGTTTAAGAAATTCTTTGTTAGAGATACTAGGATTGTTTTATCAGGCATATAAATTGTTACTGATGCTGCATTTGTGCCTGCAATAAATATAGATCTGCTTCTGTAAATCGCGACCGCCTAGCATTTCGTGGGGACCTGTAGATTGAGAGATGCAGCCGAAAGCAAAAGCTATTGAGCTACAATCCCGGTTTGTTGTCCCAGCAGATTGAAAAAAGGTTCGCCTTTCTACCCTACCGTTTTTGTATTTTCAAATGACCCGGCCCAAAATTTGGCTGGTTTGGGCAGATTTTTTAGGCCTGATTTTCGGGCCCGGCCCGAAAATTTAAAAATTTTGACGGGGTTTTGGGAACGTAAAAACTACATTTTTAATTATATATTTGGCCTGGCCTGAAATGGCCCAAAAGCCCAATGTTTGAGGCCCGAATTAGCGGGTTTGGGCATGAAAAAACTGGCCCAAATTTTGGCATGGCCCGACATATGGCTGATTTTAAGATTCGGCCCAGCCCGGCCCGCCTTTTGATCAGGTCTACTACGAAGTTTTCAAATATGATGTGAAAGAAACAGCATGAAACGCATGCAATACTGGTTGAGAAATTTGGATTAAATTGAATAGGATCTTTGGGCTTCCAAAAGGTCAAAGTTACCCTCTCCTTTTTTGACTCATTGTCAACCTTTGTAGGCCTTTGTTGGGTTGATGATAGACCAGTATGGTGTATCTCAATCATGGTTCTTCCCATGGTCCCTTGAGTGCTTCCCTTGATAAGGACTCCTTGCCACTTATTTTGTAAAATGTGTGCATGCTTTGCTTGATTTTGCAACCTTGTTGATTCCTTGTTTGGTACTATAGATTCAATTTAGACTCGTGGCTTTGGCACTATGTAGATTTGAGTACATTCTAAACACTTTAGCGGGATAACTGCTCAAAAGCCAGGACAAGATGTCTATGATTGCTAAGGAAAGTGATAATTAACAAGGTTTCATGCGTACTACTCCCCCGTCCCAAAATTATTGTCTTGTTTTACTAAAAACACGGATTTTAAGAAAAGTGGAATATAGTTGTATGTGAAAGTAGGAAAGTAGAACATACTGTATGAGAAAGTGGGAAAAGTAATGTCTAAATAAGGAAACAAGATTATAAAATTGGGACGCTCGAAGTAGAAAATAAAACTATAATTTTGGGACGGGGGGAGTATTATACATGGAATAGTTAAAATTTTGGATAATAGGGAACTTGAGATTATTACCCTGATTCCTGTACCAGAATTTTGTCTTATCTGTTTTTGCAATGCTATAAGCCATAGGCACTAGCTATGCTTTGCGGGGTAGAGGGGTTGGTGTGTTGGGAGTTTGGCATGTTTTCATCCCATCTAGTAGTGATAAGTTAATTGCATCTGGATTAAGATACTTTGAAAGTTGTTCATCATGTTTTATCATCCACTGTTTCTCACCATAGAGAAAATAAAGTAATAAACCGATTACACGTCGGTGTGAAATAAAGTAATAAACCGATTACACGTCGGTGTGAAAAGGAGAGAGAGTTGAAGAGAGGATATATAAATCCTCTTCAATAATCTTGCTCTAACATGAGGCAAAATGTCCTTAATACCTCAACGGGGTGAAATGTTGTTAAATTCGGGTTAAAGGCAGTATTGACAATTGACACCCTAGTTGGGAAATTAGTTGGGTCTCTCTAGGGTGGAGAAATGTTGTTAAATTCGGGTTAAAGGCAGTATTGTCAATTGACACCCTAGTTGGGAAATTAGTCGGGTCTCTCTAGGGCGGATCTTAGTTAGCTTTGGGGTGGGCCCCGGCCCTCTGGCTGAAATTTTTTGTGGTGTATTTTAGTTATGCCCCCTAAAATTTGTGTATAATTGTATAATTACCATAGTATATTGCTTAATTTTTTTCTACCGACCCCCTTCGTAAAACTGTTCATGATCCGCCACTATCTCTTAAATAGGAGTATCACTTTTTATGTTACAAAGAAAATGCAGTTAATGTTTGGCATGCTTGTAGGACTTGCGAGCACTTCTACCATGTATTAAGCCTGCATTCTCAGGATATATGTTCATCTATTAACAAAAACCAACCCTGTGCAAGAACCTTTAGTTTTTAGCCATTCTCCCTTTTGTGTGCTGCTCTGACAATTTTGTCCTGTCTGTTGGAGTAAGGATTCAAATGCTTGAAATATTTTTCAGTGTGAATTTGAATTTATGAAAAAGGTTCACAATATGTGGATTGGTTTGTGGTTCTCAATATTCATCCATTACTATCTCTAGAAGTGCAAGACTACTCGAGTGATAAGAAATGCCCAATGTCACAAAGAAACGTGTTTTTTGTGGAATATTTTGCCATCTTGTTTTTCTCCCGAGGAGGGTTTCAATTCCTAGGGCCAAGGCTAAAGATGGTTGTGGGCCGGCCGGCCCCAGGCCTGAAGCGACACAAGAAAAGCACGGCAGACACGAGCACGAAGCTGTGTGCCGGGCCTGAGCCTAATTTTTTTGGAAAAAGCACGAGAAGACACGACACGTCTGGACATAGCACATAGCACAGTTGATTTAGTAAAATTTGGCTTAGGCACAACGGCTCGTTAGCCTGGGCCGGGCCTGTGCCCTGTTTTGAAATTTACAGTTCGACCCGGCGCAGAGTAGGCCTGACAGCCCATGTCCCGTAGGCCCGACCAACAACCATCTTTAGCCAAGGCATGTGAATAGAATGAATGACCCATTTTGTTACACTCGTGCTTGCTCACAGTAATTGGTCTCATCTGAAACAAAGAACTATATGCATAAATTACATCCCCTTTATCTTTTGCGTTCTAGCTGGGCGAAAATCCTCGGTTTCCATTCACCACAACCAATCACCCGAACTTGAAAAAGAGGTTCGCGACCTAAGCCAAGAACTACGACCGGTAACCTAAGTGGGTGCAAGAAGGTTGTGGAACAAAGCTAACTAGGTGGGTCTTAAGTTAGGCTTGTTGTTGGTTCGCCCTATCTTAATTAGTTGGGAGCTAACCTTCAGTGGTTAGGAAGTGGCCTAAGTTTCATGGGTTCTGGAGTTTAGGGTAGTGCATAAGGCTAATTCCATAAGAGTTGACCTTTGAAATGTTTATTTATTGAAGTCTCATGATAGTGTTCTTTGCACCTAGAAGTGTAACTTACAATCTTTCACAATACTTTGAAAGTAATTTATATTATTAGGTGGTTTAGATACATGGTATTTTGATAGTTGCTATCAATATCAAATTATAGGATGAGACAACAAATTAGATAGTATATTAGTACGTCTTAATGAAAGGTTTGATCCTAAAAATGTGTTAGTTCTTTTACAGCAGCACTTGACACTAGTTATAATTAATTTTGTCACACTAAATAATTGATATTGGCATACCATAAAATTATTGCCCAGTTCATACAGAAGTAAAGATGGTTGTGGGCTGGGCTGACCCTACTCCTGAGTCCCTGACCCGACGTGAGTGTGGAGTTGTAGGCCGTGGGTTGGGTTTGGGCCACATTTGTTTGGAAAAAGGAAAATTAGGCACGATACAACCCGACACAATAAAAAACGCTAAATGTAGTAAAATTATGCTTAGGCACGTGGGCCCTGTTTTGCAACTTTCGGCCCGATTTGTCACAATACAGAGTGGGCTTGGCATGGGCCCGACTTGACCTGTCATGAGCGCGGAGTCGTAGGCCGGGCCTGAGCCACATTTGTTTGGAAAAAGCACGACTCAACCCCACACGACAAAACACGCTAAATTAAGTAAAATTAGACTTGGACACGACGGCCCGTGGACCTTGTTTTGCAACTTTCGGCCCTGCCTGCCACAATATAGAATGGACTGGACTCGTTCTTGCACGGCTTGTGGGCTCGTCCCAAAGCCCGACCTGACCCGATTTACAACCATATTTATACACAAGTGTGCCAAAATCAAATTATGGGTTTGGACCAAGAGCAAGTTGATGAATGGGGAAGGGTGGGGTGCGGGTCAAGCGAGTTATGAATGAGTTGGGTTAGCATTGGGGAAAGTGCATTGGAAAAAATTGTGCGGCTTCAGATCAGCGCGTGCGCAATGATTGAAGTGACAGGAACTTTTGTTTTTGGGTTTTTGCGATGTTATCATGAGGAATCATGAGCTCTCTCTCGAGTGTTGACTATGGGGCCGGGCCGGGCCTGGCCTCTTTCCTCGAGAGCGTGTGCGTGGTCCTACTTTTCCATACTAATCTCTCTCACCACTTCTCTATTCTTTCTGGCTTTTCTCTCTTATATAATCCTTCATAATCTCTCCAACTCAAATATTTTTCGTGTCAAGTGGGATAGATTTTAGTACAGTGGGATAGATTTTAGTAGAGTGGGATAGGTTTTTCGTAGACAATGAAAAAGTGAGATAAATAAATTTTTCGTAAATTTAAATATATATAAAAACTAACAAAATTGATTGAAGGGAATTAGTGGGTGGACAGAGCAAAAAAGAGAATTAGTGAATATTTAAATCTCTATTATTTCATATGTGTTTTTTTAAAATGGTTGTAAATGACTTTAGAATTTAAAACATGGTGCATGCTTTTAGATCTAGTTATTGGATGGCAGTGCAAAAAAACCAATCTTATATGGACTGGACTTATCTGGACATATTGAGCCTGTTCAGAAGAGTGTACACTTGTACGATTTGATTAAAGTTGATTGAGTGATTGCAACTCAGCTGAACTTATTAGACATGAAGCTTATTATCTTAAGATGAAGAGAATACACCTTTTATTTGGTCTACTTACAAGTTCAATGGAAGTTCTAGACTAAAGCAGATTGACAATAATGGGAGAAATTCTTCTATTCTATGTTATAATGGGTATTTTTTTCTCCTCTTTTAGACAACTTGCATTTAGGTACAAGTGAATTTCAAAACGGTGTAACTAGAACCGAGGGCCTAAACATTATTTAAGGACATCTTTAAACAGTTATGGCTTCGTTCTTGGCTCATTAACCAAGGAGCCTTGTAGTACTTTGACCACCTTTTATGTATGTTCTGAGTATGTGTAGAAGTAGCAGAAAACTGTATTTGTTTTTAGTGATATTTATCCTCCCAAAAGAAGAGAAAGAACAGGGTCGATATATCGTCATAACATACGTGTCCTTCCCTTCCAACGTTGGAATTTGGTATATAATGGAGTGGGCACGTATGGCTTCATGTGTGCCTCTCTTAATAACGAGTTGAAATCTGGTTAACTGATTCCCTAGTATGAAATTGGGCTCGGGTCCGTAATTTACTCCATAATTTGTTAAATTAAACTAAAAAGTACCATTTTATGTTATAATTCATTTATTAGGTTCATGGTTCGTGAGGTGATTAAGTAATTAGGTAACACTGAGCTGAAATAATTACCTTGTTTGACACGAGTTTTTTTTTGTTTTCGCTGGTTTTTGTTGTTGATTTTTGTGTTCATTATTGTTACAGTTTGTTTGGTACAGTAGATAGAGAAAATGAGGGTGGTGAGAGAAATTATAATCACATTTTGATAGGATAAGTTCTTAGGAATAAAGGACAGTTGAGGATGGTAATTTTCGCCAGAATTTTTTATTTTGTTTATTTACTTAATGAGAAATGTTTCACTTGTAAAAAAACAAGTGTATCATATGCAGTCACCTAGTTATATAATGCAGAATACGTAGGAGACTCATATTAACCTATTAACAATTCAGTGCACCTATTATCAGAAACCCACCCTCCTCGGGGCCGAATTAGGGGTTGGTTGGCGAGCCATAACCTCCCCATGATATGGTTTAAAACTAAATATGCACATAATTGCACATGTTTAAAATAGTTTATGCCGAAATTTTGCCTAGAATTTTTTTAAAACATGTTTGGAGATATGGGGTTTGAATCCTGTTAAATATGTTTTTTTTAAAAATCTTATTTTTGTTTTACGTTCTTATAAAAATGTATGCTAAGTTTTTGCCACTCCAATAATATAAATTTTGATTTCGTCCGTGCACATTCCATATCCGGAAGATGATTTATTAAATGTCTTTTCAAGAAGATGCATAAGAAGATATCTAAAAACAATTGAGTTTAGGATTATATGTACTTGGAGTTTATAAACTAGACATGTTGAGTCTAAGCTATGACTATATGTATTACTTTCTCTGTTATAACTCCATTAAAAAACTTCTCACCCAAATTTTGCTGTTATAATATTTCTAATTTAAAACTCTTTCTCGAAGCAAGTTAGAAGGTTTAATCAAATCGGGTTGTAAAGGAACGGATCTAAAAGACCCATGCATTAAAGTGGGTAGTTGGGTAATAAATATTCCCTATTTTTTAATCCAATTTCCTTCTTAAATTTACTCTAGCTTAAAAGATTAAAGACCCATGCCGTCATGCATTGCGGTCAACACACGTGGACATGATAATGCTTCCCATGCAATGAAAAAAATAAATTATTTTACTATTTGCAATCATTGGTCTGCCACTGTCTTTGGGCAACCCGCACGAGTGGCTAGGCAATTATCAATTCATTTCTTCCTTTTTTCTTTTTCTTTCCTCAAGTTGTAACACTTCAAGTGGTTGCCCCTTCCATACAGCCCCGGCCCAAATAAAACGGGGCCCTGTGCTAATATAAAAATATTGGCCCCTTAAAAAAAATGAAGTCACGAATGTTTTTATAATCTCCAAATAAAAGTTAAAAAACGCACAATAAACTGGATTATCAAAGTAATGATGAAAAATTTGTTGTAAAAAAATGGACAAAGAAAGAGCTATGTGCTTATTCCTGTGGCCTACTCCGTATTTGACAGAGCTACTCAGTATATAATTGGAGTAAAAACTAAACAGTAACTAAATAGTAACTGTGACTTTCTGAAAATTCTCTTAGATGCATGGAGATTTCTCTATACTTTTGTCAATTGTCATTGTTACTTTTTACTAGCCTATTTGACAGCTTTGTCTTTTGTGTATTTGGTTAGGTTTTTTTAAAAATTTCCCAGTAAAACCCAATTGCATATTGGGGGCCCTTTTTTACCCGAGACCCTGTTCCGTGTCCCACTTTGGACTGGTTCAGGGCCGGGCCTGCTTCCATAGTTCCATGTCTTGAAATCGGACTAAAATGGAGTTTTAAATTAAGAATTTAATTTGATTAAAATCACTATTTATTTTGATGTACTAAACAATTGATTCAAACAAAGTGAAGTTTCGTTTATTAATTTTAGAATTACAGTATAGAGTTTAAAACTTTAGTATAGAATTAAAGCTTAGTTATTCCTTTTATTTTTCGACTTGTTCACTTGCATCAACAAGAAATGAAGTGTTAAAATTGTTGATTACCCTTGTAGTTTTGGAGTATTCTGTAAATGGTAGGTTTTGTAAGTGGGGTTCGGTAAAAGGTTTTTCTAACAAAATAGGAACAAAGTAAATTGTTACCAGCATAAACAAACAAATGAAAACGACTAAGTATAACCAACATTTAAGAATTGAGGTAGTATTTGTCTAGAGTTCCCTTATTTTGAGGATGTGGTTTAATTTGATGATGAAATATATGGGTTTGTTTTATAATTAATGGGAAGAGGATATATATGATGAGCATATTAATATGTCCTAATAGGGAGCCCCTCTCTTATAATGTTGAAGCATGTGATTTGGTGGAGTGAGAAAAATGCGAAGAATTAGACGGCCAATTAGAGTGTTAGTCCACGTGAAGACCAAAAACGTAGGGATCTTAGTTGGCCATCCGCCTTTATTTTGCTTCTGTGGCAAAGCTAGTGATTATGATTATTTGTGGAAATTCTCTTATGTGCTCTTTGCTTTAATTAGTTTTGGGACAATTATTGCTTCATAATTCACCCCCACCCCTAGCTGTAAAGGATTATCAACAAAATTATACAACCTAAGTTTTTGGCAAAGTTAACAAGCCTATAACATATAATAATTAACAAAACTACTACAATCAAAGGAGAAAATGTGTTTCCTCCTTAGGTAACTTCAGTTCTGAGTTGTTGATTTTTTTGGTACTACCTCCGTTTCATAAACTGTTTGCACAAATATTAAGACAAAGTAGTAAAGCTGGTTGAATCTAATAAATATGGATAAAGTAAGATAAATGTGTAAAAATATGGGTGAGTGTAAGAAAAAAATGAATAAAGTGAGACAGTGTTAGTGGAAAATTGTAAATATTGTGGGGTAAGAAAAGTGTAAGTAACATTGTGAAACAAACTAAAACTCAAAGTAAAGATCTAAGCAAAGGGAGTTCATGGCAAATTATGGTGTACTTGTAGGATTGTAATACCTTTTTGCCCCTTATAGGAGAGGTTAGTTCCTTCAAAACCTAAAAAGGAGAATGTGAAAATACTTTCTAGGGTATTAAGGAAGCATCACTTCAGAGTCTAAAAATCAAGGTTTATAGTTAGTGGGATGGCTTTCTGGTTTCAAAGTTCATCCTACAATTATTACTCATCTTTAGAAGACATTGTTTGGCAATCCTCCTAAAGGAGAGTTTTTCTTTTCAGACATTGGCTAAATGAACAACATAAACTAGAAATTACATTTTTGGTACAAAGAATTTAAAACATGGGTTACAAACTAAGGCTCTGTAATAGAAATTTATTACTTATTCTATATATAATCAGATTAGATTAGGTAAGAAAAAATAAGTTCATATCGAATTACCTGATAAGAAAAATTAAGTTTTGTTCAGATCTAGATTTATCTATATCTTATTTTGTGAAATATTGTTTTCCTTTGAAATAATACTAATTCGTATTTATTGTTGTGAAACGATTTTTTCCTTACATAAATGGAACTTTTTTCCTCCAATACATACCAAATTATTTGGGGGAGTAACTATGACTTCCGTAACCTTTGTCGTTTCTCAGTTGTCATCAATGAGCTTCCTTTCCAACTTCTCATGACAGAAAACTGGAAATTATCCCCTTTTTTTTTTTTAAAGTAAGAGATTGCATGTTTAATTACAATACTGTATTAGTTAGAGGGTAAAGTTACAATGTCAAATGATACAGTAATAGAGAATAAAGGTACTTGTAGTGGATTACTATTTCTTTAAGATCTACAGATTTCTGCTTAAAATATTAATAAATCCTTCACCAACTGTCACAAACTTAGTGGCCACTAATTGTGAAGTCATTTGCGAAGTACATTATCTTAGTCGAGGGAGTAATGCGAATTTGTGAGTCCTTTCCCTGGAGACTCGTTTAAGATTGTTGAAAAGGACTGTACCTGATCATATATGGCCCGGCCTACTGGCCCGAACCAGTTCGAAAAAGTACGGTTTTGGGCAACGCCAAATATGCTTTTTTAGATCAAAGCCCGAACCCGGCCTAGAAAAACCCATTCCGGCCCGAAAAACCTACACCAAATTTATGGGTTTGCACATGAATTTTTATATTAAACTAGTTGTTGGACCGTGCGCTAGTGCGCACGATCCCCCAAGGTATACAAATTTAGTTTATATAAATGTTACGTAAAAGACTAACATTTACAAATTTACGTTAAATGCTATAAAAACAATGCTAAAGTTCAATTTGCATGTGATTAATAATATAAAATCATACATACGGTTACAATATTTGTGTCATTGACGATGTAGCATTCCACAAGCAACATTGATAGGAAAGACGAGAATAGGGTGGAAGGAAGCTAGGTTAGAAAGAGTGATGCGAGAAATTCGGTGGAATGAGTTATCGGGTTCCCAAGAAAAGGAAGAAAGAAAAGGAAAAATAGAAAAAAAAAGAAAAAAAGAGACACATGGTAGATTGGTAGCTATATGACCAAGGGTATAATTGTCCTCATACTATTGATAAGAATAAGACAAAAACAAAATTAAGGCACAAAATGGGGGTATAATGGTAAGTGTACTATTGGGTGAATAGTAATAGAAGTTCAAGGCTTTATAAGTGTTAGGATTTCATCCCGGCACATTCTTAAGTAAGAAAAGAACCATTAGTTGGTCGATGGTCTTATGGTAATGGTGACTATCTGCTTCGTTTCCAATGCGTAGTAGTTCTCAAGTGTAGGAGGTGCTTTTAGCTTTGGAAAGAGTACGCGTGCCCGTATAGGTGGCGTGTCAGTATAGTTGTCTTTCTGGTAATAGTTTTAGTTGCAGTTATGCTCCGTGGTAGCCTGAATTTTGATCACCTCAACTATTGTGAGTTTGGAGCACGGTAAATGAATTTCAAAGATATTAAATCAGTCTCGCTACCTCTTTAGTTGCCGCCCCCTACTTGCTCATGTCGGTATGGGGTACGTTCAGTTCGCCGGGAGGATCGCCCTCCCAAATCCCAATTCGAAGTTTTTTCCTGGGGTTATCATGTATAACTAACTACCTAACGATCTGATCCGTCCCTATAAAATGGAAATTATTCATAAGACATAAGATAGTTGCGCTTAATAGTTGTTTTCTCTTCCATATTTATGATCGTCGGATTTTATACGTATTTAAGGGATGATAAACTCATTACAGGAAGTTAGATTAAATTATGTACTCTATTAAACTAAATAAAAATAAATTAAACAACATTTATCTTTAAAATGTATGAATCTAACCGTGTCTATCTTGGAACATGGGTTTATAGCGAATTAAACTACCTACTTACCTAGTAACTACTATGCGAGTCTTGACTGGCTACTTTGAGAGGCACAGCATTTAGTGTTGGGAAGTTTTGCGTCCATTTTTTTCCTGATCAAATTTATTGTGTTTTCTTTCTGTTAACTTAATATATCAAACCAAACAAGATGTCAAGAACCATTAACTTTTATGGCTGCCTAAAGTCTTTTTCCTGTGAAAAATAAAAGGAAAATGTGGGGGAAAAACTAAATTAAAAAGTAGAGAAATTCAATCAAACTTTTTCAAGAAGTGTGCGTTCTCTTCGAAGGAGATATGAACTTATTGAAACTGATTGACAAATTAAAAATTATTGATCTTATTGTAACTTATTGGACTTCAATCTTTATTTTTTTAATGTGGAAAGAACACACCCTAAAAGGGTGAGATTTTTTTACATAGTAGATTATCCATAAAAGACATACTCTATAGTACATATTATTGGAATTGAATAATTGATGCATCTTTTTCCAAAAACTAAAATAAAAACATGCACAGAATGAGATTTTTGGAAAATAAAAGAAATCATTAAATAGAAATAATTGAAAATACAACCCTTAGTGAAAATCTAAATTGTATGAATCATTGCTCTCTTGATTGCACTTGAATGATCAGATCAGATACAGAGAGGAAACTGGCCCTCTGCTAGCTAAGCTAAAGATGATCCAACATACTAACTTATAAAATAAGGTCTGGCCGTCTGGGTCTCTGAAAGCCTCAAATAATAATTAACCCTTCCTTATCATTAATTTGGCCGTCACCCGTGCAAAGGTACATCCACCTGTCAATTTAGCAATCCCTCTTATGACTAAATGCTTCATAGCAATTGGCTCTGAGGCTAGTAGTATCTTAATTAATTATAGTGTTAAAAGTTGATAGTAGTAAAGTAGATCAGAGGAGATGTTTTATGGTTCTTCTTTTGTCACTTTTTTTATTTTATTTAAAATAAATCAGTAAATTCTCATTTCTATGTTTTAGACCTGATCAAAATGTGGGCCAAGTTCGGGCTGTGCCGAAGCATAAAAACAGCCTGTATGTCGGGTTGGGCCAAGATTTGGGTCGGGTTTTTTTGCCCATATCCTCTGTTTCGGGCCTAAAATATCGAGCTTTTCGGTCGGACCAAATTTATAATTAAAAATGTAGTTTTTACGTTGGCCAAAACTGTATAAAATTTTAGATTTTTGGGCCGGGCCGGGTTGGGCAGAGCCCCGGACTAAAAAATCTGTCCAAGCTCGCTAAACTTAGGGTCGGGCCGGGGCTCATGTTGATCAGGTCTACTATATTTACTTCAAATTTTCTCCTGTTTGGGTTAAGTTAGCTGATTTAAAAATAAAATAAAATAAAATAAAAGGACAAAAAAGCAGGCTATAAAAACCCCCTTATTGGCTCCAAAGTTGTTCATTAAAAATTTGCTCTTCCTTTGTCTTGTTATTGTTTTTGCTTCCCTTGATAGTTGTTAAAACTTCAAACCCCCCCACCTTCTTTCCTTTCTCCCTTGTCAGTCCCTGCAGGTTGACTCAATCTTCAAACTCAACTTTGGGTAAGGGAGAGACAAGAAGAGCAAAAGCCATAAAGACAAATATACCCTCCCTCCAAATTTGATTGAAAGTTTTGAATCCCCAACTCCATAATCCCTAAATGTCTGACTTAGAATTCTTCTTGTACCTTCTCCCATTTGTTTTGGCTTTATCTTGGACCCTCAACTTTCTTAAGCGAAAGAAACCCCAACCAAATCTTCCTCCTGGTAACTCTGGTTTACCCTTTATTGGTGAAACTTTTGGCTACTTAAAGCCTCATCCTGCTACCACCATTGGAAAGTTCATGGAGCAGCACATAGAAAGGTAACATGCACTGCAATAGTTTTCTTAGGCTATGTTACTCAGATTCGGGTACTAGTGTTGGACACGGATACGTGTCCAAGTGTCCGACACGGCTAAATTGTGAAAAAATATTCATGGTTTTAGACCAAAATGAAGTGTCGGAGTGTCCATACCCATGTCCAAGTGTCGAGCATCCGACACTGGTACTTGAGGTAAAACAAAGAGTCCGAGTAACATAGTTCTTAGGTAAGTCACCCAGAATCCAGAACCTACCAGACTATGACTAATAGTTTTGAATACACTCTGTAAAAGAAAAAAGAAGTTTGCATACATAAAGACTACTTAATAACTTGTAAGATACAAAAAATATGAACTGTAAGTATTTTTCTTAAGCCAAATTGTGTAAAGTTGAATTGGTTCTGCAGGTTTGGGAAAATATACAGGGCAAATTTGTTTGGGGAACCGACAATTGTATCAGCAGATGCAGGGCTGAATAGATTCATCTTTCAGAATGAAGGGAGACTGTTTGAAAGTAGCTACCCAAGTAGCATTGGTGGAATACTTGGAAAGTGGTCTATGTTGGTTTTGAATGGAGATATACACAGAGATATGAGAAACATTTCTCTCAATTTCTTGAGCCAGAGTAGGCTTAAAGCTCATCTTATGAAAGAGGTTGAGAGGCAAGCTGTTTTTGTTCTTAATACTTGGCAAGAAGATTGCTCTTTTTCTGCTCAAGATGAAGCTAAGAAGGTTTGAATTATTTTTATTTTTTTAAAACTTTATTTCCCTTATTATATTCAAATTTATAATTTTCTTGGGTTGTGCAGTTTACTTTCAATGTAATGGCAAAACAAATACTGAGTTTGGATCATGGGGAAGCTGAAACAGAGCATCTAAAGAAGGAATATATTAATTTTATGAAAGGAGTAGTATCAGCTCCTATCAATTTACCAGGAACTCCTTATAGAAGGGCATTAAAGGTAAATAATCCAGAAAAAAATATCAAAAGTTTATTACAGTGATATGCAAACTTGAATTTACTGAAAATAAATGATTTATAACTATTATTTATTAATTTATATTGACAGTCAAGAACAGCCATACTGGATTTTATTGAGATGAAAATGGAGGAAAAGTTAAAGAAGAAGAAAATGAATGATGGGAGTGAGAATATAGATGAAGATGATCTACTTGGGTGGGTGTTGAAGCATTCAACTCTATCAAAAGAACAAATTCTTGACTTAATTTTGAGTTTGTTGTTTGCTGGACATGAGACTTCCTCTGTTTCCATTGCATTAGCCATCTTTTTCTTGGAGGGCTCCCCTTCTGCTGTTGAGCAATTAAGGGTATGCAGTATACTCTGTTTTCTAACTGTTATTTTCCATGGATTAATTAATAAATGCTGCCTCTAAATTTGTTTTTGATTTTTTTTTTAATGTAATGGTCAGGAAGAACACCTTTTGATTGCCAGAGCCAAGCAACAGTCAGCAGAGAAAGAATTGAATTGGGAGGATTACAAGAAAATGGAATTTACTCAATGTGTAAGCCTTCTTAGGAATGTGTTGCTATTTTTTTCTAATTAAAATAACATTTAGAACTCTTAGGCTTGGTTTTTTGGACTGAATTTCAGTTCAGTTTAGTTCAGGTCCATTCAATTCAGTTCGAACTATGTTTTCTCATTAATATAACATTTAGATCTCTTAGGCTCTTTTCTTTTAAACTTAATTTCAGTTCAGTTCAGTTCAGGTCTATTCAATTCAGTTCGAGTAATAGTTTGAGTACTTTTAATACCGTAAAATTAACAATATTAAATTAATGTACTTGTGAAGGTGATTAGCGAAACAATGAGGCTGGGAAATGTAGTAAGGTTCTTGCATAGGAAGGCTCTTAAAGATGTTCGGTATAAAGGTAAGTGTCATGATCAGTTTTTGCTAATGAATGAATTGAATATCTGAAGTTTCTTTATTAACTTTTGTCAACTTTTCGGTTGGTTCACGGGAAGTTTGCCGGCCGGAAAGTTGATAGTATTTAATTTAATTTAATTTAATTTAATTTAATTTAATTTAATTTAATTTAATTTAATTTAATTTAGTTTAATGTAATGTTGTTGTTGTAAAGGTTATGACATTCCATGTGGATGGAAAGTGCTGCCGGTTTTAGCAGCCATTCATTTGGATCCTGCCTTTTATGACCAACCTCATGTCTTCAACCCTTGGAGATGGCAGCAGGTCAGTCACTCATCCCTCTCTTTAGTAATCCACCCTACTATAACTCTCAGTCCAAAATATAAGTTTTTATTTTTTATTTTTTATAATGTCAATGCGTAAACGTTTCATTAAATTTTATTACGGAGTATTAGGTATTTGTATTACAATGTAAAGCATGTAGCTAGTGTTATATTGTTCCACACTAGTTTTTTGTTGGGAGTTGGGTCCTATCTCGTCTTGGGGCATACTAATCCAACGGGCTAGGCACCGTTATCCCTAAAACCTATGTTACTTGGACTCGGGTACTATGATGTCGGGCACGGGTATGGGTACGTGTCTAAGTGTCTGACTCGGCTAAATTGTGAAAGTTCCAGGAGTTAAGTCGAAAATGAAGTGTCTGTGTGTCCGCACTCAAGTCGGACTGTCGAGGATCCGACACGGGTACTTGAGATAAAATGAAGAGTAGGAGTAACATAGCCTAAAACCCTACGGGTATCTAATGCTTTTCGAAAGATGATGAATTGCCAACTGTGTTTCCTTCCAATTCTTGTTGTCTTTCCTATAAGAAGCGGAATGCTATTTAACTGATTAGTATACAAGTTAGATAAACAAGTTTTCAATCCATACTCTGTAATTGACTAACGATCTTTAAAAGTACTCCGTATATGTTTATGTTATGAAACCTTATTATATAAAGACAGAGTATAAGTTAAAATCTAAAGTGACTGTCAATGTTCTTATAAATCAGAGGGAGTACTGAATTTGTCTTCATTTAGGGACGATAAGAGCAGTTTTAGGATTAGAAACAAAATGAGGGGACCACAAATAAGAGCATTGCTTATAAACTTAATTGTGTGTTAAGGACAATCGAAGGATCATTAATTAAGGACGGTCCCTACTTTCTGTCCTCACCTTATTAGCGGATATGAATGAGTCTTAAAACCAAACATCCTTTCCGAACATGGTAAGTGGACGTGGAAGTGAATTGACTTCCAAATGGAAACAAAATATAAGAGCAAAATGCAAGGATATTTGTGGCAATCTAAACAAATTTATATTTGGGAACTTATGCTTACTTGGGGATTTTCACAAACAATTTATTTATAATAGTACGGGTATACCAATTGTCGGTTGATTAAGTGATGCTTGGGATGAACTTGGTAGGAAGGACCGTGTGTTCGATCCCCCACAACAACAATTGGGAGGGGACTGAAACCTATCCATCCAGAACTCGCCCCAAATCCGGATTAGCCATTATGGTGAATTGTGTGGTAACGCCAAAAGAAATAATAGTACTGATTTAAATTTGAAATGCAACCCGTTTCTTACTACGTATTAGATTGATTGTCATTTAGAGCGCATTCTATTTACCTGATTTTCACTCATCTTATTAGAACTATCAAAACTTATTTTAGTTGTAACACATAGATGACCCTTATTTTTCATGAACTGAACTTAGTGTACTTATCTTAGTAAACTTATTTAATCTTATTTAAACTTAATTTTCATGAAATAAGTGAAAATAAGTCCAACGTAACAACGTTTTATTTAATTGTTTGATTATACTTACGACTGCTAAAAGTGCATGATATAACATATGGTCTAATATTACTTCTATAATAAACTTTAGTAAATAAATTTTTAATATAATAAGTTTTACAAAAATTATACGAAGTTTTTTTTTTTCTGTAAACCGGTTCACCCCTGGTTACAGCGTTTTGGTTACAGCGTTTTTGTTTTGCTGCATGCTCTTATTTAAGAGTGGAAAAAGGGGACTGAGTGGTGGGTGGTCCAAAAGTGGTAGTTGCGACGTGGGACAGTAGGTTGCACGTGCAACATGTCTTTATATTTTCAACGGGTCCGAAAAACAATGATGTCGGTCCCCAGAAATTTTCTTCCCGGCCTGCAAAAAATGGCAATATCCCTCATTTTCTTTTTTATTATTTTTTTCCTTTTTAAAAAAAATAAAGTTCTTTTTCTTTTCGCTGCTCAAGGAAAGAAAAAGGAGCAGAAAGTTTTCTGATAAAAACTTTTTTGGTTAAATATGTTGTAAAATTTGTAATGCAACAAAAGTTGACAACTTTTGCTTATTATTCTTTGATATCTTCCTCTTGGATCTCATGAATTGTAGTACCATGTCCAATTATTAGGTTTTTTTTTGACATAGGACCCAATTATTAGTTATATGGAAAAAAAAAACAAAAGGAAAAACTCCCAATGCATTTTACAGTTAATGTTCACAGTTGATCATAATTTGTTGGGAAATTGAACGTACCTTTTTCTAAAGATGGCACTGGCTGAGCTGTACCGGGCGGTATGGCCTATTAGGAAAAAAAACACTGTCTTATACGGGTACGTATTCATAGGCTAGGCTTTATGGACCGTATGTATTTGGAAAAAAAACATAACAATTCACGTTAAATTGAGTATTGTTAAGCTTAGCCACAAAGGCCTTTCACGTGGACTTGGTCGTGCGTGCCTGGGCTGCCCTTTTAAAAATTTCAGTACGACACAAAACAGGTGGGTGTGGCATGGGTCGAGTCTGACAACATCTTTACCTTTTCCTAGTTTTTGAAGAGGTATTACATATGTACAAGAATTACAAAAGTAGGAAGGTTTAAAGAATGTTAACTTGTTATTAATCACCATCTGAGAGAAGTTAGCAAGGTTTCCTAATCTATTATTTTGACTAGGGAGTTACTGAAGTGTTTGTTTCTTTTGATTCAAACAATGAGTTAGGTTATTGTTTATCTGTTTCTTTGTTATATTTAAGGTGGGAACAATTAGATTTGCACCTCTGAAATGATATCTCCCAAATACTCTCATGTAAGAATTTGCATTTGATGAAGAAGTACGAATAAGATCAGGTACAAAGAAATCAGTCAGCAAAATATTAAGTGTCGTGAGTATATATGAAAAAGAAAGAGTAGTAAACTAAAGAAAACTAGTCCAGGTGCAGTAATTGGGATAGAAGAAGTAAATGAAGGCCAATTACTTCTCTCAAATTGTACTTACACTTTGTTAGATAGACTTTACTGCCATTCAATACCTAACCTTACAAGTTACAATCATTCAACCTATGAAACTCAACTCACATTTCTTCCTTAGAAGAGACAACGACGTACAGGTGTACGTACTTATATGTGCAATTTCTTAGTAACTTCATACTCCCTCTGTCCCATTTAGATTGCCCCATTAGCCAAAACGAGGGATGGACGTAGTGCTAATCTTCTATCATTAACATGCATAATCTTCATTAAGTATATAGCAACCATTATCATTCATGCATAATCTTCATTAAGCATATAGCAACCATTATCATTAACATGCATAATCTTCATTAAGTATATAGCAACCATATATTATGATAATATGATTCATGCATAATCTTCATTAAGTATATAGCAACCATATATTATTATGATTCATGCATAATCTTCATTAAGTATATAGCAACCATATATTATTATGATTCATGCATAATCTTGATGAACTTTTTTGTTCTCTATATCAGAATGGTATAAATCGGGGAGGCGTATCACCTTCAGCAACAGCCAGTAACTCGAACTCAAATTCAAGTCCAACTAGCGGAAACAACTTTATGCCATTTGGGGGAGGACAAAGACTATGTCCAGGATCTGAACTGGCTAGGTTAGAGATGGCAATTTTCATCCACCATCTGATACTCAATTTCCAGTGGAAATTAGCAGATAAAGATGAAGCTTTTGTTTACCCATTCGTCGAGTTCCCCAAAGGATTACCTATTCAAGTTCAACGCTTAAGCTTTGGACTCTGATCGAGATCTTCGTTAAAACCCCGAAATTCATCCAATCTTGCACAGAAAGAATAATAAAAATATCTATACATACATATATTATATATATTGGAGAAAATGAAGTCCTCAATTCCCCAGGTTAGTAGTATTCTTGGGTTCTTCTTTTCCACCTTTGTTTTTCTTTTCTTTTTTTGGGAGGTAGGGGTTGTTTAGGCTTGCTGGTTTAAAGCCAAGCTTCATGTTTTATGGGTGAAGCACAGAAAGACGAAGCAATGAAAATTATTAGGTGCACCGTATACAATATACCCAAGGGTATTTTTATGCCATTTTGTGGTCGTTATCACATTCTCCTCACATGTAAGGAGAAAATGCGACAGAGTGCACGGTGCATCCGGATGCATATAATATGTTCTAGACGAGCAAGGCCAAATAGTTTCATTCCCTTATGATTTTGTAAATGCTTCTTCAGTTTATTACTGTATCATTAAAGCCGTCCACATTGGAGCTTGACGGTTATTTTTATTTTATTTTGTACAATTTTCTATTGTAATTTAGTGAGTAATATCTGTTTATGTAATAAGTATTCTTCCAATATCATCTTATACCATGATTCAAGCTCTTGCCATGTAGAGGGCACCCTTCAAAATTTGCAAAGAAATCAAATTAAACTTATCACCCTATACTCCTATAGTACTATGTGGGAGAAAATGGTAGAGGACACTAGAGAAATCAAATTAAACTTATCCCCCTTCTAAGTTTAATTTGATTTCTTAACATAGCATTATAATTTAATCATCATAACAGACTTTTTACGAAGTTTTTTGCAATAAGTTATTATAGTGGAAGAATTTTTTTTAATAGGTGGGTCTATGCTATATGAAGAAAATCTTATTGTCCTCCTAAATGACATTTTAGCTAACTGTTTTAAAAACGCGTGTTATCGAATAAATATCATTTCGGGTCATAAAGGGACCAATAAGTTCGTCATATGACCATATTAAACATTCTTCAAAACTTGAAGGGATTCGGAGACCTGATTCTGGAAGGTCCAAACTCGGTCAAAAAGCGTGGATAATAGTCTTAAATGCCATTTTAGCCGATTTTCTTAAAAACACACATAGAATTAAGTCCATTATGTAGCTTTAAGTGACCAGTTTAGAACCATAAATTCCACTAGTTGGGAACTTAAAGGCCCAAAATGACCTTTCTTGAGTATAAAGTACAGAACTACAGATCATCTATGAATCTAAACCAACTTTAAACCATATATTGGGACAAGTAATATAGAATATCATACCTTCTTCCTGAACTTTATGAGACATGGAATACTTTAGGTTATCCTAAAAGGAGGTAGATAGGTCATTTTGCATTGGAGTAACAACATAAAAAACCAACATATGTAATAAGGCCATCATTTTCAAAATGCTAAAGAACAAAAAAAAGTCAAAAATCTTCACTTAAGTTTGACAAGCCAATCCATTTTATCTTCTGCAATACCCATTTGTAGTCTAGTAAGCTCGGTGTATAGCTGTTGTGCCACACGCCCAACCTTGCCATCTCCAAAAGAGGTCCTGCAGAATTAAATCATTAAAATTTAGTGCAACTATCCCAGACATGATACGGTGCTACTAGTTCAATAATATCACAATTCAATCAATCAATAGTTCAATACAAGAACCTGATTTGCAGCTTATTTTAATATTGAGTTGTACATTAACATTTCAGTTTATAGCAAGAAAATGGGGGTCAAGCTTTTTTACAGGTTTATACATATCTGTCAAAAGGTAGTCCCGATTGAAAGCTATACCGTTGATAATTCGACAGTCATTTTGATTCACAACTCAATTCCTTATTACCAATGTTGTTTGGAATCTTAAATTGTGCATTTGATCAAGTTCCATGTCAGATACTTATAAACACTCCAAAAGAAAATGGACACTACATTTTTGGCCAAGAAAGGGAAGCTAACTTTGTCCATTTCCGATGGAGCCAAAGATTCATTTATTTTTTTGGCTGTGGGATGTAATGGACTAAATCAAAATGGCTCTTAAAACCATTTCGCTTCCTTTCCATGAAGTAGAAGATGGTCGTCTCGTTGTCGTCCCGCTATCGCTTTTGGGTCAATTGGAAACAACCTCTCTGCAATTGCAGGGGTAAGGTTGCGTACGTCCGACCCCCCCTTACCTCGCTTCTTGCGGGAGCCTCTTTGAGGCAATGGGGTAATGATAATGATAATGATAATGATAATGAAAGGGAAGCTAACTGTGATTTATTTGATGTTTGATGATGATTTACTTCTATTCTTTGGAGGAGATGCCATAAATGTACGCTTGTACTTGGTAAATACTTTGGGTGAGTCTGATGATATGAAGCATGAAACATTAGGTTGTTTGCATTTACAGAAAAGAAAGTTAACTTTTCAATAATTTCGATGACACTGTCATCCATAAATCTCTCATATAAAAATGTGGGCCTCCTATTGAAGAGCTAAGGTTATCATATCCTGGAAAACTTAATCGGTGAATCTATTTTGTGTAGCCTTCACAATTACAAGTCTGAACAGTTCTTGCCAAAAAGGCCTTTAAGGATTAGTCCTACAAGTAATGATTGTGGATTTTAAATTGTGCAAAATCGGTATATTGCACCTGAATGGCATGGACAGCGTGTCATTGCCACCAAAACATAAGAGTACAGAGTTGGTTCTAGAAATATTTTATCAAGTATTGATTATGTCGATTCGTGTTAGCCGACCCCAAATCATTTTGGGACTAAGGCTTTGTTGTTGTGTTGTTGTTGGGGCATTTGGTTCGAATGGGGTAAAGGGAATGAAAACAAGGGAATGAAAGGGAAAAGAAAGCAAATGTCTTTGATATAATATGTTGTTTGGGTAACATTTAGTTTTTCACTTCTCATCTTTCTCCCACCTTTGCACCACCATACACTAATACACTCCCTCTTATATGGTTTCATAGCCTCCTATCAACTTGGGCTGCCGTTGCCTCCACTTCGGCTGCCGTCTCTTCTTCCCCACTTCGGTTGCCACCCTCCTTCCACTTTCTGGCGCTGCCGTGCTCTTTCTCTCTCTTCCTTCTCCATATCTCAGATCCACCATAAGGTCAAGTTAGAGGTTTTAGCGGTCAAATTCGACCATGGAAACTCTAGATCTAGAGTTTACATGGCCGAATTTGACCATCTAAAACCATAGTTATAAGAGGTTCTGGTCGGCGGTGGTAGGGTGGGTGGGTGGCGATTTTGACTGGAGTTTCTAGTCGGCGGTGGTATGTGTAGGGGGCTGCTAGTTGGACATTGTGGGTGGATGTGGTAGTGTGGTGATGGCTGAGGAAAGGGAATGCAAATACCATGGGCGTTGTGAGGATCAAAGTAGAGGTAAAGGGAACGATTAAAATGTCATAACAAACAACAACAAAGGGTATAAGCCATGTTCATTATCTTTCCCATTCCTGAATACCCCATACCAAACTCCCCCTGAAAGTACAAAGACTATTGTTGAAGCATGGGTACCTAGCACGATATATTTTTGTTACTCCTGCCAAACTCTTTCTAGAACATAGGGAGTGGAAAACTGATGCAACGACAGCAGTGTGTTGTGAAAAAAGATATTTTGAGTTTTGTTATAGACACTCTGCACTGGTATGCCTGGTATATATTTTCTTATTGGTAAGGAATAGAAATTGAATATAAAAAAAGCGAGGGGAAGGTCATATTTCTATTGTTTGCAGCTTATTGTTGCATTGGAAACAAACTTCTATAATTTAAACACGTGGTGTGAGTGATACCTTTTATCCATATGCGTAATGCTGCCAACAGGTGATACCACCACTGCGGTGCCTGTACAAAATACTTCATCAGCACTGAGAAGTTCATCCACTGACACAAGCTGCTCCACAACCTGCATAAACCCACCATGATTTAGCCAGAAAGGTAAAGAAATGGTTTGACTACCAAAGGATGGTAACAGATCTACTGCACTGCTTTCTGATACCTTGATAAACATCCTAAAAATAAAAATCATACGATTCAACATATGCATTCACCGTCAGTCATTTACCCAATAAAACAAAGAGAAAAAGGATATGACAACTATTTTCATGTTCTACATTCCAAAATAATTATGCCATTGGGAAATATGCCACTTTGGCTAGCAAACTTGATTAGCTAAACACTTGATCAAGCAAATCATATATTCATCAACTTCAATGCTTCTATTCCACCATGATGAAATCAGCAACCATCACCAAGTGATACTACGTTCTATCAAAAGAAACTTACAACAGTACATATGGAAACCCATAAAAAATTGGATATCAAGAAATCAAATTTGACATGAATTCAAACGTCCAGCAAGGAGATGTTATTCTTCAACCTAGACAATGACTATTTGTATGAAAATACTCAATCCAAACACAATTTACTCCCGTAAGACCGCAGACTGCTTAACTGAAGCCATTACATTCCATCACCCCAGTCATCACTGAGTCACAAACAAAAAAAACACTCCAGGATAATTATAACCAAACTGGATAAGTACCTCAAAACCTAGGCTACGAGCAATGTCAATTATACTCTTTCTCGTAATGCCAGGCAGAATTGTTCCCTTTATTGCAGGAGTGGTTATCACATTATCCTGCGAAAGAAAATAAAAAAGGGAATTTCAACAGCTGCTACACAAATATACAAGCACCTCGGAGTAAAGACAAGTCAATCACGGAGTCAAAACGCCGTTTAAATTAGTACACAGCATAAAAATGCCACTAACTGATACATTGTTGGATTTATAGTTGAACCAAGCACACTCCATCGAGATTTGAGATGGGTCATTTATGACATTCTCAAGTCAGATGGTTGAAGGGTTCAAATCTGTGTCGACAATAAATGTGTTTGGATGAATTGTATGAATCTATTCACCATTTTTATTATTCTTAAGTTATTTGAATGAAACAAAAAAGTAAGACAAACACAAAAGCCATATTTGCACAGGGTGTCCTAAATGGTCAATATGTAGGCATTGTTTACAATTTTTTGATACAACATATTATAACATGAGCCCTCGGCGCCTATATTTGATTAAATGGGTTATAACATGTAATCTTCTGGTACGTAACTAGATCCCTATCACAACACATTTGATCAAAAAGTTCATGTCAAACCAATTTGAGTAAACGAGTTGGAAATCTCATCCTCGACCCCAACATACACTTTAACATCAGTTTGAGCTGTCATCCAGCATGAACTTTTGCCCACTCTAGATGGATAGGTAGACAAAACATTCTTTAGTCATGTTACAGCGCATATTATATGATATGTAAGTTGGAAAGGCTTGACAGATTATCCGGGGAGTGCCAGAACATCTGATGACTTCTAAGTTGGAAGATTAAACCTTCCTTGGCCATGTTATTCCCTCCAAATGTTTTGTTATACTTTTCTAACACGGCAAGAAAGAAGATTAAATGGTGGGGCCATAGGGGTCAAATGGGTAGCTTTTGTGAGGCAAAAAAATGAATAGAAGGTAGAACAAAAAGATAAAATACATGTTCCAGACAGCATACCTTAACAACAAAAACATTGCAAGACGACACCTCCTCCAGGTATTTCTTGTGTACACAATCCAGGTATAGTACATCAGAATAACCTTTGGCTTTAGCAGCTGTATGAGCCTTCAGAACCTATCAATACAGTTGCAAAGCACAGGAACAGTCAGTGACTGAAAAATAATACATAGTATAATCTATATCACAGCATCAGCACATATGAATGAAATTGCAATACAAAGAACCTTAGCAATCAGCATACCTAAGCTACATTCAGATTACTTAATTTAATAAATAATGCTTTCTATCGACAGATAGGCATTAGCAATTGTTTAAGTTTCCTAGTCTTCTCACTCTTCCGTAAAATAGAGAAAAGGAAAGGTAGTTTGAAATACAGAATTACAGATAGTGCAAAGCACATCGAACACTCTACTACACTACAAAATATTAAATGCTACTCCCTCTGTCCCTATTTGTTTGGCCCATATTTTATTTTAGTCCGTCCCTTAAAGATTGCTCCATTTCCTTATATAGTAATAAGTCCCCACCACTTACCCCACTCGCATACACTCATAAAAGTTAAAAGAGAATTTTACCCCCATTTCCTTGCAAAATTTTGGACCAACCCTTAATAAAGCACATTTTGCCTATGCGGAAAACAAATAGGGATGAAGGGAGTATCTCAGTGGAAAGAAGTTGTAGTTAAATAATCTGACAAAAGTGATACTACTACTTTCTTCCCTTGTTGCCGAAACTTATATTAGACTATTAATATCCAAAATAAATACAGGCATGAACAACCCCAACTCTTATGTTCATATCGACAGAAAACTAGTAAAAAGGATTTGTTGAATCAGAAGAAAAGAATGAGAAGGCCAAGGAAAGAGAGAGCCAAGGTTACAAAAGCAACTATTTTATGCAATCGTCTGGATAAAAAGTATCTGAACACAAGCAAGAAAATGCAATGGCACCGCACAACAGTTACTCCCTTACTCTTCTTAACACAAGAGGCCAGACAATAACGTCGTCGTGAAACAAAATTATATCTCCATTTCATTTTGATACGGTTAGATCGGCTACAGCAAAGAAAATTCCACAAGACCCAAATAAATAAATAAAAGGAAGCACTCGTCATATTATTGTCGTACAAAAAGAAGGAACTGATGACGAATATGGAAGCCAACCAGAACCAGAATCTTCAAGCCACTTTTTCACACAAGTGGATGCAGTTGACAAGCATTTTAGTAAAGCAAATAACAGAGAGAAATATTTATAAGTGACGCATCAGTGAAAGACTATAAAGTCTATAATGCTGCTGAAGGCCGTCAATCAATCACTTTTAGAAAGTTGAATAGGATTTATTAGATCTTGTTAATTATTCAGAAATCCAACGTGAAATGTCATTATCCAAAAGAGGCCATATTAAGGCAACACATTATGAAGGTTGTGTATTAGGGAGGGAAAGGCAGAAAACCAAAAAGAGAGAGCAGTATTACCGCTGCATAATTCCCAATAGTTTTGACTCCACCAGTTCCACCAGGACTAGCCCGATGAAAATCAGTCTCAATCACCAAATTTATGGGTGCAAGGCCCTCCTGTTATATGAGGCCAATGTGTGAGGAGAGGATTAATGTAAGCACTACAAGTAAAACAGATAATAGAGAAGGGGGAATCATAAACTAACCTTGAAGTAGTTACCAACCGGTGATGCATAAATAAGAAAGGTATATTCAGGAGCTGGTGCAATACCTAGAACCGAACCACTACCCATGAGCAACGGCCTGACGTACAAAGAACCTTTACCAGTAGGGGGAATCTGAAATGAGACATACCAGAATTTTGCTAAATACGCTGAAAAAATAGATCGAACACTAGAACCCTAAAATTACATGTTTCGTAACGTAAAGAAAAATTGCACAGTACCCAACGTTCATTTGCTAAAACTGTTTCTTTTACAGCTTCCAGAAATTGTTCCACCGTTGGAGCAGCCATGCACATCCTCTCTGCGCCAGTTCTCATCCGCAACGCATTCTCGTTTGGACGAAAAAGCACAATATTCCCATCTTGTGTTCTGTAAGCTTTTAATCCTTCAAATAGTCCCTGAAGACATGTAGTACTTAGAAGGAGAATACAAAGTACCAAAAAGTTCTGTCATAAATACCGTAATAGCTAGTCACACTACTCTTTCCTTTAATTAAGAGTAACCGATAAACCAGGCAAGGTATACACTAAAAGAGAAACACCACCTCCACATTGACCTTATGGAATATGATAGCAGAAAAAGTTTCACTTTTTAGAGTCAGAAAAGAGAAACTGATAGAGAGAATTGTATCAAGGTTCAATACAATCTCTCCCGAAATATAAGCAAAGAATAAAAGGTTGAAGTTAAGTCTTACGAAAAGAGGCTTGAGAACATCAAGTTTCACTTAATATCAAAATATATGCCGCAAGCTGTATCGCAAGTATGGAAAGTTTATATTCTCAGGCCAGCAAAAGCACAAATACACATCAAAGCCATATAAATATCTTCATTTCCATGTGAAGTCCCAGAGTGTAAAATAAAACCTAATGCACCATTTCAAAGTTCAATGAGTCAAATCAGATTGATGATGTATATTGATTAATAATGATTGTATATATTCTATATAGAGAGGCATTGCCCATTTGCCCGGCACAAACACATAGTTACTCACTATTAAGTGAAGCTAAATATGGAGGTCCAAATAGACTATGTCTTAGTAGCCATAGAAAATCAAAACAAAAAAGGTTTATTTAGGTACATTGACGAAGAATGTGTGAGTATCTAATAGTACTGCATGAACCCACCCGCTATCCGTACTTATGTGAGGAGAAGGCAGAAGCAGCTACATGACAATGGTGGGACAGCAACCTAAGTACAAAGGGGACCACAAAGTAAGCAAGCAACGACTAGTACTCCTGGGAGCTCATTAAACAGGATTTATTTGCCTGCAAGTACTTGTTGTCTCTGTTACTTTTTATAAATGGTTTTTGTCTTATTTCATGGTTTGTAATTAGAAGGGAGAGGACAGGAGAACAGAAGGTATCTTGGGATTTATTGGGTAGTAAAGGGAGAGTGGAGAACCTCGAATGTTCTCACTTTTGTAGTCACAAGCTTTAAGCTTTATCAATCAAACAAACAATCTCCCCTACTTTGTGGTGTTGGCTTGCTGTGAGTGTTGTTTGCAACTCTCCCTTTACTACCCAATAAATCCCAAGATACCTTCTGGAAATTCAGAAACTGGAACAAACACTCAAGACATCGCTGGAGAAACAAGGTATCAAAATTGCTGAGATAAAAACGCCAGATCTATTTCTGAAATGAATGAACTTATTATGGGATTAGCTGTGCAAGTCACTAAACTGGTTTCTCAGGAGAAAGAAAACTTCCATTCTGAATCGGGATCCCCTAACAGGAACCACCACAACTCCTATTCAGCTAGGTTAACTAAAATAGAGTTCCCTAGATTTGATGGAACAGACCTGAAGTCTTGGTTGTATAGATGCACTCAGTTTTTTAAGCTTGATGAGGTCTCTGATTTGCAAAGAGTAAGGCTAGCTGCTTTACACTTAGAAGGTAAGGCCTTACTATGGCACCAAAGTTACATAAAGGGTAAACCTTTACCTACCTGGGCATATGTGAAAGATATTACAGAGAGATTTGGAGAGCTATATGATGATCCTATGGCTGACCTCAAGGCATTGAAGCAGTTGGCATCTTTACTAGACTACTAGAGTATCATAATTCCTTTGATGCTCTAGCTAGCAGGCTAGATCTAGCTAAAGAATCTTGTGAGTTGTTATGTAGGTGGATTGGAGGAAGAGATCCAAATGAATGTAAGGATGTTCACACCCAAACCCGTACACGAGGTTTTGCACTTCGCCAAATTACAAGAAGCCTCTCAGAAAGCCAGAAAACACAGAACGCTTGTGAAATCACCCTTATAACCCACACCCACAAAAAAATACACACCAAACAACTTCAAAACTCCCCCCACCAACAAATCTTTCAACAACCCTAACAGAAGAACCCTGACCTCAGCAGAACTCCATAAAGTAAGAGCCAAAAACAGAGGGGAAAGAAGAAGAAGATGTGGACAAACAACGCACTCAAATTTCACTACAAGCCACAGATGGGATGGTTGCTTATCAGACCATGAGGGTCATAGGCCATCATGGAAAGAGATCCCTGCAGTTGTTGCTTGATAGTGGCAGCACACATAACTTCCTTGATGCTTCTAAAGCTATGAAGTTGGGTTGTAAAATAGAGGAGATTTCCCCTATGTGGGTCAAGGTAGCTGATGAGGGTCAGTTGCAATGCAAGGGCGTCATTAAAGACTTTACTTGGAGAATGCAAGGGGTAGAATTTACAGCAGATGTGATGCTACTTCCTCTCAGTGGGAGTGACATGGTGTTGGGCATTCACAGGTTCTCTCAACTAGGACCTGTGTTATGGGACATCTTGAATCTCAGAATGCAGTTTACTTATCAAGGAAACAAGGTTAAGCTCAGGGGAATCACTAGTAAGAAGCTTAGAAGTTTTCCATCTCAAAAGCTAGACAAGCTTATCAGTGCTCAGCTCATCCCCTCGTCTGTTGGTTGTGGTCCTCAAATTTCTTCCATGGAAGGTGGTAAGCACCTGACTAACCCTAACTTGATATCATTGCTTAATGAATACGCAAGGCTTGCCCCCTACGAAGGTAAGATTCCATTGAAGTTAGGCACTGATGCCATCAATGTAAGGCTCTATAGATACCCTTCTTTGCAAAAGAATGTGATTGAAGAGATGGTGCAAGAGTTGTTGGATCAAGGGGTGATTAAGCCAAGCAATAGTCCCTTTGCTACCCCAATTGTCCTGGTGAAAAAGAAAGATGAAGGGTGGAGGATTAGATTATAGAAACCTTAACAAATCCACTATCAAGGACAATTTTCCCATACCAGTCATTGAAGAACTCTTAGATGAACTCCAAGGCACACAATAACAAATCCACTTGGTTTACAGTGCTTGTGAAGCTAATCATGTTGAGCATATGAGGTGATAATGGCAACATTGCAAAAGCAACATTTGTTTGCCAAATCAAAAAAATGTGAGTTTGGGAAAACAGAAGTTGCATACTTGGGTCATATAATCTCACAGGAAGGGGTGGTTGTCGATCAAGAGAAGGTAAAGGCGATAAGAGAGTGGAGAATACCACAGAATTTGCGTGAGTTGCGGGGGTTTTTGGGGCTAACTGGATATTATCGCAAGTTCATATCCAATGATGAACAAATAGCTCAACCGCTAACTAATCAATTGCGTAAGGATAACTTTGGGGTGAAGCCACTGCTGCATTTGAGAGATTGAAGGAGACCATGATACAGGCGCCCGTATTGGCAATGACGGATTTCAGTAGGCCATTTATACTTGAAACAGATGCTTCGGGTTTTGGCCTAGGGGTTGTCATGATGCAGGACAGCATGCACATCGCATTCTATAGTCGAGTTTTGGGCCTAGAGCTCGTGATAAGTCCATATACGAGAAGGAACTCATGGCAATTTGTTTGACCGTGCAAAAGTGGAAGCATTATGCACTTGGTAGGCATTTTGTGATACGAACCGATCAACAAAGCTTACGATATCTTACTCAACAGCGCGAGACTGGTGCAGATTGTCAAAACTCAAAAGTGGTCCGGAAATTGATCGGGTTTAATTTTGAGATACACTACAAACCCGGGACCGCCAACCGGGTGGCTGACGCCTTATCTAGAAAAGGGGAAGGAGAGTGGGAATGGGGAGCACTGGAAGTAGGGGCATTGATTACCTCACAGGGGATTGAGTGGAAAGAATTGGATGATGAAGCAAAGAAAGACCCACTGCTACAGAAATTAAGGAGTTTAGAGGAAGGGCAAACTGTAGCAGGGTTTCTTGTTGGCAGGAGAACGTCTCCTTCATAAGGGACGCATGGTATTATCCAAGACATCCTCTTCTATTTCTCTTTTGCTTTGGGAATACCATGACTCACCGGTGGACACTCGGGTGAAGTAAAGACTTACCTAAAATAGCGGAAGAATGGTTCCAGCATGGGATGCGAAAGGACATCTCTACTTAGCTGTATGGTGTGCCAAAGAAATAAGCACTCTCAACAAGCGTCAGCAGGTCTCCTACGGATTCCTACCACAGTCTGGGAAGACATAACCATGGACTTTGTTGAGGGGCTACCCCATCTTAAGGAGTTGACACCATATTAGTGGTGGTGGACAGATTCTCTAAATTTGCGAACTTTATCGGATTGAAGCATCCATTTGCGGCAGTTTCAGTTGCAAACACTGAGAAGTAGTGAGGTTGCACGGGTTTCCCTCTTCAATTGTGTCGGATAGAGATAGTGTCTTCTTGAGCATATTTTGGAGAGAATTATTTAAGCTACAAGGCACAGAATTAAAAAGGAGCACATCATACCACCCACAAACAGATGGGCAATCAGAAATTGTCAACAAAGAGCTCGAAACGTACTTAAGGTGTTTTACGGGAGAAAAACCCAAGGAGTGGGCAAAATGGTTAGCCTGGCTAGTATTCATACAATACATCTCCGCACTTGTCTACTAGTATGACAGCTTTCAAGGTCCTTTATGGGCGTGATCCCCCAAGGCTTCTACGAATTGGGACTGGGCAGACTCATGCAATACATCTCCGCACTAGTCTACTGGTATGACACCTTTCAAGGTCCTTTATGAGCGTGATACCCCAAGGCTTCTACGAATTGGGACAGGGCAGACTCCAGTTGACAGCTTAGAGAAAATTCTGCAAGAAAGGGATGGTCTCTCTCTCATTTCTTTCAGTATTATTGGTTTTCTGGGATTAATCAGCTAAGTCTCCATCTCATTATTGAGATCAGACTCAGTGGCATACAATCTGAATATTCAGTTTGTATCATTGTATCAGTATGCCAGCTGCATAAACATGTATCCCAAATGTCCAAAATCAAATCATGGATGCATGAAACAAAGCTCTTTTTATTTTTTTATTCTAGTTATCGTATTTATCCTAAAAACAGTCAGACCATCAAAATATCCAACAACAATCCAAATGTGGTGAACACAAAACCCACTCACATATCCCAACCTCAAACACTAATATTGAGGGGCAAAGAAGGCCAACAAGTAATGGAACCCACCAATCGCAATACCTCAATACAATTAAACGGAGGAACATGGAACAATAACCAGTGAGCTTTAACCTAGATAGCAAGCTTCATATCCCACTATACAACAATCTTCCTAGAAGCTCCACAGTAATGAAGACAGAATAAATCCTCAAAGCTCGTGCCCAATGGGAGATGCTACAACCCAAACCAACTAGGCTCCAAAATCAAATGAAACACTAGCCTTCACTTGCGGCAAGTTAGTTGCCACTAAGCAAAACCCCAAAACACTAGTTAGTGCCACTAAGCCAAACCCCAAAACGCCAATTGGGATGGCTAATTGAAAAAATTAAGGTTTCATAAATAGGAGTACATGACACATATCGAGTATAACACCCTTAGTAAGCAATCGACTCCATGATCAATATATGGATCAGGTACTCAATAAAAATAGATATTCTGAAACTATTAATTAAGCTTATCTCTATTCTATAAGGAAACTTCTGAGGTCATTAAGGTAAATGACATTTTTGTGTCCCCTTATGAATAGTCTATAATGCTCTTATTATTGTAAAATACAATGAGTGTTTACTTAGAAAACTCACCAAAAGGAAATTACTCAAAGAAGGTGAAAAGCGGCAAAACAAGGAACTACAAGCAAGGAAGGTGCACTTATACAAAGACAACTTCAAATCATATGAAAGGAAAATACCTTAAATCAAGGGATATATAATTATGCAAAATCAATCAAAAGGTCACTACTAAGTTCCAAAGAAAATTATGTACTTCGTATAAATTTGTGAAGTTCTTATAAAGTTTATTATCATAAAATTTATTGGAACCTTATAATTCTCTTTTTGAACCATCTAAGGTTCCACAGTTTCATCACTCATCACCACAAGTGGAAAGTTCCCTATAATCCATAATAAAAATAAAAAGAACCAAAGTATATCTTATATTTTATTCAATAATTTATGGTTAAAAAAAAAGGCAAAAAATAGGGAGCATCAACAAATTTTCTATTTTTGTGAGGTTGCATTTTCAACCATTAGTATTACATATTTATTCTTTTACAGTTTAACTTAGTGTTACTTAATTCCCCTACACCCTGCAAATCGGAAAAGACATTATATTATGAAAGTGTTACAACTTTGTTTAGTTTAACAAATTAAGTAGAGAATTACAAACCATCCCCAATCTCATAATAGTACTATGGTCCCTTTGGCAAGTTGGCATACAGGCTAGAAGAAATCCTAAAGATTACATAAAGTTCTTATATTCTATAACTGACTTTTTTGTGTATGTTGATGAGTAGTAAATATTAATAGCCATCAGTGAAAAACATATGATAATCTTGATTTGGTGTAACTGTTTCGTAACTTGCTCATAAGAGGTTACTAATAAGGTTGATAATATTTTCTTTTGATTTATGGTGTTTGCCCTTCAATCTTGGCTAGATTTAATTACAGAATAGGCAACCAAATTGTTTACGTTTATGAGCGATCTCAGGTCTTGGGAAAAAGTATGTGTGGTGTTACCTACTTACCTCCACCGATTGGAGAGTTTAATCCAAAACATTATTTACAATGTTGGTTATGTGCAGTAAAGCGATTGGGCAGATGAGTGTGTATGGTTAGACAAGGACATTGTGAGCAAAATAAACAAATGAAACACACAATTCAGTGTGTTAATTTTTATTTACTTTGGTACTCCGCCTGTGAGTGTCGCGTATGAGGCATTCACTGCCGGTCCCAAGCCCGGATAAAGGAGGAGGGTGTGGTAGGCCGGTGGCGGCCAGCAGTAAAACTAAGCCACATATCATGACATGAATCGACAATGGAATATCGTGGGGGCGTCCCCTTCTCAGCGACGCGCTACACCTCTTAAGTCCGGGTGTTAGAATCCAACCTTCTTTTACTTGTATTTCTCCTTTCTATTGCTTTCTAGGATCTTTCTAATAGTTTTCTAGGCTTTAGGGAGAATTATCATGTTACTGTAATACCAGTGTTCACTGGCAAGTTTTAGCTAATTCAAAATAAATCTCTATGAGGGGGAACCAATACCTCTCATCAGAAGTTGTCTTTCCTTAATTCATGTGTTGTTGCTAGCCTTTATAGAATTGTGTTGTCGCATGCTTTAAGCTTTCTAAGACCCAACAAAGTCTCCCTCAAAACGGATACACTCTCGTCTACGGTCCCGCTTGTGCCTGCTGTGCGCACACAAGCGCCCCGTTCGACCCTCGCTCTTGTCGCCAATAGGCAAGAGTGCCCATTCAAAATCAGATGTTTACTCGTGCCCCTACGAGCCACAAGACACTCATTCCGCACAAGGCTTGCCTCCTTGCCGCCAATAGGCAAGAGGGCGCCGCACGGATCCGGTGTCAAAACATTCGGACCGTGACACCGGGTGTAGTGAAAAATATGTGAGGGTTGCTAGGTCGTCGCCCAGAAGCGGCGCACCACCCCTACACCTGGGCGTGGTGTCAAATATGCATGGGTGCCCTACACTTCCTAGGCCCGGGTGTAGTGGAAAATATGCAAGGGTTGCAAGGCCGTCAACGAAACGTCGCGCCACCCGAGGGTGGTGTTAACTATCCAAGGTTTCATGGTAAGGGCAGGGGTAAGGGTAAGGGTAGTAGGATGCGTTTTGGGATTAACATATTATGTTTGCAGAAGACTAAGTGGGTTGGAAACAAGGCAAGAGAAATAGCTCCATGGGGTTATAAGCTTTGGTATTCGGGAAAAACTAGGGGTATTGACCGAGAATATATTGATGATGTAGTGGACGTGTCCCGAAAGAGTGATCGCATTATGAGTATTAAGCTTGTGATAGGGGATGAAGTGTAACTATTGTGAGTGCCTATGCACCACAAGCAGGACTAGATGCTTCAACTAGACAATAATTTTGGGAGGATTTATAAGAAGTGGTGCAACGTGTCCTTAGAAGTGAAAAACTGATAATTGGTGGGGATCTCAATGGACATGTAGGCTCGAGTCGCGATGGATTTGAAAGCATTCATGGTGGTTTTGGGTATGGGGAGCGCAATGAAGCGGGAAATGCTATTTTGGATTTTGCATTGGCATATGACTTGGGTATAATGAACACTTGGTTTGAGAAAAGAGACTTTCACCGAGTAACTTATAGGAGTGGAGATAATACGAATCAGATTGACTTCTTTTTAGTAAGGAATGCTTTGAGACAGTGCTACACCAATTGTAAGGTGATTCCGGCTATGTTACTCCGACACTTCGTCGGACGGTGGGTGTCAAGGTCGACACGACCCGACCCGCGACACGACGCTCGACACGTGTCCGGGAAGGTGTCGACACCGGTGTCGGAAAAGGGTCGGAAAAGAAGTGTCGAAATCGGGATTTCAAAACCCTAACTCTAACAATTGAAGGCCGAGGAAGGAGAGAGTGGAATGGACTATTATTAGGGCTTTTATTGTAGAAGAAAAAACGAGTGGAATGGACTATTCAATTTTGATTTTCGTTGAAATTTACTCCGAATCAGCCATAGCCATGGCTTCCGGCGTTCCTTCTTCCTTCTCCCGTCATTTATGGAACTTACACCTTTTACTTTACTTTTTTTTTTTACCTTTTTTTTATTATTAAATTAGGGGGTGGAAAGTGGGACAAACCCACGTGCTTTTCGGTTTCTAGGAACTTTACACTTTTTTATTTATTGTTTTAACTTTTTATTATTAAATTAGTGGTGGGAGGTGGGACAAATCCACCTGCCTTTTTCTAGGATTCTAGGAAATTTACTGTTTGCACCTTTTCTTTTCTTTTTTACGTTTTTAATAAATGCCTGATACATTTCCCTCTAAACTCCAAAAGTCATTTAATTTTCTTTTCTGTTTTTTTATTTGTTACCTTTTCCAATACTGGATTCTTTGTATTTTTTTCTGTTTTTAATTTATTAGCTTACTTTTATTAATATTTTAATCTTTATTTTTTTTATTTACTAAATATGAAAAAAAAATTATTTTATAAAAAGTGTCTTTTTTTTTCCGACACTTTATTTTGGAGCCGTGTCTAAAAAATAAGTCAAGACACTCCTTTGACCGTGTCGGAGTGTCTGTAAATATTTGGATCGAAGTGTCGGACACTCCGACACCGTGTCAGACACGACACTGACACTCGTGTCTGAGTAACATAGGATTCCGGTGATTTCGGGTGAGAGTACAGCAACCCAACATAGACTTGTGGTTCTTGATTTTCGAGGTAGAAGTTATATAAGGATGAGAAGGCCACTAGTAGAGCCTAGGATCAAGTGGTGGAAACTTCAAGGGGAGCAACAACTAAAATTCGTGGAAAAGGTGACAAGTGAAGGTATTTGGGTCGGGGAATATGGATTTGGATATAGACTCATTATGGACAAGAAAGGAGCACACCATAAAGGGAGTGGCGAAAGAGATCCTAGGGGAATCTAAAGGAATCATGCCACCAAGGACACATCTTGGTGGAACGAAGTTGTGCAACAAGCTATAAAGAGCAAACGAGAATGCTATAAGGAGTTGGGAAAATGTAGAAATGATGAGAACTACGAGAAGTACAAGGAAGCTAAAAGGGAAGCAAAGAAGGTCGTAAGAGAGGCTAGAGCAAAGGTGAATCAGGATCTTTACGCAAGATAGGATACAAAAGAAGGGGAAACAGACATCTATAGTCTTGCTCGAATGAGAGATAGAAAAACGCGAGACATCGGGAGGATTAAATGTGTGAAAGATGTTGATCAAAAAGTTTTGGTGGGAGATAAGGAACTCAAGGATAGATGGAGGTTCTACTTTGATAACTTGTTCAACGGGGATCAAGAGCGCGATATTGGGGATACAAATATCCCTAAGGATATGGTTAACCTAGACTTTATGCGAAGAATTCAAAAGAGAGAAGTCGAAATGGCACTGAAGAAAGATGGGACGCAAGAGGGCAGTGGGGCCGGATGGTATACCTATCCAAGTCGGAAGATGTTTGGGAGAGAGAGGGGTTGTATGGTTAACAACTCTTTCCAACAAGATTTGGGGAAGTAATGGGATGTCAGTAGAGTGGAGGAAAAGTACTATCATCCCCTTGTACAAGAATAAGGGTGATGTCCAGGATTGTGCCAACTATCGAGGAATCAAACTAATGAGTCTACTATGAAACTTTGGGAGCGGATTATTGAGCAAAGATTGAGGAGAACTGTGAAAATTTCGGAGAATCGGTTTGGATTTATGCCTGGGAGATCGACTATGGAGGCCATTCATCTTATAAGGCAACTAATTGAGAATTATCGGGATAAGAAGAAGGATTTACATATAGTTTATTGATTTGGAGAAGGCGTATGATAAGGTACCAAGGGAAATTCTTTGGTGGGCATTAAGTAGGAAAGGAATTCCGAGTAAGTATATTGATATCATCAAGGACATGTATGAGGGAGTTAGCACGAGTGTGAGAACTAGTGTTGGTAAGACCGAAGAATGCCCCATTACGATTGGAGTGCATCAAGGTTCCATACTTAGCCCGTTTCTTTTTTCTATAGTCATGGACGAATTGACGAGGTCAATCCAAGATGGTATACCCTGGCGCATGATGTTTGCAGATGATATTGTGTTGATTGATGAAACAAAAGGAGTGGAAAGTAAGTTGGATTTATGGAAACAAACTTTGGAATCTCGGGGTTTTAGGCTGAGTAGAAACAAGACGGAATATATGGAGTGTAAGTTTAGTGGAGTTCAAGATAAAGAGACAAGGGGGATTACCTTAGATGGGAAAATTGTCCAAGCCTCTGAAACGTTCCGTTATTTAGGATCTATTATTCAAAAGGATGGAGAATTGGATGGCGATGTGGCCCATAGAATCAAAGCAGGTTGGTTGAAGTGGAAAGGTGCCACAGGGTTCCTATGTGATTCAGGCATGCCCCAAAGATTGAAGGGAAAATTTTACCGCACGGCAATTCGACCGGATTTGTTATACGTACGGAATGCTGGGCAGTGAAACATTGTCACGTGCACAAGATTAATGTGGCGGAGATGCGCATGTTACGTTGGATGTGTGGGCATACAAGAAATGTTTGAGGAATGAGATTATTAGGAAGAAAGTAGGGGTTGCACCGATTGAGTTTAAGATGATGGAAAATCGTTTAGGATGGTTTGGACATGTAAGAAAAAGATCAAGTGATGCCCCGGTTAGGAGGATAAAAGGGTGGCAAAGTGATAGAATTGCAAGGGGTAAGGGAAGACCTAAGAAAACTTGGAGGAAGGTGATTGAGCACGATATCATAGGACAGAGTGGAGGGAGAGAATATACATTGATGACTTCATTTGACTTATACAGCTTTCATGTTTCTGTTTCTTTCTATTTTTATTTTATTTTTTATTCTTATTTTTATTTTTTATTTTTTATTTTTTTTTAAAAATTCTTAAAAAAATTTAATTTTACATGCTATTTTGAAATGTACCTATTTTACTTTTTCATTTATTTTAAACTTTACTTTTTTTATTATCTCTTACCATATTTCTTCTATAATATATATACATTTTTTTCTTATCTTACTTTCATTAATTCCATTTTCTCTTCCTTGCTTTTTTCTTTTTACTTCCTGCTCCTTTCTGGTTTGATTGGTGACAATAACGATCTCCTACGACGATTCATGTAAGCCGACCCCAAATCATTTTGGGACTAAGGCTTTGTTGTAATTGTTGTTGTTGTTGTTGTTGTTTGTACGTATTATATTACTATTGCACTATTTAGATGTTCGTTAAATAGACATGATGTCATATTTTTCAGGGGAAATTTGTGAAATCTTTTTTCTTACCTATTTATTGAGTTTATTAGATATAATAACGTAATCTTGCCTTTTATTTACTTTTGCATGCATCGTGAGCACAAAAGACTAGTACCAATGGAATCTACTATGCACAAGAGAGCAGAAGACACCAAACTCCATGTTATTTCCTTACATATAATTTCACAAATTACTAACAAGTTCCTTTGCTGATCCCTCAAGTTAATCACAGACAAAGTTTACTTGTTTCTCCCTTGCAAATTGCATCTGCAGCCCTGAACATATGATAATCTCATAGCAAAATTACCACCATCATAGGAAGAAGAATCCCTATATCACTAAAAAAATCACAACATTGAAAATGGCTCGAGTCGATAAGAATCTATCATCAAATGTTTGGGACAAGAATTGGAGACAGAACTACAAAATTCTTGGTGTAACATGGAAGGAAAGAAGGAAGATCTAAAAATGAAATAACAGTATAATACACACAACCTTACTCTTGTAAAGACAGGTAACATTGTTTGAGATGGTGTAAGATTAAGTGACCAACCTGACCATAATTTAAGATCCCAGCAGCAGGGCTCATTTCAATGTTTCCATATCGCCTTAATTCACCTCCGGAGAAGCTTTCACCTCGAGCACATTTCATAACATACATGTAATCAGTAGGCAAAAATCCAAATCCAAGGTTGTCCCAATCTATGTCGGCCAATGTGGAGGTTTCACTGCAATGGTGCTGAAATTTAGTATAAAGAAACTAAGGTGGCAATCATCATCAAAGTTAACATAAAATTTATGAATTTATTGAGTAGATGTAACTTGTAAGAGAAGAAAGAAAAGCAGCAAATAGAAGTTCTAGCTTTAACTTTAACTGTAACTAAATATTGTCAGCATAACCTCCATTTTTGGCAAATAAAAAAAGAAAAAGAAACAAGCAAAAATAGATAAATTCTCATGTGAATCATATCCCACCCTCTCAGAAAAGAAATTGTCGATACAAATAGCATACCGTCCTGTTGAAGAATGAAGCCCATCAATAGCAGATCTTTTGTTTCTTTACGTTTTCGTACTTTGTCTGTTTCCTAATTTATAGCTGTCAATCTAGCTGTTTTTATGTGTAACAAATAAGCTGTAGTATGGTGACATCATAGCATGTGATGTCACCCATCATTGCCTCTCGGTATTGTGTGATGGTGAGTGCACAAGGCTGCACTATATAAGCAATTAAGGCAATGTAATGAAGAAATGATTCTAATAAACAGAACATTTTAGACGTCAAATCTTATTGTTGCATTGCATTCATTTTACTCTTCATGGTACCAGAGTCAGTGTTAAACAAAGGTCACGGGTTCAAATCTCATCCACCCCTCGTTTCAAAGTGGAATATTTAGTGTTGGGTATGAGGAGGCCTATGCTGCATCAACACTTCAAAACCCAAAAGGCTTTCATGTGAGGGGGAGTGATAGAGTACAAAACTAATTTTGGGGCTTCAACCATCGCCTTAAACTTTTGGTTGAGTTGGCCCTCTAATATGGAATCAGAGCTCCAGACTAAACACACTGACATTGATTTCACTAGCTGAAATCATCAAGATTCAATCTTGTGATTAACTGATTGTAAAAGATTCATCCTTTCTCTTGGAGTTTTTAGAGTGGAGGCGTTCCATGGAGATCATACTCTCCTCAAAGAGAAAGCAAGGGTTTGTGAATGGCACCCTTGAAAAAGATACAACTGATGTAACCAAACCTGCTGCAACAGTGTGGTGCAATCTTGGATAATGGCTAGCATTAAAAGTCAATCTTGTTCATAACAAATTCAGCTGAGATTTGGAAACAACTTATGACTAGATTTTCTCAGTCTAGTGGCTCAAGGAAATACAAATTGAATAGAGAAGTTTATGGTCTCAAGCAGAAAGCGAAGTATGTAAGTGATTACTACACTGAAATGCAAGTCTTATGGCAAGAAATAGATGCACTCAGTGTATTACCAACAATCACCCAGTCTTCACCTGAAATCACTGCATTCTTGAAGGCGTTGAACAAGTTGAGAGAAGCACAACACCTATTTCAACTCTTGAATGGATTGGATGAGGAATTTAGCTCCATCAAAAGCCTAATATTGATGAGGACTACACTACCTAGTGTAGAGACAGTGTGCGGAATTCTTCAGCAAGAAGAAGCTCAAAGGAAAATTCTAAAACCTCACAAAGAAGAAGCTAAAGTATCAGCAATGTACAGCAAAGAGGGAAATGCGGGAGCTTTGTGCACGGCTTGTGGATCAAGGGGTCACCCTGCAGAAAAGTGTTGGAGGGTGATTGGGTACCCAAAATGGCATCCCCAACACAAAAACAGATGCAAAAAGGTGAGAGCAAATGGCGTAAAGCCAAACCAGGAACAACTCAGAGCAGAAAGTTTGTCGCTACTGCTCAGAATGAGGAAGTAGCACCTCTCACCACCAGTCAAGTGCAAGCACTGCTGAAATTGCTTCCCCCTAACTCAAAATCCACTGGATATGATACAGAAGAACTGGATCCCACTTTTGCAGGTATGATCTAATATTGCAACGTTGTTTCAAAAAATGATGCTTGGATCATAGGCTCTGGGCATCCGCTAATATGATAGCATGTTTTGAGCACCTAATGAACCCTATTGTTGCATATAACCAACCTAGCATAAACCTACCTAATTGGAAAACAGCTGCAGAGTCCCATATAGATTGTGTTAGGGTAAACAACACCTAGGAATTACAACTTGTCTTGTATGTACTTGAGTTTAAACACAAGTTGATGTCTGTTAGTAAACTCAGTCAAAATGAAAATTGTGATGTGGTATTTCAGCCTAATTCATGTACAATCCGTGATAGATACAAAAAGAAAGTTAGGGGGCGTTTGGTTCGCATAGGGTAAACGGAATGGAATCAAGAAAGGGAAAGAAGGGGAAAGGAATGAAAAAGACCCAAATTTCACATGTTTGTTTACCCATTATTGGGCAGAAAGGGAAACAAAGAAAAAATACTGACTCATCTTCCTTCATACAACAACCAGAACCACCGTATTCCATCCTCACCTCACACTTCCTCCACCTACAATTATTCCCGCCTCCTTCCGCCTCCTTCGCTCCTCCCTCGACCTCCAATTCCTCTCGCCCTTCCGCCTCAACAGCTCCTCCCTCGACCTCAGGCTCAACAACGCCTAAAGGCTACATCCTCGTGTTGGTAGTTTTTCGTGTTTGTGGGTGGGTTTTGTGGCGTTGGATAATTTTTTGGGTGGTGTGTTGGTTTTCCCGGTGATTGAGGTGGTGGATTCTGGCAATATGGTGATCTTGGTAGGTGGAATGGTAGAGTCGGGTGGTGCTATGGTGTAATAAGTTGGTCAAAGGGTTGGTCAAGGAAGATGAGTGTAGAGGAGTTTAGGGGTAAGCTTGATTCCCTGAGGGTATAGGGAATCATGGTAGAGGAAATTGGGGGAATAAGAGGGGTAAAGGGAATGATTGAAATGGACAAACAAACAACAACAAAGAGAATGAGGGGTATTGATTCTCTTTCCCTTTCCTAATGACCCCCAACCAAACGTCCCCTTAACGGTGTAGGCAAGACAGGTAAAGGCTTGCATTACCAAACCAAAGAAGAATGTGTACAGGAAAAAATGAGTTGCAATGCAGTGAGCATCAATGAGGATGTTTTTTGGCATAAAACAGGTAAGGGCATGCACCACTAACCAAAATCAGACTTGCTGGGTATATATCCAGCAAGGGTAGTGGGAAAGATGAGGTTGTATGCTTAACTTGCCCTATGGCGAAGTTTACAAAGTTACCTTACACTCAAAGCAAGTCTTGTGTAGAGAAGAGATTTGATATGTTCCATATTTCCAAGGGAGATTATAAATACTTCCTCACAATTGTCGATGACTACTTTAGGTCAACTTGGGTAAATCTTTTGAGATTGAAATCTGACGCCTACTTAGCCATCAGGAATACTCTTTGCAAAAAATACAGTACCATGCAAGTGTAAAAACTATAAGGTCGGAAAATGTCTTAGAGTTTCAAGATGATATATGCAGAGAAGATACTTTGGGGAATTAGGTATTGTACACCAAACCTCTTGTGTGGACAAGCCTCAACAAAATGGCAGAGTTGAGAGGTAACATAGAAATGTGCTCGAAATGGCTAGAGCATTGAGATTTCAAGCTAGATTGACCTTGAAATATTGGGGTGATAGCGTGCTCACTGCAACACACATCATCAACAGATTACCTAGCCCGGTGATAGGAAATATATCACCTTATGAGAAGCTACACGAGAAGAAACCTAACTACAGTCACATGAGAACTTTTGGATGCTTGGCAATTGCATACAATCCTGCAACTCAAAGGGATAAATTCTCAGCAAGAGGTGTTCCAGTGTATTCATGGGCTATCCCTTAGCACAGAAAAGGTACAAGCTACTCAACCTAGTCACTAAGCAGTAAGCAGAGTTTTGTGTCAAGCGATGTCAAATTTCATGAGCATGTGTTCCCTTTCAACAACCCTGATACAAGCATAACTTATCGGTCACCTTTGCCTATAAGTATGACAACTCAAGTGTCAGAAACCGATGATTTCTACAAGACACAGACTCGAAAGAGGAAAATGAAACCAACTCTAAGGTAAACACTCAACCTAGGGTGCAAACACCACCTGCAACCTCATCTCTATTATACCTGAACAACGCCACCAACTAACTGGATGGTTAAGTGGATGTCAGCATAATGCGGATGCTATACACAACGCAAATCCAACACCGGATGAAAATCAGGTGTACACAGAATTGCAAAAAGAGTTTGTTGCGTTCCTGAGTTTAGTCAGCCCTATTCAAGACCCGTCAACTTCAGGAAAGTAGTCAAACATGGGTGAAGAGTTAAGGGCCTTGGAAAGCAACAACATGAGCTGCCATGGCAAGAAGGCAATAGGGTGCAAATGGCTCTACAAAACCAAGTATCGTCGAGGTTGAACTATTGAGAGACACAAAGCTAGACTGGTGGTGTTGGGATACAGACAGAAATTTGGCATAGATTATGAAGATTGCACCTAGACCTGGTTATCGGGCGGGGCGGGTCAGGGTCGGTGCGGGTCAAAATAGGGTCGGGTATTGAAAGGGTCATTTTTAGCGGGTCGATAATGAACGGGTCAAAAGCAGGTCGCGGGTCATTAGTAGGCTGGTCAATAAACGAGCAATGAAAAATGAAAAATAAAAGAGTCATGTGCAAGTACAAGTAAATACGAAGCTATACACGTAATTTTTTGTATCATTACTATTTTAATTTTCAAAATAATTGTAGTTTAAGTTTGACCCTATAATGACCCTGTCCAATAAAGGCCCTGTCTAATAAGAGCCCTGCCCAATAAAAGCCCTATTAACTTGACCCTAACCCTATATCTATTGGACTACCCTGTCCAATAACCAGGTCTGATTGCACCTGTTGCAAAAATGACAACTGTGAGGTCTTTGTTGGCCATAGCAGCAACGGAAGACTGGTTTGTGAGTCAAATGGAAGTAAAAAAATGTGTTTTTCCATGGAGACTCAATTGGAGATGTCTATATGACACTTCCTACTAGTTATGCAATTTAGAAGGTGGAGCATGGTGCACATAGAGCATGGTGCACCTTAAGAACACTAGTATATAATTGAAAGAACATCTAGTTACGAGAAAAGAACATGATTATTTTTTTACATTTAGGTTTTTAATAAATAGTAAACTAATATATTATTTTTATAACAAAAAAGTGAAAAATTATATCGCATGTTCTTTTGCCGTAGTGTCATGTGCACCACGGTCCATAGTCCACAGATTGTACTAGTTATCAAGGCTATGGGCAGAAGAAAGTGGAAGCATCTCTAGAAAAGTATGCAAGCTCAATGGTTTGCAAAACTGTCAAGTGCTTTGAAGCAATTTGAATTCAATCAGTCAAAAACAGATTACTCAGTTTTTACTTTAGTAAGGGGGAAGAGATTCATTGCAATACTAGTCTATGTTGATGACTTAATGGTGGCAAGAAAATGATGAGACAATGATAAGAGAAGTAAAAGAGTTCCTCTCTTCCAACTTCCATATGAAAGACCTAGGCGAAATCAGAAACTTCCTAGGCATTGAAATTGATTGAAATGCTCAACGTTTCTTCTTGTCATGGAAGAAATATGCACTAAGACTTGATCAAAAAATATGGAATGCAGAACTCAAGGCCCCTGAAACTCCCAATTGACCCCATGGTGAAGCTCACTCATGATTTAGGTGAAAATCTGCAGAATGTCACAGTTTACCAAAGGCTGACTGGTAAACTGATATACCTAACCATAACCAGTGTATAAAAAGGAGCGCTTAGGCGATAAGGCTCAAGGCACAGAGCAGATTCGCCTAGGTTATAATAGGCGAGGCGATTTGAATAAGGCGAGCAAAAGGCGTAGAAGGCTCTAAGGCGACGCCTTTGTGCGCTTGAATCAAATTTGTTTTAAAATGTATTTTCTGCTTTTTTCTGTTTTTGATGGACTTTTGATAGTCCTTATCATGCACTGGACCACACAATACACTTCCCTTAACAACAGATGGTGGGCCAAGAGTCCAAAAAGAAAAGAAAAAAAGAAGAAGAACCGTCCCTAGTAGCATCATCATCATCAACTCTCCTTGAAGAAACGTTGTTGCCCAGGTACACTCTCTTTCTCTCTCATCAGATCTTATAATTATCTTCTACCTCTTTTCTCTATCATCAAATCTTATCTCTACCTCTCTTTCTCTCTCATTAGATTTATCTTTTTGATTCTTAAAGATCTTTTTTTATGGAAAAAATAAACTGGTTATTTTTACCTTTCACTTGTCACGTTCTACCAAAAAAGAAGGATGTATTGATTATTTTATATTTCAATAATATCATTAAATAATCTTCCAATCAACAGTTAATAATCAATCTTTCAACTGTATCATTTCATAATCTCAGCATTTTTAACACATCTACTAACACAGTAACACATTTGTGAAAACATTTATCTACATTTATTATTCTTTTTGTAACTACACTTGTTATGCAACAGGTAAAACAAAACATGGCCGATAAATTAATGCCTACTAATCTTTATTTTCTAGCATGGAAAGTGATGCCAATGTTAGAAGAAAGACTGATTTGGGTTGGAAGCATGGGTATTTAGCTGATCCAAAAAACAAAAATGATGTGACATGCAAATATTGTGGGAAAGTAGCCAAAGGTGGGATTAGCAGGCTCAAACTACATCTAGCCGGTGGATATCATAACATAACAGAGTGTAGAAAGTGTCTTGAGCATGTGAGAGACGAGATCACTGAGTTCATGGCCCAAAAGAAGAATGCTCGAGAGACAATAGATATGACACATGAGCATGATATGACTGATTATGATGATGAAGATAAGATGCTATAGGGAACTGACCCAACAGGGAACAGAAAACAGAATTCTTCCCCAACAAGCAGTATTAAAATAGCTAAACAAGTTGGACCAATGGATGCTTTCGTAAAGTACCCCACACACAAACAACGGGCAAGCAAAAAAATTTAATGAATCCTACAAGAAAGAACAAAGGAAGAAGGCATGTGTTGAATTTAGTAAATGGATGCATGATGCAGCAATACCCTTCAATGCTCTCGGTTATCCAAGCTTTGAAGTTGCAATTGATTGCATAACTAGAGCTGGAATTGGAATGAAGCCACCAAGTGCATATGAAGAAAGAGTTCCATTCTTGAAACAAGTTGATAGCACTAATGAGAAAATGAGAAGTCACAGACAAGAATGGTTCAAAACAGGTTTTTCAGTGAAGTCTGATGGTTGGACAGATAGGTGTGGAAGGACGGTCATTAATTTCCTTGTTAATTGTTCAAAAGGAAGCATGTTCCTAGAGTCTATTGATGCATCAAGCTATTCAAAGATAGGAGATAAGCTATTTATGCTGCTAAGCAAAGTTGTGGAGCAAGTCGGAGAAAGTAATGTTGTGCAAGTTATATTTGACAATGAGAGCAATTTTTTTGACAATGGGAGCAATTTTGGCTGCCGGTGCACTATTGATGGCAAAGTATAAGCATTTATTGGACTCCATGTGCTGCTCACTGCATTGATCTTATACTTGATGATATTGGACGCATTCTGATATGCATGTTTTATATAGTATTCTACCCCCGTCCCTTAGTACTTTTTATGTGTTAAATGAGCTCTTAGGAGCCATTTTTAGTACTAATCTGTGTATTTGAGTGTGCCTTGGGTTTCAGGACTACTAAGTGAGAAATTGGTCTTTTTAGACCCGTTTCAAGATGATTTAGGCCACTACTCGATCCCGAGGGGATTCGGAACGATTACTGTCGACTTACGGGAGCCTGAGATGTTCATGATTGAGCCCCAGAAGTTAGACTCGGTGTTGCGAACACATTTAGCCTTCCGCCCGGATGATCTCCCATCGCCCACCGGGCGAGCAAGCCAAAGGAACGAGCAGTCGCCCGGCGCCCGACGGGCGGACTTCTACCCGGTGCCCACCGGGCGCCCAGCAGAGCAGCAGCAGCGAGCAATCTCCAACCGCCGGACGGGCGAGTGGCGCCCGACCGGGCGCGTGACGATGTTTTCCAAAGTTTCTCCCTCCGCTCGTCGGGCAGACCTGCGCCCGTCGGGCGGATTTTGAGCTTCCCGCCCGTCGGGCGGAAGGCCGCCCGACCGGGCGACGACAACCCTGGGGCTTTTTTGCGCGCGGTTTACTTTAGTATTTCCGAGTTTTGTTGGGTTTTTTGGGCAGAACTATAAATATAGCCCTTAGTTAATTTAGTTGGACATCTTATTATCTCACATTCTAGTATTAAACACTTAGTTTTATTTCCCTAACCTTAGTTTTTTCTCTCTAATTTGTTCCAAACACTTAGTTTATTTTCAATCCAAAATTCAAGCTTTCCTTTGCCATTGTTCTTCAATTAGGTATTGTTCTTTATTTCAATCCTTTGTTTTGCTTTAATTATGTTTTCAATCATGCTAATTGCTTTGTTTATTGTTAATATGCTTGAGTAGTCTAATTTCTAGGGTTTGGGGATCCATGATTAATATGAAGGGATATTGAATAATTGTGATTGTTGGCATTGTAATTAATTACTATTGATTGGTTTATTTCACTATACAATTAGATTTGCGCAGGTTTAATTGTGGTAGTTATGCAATATCAAATTAAGATTCGAGAGATGCAACTTGATGTTTAGGCTTGTGTCAATAGGTGGAATTAGGATTAATACGTAGCGAGAGCCCGTTAATTCTAAGTCTATGATTAGTATCGATTCGAGAGAGCATGCTAGTCTAATTAATTACTTTGTTGATTATCGTGATTGTTCGTTGTCCTGGGTTGTTATTTGTTGGTGAACTTATGCCCTAGATTCCTTAATATATTGATTCATATTCGTTTAATTATCGTTCGTAGCCTTAGTATACAAATCACCAACCAACTCTTGTTCCCAATAGTCTAGTTTAATTAATTGATAGTAGAAAGAACGCCTGTTTCCCTGTGGATTGGATCCTGACTTCCCTTGCTACCTAGCTAGTGGACTTAGGTTATTTTTTATTAGGTGATACGACTTTAGCCTGTCACATTCCCATCATTGATGAAGTCTTGAAGAGAGCAGTTCAAGTTAACAGCTTCATTTATCAATGCCCGGGCTTGTTGAATATGATGAGGGAATTTACTAAGTAAAGAAATCTGTTAAGGCCTCCACTGCTTCTATCACACTTTCATCCATTCACAAACAGCAAGATAACCTAAGAAAGATGTTTACCTCTCAAGAATGGAGAACTAGTAAATGGGCTAAGGAACCTGGAGGGAAAAAGAGTTGTTGATATTATGTTGATGGCTTCCTTTTGGAATGGAACTGTGTATGCATTAAAATTAAGTGGTCCTCTAGTTCGTGCACTAAGTTGGTTGATGGAGAGAGAAAACCTGCCATGGGATATATATATGAGGCTATGGACCGTGCTAAAAAAGCTATTTCCACATCATTCAATGGTAATGAGTCCAAGTACTCTCAAGTATTTGAGATCATCGATAAGAGATGGGAGTGTCAACTACATCGCCCTTTACATGCTGCTGGACACTTCTTGAACCCTGAGTTTTTTATGACAATCCTCAAATTGAAGAATGTGAAGAATTAGTAAGTGGATTGTATGAATGTGTTCTAAGGTTGGTCCCGATCCTTGAAAAGCAAGATAAAATTATGCAAGAGCTTACATCTTACAAGGAAGCACATGGTTTGTTTGGTAATCCAATGGCTATTAGATACGGGAAAAGCAAGGCCGGGTAATTGACATTTTCCTCTATTGAAATCTGCTAATCTCTAATAATTTATTCATTAACTACAAATACTACAACCTAATTTATTTATTTGCAGCTGAATGGTGGGCGTATTATGGTACTTTAACACCTACTTTACAACAGTTTGCCATAAAGATTTTAAGCCTTACATGTAGCGCGTCAGGACGTGAGAGAAACTAGAGTACATTTGAGCATGTAAGTAGTGTTGTAGCTAGTTAAGTGCTTTATAATTATATTAATTCTTACTTATATACTGAATTTGTTTTATCATTCTCATAGATTCACACCAAGAAGAGGAATAGGCTCATACTAAACTCCTTGGTGTTTGTCAAATATAACCGGGCATTGCTTGAACGATACAAGTTGCGTGATAAAATTGACCCAATAGCTTTGAAAGATAATGACTCTAGTGAATGGTTGACTGGGAGGACAGCAGAAGATGTTGAAGATGATTTGGTATTTGAGGAGGACGAGGGTCTTACATGAGGACAAGTTGCTAGAGCTTCTGGAGTACATGAAGAAAGATTTAAGTTTAGATCAAGAGAAAATAGGCTTGGAGGAGGTGATGGCAATACAAGTGAGGTTACTATACAAAGGCAGGCCATAAGACAAGAAGAGGAAGAATACGACGACGAAGGCTATCAGTCACTTGACGGAGATGATTTGGAGGGTGATGTTTTTATAGCCGAAGATGATGATATAATATAATCAAATCAAGCCATAAACTTTTGATATGATCAATGAAGCTAGCTTTGTTTATTTTGTAGCATCTTTTTTTCCTAATGCATGATAAAAGACGATGTTTTATGTTGTTTATAGTAAAATGAATGAAATGCAGATCTTCTGTTGAACAATTATGTGTTTTTATAGTCTATTTTAGTGAGATGTGTATGCATATGAGTCAAGAAATGTTTATTTCATAAAAAATGTGCCTGACGTCGATGAGGCGAGCGCCTAGGTACCAGGACCCCTATCGCCTTATTGCGCATTTTTATACACTAACCATAACTAGGCTAGATATTAACTTCGGTATGCATACCCTAAGTCAATTTATGCACAACCCAACTACATCTCATATGCAACCTGCCAAAAGAGTCTTGAGGTACCTATTAGGAAGTGTTGGGCAAGTTATCCTACTGGCATCCAACTCTATTGCCGTCCTAGCAGCATTCTGTGACAGTGATTGGCTGGGTGTCACATGTTAAGTATCCTCTTGGGTTCATCACCTATATCATGGAAATCCAAGAAACACTGCAGAGGGAGAACATAGAACAATGGCTCTAACAATTTGTGAAGTAACTTGGTTACATCACCTGCTCAAAGACCTAAACTTGAAAAAACTGCAACCAGCAGTCCTTAAATGCGACAACAAAGTCAATCCAGTACACCATGAGAGAACTAAACACATGGAAATTGATTGCCATTTCATCGGGGATAAGGTCACCGATGGGACTGTCAAACCTCAGTACATTCCTAGCCATGATCTAGCTAAACATACTCAACTGATGTCCAGGCTATCAGTTCCTGCAAGCACAACTACTAGCTTGAGGGGGAGTGTTGAAGAATGAAGCCCACAATCACAACAACCCCATCAGTAGCCGATCTTCTGTTTCTTTACGTTTTCTTACTTCGTCTGTTTCCTAATTTCCTAATTTCTAGCTGTCAATCTAACTGTTTTTATATGTAACAAACAAGCTGTAGTATGGTGACATTATAGCATGTGATGTCACCCATCATTGGCAATCAGTATTGTGTGGTGGTGAGTGCACAAGGCTGCACTATATAAGCAATTAGGGCAATGTAATGAGGCTATGATTCTAATACACAAAACCTTTTAGCTGTCAAATCTTATTGTTGCATTGCTTTCATTTTACTCTTCACGTCCATACAAAGAAACACACTTACACAGTAGAACAATAGAACTAGAACGAGTCCAAGATACAATATAACCTTCGCCACTCCAAACAGGCAAAAACAATCACCTTTTTACTTGTACTGTATAGAGGAATCCCATGTCCAAGCGATCATGCTCTAAACCCATTGGATTGTTTAAAAAGGCTCGAGCACACTAAGGATATCATTTGAAAACTACGGATATAGGCCACCTTCAATGATCTCGAACTTCCAAATGAGATTTGACAAGTTTTGACATCTTTCACCGAATACAAAGAGACAAACAATCAATCACTACAAGTCTACAAGTCTACAATGCTTCATGGAGTCATGGAACACGTGTAAAACAATAGTTTGGGACCAGAAAAGCAACTGTCTCACTCAAAATCTCTCTAAGTAACCTAATTTTCTAGTAACCTAACTCACATATCAAATATACGTATATGAAGCAAAAGTATACCTGAAAGTATCAGACAATGTAGCACTGCGGACCAGAAAAGCAACTGTCTCACTCAAAATTCTCAATCTCTCTAAATAAGTAACCTAATTTTCCAGTACCAATTATCTATTTTCTCATATCAAATATACGTTAATACTCATATGAAGCAAGAGTATACCTGGAAGTATCGGACAATGTAGCACTGCATTTCGCCCAATTAGTAGCTCGGACATTGTTATCGCCGATTCGTAATTGCTTCTGAAGCTGTAATCATGCACACAACCATTTAACACTAACTATTGATCAACAATAACATTAATAACAGCAAATTTACAAAAATTACTCAAAAATATCCGACAAATTGCAATTAAGGCGTCTTGAAAATCAAAGCATAATAATACTATTGCATCACATTAACAAGAAAAACTTTCCGGAAATTCATGAAAACGAATCAATCGAAAGAGTCTAGAGAGAGAAAGAGGAAACCTTGAGAGATAAAGCAGCGGAGTGTTTCCTACTGGAGAAGAGAAACGGGGAGAAATGAGAGAGACTGGAAACGTCGTTAGAAGGCAGCGGCGGCGACGGGAGAGGAGAGAGAAAGGTAGTTTGCCTTAGGGCGGTGGCGCCGATGCTCTCCATTTTCTCTCTCTTAACACTGACTTTTTAGGGTGGCTCTCCGACTCCGGTGCGGCGTCCCTTTTTTGACCTTATAAAGTGGCGTAACTACCTTTGGCCTAAACTGAAGCTAAACCCCTTGTTCTTGCTTACCTATGTTCGACTTTTGTGGTCAAACCACATCAACTTTGAGTTAATTTTAAAATGATAATCTTATTATTGATTTATTTTGATTCTACAAGGAATAGTTTTCAACGTCTTCGATATTTGTGTAGGTACCAGAGTAAGAGGACCTCTCACGACAATCTCGATTGGTATCCGAGACTTATTATATGATCTTTAGTCTTATCATTAGGTCAACACATTATGCAACAACCTAATTGGTACTCCGAAATAATCTAATACGAGTAATAAAATGATGAAGTGTATGGTATTAGTGCATATCTCATAATTTCCTCTTAATAGCAACGCTTGTCAACTCATAATTAGTCTACTTTCGTTCAAAATTTGTATTGAATAATGTAATATAGCCTATTTTTCAATGGGTGGCATTTTTTTATGGAGTTTCTAAGGTGAAGTATGTTCATTCCTTGTGCTTGAGATAAATTTATCTTGTATGTTTGAGATATTATTCAAAATAAACTTTTTTCAGCAACACCTTATCCTAAAGTTGGTAAATGACACACAATTAACCAATATTAACCGGCGGAATCTCAATGTTCGTTTAACACTTTCATCTCTTATAGTCTATCAAAATTTACACTCATCCCGACCATCTCTACTTTTCTCGTGGTCATGGTCTCGAACCGCATAGTTTTTAACCACTGCAGAGGAACTTTCCTCCTTTTACCGCCTTACCTTTTCTTTTTCATCTACATCGCCGTTGATATGTCTAATTCATCACTATGTTCTCATATCATCACTCAACCACTCACTTCTTCACGAGGGATGGGATCTGAACTTGCGTACTATCGTTGATATGTTCAATTCATCACTATGTTCTCATATCATCTCACAACCACTCACTTCTTCATGAGGATAGGATCTGAACTTGTGACTTCATACACAAACCTTCAGTTTTAACCACTAAATCACGACCTCATTGACACTATTTGATGAACAATTATCTCCGTGTCATGCCTTTTGATTCTGCGTTTTGCTAGTTAGAAGTCGCGTTTTACACAGGGTGCACAGTGCTCATTGTACACCCGGGTGTATAAACCGAGTATTTTAGGTATAGAACTATAGCAGATTTCATGAATGTTGAAACAAATGTGCAATCAAAACCAACCAAACCGAAGCTCATGACAATCATAAACTCATGTAACTTCCAAATAGCTAGATAGTACACTCCGTACTGTTCTGAAGCTTATAAATAGCTGTGTAATTCCTACAACTGGTACACCTAATTCGATTTTGGCAAACCGTCTATTTATCTCTACTACATCAGTTACATCAAAATTCAGTAGGACTAAAAAATTTAGAAAATAGAAGACCAACGGAAAGCTGATAAAGTGCAAGAACATGAATCGGGTGAAATAAGAGAAAATAAAGATGGCATAAAAATTCATGATATAGATTACCTCTCAGTAAAAATCCAAGATGTTCCGTTAATCAGGAACCTAACTGAACCAATAACATTCTCATAAGCTAACATAGCCGTTGGTCGACAATAAAAGAGCCGACCACAACACACCACTAAACCAGCACAAGCGCTGCCAATCATAACATATGGTGACACATACCAACACAATACACGAAACACCATATAAAGATCTACTAAATACACCCTGAATCACACTTATCTAAGTCATTTACATGCATATGTCCACAAGAGAGATTATTGGAGACCTAGGTCAAAAGAACTCACTCAACCCCCTTAGATTGAGCACGCTCAAAATTAAAACCTGCAAAAGGAAATAACAAATCAATAGATGATTAGACCAGAGTGAATTCTTGCCTTTGTATACACAGCTTTTTGAAGCACGAAAAAAAAAAAAAAAAAAAAACAAGGACACATACTGTGCATGTATTGCCAAAATCCAGAACACGGAAAACATGGCATAATCGCTGGAGCAGTTGATATAACCAACTGTTTATGATTTCATCTGGGAGTTTGACCGAGTTCTTCTCCCCTGGACAATTTCTGGGATCTCTACTTTGGCGCTTGAAGGATTCTCATTCTCTAGCTCTATTTTCTCAGTAGTAGCATCTTCCTCCTGAGAACAACACAGGGAACCAAATACATCAGAATATTAGTAACTCTCTTTTTTCACTATTCTATTTTCGTAGCCCGTAAAGAAAAATAGCAATAAGCAAGGTGAAATTTCCACAAACACTTGAAGAATTACACCTAAATGCAGAATAAAGAAGACTAACATCAAGGGGAGAGTGCCATCACTGATCATCAACACTGTTTCCTCAATATAGCAATGCATGCTATTTTTATACAAGTACATGTCTCTAACCTCCTTATTATCTTTGAATTCAAAAACTCTAGAATCATGAAATCTCGGTAAACTATAGTGAATACTACGTATATAAGTTCAGAGAGAGTACAAGAAACAAATAAGTGAAGAAAGACGTGAAACAAAACAAGCACAAAGCAAAAAGCATCAAGTATCTTTAAAAAGTCTCGACTAGTACAAAAGTGCAGATGAAGTTTGCACGTCATAGCAATTCAAAAGACATCAACAAGTATTTTACCTTATTACTAAACAAGATGCATGCACATTGCACATTCCATTCACACCTTATCATTCATACTTGCCAATTTGCTATCCTATTTATTACAGCATCTTGAAAAAGCCTATATGATCAATGGTGTGCATGCTATTACCTTTTGCCATACATGGAATATCAACTTATATAGAGCAAATTTTAAGATCATTTATCTCATTTTCAACAACAAACAAACACATAAAAATGTAATAGAATAACATATTTCTCTCTACTAGATCAAGTTGGAAAAGAATATTTATCCCATTTTAAATTCAGATTGGAAATTCCAGCCCTCTGCTCTTACTCAGCTTTCTTAATAGACATTCTCTACTATGAGGAGGACTTCACCAAAGACTCTGAAAACAAAATGGATCACGACTGATGACAGATTAAAGACAAAATGCACTTGTCTGCTCAAGTGATGAATGATAATCACAGATCAAATATAAACTACCTCATTATCCTTCTTTGTCTCTCCAACATCCTCCACTATCAGAACTTCCTGTATCACAGTCCTCTCCCGAATGACACACCTCAATGCTTCATTTTCTACCAATGCAGATTTGTCAAAGTCAATTTGCTTGCTCTGATGATGAGATTTGTAAGTTATTTTCTGAGAGACTTCAGACTCTCTTTCGGTTTCATCAACTTCATTCTCTTTACTTATACTTTGGGTTGATGAACTGACGACACATTGATCATCAACACTAGGCTGTTTGAATTCCACACTGTACATAGGAGGGAAAATTATCAAAATTAAGCAAGAGTTAACAGTTATTGAATAGAAACAAAATGAATAATATCAAATAGCCTTTACAAGAAAATACTATTCCCATGAGCAGGAAAGTAAATAATGTGCCAAAGAGCATTTACCAATGGGGAGTGACAACATGAGACCCATCAGGAGCATCAACAAGATGCTGCCGCCTCTTCTTGTTGATTTTCTCGTCATTCAGAACCGCAGCATCAGTTCCAGGATTAGAGTCATCGACTCTTCTTTTTCGCCCAGCACTTACTGCAGAAGGGGCAGAGCTTTCATGCACATGTTTAGTTGCTTCGAGATCTGTTATACCTTCATCCACAGAAGGAACCTCGTGAATCACTTTTGGTTCTTCTGAAGCAGATCCAGCAGGCTGGTCTGCACTTCCCACAGATTTTACAAACTCGACTTCTCCCGGTCGTGATTTGTCGTCTATGCTGACAATATTTTTCCCAAAAAGCCCTGAGTTTCCTTCTTCACACTCCGAGTTCAATTGTTCAATGTGCATCAATGGAACTTTGTCAGGTGAAGGTTTAAATATCAATGTAGCACATTTTTTTAACCAGGAAACTTTAGAGCTAGGTGGTGAATCACTCCCTGTATCTTGTCCATCTTCTGCAGCTGTGACTTTCTGAGTTGGCTCCAAAGAAGGGAAACGTAAAAGTACTTCAGGGGTTGACTCTGCAAAGGTTTGCTTTGCAGGAGAAACTACAATTCTGTCAGAATCGACTTTCAAATCCTCTAATTTCTTAAGTTGTTCAATCTTTGAATGTATCTCTTCTCTATCTGCATGCAACAGTTCCCTCTGCTTCTTTAGTTTAATTCTTTGCACCTGAAGCTCTTCAATAAGACTCTGTAGCTCTGCCCATGCCTTGTCTCTCTGCTCTCGGTCCAGCTTGATTTCCAACTTCTCATTCTCGAGCTTCTTCAATGCCGAAGCAACATGTTCTTGTTCCTTCATCAGATCTTCCTTCAGAGACCTAATATACATAAGTTCACTCTTTTTCTCTTCTTCAGATGCTTTCTCCTTCTCTTGTAAGTAGCTTTCGATATCTTCACGCCTTTTATTGATACAATCCTCCAACTCTCTCTTTCGACATTCAATCTCTAGCAAGAAGTCTGCACGTTCTTGCTGAAATTTGGTGAACCACTCAGAACGCTCCCGTTGACTCTCACTACGGAATGATTCCCGATCAAGAGAAAGTGATTCTAGATCCTGTTTGTATTGCTCGCGAAGAGCCTCTTTCTCCAAATTTAAACTATCACGTTCATCTTTGAGAAACTTGGAAATCACCAGTCTCTCCCCAGCTATGCGTTCTTCTTCCCTCCGCAGTTCCTCCCTTTTTTCATCAATTACCTCCCACTCTGTCTCAAACTTTGCCTTCTCGACCTTCAATTTCTCAGCTTCAGCATCAAGTTGCAGACTCTGAGCTCTGATTGCATATATTTCCTCTTCCAATTTTGTTTCTAAAATGAGAAGCTCACTTGATTCACTTTTCATGATATCCAACCTTTTTCCTGCCTCAGCTATTTGTTTCTTCTTCTCTTCCAAAGCAAGCATAGACTTCTCTAGGTCAATCTTTTCCTTATCAATCTCTTCCCTCTCTTTTTCCAAAGTGTTTTTCATGAGCTCAACCTCATTCTCAGATTTGTGCAGACGATTCTCCTTCCCTTCCAGAACTCTCATCTTTTCAGCTAAATCTTTGCCCTTATCTGCTATCACCCTAGCTTGCACCTCCAGATCTTGCTCCTTCTCTAAAATAACATCCTCCCGCTGCTTAAGATCCAAGTCCCTCAACTCCCAGGCTCTTCTTTTTGTCTCAATATCTTCTTCCGACAGTTTCTGTTTCGCCATGAGCTCTGCTTCTAACTCATCCTTTCTTCGTCTCATGGCATTCTCCTGTTCGGCTATGAGTTTTTGGACTTCAATCTGCATCACAAATACCATTCTCTATCAGAAAAATGCATCTCGTTGTTGATTGATACACACATATCCCAACTGCAGCATATAAATAGAAGGACAGCGAATTACATGTTCTTTGTTTGCAAGTTTTTCTTGTGAAATAAGCAAATTTTGCTCACTCCTGTTCAAAAACACCTCCTTTTCAATGACAGCCTGCGGGAACAAAAAAATATGAATAAAACAGCATTCTATTAGTGTAATTATAATTAAAGGTATAATACAAGAGATGCAATGACCTTCTCTCGTTCAGATAGGGAAATCTCATTTAGCTCCAAGTTAGACCTCTGCATCATTAAGTTCTTCCTTTCAGCAGCAATGTTCTCTTTCTGATCCTCCAACTCTTTCTCAATCCTTCTCAGTGCTTGAGATTTACTAAGAATATCAGCTTCCCTCTGATTTAACAAAGTTTGACCATCAAGCAACTTATTCTGTGATTCAGTCAAAACTTTCTGTCTCTCCACCAATGATTGCCTTTCAAGTATAATTTCTTTCTCCTTGGCATCACAACTAACATAGAAGATGAAACAAATGTCAGTGGTTTCTCACAAGAGATGGTTCATAAGATGAGAAACGTCCTATAAAGAAGGTATAACTCTATAAGAGCTAGCTCTTCCATATTTGGCAAGAAAACTAAAACATAATACACTTCTTTATTGCGCACTTTGAAGCCGAGAGTTGAACTTCAAACTTGCCAGGGCAAAGTATGGAAAAAAGATCATCCCAAACTTAAACCAGCCTATAAACCAGCAAAACATATCACCAAAGGATCTAAAATCTATTTAAGAAAAGGTTTGATGCTCAAAGACCACTGAACATAATACAAGAATCAATAACACCCCCCCCCCCCCCCTCCATCTTGAATAAGGAACTCTATATATTAAGTTATTAACATCTGTTACTGGGAGCAACAGACAATTGTTGTATTGTGCAGTAATATATAGAACGTATTGTGCAGGAATATACGAATTATAAGTGTAGTCAATTTGATTTCATGCTAAAATAGAAACCAGGGAAATTAAGACAAATTAAGAAAGTAGTCAATTCATTGGATTTTCTAAAGGTGATTGAGTGATTAACAAATAATTTGGAAAGCAGAACTTATATAACGGATATTTCGATGAACACATGAATTGAATGTTGTAAGAGATATGACAATGTGACAAGCCGACAAATCTTTCATACAGAAAAACCACATTCTTGGGACAAATCTTCACATACACAACCAGTCATATTCCCAAATAATACTTCAAGAACAATGACATTCATTTTCCAGTTTCTAGCTAAAGAAATTCAAATTGAAGAACAGAAATAATTTTAGATGGTGCAGTAGAAGAATACTGCTCTGACTGATGAAAAAAGGAAACACTCACTCAGATTTAAAAGATGCCATTCTACGGCGAAGATCATCTTCACGGGATTCAACCTCCTGAAGCTTTCTTCCAGCTGCTCGTTCAGATCGCCTTGCTTCATCTCGCAAAGATTCAGCAGAGTGCAGCTTTGTCTCGGCCTCAACGTACTTTCTCTGAGCATCTTCAAACATATTGCGTGCTTCAAGAGTTTTACTCTCTGCTGCAACCTTCACTTCAGCACACTCTGTACGCATTTCATGCAACGCTTTTTCAATCTGCATGAAAGATCAAAAAACTTTTAAGCAGATGCGACATACATAAATTTATTTATTTTAAAAGCATATATATGACGGACTTACATTTGCCACACATTCCTTTTCGACTCCTAAGGCCTTCTTCAGGTTATCTTCTCGCTTCCTTGCTTCAACTAAAGCTGATGATAATGCAGCTTGATTGCGCATGTGTTTTACTTCAGCAGAATCAGCAGAAAATCTAACTTCTTCGTGCTTTGAAGCATGATCCTTCCGTTCCAAAATAAGAAGGCCCATGTTGTGTTGAAGCTCATAAACCTATACGAAATAGCTCATATCAGGCCTTCTTAACAAACAACATAAAATTTTTGTTTCCTCAAATAGCAAGTATCATCCTCCCATTTCCTATTTTCTTCTAATCAGCTTCACCATTTCTTCAATCCTTCAAAATTAATTTCGGAGCTCCAGTAAAATTGATTTCTCTCTCAATCCCTTATTGCAGAAATTGCCCATGTGTTAAAGAACAAGATGCCTTTCTTCAGGTATCTCTTTTACTTCTATATTGCTATTAAGTCTTTAACTCGGAATCACAAAATATAAACTATGATTCTCCTCATGTGGTACAATGTGTATAGTGCTTGCAGTTAGATTTGGGAGTCACGAAGCCAAACTCATAACACTAGAAATTAGAGAAACAGCCCATTTTTTATTTGGTGTTAGCACCCGGTTCACCCTTAGGGCTAATCCGGATTCGGGGCGAGTTCTGGGTGGGTAAACAACCCATTGTGTTACCTACACTTCATTATATGCCTTCATGTAACTATTCCCTCACTTCCTTCTTCCTATCTCACCAAAAAGTCCCCTCTAAATATCCCAAGTGTAATGCATCCCAGTTCTCAAGGAAAATCATCATTTGACATCCTAAAAAAAAAATATTATCTCCTACACATATTCTCCATATAATTTCTTTATGCTAAAACTATATGATAATAAAAAATAAAAAAAATGGTCAAACCTCTTAATAAACCTTTAATGTCAATCTTTTTCATTATTTTTCTAAAATACTACTCCCTCCATCCCTAGCTAATAGGCCAGCATTTCTGTTTAGCATCGTCCCAAAATAACCCTTTCTAATTTTTTTATTTTGTCAAACTTAATTTTTCCATATAACCCTTAATAATATGAAATAAAGACCAACTTGTGGCATGGTTAAGATATAAAAATCGACCATAAAAAGGAAAAGTTACAGTATTTCGAAATAATTCCTCAAAAGCAATTTATAATCAAATGTGGCCTATTATTTACAAGCATACTCTGTAGCAAATTAAAAGAACGGCCATGGTTCCTGACCTCCGGGAGGACATTGAAGCTCTAAGAAATACGGAGTATAAAACTTGAAATATCCAATTTAATTAATTTAATATGCAGACACAAATACCCTATTTTTAGCATCCAATTGCAACCAAAAAAAATCTTTAAAAAATTAAAAAAATTAAAAAACAATTTCCTGCCAAACAAACGATAACATTACGCATTACCCAGATCCAACAATTCCAAAAAATACAAAAAGGTAAACTACATTCAAACACTATCACTACTACTTAGCACAAAAAAGTTAAAAGTTAAAAAATTAAAAATTAAAAATTAAAAAAAATTGACGAACCTCAGCTTCAAGTTTAGCAATATAAGCGATAAGAGCAGCTTTATCTCTGCGTCGAATAGAATCCTCATCAAACCCAGCTTCACGAAGACGCTTCCAGATCCCGTCATCGGGAAAAGAAGACCGGCCGTTAGTCGACGGAGTAGAAACGTCTAGAATCCTCGATCCCGGCGTAATAGTAATCGGTCGCAAATTTACCGGCGAAGGAGTCGCCGGAATCCGGGGACTCGCCATTTCAAAGTTCGAAACCCTAAAAGATTCCTTCTAGAATACTCTCTTTTTTTGTGTCCGTTTCTTTACTCGAAGACGATGATGATGATTTCAAACAGAGAGGAGAGAGAAAATGAAGAAATGGTTTTGCTTTTTCTTGGGTTAGTTTTTAGCTTAGGTTAAAGTGAGTAAAGTAAAGACTGAAGAGGTGGAAAACGGCGTCGTATGGGTGAGGGTTTTTGATTTTTTTACCCCGCCTTGAACATGATTTTTGAATTTTGAACTTTTTTAAAGTTGGTAATTAAATTAAATTAATTGTTGACTTTAATTAAGCTCAGTATAGAAACTTTCTTAACATTTATGGAAGGTGATCTGGACATTAACTTTTATTTATTGTTTTTATGTTGCAAATTGAATTTTTTTTGTGGCCTAATTATTAACGGGTGTTTGTTTGGATGAACTGATAAATGAATTGTTTTAATATACCGGAGTCTTGAGTTTGAGTCTGAGAACGCAAGTACGCAACAACATTTGTTAGTTTCAAGGCATTCCCCGCAATTGGAGTATGGATTGATACAACTCTAAAATAGTCGAAGCTAATTGAACTAATTTTTTGGTGTGCTTACATAAAAAAAACGTAAAGCAAAATTTATTGAGTTTTGTTTTGTCAGAATAAATATTTGTTGAACGTAAAGCAATAAAATTACATTAATTGTAATTTGTAACTAGGTCTAAAGTTAATTTCAGAGTGATCTATGAAAACCAAAATCGAAGAGGGTAAATAATAATCCTTAAATGTTTTACATTAAAGTAGATTAATTTATTAGTAAACTGTCATAGAACAGGTATATTAGAAATCAAAACTAGCAAACACGTCACAATTTAATATTGATGAATACTCGCTTTCACATCTCAGTTTAATAGTACAACATTCCGTGAGAGACCTTTAGATCTGTTATAGTTTAAAATTGAATTAAATTTGGCTCGATTAATTGTAGACAAAGAAAGCACCGACATATGCCACGACATCATACAAATTTTCATGAACAAAATAATGTTTTGCAACATTAAAACAACGGTTTTTTCATGAAATGCCCCTGAGGTTTGCAATAATGCACCAAATACCCCTGCGCGTTTCAAAATTCATAGAATACCCCTATTTAAACTTAAAGTGCACCAAATGCCCTTGGATTTAACGGCCGTTAGTACTCCGTTAACGTTAATTTACGTTTATGCCCTTATTCACCCAATATTCTACATTTTAACTTAAAATTAAAAAAAAAAAAATCTTATTTCTTCTCTCTCCTCTGATCTCCTCTGTTGTTTCTGGCCCTTCTTAAATACTCGCCCCTCTTCTTCTTCTTCATCGTTTCTCTTCTCCCCTCACCCTCCTCTCTCCTCTCAATCTCACATCTCTTTTTCCTGGGTATCAAAATGGTGAACCCAACCACAATTTTTCCTTCTTCAAACCATCTTCATCAAACATCAATTGCTAACTCAAATCCCCAAATAATCGAACCCAAATTTTCTAGTGAATTGAAATCGTGAATTGAAGTTTGATGAAGAAGGGGAGGTTTAAGCCGATGACGAAGGACGGAGAACAAAAATAGATAGAGTAGAGAACATAGAGGGTAGCGCAACAATTAAGAGAGAATACATAACTAAATCGAGGGAGCATATGAAATTAGAGGAGATTTTGGAGCAACGTTTGTTTTTCAGATTTTGATTTTCGTTGCTTTTCCTATTTTAGATTTTGGAGCTGAGTTCTTCGTGAGCATAGAATAGCAGCGGCAGCAGCAAGGGGCGAAAAATAGCAGAATTTCGGTAGATTAGAGAGAGATTGTAGACACTGGAATTCGAATTTGTAGTTTAGATTTTTCGATTTTAGGAATTAAACTCTCAAAATTTAATGTTCTCTTCTTCAATATTATGGGTTTTTGTGTTTGAAGGCTGTGTATGTTTCATGGTTGCTCCTGCTGTGTATGTGGTGAAGGATGTGTATGTGTTGTAGTCATTCTGCAGGTTCTGGTTTCTGCAGGTTCTCTGCAAGCTCTCCCTTTCTGCTTGATGCTGCTGTGCAATACTATGGTCTTTGTATCAGGTGTTTGACCTGATTTTGGTTGTGCTGCTGCTGTGAAGTTCTTGTGTGCAGGGTGTCCAGTTAAGGCTGGTTTTGAACACCTGGTTTTGGTTTTGCTGCTGCTGTGCAGTCCTTGTGTGCAGGATGTCCAGTTAAGGCTGTGGTTTGCTTGCTTACTGGTTTGCTTCCCAGCTGCTGATGTTGTGTTTATGCTTGTTTGTTCTTTGCTGCCCTGGTTCTGCTGGTTGTTTTGCAGTCCGAGTGGCTTGTAATTAATGTTTTTTTGTGTTTTAGTTAGGGATGCGGTTGTGCTCCCCTTGCTGTTTGTTTCCTTGTTATTTGGGTTTGTTCTTAACTGGTTTCTACCATTTTGGTAATAAAATTTGCCTTATTTACCAAAAAAAAAATTATGGGTTTTGTTCTTCAATTTTCAGATGTATTGATCTTCAATTTTGGGCTTCAAATTCATATATTAATGGTATAAGCTGTTTGGGTATTTGGTGCAAAAAACTTTATAAATAGATGTGTATTATGCAAAAAGTTTATAAATAGGTGTATTTGGTGAATTATAAACATGACTTAACGGAGGACTAACGGAAAGTCATAATAGGGGTATTTGATGAACAGTTCAGAAAAAATAGGGGTATTCTATGAATTTTGAAACGCGCAGGGGTATTTGGTGCATTATTGCAAACCTCAGGGGCATTTCATGAAAAAACCGTTAAAACAATAGCCCAAAAGACAAAACACGATAAATGGGTAATAATTAGATAAACGGTTTTTTCATGAAATGCCCCTGAGGTTTCACGAAATTCACCAAATACCCCTGCGTGTTTCAAAATACATAATATACCCCTATTTAAACTTAAAGTGCACCAAATACCCTTGAATTTAACGGCCGTTAGTGATCAGTTAGTATTAATTTACGTTTATACCCTTATTACCAATATTCGACATTTTAACTTAAAAAAAAAATATCTTTCCTTCTCTCTCCTCTCATCTCCTCTGTTGTTTCTTACCCATCTTCAATCTCACCCCCAATTAATCAATAACCATTGATTCACCTCAAATTACCCAGAAATACAAGCCTCTTCTTCCGGTGATTGGGTAGTGCAGGTGGTAGGAAGTCCGGAGAATCCACTATTGCCGCCGACGAAGGTTGAAGGCTGGCGGCGAGAGGAGATCGAGGAAGGAAGGAGAAGACGGCGCGGCGGCATCGAAGGAAGGAGAAGACGGCGCGGCGGCAACGAAGGAAGGAGAAGACGGCACGGCGGCAACGAAGGAAGGAGAAGACGGCGCGACGGCAACGAAGGAAGGAGAAGACGGCAGTGCCTGCTCAATTCTCTCTCCTCGAACCAACTCCTTCTCCCTACCAAACTCCAAACAGCTAAAACTTCTTCAATTATTCACCCTAGCAACAACAATTCGACTCCATCATCGACTCAATTATCGCCGCCGACGTTTACAATATTTTCAATCTGGGTTTTGCGCGCTTCTGAATTTTAAGGATTCCTTTCTGGGTTTTGTTCTTCTGTTAAATTCCAAATCTGGGTTTATCTTAATTTATGTAAATAATTTTTATTTCACTTGAATCAATACAAGCAAAAAAGTGCAAAAAATGGGAGATGACTATATGAATTTTGTGCCACCACCAGCAATGAATGAAGTGACTCCGGTGATGTCGAGGTTGAGATCATTAAGGAGATTGTTGAGTATGGGCACGGAGGGTGGCACCTGCTCAACAAGTCTACTGCTTCTGTTTGTTTTAGAATCCTAATTATCTCAGTAATGCCCAGCACGTAGAACATTGCCATTGTAATAAAACTACTAACACAACCCTGAAGCAAAATACTGGGTTAAATTATTGCTCTGGTGTTAATCCTTATCAAATTATTGCTCTGAATTCACAATCTAGTTCCCTCGCTTAGTTATTTCTGTATTTCTAAGGTAGCTAGAGCAAGGATTACCACAGGTCATAACCTTGCAACTGCTGCAAGGAAGTACGAGTTGGGGCTTCTCTTTGTCTTTATACTTGTTTAACAACTGCCAATATATACTTCAAATATATATATATAAAGCTACTCTACAAATTAATCAGTTTTTTATGGAATATAATCCCTGTTTATTGCTGGAAATTTGTTATTAATTGCTCTACTTCATATTGCTAGGAAAAAGTAGAAATGCAAACTAGCCGTTAGAATCAAATTTTGCAGTTTAAAAGCAGTTTGGGTATTTGGTGCAAACAAGTTTATAAATAGGTGTATATTGTGCAAAAAGTTTATAAATAGGTGCATTTGTTGAATTATAAACAGGACTTAACGGAGGACTAACGGAAAGTCAAAATAGGGGTATTTGGTGAACAGTACGAAAAAAATAGGGGTATATTATGTATTTTGAAACACGCAGGGGTATTTGGTGAATTTCGTGAAACCTCAGGGGCATTTCATGAAAAAGCCGTTAGATAAATGACTCTTCAATAGAGAGAATATAGTTTTCATTGCGAATCTGAAGCCAAAATCTCGTAAAAACGAGAGAACAATTATTTTTCACTCTCGATCGGTCTAGCTTTCAAGAACATTATTAAGAACAATTGTTTTCGGAAAGCATCAGGAACAATTCTTGATTAGAGCTAATCCGAAACATTCACCACTATGTTTACTGTTACATCAAGTAGCAACTCCATAGATTTTTTTTTACAAGTGTGGTTATTAAAACTATCATCCGATTCAAGTTTCGATCGAGTAGAAAGAAGACTCGCTACTCAATTCGAAGGCAAAACCCCTTGCTGCCTTTACATTTTCTTTCCCTTTTTTTGAAGTGTGTTAGAAGCCCAAAAAAAGGAACTAATACATTTTTTTTTTTTACAGGTAAGAAGAAATCGAAATCCTCCCTCGCACAAGCCCCCACCAAGAGGCCCTTTACAAGCCTTATACCCCCAACCCCCCCTCCCCAATTTAAATCCCAAACAAATGATTGGGGTAGGAACTAATACATGTAAACCGCGTAAGGTGTATAAAACCTACAATATTTACATAACGAAAGCAGAGCTCGTCTCTTGGTTGTAGTCATCAATCCAACCTTTAATCAATCGAATCTCAGACGTCCTCTGTTGGACCAGCCAATCGGGATCGTTGGGAGTTGAAGCTCGCAAATCTAGGTGATGGGCTCCTGATATGCATTTGCAATATAAGAAACAACTCTTAAAATATATACCGAGACCAATCTAACAAGATCTTACATGTAACGTTTTGATGTACATAATAGTGAGAATTAACGGGTTAAAGTTTTCATACTTTGGAAAGAACTTTCAGAAACGGAGGTAGTATGAAATAACAGTAAGCAACAGGCTTAGCATGAGATTTGAAGAAGTGAAAAGAATCAATTACACGACAAAAGAAAGATTGTACCTTCCTCTGTAACAAGGGCAACTAGTGATTCTGAGACATTTTGCAGGACACTGTAGGAGAGTTGAGAGAATAAAGACCATCAGATCGAGTGAAAGATATTGCAAAAGTTATGTTTACGTGACTGCTAAGTAACGGTTTTACCTGCCACCACTCCACGGATCCAATAACCCATTTGCAAATATTATGTTACTCCCACTGTTTTTCCAGGTAGTCTTAAAATCCTTCAAAATGCAAATATGAGGCATCTGTTAATCACTCAAGAGTTTAAGACTAAGTACAACCACATGAAAGCTAATCATTCCATTCTACTCATACTGCACCAGTTTCTAGAGCAGTTTCTAGAGCAGTAAGCACTCCGTTGTACTTGCAGCAAAACTTGAAAGTTAGGTGACAATTGACAAACATATAATAGCACCATTTAGGCTCCGTTTGGTTTGGTGTAAAACGTTTTCAGTGCAAAATGATTTTCCATGGAAAACATTTTTCAAGGGAAAACACAATTCCAAATTAGTTTTCCTTTGTTTGGTTCCTTAAAAGAAAATGAGAGAAAATTGAGGGGAAGAAGGGAGAGGGAGGTAGAGAGGAAAGGATGAAATGTGGAAAAGTGGTTTCACTCCCTTTTAAATGTTTCTACCTTTTAAGGAGTTATGGAAAATTGTTTTTCATCCCCTTGCCAAACCAAACAACGTAAAATGATTGGAAATGGGAAAATCGTTTTCCATGAAAACGTTTTACACCCTACCAAACGGAGCCTTAAGGAAAACCACATCAAACCATGGCATTATGGTAGCTACGTTACATGCACAAACTAATCACAACAAAGACATGATATGGTAGCGGTGGCTAGCACCTAGCAGCTTATGTAACCTCTAGCAAAGTAGCAATATCACAGAAAAATCATGTATTCCTTTCTTGATAAGAAGGACCATAAGTTAAACAACTTGCTGATAGAGCTGAGTAGGATTTTTCTGTTGAGTGCTTAGCCTGTCAAAGAGCCATGCCAAATTGTGTAAAACAAGCTTAAAAAAGATATTCCATAATTTTAGCTTATTGTCAGAAAGATTGACTGAAATACATCCAGAATCTAGTCAAACTTCTGGATCAAATACCGAGGTACGTCAAGAAATGAGTTTGGAAATGAGTTTTGATATGGCAGTTGAAAACGCATATAGCATCGCCTAAAAAGAAGTGGAATATTAACATTTCCTTTATAAGGATGTAAGGAATTATGACAAAGTACACATGACATAAGAATACAACATCCACATAAAGAGAACTACTATCTGTTTTGTAATAAAAAAAAGAGATAAAAAAGATTCTTACATGTCCACCAAATTCAGTAGTTATCCAGCTCCCTCGTGGCTTTACTCCATACAAACTCATACAGCGGTCTTGCTCGTAAGTGTGATTGAAGTTAAATGTTGGAAACATGCTTTGGTCAGGATCACTCGACATTGGCATTACCATCTCTGTACACGCCTAAATAACAGGAATTACATTGATTATATTTATGTATACTGATAGCACATTATGTCAGAGTATCTGACTTGAATAAGTTAAACTATGAATCTAATAATTGACTGCTCTTTTTCCCCCTCTTTTTCCAAGTTATTTTTGGCTCGAAAATAGCGGGTTTTGGGCAGAATTTTTAGGCCCGAATTTTTAATTTTATCAGTGGGTTTTGGACAGCTCAAAATTGTATTTTAGTTATAAATTTTAAATTTTGACCCGGCCCGAAAATGGCCCCAAAAGCCCACAATTTTGGCCCGAAATAGCGGGTTTTTGTGCAGGAATTTTCCGTCCGAAGTTTGGCCTGGCCAACAAAGTGGGCAGAATTTTTAAGTCATGGCCCGGCCGAACCAACCCCGGCCCGGCCCGCAATTTGATCAGGTCTATAATGTATAAGAGGACACAGCACCTGCCATTGCCAACCACTCATTCCATGAGGATCATCATCCAGTTCGAAGCAGTCGACCCCCCCACTGTAGTTATAATAAACACTCACTCCATTAAATATACGATCAAGAACACTGGTACCATCAGCAGCGCTGTCCATCCTTCTGCATACCTATAAGATGCAAAAATTTACTATTTGATTATTGCAGCAACTAGTACATGTTGAAAATTATAATAGAGATGAGAGAGGGGAAATAATGTATCAAAATGATACTTCTATTTCATTCAATTCAATCAATTAGGTTACATCAAAAGACCTTTTATAGGCTCATAAAACATACTACAGAGTACATTGCTAGAATGGGGAATAACCCACTAACCCATTCATGCCCACTAATAATATTCATGTTCCTAAAATTAAGGACCACTAACACGCTAATTTGAAGCACTAAATCCAACAGTACAACCATGAGAGGAATGACCGGAAGGGGATAATTTTTATGATCAAAAGAAACAAAGCCAAACTAAATTTAACGTCAAATCTTCGTTTAGTTTGAAAGAATGAGTGGGTGTACACTTAGACTGCAAATCAGTGAACAACTGCACTGCTCATTTTGCAAAAACTCCCTCAGAAATAGATGTATGAATATCTTGACTACTTAATTAATGATGAGGCTTTACATTTGGACCTCTTTGAACATGACAACAGCAGAACACATACTAGGTGGTGGTTTCTACTTTGTTCTTAGTTACCAAGTACTATTACTTTTGTAAATAAAGGATTTATTTCAGGATTTAGTTAATAAGCACCAAACAGAAGGAAAATAGCTGGGCATATCTTCACGAAAAGGTGACAAGTCCAACATAAGTACTGCAGATAAATAGCAGTAGCCACTGATCAGCTAGTTTAACTTCAGAGACTTAATACCCCGAAAGGGCCAGAACCACATTAGTTACCTTATTTCCACTTATTTCAGGAAAGATAAGTTTAGATAAGACAAGTTCGGAAAAAATAAGGGTTGACCAAGTATAATTTATAACTAAAATAAGTTTTGATAAGTTCACATAAGCTCACATAAGATAAGTTCATGAAAAAAAGTTGAAAACAAGTGAATAAACGCATCCTTAGTGTCACATGGGGTAGGTAAAATCTTAGAGGTCCACAAAAGAGGATCTGTTTAAATTAAAAATTCACAAAAATGTTAAAGTGATCTTGAACATGACGGACAGGTTCCTACATCAATAGGCAGTTTAGAACATCTCAAGGTACAAGGAACATCCGAGTTCTAATTTCATAACTTGAAATAAAACGGGTAACAGAATGGAGAATATGCAACAGGCTAACCTCTCTGATAGGATGTCCAGGCAATGACATCAAGAAGTCTGAAGGATACGGGTAATTTACCATAGCTAAATAACTATAAGCTGATGATAACCAGTCAGAAAGATCCTGAGCGGTCTTCAACTCCCTATATCAGATTTTGAAAAGCTGAATACTGATAAGCAAAGAACTAAAGGCTCCGTTTGGTAGGATGTAAAACGTTTTCATGGAAAACGATTTTCTCCTTTTTCAATCATTTTACGTTGTTTGGTTTGACAAGGGATGGAAACAATTTTTCATAACTCCCACAAACGTGGAAAAACCTTTTTCCATTTGAAAGGTAGGGAAACCACTTTTCCACCTTTTCTCCTTACCTCCCTTCTTCCCCTCAATCTTCACCATCTTCTACCATTTTCTTTTAAGTAACCACACAAAGGAAAAACTAGCTTGAAATTGTGTTTTCCCTTTCCATGGAAAATCATTTTGCACTGGAAACGTTTTATACCAAACCAAACGGAGCCTAAAATTACTCTATAAAAGAAGAAAAAGACAACCATAAAACTTGTATTACCCACAGAGATGGAATGTTTTTGCAAGCTGTTTCAGGCCATCTGCATTCTCACCCATAGATTGCAGCATATCCAATGACTCCTTTATTGTATTGAAACAGCTGGTACTTTCACGCTGTAGAAAGGGTACATTGCATCAAACACCAGCTCCATATATGCGTATTCTTAACTAAAAATTTGAGAAGGGAAACAGCAACATACTCTAAAATTGTTGGAGACAATGTTATAAAATGTCTCGGGTGGGACAATATCTTCAAATTGAAGTATTGGTGCTGAAGAAGCAAGTGCACCAACTGTAAGATGGGGATACTTGAGTCTCATCCATGCAGCTAACACTGTTTCATTCAGTTGTATACAAAAATGTAAATATTATGAAGAGTAAATTGTTGAAATTTTAACCAAAAACATGGAAAAACTTATGCAAATTAGTCCAGTAAAAGGGATCAGCATCATACTTCCACCATAAGATCCCCCGAATAATACAACAGGACAACCTTCAGCAGAAAAATTTCGCTTTAACTCCCTGAGCAACACAGAATAATCAGCAATTGCTTGTTCTGCCGTGAGATATGATAAGGTATTTTTATCTTTATATGCTTCCTCTTTGCTTCCATAAGGCATTGATTCTCCGTAATAACGATGCTGTCATAAACAAATTTTGAAGCAATGATTAAGCATTCATCACAGGTTTCACAATAATCTTCAAAATTGAACATATGTACACGTTCTTATGCTAATCTTCAAGGCCTTCAACCAACGAAGTATCACACATAGCCACATAGGACTCTTAAGTAGGCAAGTACAATTAGCCTCTGATCAAATCCTTCCTTTCTCTGAACTTTTAACATGATAAAATGACAATAATAGTTGATCTTTATGCTTCATCCATTTTAAGTTACAAACTTACAATTAAGAATTAACTGCCATAAAACACAATATGAAACAAGAAGGTCGATGTGCTTCTCAAAATTAACCTCACTCTAACCCCTTGTTTGTACAATCTCACAAGTCAAAATAAAATCAAGGATATGGTAACGGGTGTTGGTACAATTCTACACAATCCTCCGTAAATCCCGTAACTCGTATCTATCACAATATCACAATGCATCTCCTATACCAACTACTTCCTTTCCATTGGATTTCTCAATATAGTACTCTTTTTTAAGAAAAAAGATATGATACACATGGATTAAGAAGTTGTCAATGATTACATTGTTATCCAAAATCAATAAAATTTCCTAATTTGCATAGGCAACTAGGCATTATAACTTGATCATCTATGGTTTAACTTGCAATCAATTCGAGTCCCAATTGCCAATCAATTTTTCAAATTTTATTTTCTTTAATCTTTCGTGTTTTACCAACTTTTTGTCAAGCAAATTAACTCGGCAAGCTAATTTACCATTTCAACTCCTAACAGTCAAGCTAGTAACTTGAGATTTCAAAAAATGTAAACAAGTCTCTAGCTACCACCATGGGATATGCAAATAATACTCCAATGGCATTTTAAGGGTTTCGACAAATAATATGAACCATTAGTCCACTAAAGGCTAGTTTGGTCGACATTCTAATGTATGGGAGGTCTTATTTCCTAGGAAGTGAAGAGCAAAGTAGTTGTTTGGTTGACATGAGCCGTTCTACTTTCCCCGAAATGGGGAAGTTGCTTAACTAAACTTCCTTGGGTAAGTAAAACTTCTCATGGAAATTCTAACTTCCTATGCTCAACCAAACAAGAACACTAAAACACTAAATTCCTAGGAAGTTAGAACATAAGGGAATAGCAAATACGGAGTACAAGGGGAATATAACTTCCCAAGTGCAACCAAACATCACCTAAGAGTATGCATTCTCATTACCAATAATGGTTTTCAATGTATTGAGATAAAATCAAAATTCCAAAACCCAGATATGAAAACAGCAAAATCATCAAAACTAGCCAACAAAAGGAGGTCAAAATCATCAAAAGAAGGTCAAAGGAGAGAGAAAATTACTTCAGGGAAGAGAAGCATGGCACCAAAGCGAGGCGCAATATCCCAAAGAAACCCAGAATTAGAAGCAAACCACTCAATATCACCCTCGTTCCCGCAATACATGAAGATGGGTCCCTTTCGCTTTGCTCCAACCCAGTTATTGGTATTAATAAGAAACCTCTGAGAAAAACTCCCAGAATCATGGAAACTAAAGTGATCAAGTCGTTGAGTAAAGTGTTTAGTTTCATATTTGTATGATAATTTGTTGGGTTTTTTAGCATATTTTCCCAAGAACATGGGAGCTGATTGAGTGAAGGTGATGATACAGAGGATGAGAATAAGGGTGAGAGGAAGTGTGAAAATTTCCATACTTTTAGGGTCGGAGTGAGGGTAGAGTGGTGGCTGACGGTGTTTTTAACGGCGGCGTTTGGTTGGTAAAAAAAAAAAAAAGTGGGGGTGAAGTCAATTTCCAAGTGGAAATAGAAGCGTTAAGCAACTTCTTAAATTCTTGGTGAATTTTTTTTTTTTTTTTGATTCATTTGGATTGTGTTTCTATGAATTTAGAAGGTTGGTAAGTTGGTTAGATTATTAACCGTATGTATATGCAGTCTTTACGCATACAAATAAACGTTCAATATATTTTTAATAAGTGGAATTAATTTAGGAATGCACGACAAAACCATGAATTGATAGGTAAAATTAATGTTTATTTAAGTTAATGTCTCCGCATTCCTCTTCTTATATGTAGTTGTTATGGTTATTCTCCAAAAAAAAGATACGAATATGTAGCACTTAAGGCTTATCATTTTCCTTATCCGTAATCCTAGTTTTTTTTTCTCTTCAAATATGTAGCTCCAACAGTCAAGCTAGTAGCTTAAGATTTCGAAAAAATGCAAACAAGTCCCTAGCTACAACTAACCGTTGGATGTGCAAATAATACGCCAATGACATTTTAAGGGTGTCGACAAATGATGTAGTTGTTATGGTTATTATCAACAAAAAAAACATACGAATATATAGCTCTTAAGGCTGCATATATCATTTTACTTAGGAAAAATTGACATTAATAATCCCAACTTTCACACATCTTCTAAAAATAATCCCAACTTTGGATTATTTTAGAATAATCCAAACTTTAGGGGTTACCTTCTCAAAATAATCCGAATTCTTGATAGTTTGGATTATTTTGAGAAGGTAATCCCTAAAGTTTGGATTATTCTAAAATAATCCAAAGTTGGGATTATGTTGAGAAGATGGGTGAAAGGTGGGATTATTTATGTCAATTTTTCCTTTTACTTATTTGTGATCCTAATTTTCTTTTCCTCTTCAAATAATTAAATTGGCATATTTATTTTCCTTTCAAGTAAAATTGAAGCTTTTTTGATAAAAATAAAATTCTTATTTTTGGAGTTAACAATTTGGCTCCGACCCTGAAAGATCCAGTAGTCTGATACTCTGATGGACTCTCAAAGGCCCAACAGTCATGGGCCTAATAGCCAGTAGAGTTAAGAAGACTCGTTATTGGAGTAATTACATGCCCAATACGAACAGTTGTAGACTAACAGAGGAATATACTTCATGCTTTTATGAAATCTTTACCTTTATACTCAATTGAAAAGGGAAAAAAAATTGTCATTTGATCAATTTATAGAATAAAATACATAAGATTTCGCAAATAAAAACAAATATTAGTTCTCAAACGAAAAATACATGACGAGTAGGGATGGTAAGTGGGTATAACTTTGCGGATTTCACACCATATGCGCCTCAGTTGGTGTAGGTATGGAGATAACTTCGGCGGGTAGTGGGCGGGTAATGATATTAAAAGTCAGCTGCCATGGATATAAACTCATACCCGTCCCATATATGCCTGGCTCAGTTCATATCTACCCGTAAGTTCGATCCTTATTTTTGTTTTTGTTTGTTGATTAAATACGTAGAATCGTTCCTACGGGATACGGAATATGGAGTATATGGCCATGTATTTTGGATGTCCGGTAAACAAATTGTCATTTTTATTTTTTACCGAACGTAGCAATAATGCCGATGGTACATTACATAAGTGTCCTACATATATCTAGTGATCTGCCATCAGCATGGGTGGTTCACTGGTTCTGAGCATGTGCAAGTGCAAGGTGGGAGGACCGTACAAGGCCACCGAATAAAGAGGGACCTAAATTTGGTACTCCCTCTGTATTTATTTAAGGGATACACTTGCCTTTTTCGGCCGTATTTATTTAAGAGATACACTTGCCATTTTTAGTAACTTATCAACCCCACCATCTAATTAAATAATATATATACACCCCACCTCCACCCTCCCACTCCCTAAAATGACATGGTCCCCACTTGTTTTTCTTATTAAAATATCTACTAAACCCCACTTGTTTTATTACTTTATTTCATTCAATTCTTTTTCTTAATACCCGTGCCCGGTCAAGTGTATCTCTTAAATAAATACGGAGGGAGTATTTGATATACGAAGTACTATTTTAAATATATTAGTGTTTTTGCACGAGCAACTTTTCTTAAAGTAATTGGATTTTTCAATAATCAATATAATGTTGGTGTCAATTGATCATACATCATTAACTTTATTGCAAGATAAAAGCAGGGCACCACGGAGGAGTGCGGGCGGTGGCGCCGCCTCGATCTGGTGTGTATAGTAAAAGGGTCATAACACCGTAATAGTAAGGAATTAAAGGACTCTCATTATCTGTTGAGGATAACATAATTTTCCTATAGGATAAAATCTCAATATTATCCCTTGTATGACCTCTCCAGTTACTTCATACGATCTCACACACATGCAGAAAAGGATTGGATAAAACAAAATTTTATCACATATTTACAATTACTAGTCGGATTAGACAATTAATTTGTTCTAATTAGAGCAAATAAACAAAAAAGCGGATAGAGAATTGACAAAAAAACAGAAAAATTTGACGAAAAAATTTTGCACCGAGAAATGACCTTGCACGTGTCACTATAGTTTTATGTTTTACTATAATGTAATAGATGTCAATGTATATTCGATCTTTTTATTCTAATGCCACGTAATCAATCCTAGATTGAAAATATCAAATCTATACTTCTGTCATAACAATTTGGGATAATATCGATTAAGGATGCATTCTACAACACTTGTTTTTTTAAAAAATTAAAAAAAAAGAGTTAATTTGCTCAAAGGTTATTTCAATTTAATAATTGAGTGCAACCTAATAATTACAACGCGTTTCAAACCAATCCATTCCCCATAAAAAACAATATTAATATGAAAAGAACGTCCCATAGTTATACTAATAGAAAATAGGTTATTAGCTAGCCACGTACCCTAATGGAAGAAAGGTGTGATCATGACACAAAATCAGAATGCATATGATATGAAGTAAGCTTATAAAACAAACACAAATAATTAAATAAATTAAATATGTACATTAAAAAATAGGGTATGCCATGATTTTAAGAGCCCCGCCTTCCTCCTTCCACAAGTAGCACAAATTCTTATTTACAATGAGTGTAAAATAAATATTGTACATCGAAGTAAAAGTTAACTCAAAATGCTTAAAAGTTAAGCTTTTATATGTAAAAGTTATCTATTTTTAAGTGATAAATTTTTTCATTTTAGTAAAACTTATTTTTTCAAAATCACTAATAATGTATAAAATTAATCATTTAATCATTTCTATCAACTTTTTTTTTTACTAATATAAAAGTTAATCAAAACTAGGTTAAAGTTACGAAAAAAGGGGTAAAAGTTATCTTGGTATACAATAAATTTATTGTACACCTTGTGCGCGCAAGACCTTTTGCACAAGTAGAGCATGCGAATATTGGTGTGATCCAACTAATTTAACCAACCATATAATTGCCATAACAATATGCCACCCATGGGAGGGGCCAATATAATTAGAGCCCCCCATATTGGAACCATGCATGTATTGATCATATGGATTATTAAAAAAAAAATCGATATCTAAAAATATACATTAAAATGAATTTATTTGGAGTTTAATTGAAGTAATCAAACTCCTTATGATTTGCTCTAAAAAAAAGTAATGCGAACAATTTTTATAAGGCGGAGGAATAATTAATTAATTTAATTTACAGTGTTGATCAATCAGGTTTAATAAAATCATAACCCGTTTGTTTGTACGTACAATCGTATGACGTCTGATTCTTTCCTAAGTCTTGATTGTCAAATCGTTGTTTTTTCCATTTTCATGTGGGTGGTCTGCCTCATGGTGGCGGACTCTCTTAATTATTAATGGTGGCCTATTGTTGTTGACGTTGCGTTCTGATTTATATGGACCTAATATAGAGTTGTTTATAAGAAAGTAATTTTTGTTCTCTTCACTTGATCTGGTATAAGTTTTCTAGTTTCTAATCTAGTCTAAATGTTTTTCCGTGGTTGTTTTTTGTTTTTTCTGGTCTGGTCTGTTCTAATAAACAATAAGAATAAGGTAAGGAGAAAAAAGCCTTACCTGACGAGCTAAGCTCTGCTCTTAGTCGATCCTATCTCAGTATTGCGGTGAGATCCATAGTGAGGTAAATAAGGCTTGATCCCTGCAACCACAAGGAGTCCTGTGTAGGGAACACGCGCGCAAGATAACTTAAGCTTTACCCCATACCTCGTATTATGGGAAAAACTTGGTGGAATAAAGTGATCGAGTATATACCCTAGACATACAGTCATACGACGTTCATTCACACGCGTCAACCTAAACATCAATTGTAAAAAGAGTAATTAACGCGACTTTTTGGTTATTGTTTTGTGATTAAACAAATTCCAACCTAAATCATCCTTTCGAATAATAAAGTATTGACTAATACGCGGACACGCCACTAACTATCCAATCTAAAATTCTAAATCCCACCAATCTAGCATTTACACAAGTCCATTTATTATTGAAAGTTACACCAAATGATGAGCTTAATCTAGTCAAACTAAAAATCATTATCTGCTTGAAATTGAATTATTCGTAGGTAATGAAGATTGCATTCACACACTATAGTTTTAATTAACTAAATTAAATTCAACCCAAATAATTATTTAATGTTAAAGCACTCCACTTAAATACTGTACATGCAGTTCATATTAACTGCTAATATTATGTTGATGATGATGTTTATTTTATCTAATATATATAATAAAATAATTCATGTATGTACAAAATTAGCCAATGGAGTATTATTGTCGGCTGGCCGTAAAGAGAGGGGGTGGGGTAAAGCCATTAAGGGGACAAAATCAATCTAGTTATCTGAAATTCTTACTATTTCCACCGTTTTTTTCGCCATAAAGATTAAGAAAAACAACTTGCCAAAAAAAAAAATTAAGAAAAACAAGTATTAAAACTATCTAATAAATAAAATCAACTAAAGATATATTTCTTCAAAACTATTATGGTAGAATAGATTTTGCACTATGAGATACTTCCTCCGTCTTTTAATACTCGCAACGTTTGTTAGTTTTACGCATGTTGATGCACAACTTTGATCATTTATATCTTAAATTCTCTTTATGCAAAAATTATAAAAAGTTGATATTTTGAAAATACACATTGAGACGAATCTAACAAGATCCACATGACTAAGTTTTATCTTATATAAAAAATACTACGAATAGTCAAAGTAGATTATATGAATAGTGGCAAAAGTTCAAACGTTGCGATTATTAAAAGACGGAGGAAGTATTTCTTATACGTATTTCAAATATAGACAGTCTAATAATTTGTTATAGCTGCATGTGATGATGGTATACATCTGATTATGTTCAAAAAAAGAATGACTCATGTGATCTCGTGACTTGGTTATTTGATGGGGAAGATCATGGTCCGTGCAGGTTTAAAGCTAGTCGGATTGTAAAAAGGTCATTTTAGAACGGGTTGTCGTTATTGAGTGAGATACATTGTATCAGGGGTCAATGTTGGGTTGGTATGAGAGGGCAAATGAACAAGCAAGGAAAATTAAGAAGTGAATAAACAAAATTTGAGCAACGACGAATACAAGGTTAAAATATAATATTTTATTATCGTAATTTTAAATCTTTTTAACTTGATTCAAATTCTATATTCATCGGGCTATCATGTTCAATAACCAAATCTAGCTCTTACCTTTTAAACATCATTTATTTATAAAATGAAAAAGGAGGTCCATATTGCAATTTTAAAATATCTACAAATTTGTTATGTTAAGGTGGCACCGTGGCAGATTAGAGTGGGTATTGACGGAAGAACCACCACGCTGAAATTCCTCTAGATGTCCTTGCTTCTTCTTCGAGTTACGCGGATATGACATAAATTTATAAATATATAAATACTCATAACATTTGAATAATTTGAGTGGTGTACAATAAAGATTATTTCATTCGTCTTTTTAAAGAATTTATGGTTTTCAAGACACGAATTAAAAATAAATATCTATGAAGTACAATTTTATACGTTTATTTTTTTTAGTACGAGGTAATTTAAATGTAAAAATATGCACATAACCAAATCTAACAAAATCTCACAAAAACTACATATTCCGTGTATCGTAGTTGTGATGATGGTATCCATCTGGTATACAAATTTAAGTACTATTAAAAAAAATAAAAAGTTATTCAAATTTGGTAGAAGTAGATTAGTAAGCACCTAATTCGATTAATGTCCAGTAATTATTACACTACAAATCATCATTTTGAAGGCATATCTCCTTTGACCAAATCCTAATATATGTCAAAGTCAAATCTAAGATACTTTTAACCGAGTCTAATAAAATCTCACATGATCGACTTTCTATCTAGTTTCTTACTCCGTATAGGTTGGTGAGTTTATGACACAAAAAAATAAATGCTACTCTGTGTAAAGGACAATTTTTAAGGGACGCGGTTGTATATTTACTGTTGGTATACAATTTTTTACTTATTTATGTGTAAATAGGTAAGAATAAATGACGACTCTAGTAAACCAACATCTATTGTCGCAGGTTAACCAGCTACGCAGGTTTACGTTTGAGTCATTCTCAAGCATTTCTTAGCTAATAAGGTTTGATCCTATGACCTTCAAGTCACAAAGTGGGTTTCCTATCAACTCCACGAACTTAGGTTGGTTATAGATATACAAAAGTAGTACTATTAAAAAAAAGAGGTATTCAAATTTGGTATAAGTAGATTAGTAAGCACCTAATATGATTAGTGTCCAGTAATTATTACAAATCATCATTTTGAAGACATTTCTCCTTTGACCAAATCCTAATGTGTCAAAGTCAATTCCAAGTTACATACTTCTTTCTTTCAATTGGTACGGCCTCAACTACTACGGAGCCTTCCTCCAATCATTTTAAAGGATATACGTAAACCTAAACCAATAGTCCAATATAGTCATATAATTAAATAAACAAATATCCCTTTATACTTTGATTATTTGTTTTATTTTATCAGCATATCGATTGACTTTTTTTTCTTGGTGAGCTTATCCATTACGATCATATACGACGATAATATTTTCAAGTACTTAAGACACTACAAGAAATTTCGTAGCTAGAGGCCAATAGTGAAGAGATTTCTTGCGAATCCGTCGTAAAAGGGGGCCGTCGTTGATGGAAAATCACGTCGTTATCTCGTAGTAAAATGCATTTGCGACGGTTGTTCCCGTCTTTATTTAGTTGTTAACCCCGTCGCAAAAGACATTTACAAGAAATTTTTGGCTCGTCGTTGTTGGATTTTCATTAATGACAAAAAATTCTAGTAGTGAAACTAATTTGGTATAAGCCCTAATAGACCTAATTAAGGTCGAATCGAACTTGAATACATAGACATATAGACTTATACGCAATCTCGTAACATTGGATCGAGTTTCTCGGGTCAGGCTTATACTTTGATCTAAAAACATATTTTTAAACTACGTAAATCCGCACTTAACTTTTATTCGAATTGAGTCGATAGGTCGGGTCATTCATAACCAGTTTGAATATAAAAAGTGTTAGCTGAGAATTCGGGTCAGTCTAAAGTTTAACACAAAAACTCATGCTTAATGCTTAAATTTAGTGCAGGCTTTAAGGTCAAAACAAGTTTTTTTGAACTTTTTAGGCCCGGTTCAGACTTTGATCTAAACATACGTACTTAGGCTGCGTTCTATTCACCTGATTTTCACTTATCTGAACTTATTTTTTCGTGTTGGTCGGGCCAACGGGCCGGATATAGTAAATTATTAGGTCTAGAATTGAGAAAGCGTCAGCGAAATTGGTCTAATTTCATGTGCTTAATTTGTGGACAGGTTGCATAATTTCCAGGCAACACGAGTTATCCTTCCATTCTTAAATATCATTATATAGATTATGGATGGAGGATAGCCGTCATTCGTCACTGGTGATACAACTTACATTTGATTAGGTAAAGTCTAATTAGAAGTAATTACTATTATAAATCTAAGTTGTTATGTAATACTATATTCATTCTAGAAGTGTACGGATTTGAAATTTCAACTACATATCCCTTTAGGGAATAGGGAGTAGTATCTTCTACCTATATTTGTCATTCAATTCTGTTATACTACTCCGTATTACTCCCTCCGTCGCCTTAATATTCGCACCGCTTTCCTTTTTGAGTTGTCCCTTAATACTTGCACCGCCTCTATAAATGGAAATTTTTATCAATATTATATTATTTCTCACACTTACCTACTACCCCACCTATACCCCTATTCTTTACAAAAAAATTATTTAAAAATTCACACCCTCCACTCGAGTAAATTGTACTGAAGGTCCCTAAACTTTGCCAAAAGGAGCAGTTAGGTCCCTCAAGTTTCAAAAGGAGCATTTAGGTCCCTCAAAATGGATGGAAAACGCTGCTTTTTGTTTTCCGTCACTAACGTCCGTTAAAATGCATTTAATAATATTAAAAATTATTAAAATAAAAGGAGAATTAATATACACGTAGATTAATGATTGAAAACAGATGATTTTGATGAAAATAAGCGTTTTCCAATCACTTAGCCTTTTCAACTTACTTTTTCAATGTGTACACGTGGAAACCCTTCCAACTTCCCTCGTTTTTTCTGGTTCCTTCCTAATAATGTTTTGGCGGTAATTTTTTACTGTTCCCAACCCTATTTCCCCCCTTTTCACTTCCTATTTATATGGTCCCCCCCCATTTTCACTCTCAGTTGTCTTTTTGCCATTTACTCACTCAAACACTTAAGAGAATTAGAAGTTATTACTCTGAGTTTTCTGCAAAAAAATGGGTTCTTGCGTATCAAACAAAAGGTCTGCTGATTCCAAGTGGGAAGGTCTCACCAGGAAGAGAACAAGAACAAGAATATCCAGATGGGACGAAGGTATTTTCATTCAATTTGTCGGTTTTTTTCAATAAATGTTTGCAGTTGAGCCATGATAAATTAGGGCTTTTTTGTTAAGTAACTTTTTCCCAAAATTGGTGCATGCATTATCTTGATTGTGGTGTTTTATATGTTAATTTAAACAATCGTGGGCTGATTTCGCATAATTTATCAATTGAAGTTGGAATTAGGGTTTCGTCCGTTTTTACTTTCCAATATTTAATTCGAATTGATGCTTGCATGTTCTTGAAAATGGTGTTTAATATGTTAAATTATACAATTGTTGCCTAACTTGGAATTAATTTAAACTAGATTTTGTAGTAATTAGGGTTTCACTTACTGTTTTTGATTCACTTAAATAAAAAACAGAGTTTGATTAATTCGAATTGATGCTTGCATTTTCTTGAAAATGGTGTTTCTTTAAACTATTGTTTCTTAATTTAGAAGTATTTTAATCTAGATTCCGTATAATAATTAGGGTTTACTTACTGTTTTATTGACTTTGGCCGCTACTTTGACTTTAGGAGCCCATGCTTTAAGGGAGGCACACCCCCTTTGCCATCATCAGGACGTTCTAATCACCCAGATCTTCCCCAGGCTGGACTGGGAGGGGCAGTCTGCTGTGCAGAGTGTGTGCAAGCAGTGGCGTCGGTGGGCCAAGCTGCGGTACCGCCTCCCATACCACTACCCTCAAGGATGCTACCGTGCATGGCTGCGTGAGTGGGTCATCATGGACATCATTGACAATGATGGTCGTGACTTCCACGCCTGGTTGGACAAGGACATGACCGTCTACTTTGACGGCTTCCCCCTCCTTTTCAAGGAAGAGGAGGAGTAGCTGGTGGTGGAGGCCATGCAGGGTGGGTGGTGGTGGCGCTGGTGGTGGCCCCTCTTTTGTTAAGCTTTTGTTGATCCAGCTTGTTTATAGCTTTTTTTATTTTTAATTTTCAAGGACAATTACATTACTACTGTCATTGCAATGTTGGTTTTTGTGGAAGGTGACAAATGTTGGTTTTTGGTATTTGTCACTGCTATGACAGTAGTTTATACTTAACCGTAGGCTTCTCCCTCAATAGTGGATTGAGGTTGTAATGTAAGGGTTGAAGCCTACCCTTTTGTAAATTCAAATGGAATGATCATGATGAATGAATGAAGATAACTGTTTCCTTTTGTTATCTCTTGTGTTGTTATTCAAGCTTTCATTTGGTTTGATTTCTTAAAGTTTTGTTCTTTTAATTGATATTGTTTTAACTTTGATCAGATGATGTTGATGATTTGACTTTGAACCCTTGCATATATGTGCATCATGGTGGTGAATGGGTTGTGCAAGGTGATATGGTTTATAGTGGGGGGAGGGTGGATGTCTTTGATTACATCCATGAGAATGCAGATGGCAAATATGTTAAGGAATTAGTGGATAGTTTAGGTTATAATGATATAGAGAAAGTACATTTCTGGGACCCTAGGAAAGAATTCAAGAATGGGGTTACGTTTTTAGGTTTTCATAGTAGTACTTGTGACCCTTTCTTAGCTTTACTCTTTGAATACAAAAGCATTCATATATACATTGAACATAAAATCAAACCCACCTACAACTTTAACCTAAACAGGAGTGCATGAGGGGGAGGAGGGAGAGGTAGCTTCCTTGAGTTGTTGAATACTGATGTGGTTGACTTAAATTCTGATTATGTGGAACCACCTTTTACAGTACTCCCACCCAAACAAACTGAAACTCAACCTAAAACTCAACCTGAACCTCATATTCAACCTCAAAATGTGCCTCAACCTGAAATTGATTATGATTCAGAGGGTACAGATGAAGGTGATGATGAGTTAGCCACTGCTAGGTCTAAGATATCTGATGATATGAGAAGGGAAAAGGCTTATTTTGAGGAGTTAGTAATGCTGAAAAAACTAGCAGAAAGTAAAGTAGAAGGTGGTCTGAATTTGGGGGATGACTTTGATGGATACAGTGACTTAGACAGCCCTAGTGAGTCAGAAGATGAGGATGATGTTGGTTACTTAGTTGCACCACAACACCATAAGAGGGGGAGAGGGAAACAGAAGCAAAACGACACTGAAACTGAAGAGAGGGAAGCCACTTTTTATGTTGGGCAACAGTTTGAGAATCCAAAGACATTTAGGAAAGCAATCATAGATTATTCAATTGATAAAGGAAGAAACATTCCATTTTCTAAAAATGATTCCACTAGGGTTTGTGCAGAGTGTGAGCACAAAGATAAAGGTTGTAAATGGAGAATTTGGGCTTCATGGGAGAGAGGAAGAAGGTCATTTACAGTGAAAACATTTGTCAGTGAGCACACTTGTGGTAGGACACCTATCATTAAGAAGATGACTTCACATTGGATTGCAGAACACTACCAGAATCTGTTTAAGGTTAACCCTTACATGAGAGTGCAAGATATTCAGGAAACCATTTGGTTAGAAAAGGGTATAAGGGTGAGCAAAGACAAGGCTGCCAGGGCTAGGAGAAGGGGTCAAGCACTCATTGTTGGTGAATACAAAGAGCAGTATGCATTACTCCCAAGGTATGCAGCTGAGATACTAAGAAGCAATCCAGGGAACACAGTGAAGTTGAAGTTGGATGCAAATGTGTTTGACAGACTGTATTTGTGTTTTGAGGCACTTAGGAAAGAGTTCTTGGCAGGATGCAGACCTTTCATATCACTTGATGGATGTTTCTTAAAGGGACCATTTGGGGGTCAATTGTTAGTAGCAGTAGGGAGGGATGGAAACAATCAAATGTTCCCTTTGGCTTGGGCTGTTTGTGAGGTTGAGAGCACTGACACATGGAGATGGTTTCTAGAACTTCTAGCTACTGATTTAGGCACTAGTGAAGGAGCAGGGTACACTTTCATGTCTGACCAACAAAAGGGTTTACTTGCTGCTGTGTCAAATGTGTTTCCACAAGCTGAAAGTAGGGTGTGTGCAAGGCATGTGTACTGTAACTTTAGGGGAGTGTTTGGAGGTGGTTTAGAGTACAGAAAACAATTTTGGACTATTGCAAAAAGCAACACAGTAAATCACTTCAATGAAAACATTGAAGTAATGAGGGGTATTTCACATGAAGCTGCTGAAGACCTACTGAAAAGGAACTACAAGAAATGGTGTAGGGCATTCTACACTCCATTATCTTGTTGTGACAGTGTAGACAACAACATGAGTGAGGTGTTTAATGCATACATCTTGAGTGCAAGGCACAAGCCTATTATTACCATGTTGGAAGATATCAGAGAGGGTTTGATGGAAAGACTGCATAAGAAAAGAGATTTCATTGGGAAAAAGGAGATAATGTTGTGTCCTAGGATCCAAATTCAGTTAGAGAAACACAAAATTTGGGCTAGGGGTTGGAATGCATACTGGGATGGTGGGTTTTGCTATGGAGTAAGAGAAGGTGCAACACAGGTTAAGTATGTGGTGGATCTGAACCAACATACTTGCAGTTGCAATGCATGGTAGGTGAGTGGGATTCCATGCAAACATGCAATTGTTGCTATATGGAATAAAGTAGACCACCCAGAACAATATGTCAATGCATATTTCTGCAAACAGACCTACATGAAGGCATATGAATTTTTGTTAGATCCTTTAAATGGTCCTCAAGAGTGGCCTACTTCTGATAGCATTGTTGTGGCTCCAAAGGTGAAAAAGGTCAATGGAAGACCTAAAACAAAGAGGAGATATGGTGTTGGAGAGGTAACTGCATCTGGTAAGCTGAAGAGAACAGGTTGTTCTATGAAATGCAGCTTATGTGGTGTGATAGGCCACAACAAAAGGGGTTGCAAGAATGCCCCTAAGCAACAACAACACAGCAACAATCATGTTACTGCAGAGCAGACCACACCACAGCAACAACACCCAAGAACCAGTTCAGCTATACCAATGCACAATAGGGGTGTGGGTATTTATACCTACCCAAATGGGTATCAAAGAATAGCTACTGTAAGTCATTCAATATACTCAAATTCTTTCTTACATGTTACTTTACTGTATTGAAGCCAACTTGTTCCTAATTTGTTTTAATTAATGCAGCCTATATCACAACACTTCCCCACACCACAGAGGCAAAGACCTCCTGCAGCTTTCTATTCTGATCATGGGGGTGAGCAAACCATCTACTCCTTCCCTGCACATGACTTCCCATTGTCACAGACTCAACCAAGTCAAGGACACACAATATCAAGCCAAGCATTGCAGGATCTTGCAATGGCTAGAAGATTAGAAAAAAGACCATGAGGTTAGATTTTATTGAATTTAAAGTCTTCATTACATTTCATTAGTGCAGATCATTACATTTTACCTACCCACTTAACCCACTTAACTTAAAACAAACCAGATAAAAAAAACAGAACCACTAGGATTACAACCCACACTTCACATTTCACACTAATAGGTCTTCTCATCTTGCTCATCACATAGTCTGCCTCCCTCTTCCTTGCATAATTGTTAGCTTCACTGAGTTTTGTACTAAAACTATCAACTTCAGCAGCAAGGCTTTGTTTATCTTGCATTAACCCTAGTATGACAATTGTTTGCCAAGTTGTTGGTTCTTGTTCATCAATCCATCTAAAAAAAATGCAACCCCTTTTGTTTGTTTCAACATCATAATCTGGACAAGCAATGAACCTCCTTCCAGGATTTTCTTTTGTCCATGCCTTTTGAATGGATACTGTGAATCCACAGTAGCACCTCTTAGGGTGTTCATTATCACCATTGTTGAACAAAGAGATAGCCCTGTTCATCATTCTGCAAATAAATTACGTTTTAATAATTTATTCCTAAATATGTTTAATTATTGTTAAAATAAGCTAACTTAAGATTTACAAAAAAATGGCAGAAAAATACCTTTTTATGTTGAGACGAGTCAGCTATGGTGGAGCAACAGAGAAAAAACACAGAGCAGAAGATGGAGAAGAAAGAATTTTTTTTTTAAGTGTTTTGTTGTTGTTTTGATGTGCATGGAATGTTAAATACTCTGTTTTTTGAGAGCCTCAACGGCTATATTTTTGTAAAAAGCTAACTGAAATGAATTTCCCTTTATTTAATTATTGGTAAATGGTAAATGTAACTGTTTTTTTGTCGTTTAGTGCCTTTTATTTAGTTTCCTTTTAATTTAAATGCATTTTAACGGACGTTAGTGACGGAAAACAAAAAGCAGCGGATTCCATCCAAACGCAGGGACCTAAATGCTCCTTTTGAAACTTGAGGGACCTAACTGCTCCTTTTGGCAAAGTTTAGGGACCTGCAGATCTATTTACTCCCCTCCACTCACCACTCCCCACCTCTTACACATTTCCCACTAACAATATTAAAAAAAATACTCCACTATCAACTAACACCATTAAATTAATAAGTCAATTCAAACGTCTTAAACTCCGCACCGGTTAAACCGGTGCGAGTATTAAGAGACGGAGGGAGTACTTAGTACTTCGTATAAAACTATATCAAACAAATACAACTAATTCTTTAATCCCTTATTCTAGCCTTTTGTCAAAAAAAAAAGGAACTATAAAACTATATCCATATACTATATATAGTACTAATGTACTATCATATTCAAATTCCCCTTCCTATTTGTAATTTTGTACCGTCTTTGTTCGTGGCTCATCGCACCAAAAGAAAAAAGATAAAACATTCATACTACTATTACTGACAATTAAAGATGGTTGTGGTGGGATGAATTGTGTCGTGCTTCTGGTCGAGCCAACCGGCAGTGGGCATATATGATCGTACTCGGTCAGCAATAAACCCACATGTAATGTGGCGGGTTGGAATTAATGTTCAAAAGATACGGCTCAGACACGACACAACCCCACATGCCCTCATGTCGGGCCGGTCGTCGTGCCTTAGCCTAAGTTACTTAATTTAGCGTGTTTTTCCAATAAAATACAGCCCACGACTACGTGTTCGTATTGGGTCATGCTTTTGTCGTGACATCTTGGCCCATGCTTATTTCAGGTTGGGTCGGGTTGTGACGAGCTTCTGTTAGTGCCATCTTTACGGACAACGTTTACTACACACGATGCATGCATAACTCACATTAATTAGTAGTAAATGTATAATAGTATAATTTCGAATAAGGAAAACCAAGTCCTTTAAAGTTTTCTTCTCCGCCCAGTGCCATCTTTACATACAACGTTTACTACACGTGATGCGTGCGTAACACACGTTAGTAAAACTGTTATAGTACTCAAAACTTAGCTTATGTAACTAATTAAAGTACGCATGCACGTTAGTAATTCAGTAAAGGGGACACCAAGTGTGCAAAATTTAGCTTATGTAACTAATTAAAGTAGTTTACTCGTATAGTAATTTCAAAATACTCCATATATAATTTATTTATTTTTGTTGAAATTGTCTTATTTTATTTAGTTTTCTTAACGCGCGATACCAATGACAAAATAAATAAAAAAATACCCATATTTTGACAAATTAAAATCCTCCTCGTTTGACAGCAATTTGGTCCATTTATCACTAATGGGGACTTCCTTACATGTCAAAAGTAAAAGTATTTTCCAATTAAATCAACCTTGAAATTCAATTCAAAGGTCTTAAGCTAGCACCTTAACCTTAATTGATTGTTTTAAGGCCCGGCCCACCCGAATGGACTTTCAAAATCATCGTATAAAACTAGAAACATAGAACATATGAACATTTTAAAATTATTGATGCTGAATTTTCTTATTTATTTATTTATTTAATTAGATAAATTAGGATACAGTTTTGAAGAATACACTTCTCAGACAACATATGTGAGGAGGGCGGCGTGCCCCATATCAGAGATGTAAATACATCTTACCCCATATCGATAAGACAAGTATTAAAACAGGTGCCATTTTTCAAATAACAGATGCCATTTTTCAAAAACAGATGTCATTTTTTAAAAACAAATGCCATTTTTCAAAAACTTTGATTTTGCCCTTTAGCCTATTTTGTCGTTTTGTTGGCTGATATGTTTTTGTAAAAACATATCTGAGATGGATTTATACTTTCTCCATATGTGAGTATCTCATATTGGTAAGAGAGATAATCGCTTAATAAAACTTAGGGGCTAATCCGTTATTGTCATATATTTTAAGGTGGGATTTCTTTTGGTCTTGTGGCGCGGCCAGAACCATATTTAACATAGAATCGAAGTCAGGTTTCTCAAACAACACATGTGAGTAGACATGCCAAACGTGTCGGTCGGGTCGGGTTGGGTTGTAAAAAAAATTATTTTCGGGTTCGGGTTGAATCTGGTCGTTCACTTTCGGGTTCGGGTTTACAAATGTTTGTTCAAGACCCATAACCTTCGGGTTAAGGTCGACCCAATGGGTTGTGAGATTTTAAAATGCGCATTACATTTTCATTAATTTAGGTCATAAATACAAAATATGGACACAAATTAACAATATTTTCTACACAAGTTAATATTTAGTCAATTTAAGCATAAAATGACGTATAATTTAAATTAAAATCATATTCCACACAATAATAGTAAAAACAACATGTTTATTATGCTTAAATTTTCCCATATTCTCATTTATTACTATAAATACAATATTTTCAATCAGTCGGGTCCAAAACGGGTTCGGTCGACTTTTGACCTATTACTTTTCGGGTTGCTCGGGTTCAGATAAAATCGGGTTACATGTCACAAAATCTTGTTCAGGACCCAATATTTTCGGGTTGGATTCAAGTCGATTTTCGGGTCGGGTCAATTTTTGACAGTTCTACATGTGAGTGTCCATATTAATAACAGGTAAGAGAGTTAATCACTTAACAAGCAAATAAGCTACTTCTTTATTTTCATATGATTTTGACGTAATATCGCATTCACAAATTCTTATTTACAAAGGGTGTACAATATTTAATGTACACCGGAGTAAAAGTTAACTCAAAATGTTTAAAAGTTAATCTTATATATGTGTAAAAGTTATCTATTTTTTAGTGATACATTTTTTCATTTCAGTAAAAACATATTTCTTCAAAACCACTAATAATATATATATAAAATTAATCATTTAATCATTTCTATCAACTTTTTTTTACCAATATAAAAGTTAATCAAAACTAGATTAAAGTTACGAAAAAATGGGTAAAAGTTATCTCGGTGTACAATAAATTTATTGTACACCTTGTGCGCGCAAGACCTTTTGTATCTCATTAGATCTTATACATTAAACTCTCTCCTTTGATGACGAGTGTGGCCATACCCATACTTAACATATATAAACATCGTCCTTTTCTGATCTCCTAATCATGGGAAATAATTGATAATTATACCAATAATCAACATATTATAATAATAATAGTAACAATAATAATAATTGATTGATAATCTTGGTGACTGTATGAGTTGCGTTATCCGGGACTATGTCAAATATTATTAATTATTTTGTTAATAAAAAATGATTAGACAAAATATAAAACAAAGTAGTCAATAATTGTTTGATGGCCTCGTAAAGTTGGAACAATACCTACCCTAACATAATCTTCTGCATGCACGCCATGCCATTTCACTAATACATAAACTATACTTTTATTTCACCAAAAATCAATAATAAACTATACTTTTATTTATTTTACTCATTGAATTTTATTCCTTCTCTTGGACTCAATCCCTTCCCTTTAGTAAACAAGCTTAGGGCGTGTTCGGCGGTAGCGTCTGAGGTAGCGGGTAGCGTAGTCAAGACGCTACTTGTAAAATTTGTAAGTGTGTGGTAAAGTAGCGATTTAGGTAGCGGTTAGCGGTTGAGGTAGCGGTTGGGTAGGTTTTGTCAAACGTTAAAATTAGTAGCGTTTAAGGTAGCGGGTAGCGTTTGACAAATTTATAATAAAGTTTTAAATAATATTATTGCGTTTATTTTTATTTTTATAATATCAACCGCTACTTTTACCGAACACTCATATTAGTTACCGCTACTTGACAGCTAACCGTTACCCGCTACTATTCACCGCTACTCGCTACTTTAACCGCTACCCGCTACTCGCTACTCAACCGCTAACCGCTACCCGCTACCGCTAATTTTGCCGAACAGGGCCTTAATCTCTATTATATATTTCAAGAAGTTCGAGTTTAATTTTCTTTCATTATGTATTTGTTGTTAACTTGTTACTATTTTAGAAGTTAAGATCTCGATTCATATATCAAGAAATAGGATACGCGAGCGAGCTAATAAAGGAGTATACAGAGAGAAAAAGTTGTCTTTTTCAATTAAATTATATATAGCTATTTTGGGTTAGCATATTTGTTATTGAATGAGCAATAATTTGGCACGATTTTTTTTAAAAGGCTGGTGTACAATAAATATTATAAGGTAAATGCAAAATTAACTTAAATTACTTAAAAGTTAGTCGATATAGGTAGTTTCTTATTGTGTTGTGATAAATCTTTTACCAAATAATTAAGGAGTTGTACCAAACTACCAATGATATATATCTGGCTAGGAGTCTAAAACTAACGGCCGGTTAAGATTAAGGACATGTGTGTATGGATTACAAGTTCGAATGCCCTTTTATAATTTGCTCTGAATATATAGTTATGACCTACTTTGTATTAAATAAAAGTACCAAGTAATATAGGCATTAATATTATCAAAGGTATAAAGAATAATTTTTTTTAAAAAAGGTAGGCATATTCTTTTGGAAAGAAAGGAATAATACACATAAGTTGTGGAAAGTGCAATTGCATATTCATAGATGAGTCGTTGATCACTTTTGCATTTTGATTGGATATCTAATGTAATTAAGATTAGTCATAAATATTGAAACAATTGAAAGATTACAATCAAATAACTCATGATTTTGTTGATTTAATGATAAATTTAGGTTTATCATGTAGTGTTGGTGACCTAACTTCTCATCATTATCATCATCACCCACACAGCCGACACTCCATTATTTAATTTGTTGTTGAATTAAGTTTTAGAAGAAAAAAAAAAAAAGAAAAAAAAAGATAAACAAAATTAAAAAGCTAAAAGGCCCCCACACACACGACACACCTCCTCATTTAAACTTTCTAGTTAAGCAAAGATCCACATGAATCCTATTCTTGGCATCCAATACGAGTATACGACCATACATGGTACTAACATATTATTATTATTATTATTATTATTATTATTATTATTATTATTATTAAGAATTATTCTTGCGTGGACCTGGTCCACAATAATATTAGTGTGGACTCAAAACCAATAATTTTACCTAGCACCTTTTTTTGCATACATAGAGACCTTTATTGTTCATATAGTGACTATAATAAATGAAACACCAAAATTCTTAGATATAATAACCATTTTTTGTATCATAGTAACCATATATTTTTAAAAGTGAATGGTGACTTAAAATCACATTATTCAAGCACAACATGTATCAAAGACACCAATTTAATATTATTTTCTATAATAATCATGATAAACATGCCAAAATGAACAAATTGTTAATATTCTTTTAGACATGATCCACAATAAATTTAGTGGACCAAGTCCATTTAAAAATTATGGTATTAGCAGTATTATTATGATTTATGACAAAAACCTTTTTGAAAGTTGAATCTCGATCACTTACCTATATATAAAATGGTTTTGTAATCCGTTTTATGAATGACTTATTTTTTTAACGAGAAGGACAAAGATCATCATCATCGCGAACTCTACAATGATAGAATAAAGTTGTAAATCCCGGATTAAAAAAATGACATACTCCATAATTGTTACAATAAAAAAAAAAAACGAGTGTAGCTAGCGCTAATGGTCATAGATTGAGATTTTTTGCTTATCAGATGCACGTCAATATACTCGTTTGATCATTGTAGTTTAAAAGTGTGGATATTTTAGAAATTCGATCAATAAATTATAACGATAATTTTAAAATAGGAGAATCGTTGCTCTAAATTACTATTGTGGAATGACTTGTACTACGTATTTGAAATCGAGTACACTCGTTTAATCACTGTAGTTTAAAAATGTGGATATTCTAGAAATTCGATCAATTAATTATAATGATAAATTTAAAACAGGAGAATCGTTGATCTAAATTACTATTGTGGAATGACTTGTCCTACGTATTTGAAATCGAGAGATAATACAATAAAATTCAAAAAATCACATTCATTTCATATTGTCCTATAAAATTCTTTATTTTTGCATTTTAATTATAAGGTTTTCAATAATGCATTCCTCTAGACATACTTGTATTCATATATTAATACATAAATGAACAAATAGAAAGAGTACATTGAATCATTGAATAAGTAACTAGAGGCAAGACAAATACAAGTAGTACTTGTTAGTAATGAAAGCAATATGGGGAATGAATCGAATTGAACCCACTTAGACTTAGACTTTAGGTATTGTATCTTATTAAGATCGACCAAAACAAAGAGTGGGAGACAGTTCATGTTGTTTGTCATACATAAAGTGGACAACAATTTTGTGGGCATTGTCCGATCCCACTACCTTAATTATAATGTTATGGCCCCCATATATCATTTATCATCTTAACATTCATTTCCTATTACCTAATTATTTTAATTATTGCTCTTATTACTACTATTACTACTGTCCTACATCAAACACTATTATAGGTAGTACTAGCTATCAACAATTAATTGGTTTTTATTGATACACTTATCAATAAATGATTTGATCTTTAATTATCTTTAATTTTTTTATAAAATAATAAATATATATATATAAAATATACATTACAGTGTGATTCATACTTAATAACCTTTGATTTTCATATATCAATTAAAATTCAAGTCAGATTGTGTACGAGAATAGTGTAAAAGTCAAAATGATTCTTTTGAAAAAGGAACAAAGGGAGTAGTTAGGAGTGTCCATTCGGTTTTTGATTTGGATTGGATTATGGCTAAATCCACTACAAAAAATTTGTACCATTAACAACGGGAAATCTTGTCGCTAAAGATCAATAATCGTTGATTAATGACGGGACTTCCTGTCGCGAACTTATCATAAAAGGGAGTCATCGTTAATGGAAAATTTTGTCGTTAACCCGTCGTAAAAGACATTTATGACGGTTACGTTGTTCCCGTCTTTGTTTTGTTGTTAGCCCCGTCGCAAAAGGCTTTTACGATGAGATTTTTATCCAATCGTATTCAAAATAATTCGGTTATTTCAGTTTTGAAATCGCTCAATCCAATACAATTCAGTTCAACCAAAAACTGAATTTTTTTTTTAAAAAAAATCTCAATTTGAATTAGTAATTTCATTTAAACTTTATTGAATTTCAGTTTTATCCTAATGTTAGAAACCCTTAATAAATAATAATGATAGAACACAATTAAAAAATCCCCACAAAAGAGTAAAATGGTCAAAGAAATTATTAATGTAGCATAAGAAACATGGGCTCTCAATTAATGGCAAAAAGCAAAGATTTCAAAAAAATCCTTATGTGGGGGCAAAACATTATTTTCAAGTATATGATTGATAACCTTGTAGAACTAACTAGTTGCACAAACATAAACATAAACATATGGTACAATAGTGAAAAGACGGTGGCAATTGGCATGGGGTAGATTTGGATTATCTATTTCTTATCTTTCATTTTATCGACAAGATAATTTGAGTGTTTTTCCTATTAGTAGTATTACTACTTACGTTTAAGAAACGTATTATCACTAAGCTCCAACATTAATTAATCACCCTTGTCATATATACGAAGTACTAATTGGCATTAGTAAATTAAAAGATCATTTGCCTAAAAACCGTGGGAATGTGTACGAGGCTCAGAATTAAACTATGTTATGTTCGACTTATTTTGACTTATTTCAGATAAAATAAGTTCAGATAAGTTCAGTTAAATTCTTATAATATAAGTTCAGCAAAAATAAGTTTTTTTTTCACGCATTTTCACACACAACTAATTTAATTTCAGATAAAATAAGTTCAGATAAGTTTAGTTAAGTTCATATAATATAAGTTCAGTCAAAATAAGTCCAATAGAACATACCTTAATATATTATTTATACAATTATACTCAATGTTTGAGGAGGGACGAAGCTAAAAATACAATACATGTTTTTGTGGTCTTGCCATTGGCAGAACACTCACAAGTGTGGAAAAAACAGGCTAGAAGTGAAAATTATTAGGTGTACCTAAAGATAATTGTGGCTTGGACTATAGGTTTTAAATGACCCGGCCCACACCAAGCCCACTTGTAAGAGCATCTCCAATGGTTGTAGCTAGGGACTAGCTTAGAATTTATAAAAGTTTCAAGCTAATAGCTAGACCATTAGAGTAGAAATAATAAATTAGCTTGGTAAAGCAAATTAGCTTAAACAAGCTAATTTGCTTGACAACTAGCTCTCAAAATTGCCAAATAATTATTTGACAAGTGGACAAGTGGGACAAATTTAAATAACAAACTAGTTGCGATCCATTGGAGCACAAATTAACTAGACAATAAAATAGCTTAAAATCTTATGTGGCATAACAAGCTAATTATCAAATTAGCTTACCATTAGAGATGTTCTAATATGACGGTCCCAAAATTTCAAAAAATTGCAAAATGAGGCCCTATCCCACGTGTCCCGTATCAGGTCGGGCCGAATCGTCACACCTAAACCTAATTACACGTAATTTAATGTACTTTGTTGGGTCGTGTCTTATCGTGCTTTTTCCATAACAAAAATCGGCTCAGGTCCTGTAATCCAGCCTACAACACATGACTTTGTGCCTAAAACCTGTCTACTATTCTAGTACTATCTTTTATCTTTAGATACACCCCAATGTACCTTCAACCACGAAACAACCATAATTGATCTCTTGATTCGGTATAAAAAAATAAACGTAACCCTCAATCATGCAAAAGAAATTACGTATCCAAAGAACCGAAAAGAAAAAAAAAGGAGTGAACACATGAAAGTGTTAGTAATTTCCAATGTTAGACAAAAGCAAGACTCATCAGCTGACGAATCAAACTCTTGCTCATGATGTGTTTCCCACCGCCATGTGATTTGTGATCCATTCAATCCACGTATGTTTCACAAATATTTGCATTCTCATCAATCTCATCCTCAAATAAATTAGTACTCCGTATATCACACTCCGTATAACATACGTGTATAATAACCAAACTCCGTACAAATAACGGAGAATTCACCTAGTGACGTATTCTTTATTTTGAAACAGAGTAGACACTTTTAAAAGAAATAAAAATTACTTTAAAAAAAAAAAAAGATACAGTGAAAATGACAATTTGCGGAATATTTACCTAAAATTTACCTATTTCACTGTTCACAGTTATTTTATAAATTCTAAGATTTTAAAGATTATACAAGGTAAATGTATACGAAGTACTCCGTGTTATATAAGCAAATAACAACAAAACTTAAAAATATACGGAGTAGAAATTAAAAATCAGATGAGAATATGAGATTTAACAAAGTAGTTGTACGCAATGGCGGCCCTAGCTAAGGGTCATGGGGCACGTGCCACCCTGTAAAAAAAAGAACTGAAATTTTAAATACTTGGCGAACTAAAAAATGGTTTATATATTTATTCTCAACAAATAAACATAAAGGCAAGATGTTGGAGTGATCAACGAGGAAATTTAGTTATGTTATTGTCCCTTTTAAAAAAAAAAATACTCAGCCTATTAAAATGTTTTTCAATTAAAAACCTGGGTAGACATTAACAAATGTCTACCCAGTGTGCACCGTGCATCCGCCCCTGATTCACCATGTAACTTTGAAGTTATAAGTTCGACGTCTCACCATCTACTAGTTTGTATACGGAAATTAGGGGCGTTTTTGTATCGATTTTTTCTATGCTTTAAAGCATCGACCTATTTTGAGTTGTCCTATATTAAAGAAAAATGAGAGAAAATACAAATGCTTTTAAAGTGAAACCTCCAACAATCTTATAGAGTGGACTCTCTCTCTCTCTCTCTCTCTCTCTCTCTCTCTCTCTCTCTCTCTCTCTCTCTCTCTCTCTCTCTCTCTCTCTCTCTCTCTCTAACGAGTGCAGTCCAGAGTTTCAGATCATATTTGAGTTACTTTCACCATTGTCAATTGATTTTAGTGTCTCCTCCTGCTTATTGGTCGTTCAGGTCGTTCAGGTCATTCATATTCTTTGAAACCATGTTAAATAGGGGTTTATACTACACTATTGTTAAGATCTTATGCATAAAATATTACATAAAAGTGGATAAAAGATGAGAAAGGTAATCACTTAAAAAAAAAATATGGGAGTACAAGTGTAAAAGAAAGTTGCTCTGTACTTTTCTTCTTTTTGGTTTTTTCAATTGCTGCATTTGTCTCTAAATGTATTTCTCGTTTTCTTTTAAGGTATCCCAAAATGATATTTCCGTTTATTTTCTTTCTTTTTTGATCTCCTCGTTGCAATTTTTGTACTTATAACCTTATAATTCTATCGTTTTATCAATAAAAACCCTTTAATCTCATTGGTCAGTTTAAGTTTAGATGGAATAATAAGTTAACAGTTTTATTTTTTAAAATTGTATTGGCTCACAGCTCTTATAACTATTTTCTTTCCTTGTCAAAAAAGAATCAAAAGCAACATTTTCCTTTTTTTTTATATAGAAGTTAAACAACAATTTCCTTAATAACCATGTAAAATGACAAACGGAAAAAATATTTAACAACGAAAAGTTGTACGGAGTACTATCTTAATTAAAGTTGGGTTATTCATGGTTTTGTTTGGTAAAAGGAAGAAGGTAATAAGGTGGTTGTTTATTCAGCTGCCAAAAAAATCAAAAAATAAAATTCAAAATAGAAAAAAAGAGTAAGGTGGGCCTCATGTTTCAAATGGTCAACCTATGTAAGAGAGATAAAGAACCAGATTCGTCTACTCCTTAAAAATCCCAAAATATTAAATTTCAATAATAATTAAAATAAAATAAAATCATTTCCTCCCCCTCGTATTTATTAATAATCACAGCCACCCACCCACTCCAATCCATCCCCACTCCTCCTTCCTTCTTATAATTAACGCAGTAGCATTCTCAATTTCTCATCAATTTCCCCAACTTTCACTTTCTCTCTCCTCAGAAAAAATTCAAAAAAATGGATTCTCATTCTCATTCAAAATATCAAATTCAAGATCAAGCTCTAACTCTCGGATTAGGAATCTCATCATCATCATCATTACTCTCATCAAAAACGAAACAGGTTCAGGTATCGATTCCGTCAGCAGCGACGTCATCATGTTATCATCATCACGAGCCGTCTCTTACTCTCAGCTTATCCGGCGATACATATACGACAGATACACCGATTGCGACACCAGTGAAGGTGGTTGAGCCGCCATGCAGTGGCGGTGGCGGTGTTAGTGTTGTGTCAGTGAAGAGAGAGAGGGAGTCTGCGTGTAGTTCTGATGATTTGGAAATTGAGCGTGGTGGTGGATCTTCTAGAATTAGTGATGAAGATGAAGACGGTTCAGCTGGGCCCACTAATACTCCGAGGAAGAAACTTCGTCTTACTCTTGATCAATCCGCTCTTCTTGAAGAGAGTTTTAAGCAACAGAGTACTCTCAATCCGGTAATTATTTAACGTTTTTTTTATAAATCACCCCCGCGGATTTACGAAATTCACCAAATAATTAACCATGTTTTTTTTTTTTTTTTTTTATGAAAAACACATCCTAAAATGGTTTATTTTAATTAATTAATCTCTTCATTTTAGGAAAAAAAAAATTACACATCCTAAATGGTTTATTTTAATTAATTAATTAATCTTTTCATTTTTTTTTAAAAAAAAACACATCCTAAATGGTTTATTTTAATTGTTTCATCTCTTTCATTTTAGTCAATTCCACACAAAAAACACATCCTAAATGGTTTATTTTAATTAATTAATATCTTCATTTTAGTCAATTGAACTATAGGATACCAGAAAAATTAGACCATATCAGATTAAAAAGACAAAAAAGCACCTACAGAAAATATTCAAACCAGTCTAATCTAGAAACTAGAAAAATCAAATCAGACTATTTTTTTATTTTTTTTCTAATTTGTTTTGTTTCATTTTTATTACGGATTACAGAAGCAAAAACTCGCTTTAGCTGACCGATTAAACCTGCGACCACGCCAGGTCGAGGTCTGGTTCCAGAATCGCCGAGCCAGGTACATACATATATATTGTAATTAAACTTTTTGTGACAAAGTACAATTCACGTCTTATTGTAAGTAGCAGAGTGGCCTTAATTACCGATCATACTCATCCTCGTAATTTCAATTTTACAGGACCAAACTCAAGCAAACGGAAGTAGACTGCGAGCACCTAAGAAAATGCTTCGAAACGCTAACGGACGAAAACAGAAGGCTTCAAAAGGAACTACAAGAACTAAAAGCGTTGAAATTAGGACAACCCTTTTACATGCACTTACCAACAGCTGCAGCAGCTGCCCTTACTATGTGCCCTTCGTGTGAGAGGATTGGTGCCAGTGTGCCTACTATTCAAGGGACACCTACTACTACTAGTACTTCTACGACGACTAATGCATCTAATAAGGGCACTCCTTTTACTCTTGGTCTTAGTAAATCCCATTTTTACCCCTCTCCTCATCAAATCCCCTCCTTTACTTGTTAATTTTAAAATTAGTGAAATTTCCAACAAAAAAAATAAAAAATTATAGTATTAGTTAAGGTTTTAGATTATTTTTTCTAGTTTATATACGAAATTAAACCCAAGATTAATTAGTTGAGCACACAAGCTAGCCTTTCTTACAGATGTTTGTGAGCCGGGTCGGGCCGGGCCCACATGAATCTTTAGCTTAATTATATTAATTAAGGTTTTAGATTATTTTTAGTTTATATACGAAATTAAACCCAAGATTAATTAGTTGAGCACACAACTACACAAGTCTGCCGTAAAGATGGTTGTGAGCCGGATCGGATCGTGCTTTGGGCTGAGCCCACGGGCATATTTAGCTAGCCTGCCGTGGACCGAACTTTTTCTCGGTCCCGTATCAATTTTTTTTTTTTATTTCCTTGTTTATCTAGATAGGAAAAAAAAAATTCAGAAAGAAAGTAATTTTTGTTAAAAATGTAGAGAAAAAGTTTAGTGTAAAAATTTTAACTTTTTTTTTTAATTTTTTAATATACGGAATATTACTGATGTAGGTGTGGGTCATTTTCGTAATTATCTTTGTAAATACTCCATGATCATAATGAAGATAATATATCCATATCAGAAAATTAATTATTGTTATTTGTTCTTTTATTATTTATTATGGTTGTTTATTAATGATTGTCGTTAATTGATTATATGATTGTCGTTGTTTGAAAGTTGAAATGACTATTTATTCTTTATGTTGAGGCTAAGTTTGTTTTGTTGACATATCAATTTCTCCCAACTTCTAATTAGTTTGGTTAGATTCTGACGTACATGGTTTTGAATAGAATAGAATGGAATAGAATAAGCTTCGTTAGATCCTCAACTCTAACGACCAATTAACAACTCAATCCAATACTCTATGTTAGTAAATTTCTTTTCAAAGCATTGCTACGGTGTTATATCATCTGATCCGATCCGATCTAATCATATCTCAAGTTTTAAGTACCGATTATTACCATTTACGTATGTCATTGAAGAAACAATTTACGCATGTTTATAAAAAACAAGATGAAAATTACATGATAATATCCATAATTTTCCATGTAAAACCAATTACTCCGTATTTATAGTAGGAAGGTGCAAATGGAAATGGAAAAATGAATGTGAAGTTGAATTCGGTACTGGCCAAAGAATTACGAGAGGTTAAAATTTGAAACTTTAACATCTTACTGAATACAGATACGCAAATTCAATTAATGTATCACTAATATTTTAAATGCACATTTTAATTTGTTTGATTGATAATTTTAAAAAACTTATCATTGGTAGAAGATTCACCCCAAGTTGAATTAGTTAGGTGATGTACAAATCTCAAAAATCCAATAAGATCTTACAATCACGACACCAAACATCACGGTACATGAGGTGTTTATCTAAAGTCTGAATAAAAGGAATAGTTGTTCCAAAATTATTCAAAAGTGCGACCGACTTGTTGTCTGCCAATAATTATTAATTAGATGGGGCAAACTATATGTTTATGATTTCATATTAGCACTCTAATTCTTTTTGTATTTGTACAACAATTAGCATTTCAATTACCAAACAAGCTAGGCCTACAAATATCATTTCACATGTTCTTTTAATCATTATAGAGAACCTAGCTATTAAAAACAAAAAGAAATATATATCTTGATCACAAGGTTAATAAGAGTAAGTGTTAAATCCACTTTAATTTATCTAAGGTCGTGTTATAAAATTTTATTTCCACTTATTTCATGAACAGTTAAAAAAGCGAAATTAATTGAATCAAAACACACCCTAAACGGACTCTACCTTGTTCTTACATGTACCAGACCCTTCTCCTCCTCCTCCTCCTCCTCCTCGTCTTACCGTGTTAATTGTCTATCGAGGGACAAAAATCAGGGAGCATCAGGTTGAAAATATGGATTTTTTTTACTAGTGCTCTTTAATTTGTTTTATGTTTTTCTTGTTATATGTTTAAAAAAATGTCATAGTTTGAACGTAATGAGTTCTCCTATTGTAGGATTAATCATTGTACAACATTTCAAGTTATATCCAGTGTTTGGAACATATCGTGAAATTGATTCTTTGATAAATAATTACGTGGGATATAACAAGTTTAAGATAGTCTGATCCAAGACCAATTAGCTATTTATCTCAATATTATTTTTAAAAAACTAATAATTACTCTAACAAATAAAAATAATGATAACACCTTTAACAAAAAAAATTCCATTAATATGTCAACTAATAGTAAATGAACATTAAAAAAACGATTTGCACCAAAAAAACAATACTAACATTTTCAGTGTGTGTGTTATTTTCTAATACTACAAATACGTGTGTGGACTACTAGTCAAATCCATGGATATTTCTCATTGATAATTTGATATGGTAGTCAAGAGATTATGTCAAAATGAAAACTTTTGACTATTATATTTGGTCATCAATATTTAAGTTTTCAACCTTGTTTTACGGGCTCTTCTTACTTTGTTTTCATTTGATTTCACAATGCTAACTAAAATTCGAGTGGTAACATAGTGTGTGTTATTATGATCAATTAATTAACATATATAACTAACAAAAATTTAATTTCTTATTTGTGAATTGTTATGCACCTCATATACTCGTAATCTTTTTGGATATTTTATTTAAGAGGTAAGGAGAAAAAGAAAAATTACGATCAACCCAGACTTACGACTTTTTTGTGTATGTGCGTGTGTGGAGAAAGGCACAAAGTGCAATTAAGGCAACAAGTCGATAACTGGTGTAGACGCGATTCGATTAAAGATGGTTATGGTCGGACCGACACGAGGCTCGACCCTGCACAGACATGAAAAAAGCACAACTCGACACGTGCACTAATTAAATCATGGGTCATGGTCTTGGGTCGCATTTTTTTTAGAAAAAAACACGACAAGGCACGACACAACACGACAAATCACGTTAAATTAAGCTTAGGTGCTTAGGTATGGCGGCCCGTATGCAGTGGGACGACCTGGACCCTGTTTTAAAACTTTCGGTCCGACCCGACCAGGCACAATGCAAAGTGGCTTGGTGTGGGTCAGACCCGTCCGGGCCCGAATTATTGGTTCAATCTAAAACTCGGTCTGATCCAGCCCACAACCATCTTTATATTCGATCCTAGATTTTAAGTATACCCCTCAAAAATCCACCAACTAAGCTAATTAAAAAGTATATATAAAATCTAAAATAGTTAGATAAAACTCTTACCAAATTAGTGAAACTTAACTCGGGTAAAAATTAATTAAAAAAGCACCCAAAAAATACGGGTGCCCAAAAAGGAAGAAGGGTAGGTAGGGTCAAAGGGGGATTATAATGATGATTACGCGAGAAAGAGAAAGAGAAAGAGGTTAGGTCACGTGTATGTGTCTCCGTTATTTTCCAGTAACAAGAAGCGTGTTCTCTAAGAAAGGAACTTTGTCTATCTACTTAACGGACTTCCCTTCCCCACGTGAGATGCGCCCTTCTTCCCTTCACTCTGTTTCTCCTTTGCCGTCACTCCCCCACGTGAACTCACACCCCCACCTCTTTTTTTTTTTTTTTTTTTTTTTTTTTTTTTTATCCACTTTAACTTTATTTTACACGTCCTTTTTTTTATTTTCTGATTCCTATTTTTCACAACCATAAATAAACAAACCATTGTTCTAAAAGATTGTACTATGGAAAAAATATCACTTACTCCATCCGTCCCTTAATACTCGACCTGTTTTGACCAGACACGTTTGCCAATACACAACTTTGACCATCAATTTCTTTAAATACATATTATAAAAACTTATAAAAATATAAATGTTTCGAAAATATATATTAAGATGAAGCCAACAATATATTATATACTAACATTTTTTTTCCATATACTAGAAATAAAATAGGGTCAAAGTGAATTATGTGAATAGTGCAAAAGTCAAAATAGGTCGAGTATTAAGGGACGGGGGGAGTACAAGTTACAACCTCAATTTCAAAATAATCTTTACGGTTATTAATTGCACAAATATTAAGATAAGGTAGGAAAAATGTTAAAAAGATTGTGTAAATATGATAAAATAGGATAAATTATGATAAATTGGCAAAAGGGCGGATGAGTGTAAGGAAAAAAAAATGAATAAAGTAAGAGAAAATAAGTGAAAAATTATAAATATTATAGCTAAATGGGATAAGATAGTAAATTTTCATGTCCAAAAATAGAATAAAGTGTAGCGCAAAGAACATTATGAAATGGACTAAAATGGAAAGTGTAAAGATCATTTTGAAACGGATGTAGTAATTTATTAATATTTGAGTGAAAAAATTGGACATGTGTTGGTAAAGTGGCCCTTGAACTAAGTAAGAGAATAAAGTATAACGCAAAAAATATTATGAAATGGACTAGGAAAGTGTACAAATCATTTTGAAACGGATGTAGTAATTTATTAATATATATTTGAGTGAAAAATGTGGACATGTGTTGGTAAAGTGACCCTTGAACTAAGTAAGGTATGACCGTATGAGACAAACAAATAAAATCGTCCCTAAAAAGTAATACTGACAATCTTTTAGGGATAGAGGGACCGGAGTACGTATTTATGTGTATATTTTTTTTCATGTTTTTCTAAGACTGGTCTAATTAATCCCAAACCTTTAAAATGTATGAACTTGAAACACTATGCTTAAGCATAGTGTTTTGAGTCACATATAGGTGATTTTCACTATTTATAAGAAAAAATTTCCAAATTGCTTCCCTTTGATGGCTCTATCCTACTTGCTCAATCAACCAAGGTTCAAACCTTGGTTCTTGCATATTTCAAAAAAAAAAATTCCCTTCTTTATTTCCTGATTCATTGCCCCATGTGCTTCCTTCTCCTCCACGTGACCCCCCTTATTTACCTTATTCTTTCCATTTCCTCCAATTTTCACTTTCTCTTTCAACCTATCCCTCATATGCGGATCTGCCCCTTCTCCTCTCTCCTCCATCCTCCGTCGTCCGCCCCTTTCTCCACTAGGACCACCATATCTTTTCTTCTCATCACTCTCCATCAGAACTTCAGTTTCTCAATCGCGAAATCTCTTTATGTATCTCTCATTGCTGGGACATGCGAAACATCTGGTCATCTGATCGATTTCTTTGGGTAATTTGTTCTTGTTCATCTTTTATAATCATCTGATTGTATTTGATTTAATTTTTCGCAGATTTGTTGATTTATTAAATGTTTAATTTTTTTTTCAATTGTTAATATGTTTACCGTTCTTCTTTTTTGATTTTATTGGATTTTCGTTTTTTGTTGATACTTTTCCCAATACTACGCACTAACACCATCAATTATTTGCTTAAATGGGTACTGTGGAGGATTTAACGGAGAGTTGTCGATGGCCGAACAGGGTGGCCATTATTGCTCCCAAAAAACGGTAGATTGTTCAAATATTGTTGGTGCCAGTAATTACTTTATCTCTCTTATTTTTACCGATTTTGGGGATTATTTTTGTGATCTGGGTTTTCTATGCATTGTCGGCATTTTTTGATTGTTTATTTTAATGAAACACCTCTATTTGTTTGTTTGAAATTGTCTAATTTTGTTGATTTTGATTATTATTTTTATATGGGTATTTGTGAATATTTGAATATTCTTCAAATTTCTTTGAATTTTTAGCTTAGGATTACTAGAATTAACCACATTATGTTCCCCTGATTATAGACTTCACTTTGGATATATTTGGGTCTGATTCAGATTTGGGTTTCTTTTAGATTTTCCAATGTTTTCCTTCGAAAAATTATTGTTGTGTTTAACTTTCTGACAAAGAAGTAAAATTTGAATAATAAGAAAATTAGGGTCGAATTAGCTTTAAGAAATTAATGTGTGCTTATGTTTGATATGTGAGTAACAAATTACGACCAGGTTATGGCTGACTCAACGTTAATGTCGAATAGCACACCATTGTGGTAGAAAAGAGCGAAATTTGATAGGATTTTGTGAAGTTTAAGGGAATCTATGATTCTATGAACTAGATAATTGACAATTTGACTTGTGAGAGGGTGGCAGATAAGGATTAGGAACAAAATGGGAGGTTATAGAAGGGATGTTGAGGATTTGATGACAGGAGAGATGAAGATGTGAAAAGGAGAAAATATGTGGTGGTTCTGGTGGAGGGGAGGGGATAGGAGAGCTAGGATTAGTAAGAAAGACAAGGGTGAAAATTTAGGGGAAATGGTCTACAATACTTATTTCGGAGCTTAAAAAAGCATAGTAGTGTTTCTAACAATTTCTAGATATACTGTTTTTAAGAACAAACAACGCAACTCTTGGGACAACTTCACATGCTTTGAACGGATGTTTGAGACTGTAGGTTTTCAAAGAGGATACTTTGAAGTGTACAATTGCTTTTCTGGAGTTTTGATTTAAGCTTGTTAATCTGATTTATATTTTGACAATGCAGGCACTTGTTGAATGTGGCTAAAGTTCACTTTTGCTGACACACATTACTAGGACAACAGTACCTGTAACTCTGTACGTCATTTGATCATTCCCGTACTTTTGTTAGCTTCATTGCATCTTAGTTTTTGTTCTGCGTGGATTTTTCTGGTGCACAGATTCCTGTATGGTTTACCGTTTCACGGTGCAATAATGATTGTGTAGTTACTGTTTTATTTTCTTAGGTTATCATTGTCGTCCTCTGATGGCGTACCTTTTTACTCAACTTCTTAGATTAAGTTCAAGAGGCTAGACGCTTCAAAATTCTCCATGTGCCTAACAAGGTTAGCGTTCTAGATATTTTCTGTATATTATAAATTTGATAGCTTTCTGCCTTTTTTGTATGTTCTACATATGTTTGTTATACTCCATATATCAACTATAAATATCTATTTTTAATGGGCATAAA